>NC_080098.1:31679678-32279678 GCF_950005125.1 Chionomys nivalis
GTGAAATTTAATACGTAACACCTGATTCAGTTCTGGAACTTTCAGTTTTAACAATTAGACACGAATTGAACGGCAGGCAATCTCAGTGCTCTCTGTTTTAATACAGTCACACCTCCACTGGTACCCCCATTCCTTCCATCTGTCCTGATTTTCTCCCCATTAGAGACTCCCACATTCCCTCCATGAAGACTGTTTTCTCTTCCTAAATTCCTTATTCACAAAAGTGCACACATATGCTCATGGACACACACACACACAACTTTGTTCTCTTCAGTGTCTGTCCAGTACTGTAAGGGTTCTTAAGTTCTGCCATGTAGTATACGAAGGCGCTCTTGTACTGTAGTGCAGTTGTATCCTTAGCAGAATGTTGGTGTGAGCTAACACCTAGCTAATTTTTACTACACTGACTATGAGGAAATGTTTTAGGCAAAAAAAAAAAAAAAAAGGAACTGAAAGCTTAACCTTAGGGCTGTCTTGACATAATCCCACGAGAACCACCTATTTTCTGCATATCAGACTAGAAGTATCAACCAGGTTCTCCAGCTCCGAGCCATGACACTGTGAGATTTGTTACAAGTGATTTGTTACTAATTGTAAAGTCCTCAATTTCATCAGAGTTATTTTCTTTTTTGAAGACTCCCTGGGATGCCACCCACTGATTTATCTTCCTGACTAGGAGTGGGGAAGAGTTACTACACCCACACCCAGTTAGTTTAGTCATCCCATCTCTTCTGGATGCCCACGGCAGTGTATGGAAAGCATGAGTGTAGGCTCATGCTAGAGAAAACTGAGAAAGCCTGGTGGATGTGCTCTGTTAAACTCATGGAGTCTCCGGTGAAGTCAGGAAGGTTTCACTGAAGAGGCAAAATTTCATCCACACCTTGAAACATAATTGGAGTTCAAACAGCGAAGGGGGCAGGCATATCAAGTGAGAGGAGATGACATGGCCAATTATAAATTATAGATTAGGGATGTTTGGAAAGCAGGTTGGGGTCCCTGGAGACTATACAACACTGATATTTGATTTTTAATTTTTTTTTTTAAATCTCTGTAGTTAATGGTTAAAACACATGGTGCCTGTGAGGGAGATGATAGGATAGCCACTTAGACATTTGTGTATTTCTGTGTGTATGTGTGTGGTATATGCACATGCAGGGAGGCACATGTGCCCATACGCAGAGGCCCGAGGAGAATGTTGGGTGTCTGGCTCTATCACGCTCCACATTATTCATGTGAGACAGGGTCTCTCCCTGAACCTGGAGCGAGTCTGTGAGCTAGCCAGCCCCAGTGATCCTTGCTGTGGAGTAATGCTTCTGTACATTGTGATAATGTGTTGCTTTCATTGTTTATAAAAAGCTGATTGCCTGATAGCTGGGCAGGATTTTCAGGACAGAGAATGCCAGGCAGAATCTAAGTAGAGTCCATGAGACAAAGGGAGTAGGACGGGAAGTATGGATATGAGGTAAGCAAGCCTCAGGGCAGCATGTAGATTAATGAAAAAAAAGAGGGGGGACTAATTTAAGTTATAAGAGCTAGATAAAAATGAGCCTAAGCTATTGGCCAAGCATTTATAATCAATAATAAGTCTCTGAGTGGTTATTTGTGAGCATCTGCCTGGACACAGAGAAACTCTGCCTACAGATCCTCTCCTCTTCACCACCCCCACATCCCTGGGGGAACAAACACACCTGGCTTTTTACATGCATCCAGGTTTTGAGCTCAGGTTGACATGCTTTTGCAGCAGTTGCTCTTCGTGCACGCTGAGCCATCTCCCTAGTCCCAAGCATTGTTTGTCTCACACTGTATCAGAGAAACAAACCTCCCACTCACTGAACACCTGGTAAGCAGCAATGCTCCTGTGTTGCTTCTCTCTGTTCTCACAGTTATTGTGAGGAGACTCAGTAACCTGAGAAGGGGCATAGTCATTACTCTCTTTCTCTGGCTTGCAGATGAAAAATTCTGTGGCGAGCCTCCATGTCTCCTGCCCAAGTCAGACTGTTAGACTCCAGCGCTCAGAACCACCTCTACAGTCTTTCAGACTCCAGGGCTGAGAGATGCAGGCCCATTGAGGTGTGAAAGGTCTGGAGAAAAGTGAGCACTGCATTGGAAATGACAACACAAATCATTTTTATTTTACTTAATCAATGGCAGTTTTGTTCCTGTAGCTTCTACCAACAGAGCGTTGACAGTTTATCATATTCAACTGGGTAATCCTGTGGATGAGTGGGGCTCTATAACCCTTACAAATACTCTCTGAGTTAGCATTTCTCCAAAGGAGACAGCCACTCATTGCTTCCAAGGACACACCTTGAGAACAGCACAGTTCTGTGGGAGACATGGAGGACTTCTGAGGATTCAATCAGCTCATTTCTTCCTGTTCCTTAATAATTAGGCAATGATTTGGGTGTCAGAAAGGAGTCTGTTTGAAGACTCACTTCTTATTTTGCTTTCTTTAGACCAGAAGTTCTGAACTTGTGGGTTGCCACCACTTTGGGAGTAAACTGTCCCTTTCAGGGGTTATCTGAGACCACTGGAAAACACAAATGTCTGCATTATGATTCATAACAGCAACCCAATTACAATTATGAAGTAACATCGAAATAATTTTTTGGTTTGGGGATCACCACAATATGAGGAACTGTATTAAAGGGTCATAGCATTAGGAAGGTTGAGAACCACTGTTCTACACCAAGCTGTGCTAGGCTCAGGGTAGGTGTAAACATTTAACAAACAGTGCTGGGAAAACTAGAATTCTAAATAAAAGAGATAGAAATTAGATCCGTATTTCTCTCCATGCACAAAAATCAGGTAAAATAAACCAACCGAATGCAAGACCTGAAGCTTTGAAACTGCTGTGGTAAACAGGGAAAAATACTTCAATACTTAAGCAAAGGCAAAGATTAGTCCTGAACAGGATTCCAAAAGTACAGGAAATAACCCTAAGAATTGACAAATGAGATTACATAAAATTAAAAAGCTTTTTCACCGTAAAGGAAACAATTACCAGAGTGATGAGTCAGCCTCCAGAACAGGAAAGACTTCTTTTCCTATTGCACATCAAGCAAAGGATAATGTCTAGGATGTATAAGGAGCAGCAAAGCTTGAAGCTAAAACTTAAACCAAATTATCCAGTCAAAAATGGGCAATTAACTGAATAGGCAGTTCTCAAAAGAAGGAATAAAAATGACTCATAAATACTTGAAAAGCGTCCTTAGCCATCAGGGAGATGCAAAGTTAAACTGCTTTAAGATTCCATCTCCCCACAGTCAGAATGCGTATCATCAAGAAGCATGTGTAGGTGAGGCTATGGAAAAAGAACACTTACCACTGCTGATGGGAACGTAGATTAGGGTAGCCACTATAGGACTCAATGTGGATGCTTCTCAAGGAACTAAAATAGAACTACCATATGACCCAGCTGTACCAACCACTCTCAGGTCTGTATCCGAAAGCATCGAAATCAACATGTCACAGACATGCTTGTATTTGTGCTGTGTTGTTCACGGTAGGCAGGAAATGAAAACAGCCTGGGTGTCCATCACCCGATGAATGTGTATATACATAGTGGACCTCTCTGTGCAGCCACAAGGAAAAGTGAGATCATGATATTTGCAGGGAACAGGATGCAACTGGAAATCATGTTGAGTAAAGCCAGACTCAAGACAAATACCTCACATTCTCTTTTAAATAGAGAACCTAGATTTAAAATTTTATATACATGTGTGTGTGTATGAGTATATGTATATAGATCACAAAACCAGAAAGGGAATAATGGGAGGAGAGGAAGAGATCTTAAGGGAGAGGAAAATAGAAAGGTTAATGGAATACATATTATGTAATAAGAAAGCAGGAAGTGTGAATAACTAGGTGAAAGAAGGGAACCAATGAGAAAAAGGACATAGAGTATGGAGGAAGAGAACAGTGAAGGAGGACAGCAAGTGAGAACAAAGTATAAGGACATGTGGATATGGAAATGTCATAATGAAACCCATTGCTGTAATGATAATAATAAGGAAATTAGTCTGGGGGCTGAGTAGATAGCCATTAAGAACATGTACTGTTCTTGCAGGGGACTCAGGTTCAGTTCCCAGCACCCACATGGCAGCTTAAAAGTATCTGTAGCTTCAGTTCTAAGATATCCTCCCCATCGTATCCAGCTGCTCCTTCCAGCTAGTTGTTTGCAGTTCTGCTCTAATTGCATATGGCTTCAGGAAGGGGCTAGAGTATAGAGATGGGGAAGGACCAGGACTGGAGAGAGGGCTCCATTTTTGAGCCTATGCGAAGGCCATCATTTCTGCTGGGTAAAAACTTGCCAGTGGGGCCTTTTAGGAGATTACCCATATCCCTGAAAGTAACCCCTCATCTATGTTATGTTCATAAGCCAAATAAACTCAGTAGTTCCCCAGAGCAAACCTCAGTGGATTTGTACCTTGGTTCATTGTTGAACTTTAGGAGGAAGTATATATCTCTCCCAAGGAAAAAAATTTAGTAACATCTTATAAGACTAAATGCTTTGAATATTATAATCCAATATGAGAGGTTTGATTTTGCATTTGTCTGTCTTTAAACAAAATAAATGTGAACTTTGAAAGTATTGGGAAATAATTAAAGCAGTTAAAATACAGCTCATTATGAATCAGATAGTGTACTCTGAACTGCTGGTAGTGTAATGTAAGTTTTGGCAAGAAGAAAAGCAAGCTACACTAATATCATCATTGGTCCTGTCACAATAGGCTACAGAAGATGGGGCAAGAAGGACAAGTACTACTTGAAGAATATGGCAAGGGTGGAGCACAGCAATGATGAAGTCTGATTTCACGTAAAGTCAAATAATCCTGGCAGAGTAGCGTGTCTCTGAGAATACTCCAGCATCTACAATATTTTATTTTAGATTGCTAAAAACATAGGTGGATGCTGAAATCTACCTGCATATATCTAAATCTATTTGTGGATATATATATATATTACACACACACATATATATATTTGTCTCTCCATCTAGCTACTGATAGGTTTGGCAGTTAAGAGCACAGGCTACTCTCCTAAAAGACCCAGGTTTAGTTCCTAGCACCCACATGGAAGCTTACAGCCATCTGTAATTCCAGTTCCAGGGGAACCTAATGCCATCTCTGGCCTCTGATAGCACTAGGCATTCATGTGGTGCAAATACATATATGCAGACAAAACACTTATAAGCATAAAATAAAGATAAATCTCTTTGTAGAAAGATTGATAAAATTGAAGCTGTTTTTCCCACTTGTTTTAGATTCCCAAGGAATTATCTCGACATATAAATACCAAATATTAGGCCTTACTCTACTGGGTCAATTTGTGAAATATCATAAAAGTGTTAAGAACTGGTCTGGAGATGTAGCTCAGGCGGTTTATGACCGCTTGCGTGGCATGTATGAAGCCCTGGCTGTGATGGAACATGCCTGTAATACAAACACTCAGGAGGTGGAGACAGGAAAATGAGGAGTTTAAGGTCATCCTTGGATACATAGCAAATGTGAGTCCAGCCTGGGATACATGGGAGTAACATTGACCTATTAATGCTAGATGAATAGACAAATAATCATATGTGTGTGTGTGTATCCAAATGTAGATACCCTGTAGAATATTAGCTTAAAGATAATCATAATGCTTCCTTCAAAGGAGTAAAGGCATTTTAAAAACACACCCAGTGCCATTCGATGCAGCCTGAAGGTGTAGAAGGGAGAACTCACTGTTTGGAGATCTTCTCTGTCGTGGGAAAAGGCAGCAGGTGTTGAGACATGTGGTTCACCCTCTGCTGTGCCAGAAAACCAGCTTAGATCAGGTTTCTGGTCAGTCAGGAGTTCTGAAGAAGTGGAAGCATTAGCTACTCCTAAGTTCTAGAGAAATGTTCTTTCATGGACTTCTGATCTTTTAATTTAATGGTATCTCTTAAGCAATTGTTATTTTTCTAATCATACAAGACTTTAAGAAATCACAGTGGTGACTCATACTTTTAATCCCAGTGCTTGGGAGGCAGAAGCGGGCGGATCTCTGTGAGTTTGAGGCCAGCGTGGTCTCTACAGAGCTAGTTCCAGGACAGCCAGGCCTATACAGAGAAACCCTGTCTTGAAAAACAAAAACAGGAAAAAAATCTAATGCTGCTCAAATTCCAAACCATTGATCCATGAACATAATTTCATTAGACATTCCTCTCTACTGCATGCTTGGCTGCAATAGACCACTTTCGTGTGTCTAGGTCTGTTCCTCAAATATCTCATTTCAGAGCTGGTTATGATGATACACTCCTGTCATCCTTGTATTTGGGAGGCCGAGGCAAGAGATTCTTGAGTTCAAAACTAGTCTGGGGTATATACTGCGACTCTCATTTCAAAAGCCTTCACATTTTACAGATTTGCGAGTGACTCCTACCCAGGCAGTGGTGGCACGCACCTTTAATCCCTGCACTCTAGAGGCCGAGGCAGGCAGATATTTGTGAGTTCGAGGCCAGCCTGATCTACAAAGCGATTTCTAGAATAGCCAGGGCTACACGGAGAAACCCTGTCACGAAAACACCCCCTGAAAGACTCCTGAAAATTAAATGATGGGTCTGATTCTCCTAACATTGTCTGAGTTTCTGTTTATTTTCTGTCTTGTGCTTCACTGTGGTGCCTTGATTTTATCACACCCACTCTGACAGCTATGATGTGTGCACATCCAAACTCTCTGACACTCAGTGAGATCCCTGAATGCTGTCCCTTTTTATTATTGTCTCTAAGGAAACAATATTTATTTCATTTCTTCAAAGTCTATGTGGAAGTGTACCCCCAACGCCTTGCTCCAGTGGCCGGCACAAAGTATGTGAAATTCTCATATACCTCTTGAGAATTTAGTAGAAGAGTCAGGCATTAGCATAACAGCGGCAACAACAGTAGCCAGCTAATAAATGTTAAATCCCAACCATGCCATTTGACATTGTTCTGAGCACTTGAAAGATAGGAGGAAATAAGAATTATTCTTGCCTTCAGAGCATTTGAGCTAATGGGATACTATAGGTGGAAGTTAACAGTTCCGTTTAGTCAGGAAAATGAATTTGAACAAACCTCTCTCTAACTGTTAATAACTATTGTAATCCCAACCACCACACCAGGGCCTTGCTATGTACCCCAAGATGACTTAGTGTGTGTGTGTGTGTGTACACACACATATATTACTTAGGGTGACCTTGAACTGGCCTCTTGAGATCTGGGATTATAGTCATAACACTCCACTTGGTAATTTATTCTTAATTGAAGAATTTTTCAGTTTCTCCTATGTACTGGGAATCTCTAAAAAGAATTTGTGTTTATTTTAAGTTTAAATGTTAATTGGTCTCTACATATGCTCTCATCTAGCACATAGACATTTCTATGTGCCGTGCATATCAGCTTGTGACTGAGACCACTAGGCAAAGAAAGAAACTGGCATCAGGTGTCAAGAAGGTACACCCCCACATTTCTAGACAAAGAACAACTCTAGATTCTGGCTCCTGGCTTTGCCCCACCTCCCACTGCTATTTTTCCAGTTGTTGTGACATATCAAACCTGTTCCCAAACCTTTTAATGATGGGGTAGGAGGGTCAAGTATTTGCATAACAGCAGCAGCAATAATAGCTAACATTTGTTGACAGTATGTTGCATACCTAGATGGGTTCCAAGCATTTTATGTGCATTAATTGTCTCAGGTATCACACTAGTCCTTAAGGTATATATCAGTATGATATTTCATAAGAAGTATTGGTATTTTGTAAACACCAACAGTTTACAGTGATGACTAGAGACCCTGCATTACCCTAGTGTTCTCAGATCAAAAGGCTATGGGTAACAAGGATTATTTATATTTAATATTGTATGTGCGAGGTGCTTTGCTTCACATAAATTATTACTAATCCTCACAGCAATCCTTCAAGAGATATTTTGTTGTTCGAGACCAGCCTGGTCTACAAGAGCTAGTTCCAGGACAGGCTCCAAAGCCACAGAGAAACCCTGTCTCGAAAAAACCAAAAAAAAAAAAAAAAAAGAGATATTTTGTTATTCTCAATTTATAGGTAAGGAAACTGAGCTCATAAAAATGAAGTAACTTATCTGAAATCACACAGCTAGGAAAGGAGCTGAGGTAACAGACACTCAACAGTGATGATGAAAACAGACAACTTTCCTCCAGTGATGCCACCCGGTGTGAGAACACAGACTCTACAGGTCCTTTCTCTGTCCCCCAGATATCAGGCCACATCCCCTGTAACTGTTTTGCTGAAGCAGGGAATTGATAGGGAGCTTTGTGGTGTGGCTTTGCAGTTCCCCTTCTTAGCAGCTACAAGGTAAGTGTATAGGTTCAGTCTAGGGCCTGCCTTCCTCCCATTGGCAGTTATGCCAGGCCAGGCTGGTATGAAGCTTGCCCACCAGCCCTGAAAACGAAAGAGTCAGAACTTCTCTTTGTCATTCAGACCTGAAGGAAAGCTTCTCTTTCTGTTCTTAAGGTCCCATTGTGTTTGTCTATGGCCATGCATGTCATAGCTCTTCTGTATTTCAGGAAGTATAGGGTGTGCCTCTCCCTCTGCCATGCTACGATGGTGGTCTCTCCTAATGCAGGTTCTCTCTGGACCTGAAGGCCAGCTGTCCCCCTTCAGGATCCCCTCTCCTAGCGAAGCCCCTCTGCAGGGTAGTCTTGTGCCAGCTCCTCTTCCTACGAACCTTCCTTTGAAGTTATTACTCCCAGGAAGGTTTATTTCAGAAACTCTGTACAGTCTAGACAAACAGTCAACAGAGAAAGCAGTAATGAGCAATGCACTCGTACTTGGTGTTGGATCTTGTTGCAAGGACTGTGCTTCAGATGTGAGAGAGCTGCTTGGTCATGTGGAGTTGTGCTGAGTCACCCCTCGTGGGACCTTGACCAGGCTGCTCCCAGTGTTTACCTCTGCTGCTTTGTTTGGTGAAAGAATGTCAGTGTTTGCTGTTGCTAACCAGTTCTCGCAGGAAAGGTGTTGTGTCTGACTAGCCGAGGGGAACCACTTTCATTTCACTTCTCCTCTGAAATGAGAGACAGCTGTCTCTCACTGTCTCTTTGTCTTGCTTCCATTTAAATACAAAGCATTAGATATTGGAGATGTTGGAAATTGGTTTGATATGTGTGTCATGTTAGGTTTATTTTTTAGAATTTTGGAAGTCATGATAGCACCATTGGCTACCAGGAGCCTATGTTTATATCCCATTTACCCAAAGACTGTTTGGAATATTCACCTCTGCTGAAGTTGAACCACATCTAACTTCAGTTATAGATCAGATTTAGGGAGGGCAGAATTATTCCATTTTACTGTAATATGAATAAGAGGATACAAGTCTAGGACTTTTTTTTTTTAAATATATGAGTACTTTGCTGGCATGTATGTCTCTACACGATGTGCATGTAGTGCCCACAGAGACCAAAAGGGAGCATCAGATCCCCTGGGACTTGATTACAGACAGTTGTGAGCCACCTTATGGGTGCTAGGAGTCAGCTGGGTTCTCTGGAAGACCAGCAGTGTTCCTAATCGCCGAGCCTTCTCTCCATGTGTGTGCATGCATGTGGAGTCGGAAGTTGACTTCAAGAGCTCTCCTCAGTCTCCCTCTACCTTATTCAGTGAGGCAGGGTCTACCAGAGAAGATCAGAACTCACCTATACAGCTCCTCTACGTAGCCAGCTTGTTCTGGGGATCCCTCATCTCTGCCCCTGAGCACTGAAATTACAGGTAGGCATCCGCACCTCCCCAGTATCTACATGGGTTCTGAGGGGCCAAATGCAGTTCCTTGTACTTACATGGCAAGTACTTTGCTTTATCTACTGAACCATCTTCCTCGCATGGATGACTCTATTTTTCTAAGTCCCACAGTGTGACTACTTCCTTAAGGCACTGGAAGATTTTGTGTTACTTATAAGCACTAAGTTCTGCGTGACTTCTGAAAGCTCTTAACTGTAATGTGCAAATAGCAATACCATTTGATTTAAAACTAAACTAATGAAAGACAATGTGTCTATGGATAGAGCATGGGGTATTGGGTTAAAAATGAGGCAGATTCACAGATGTAGCAGTGATGTCTGCCTTGCCCAGAGCAAGGAATGTACTGTATGTTCCCTGCCTGTGTATAACCTGGCTCCAGGAAGTCTGCTGGAATCTCAACCAGTTACTGTATGCATTATTGCCCCACACTTCCAAGACTCTGTGCCTTTTCCTATTAAAGCCCTCCCAAAGACATACTTGGTGGTATGGTAGTTCCGCCTATTTGGGAGCTTGAGGCAAGAAGATTGCAAGTTCAGTCTCTTTGTGGGCTGCAGGATGAGTTCAAGGCTAGCCTCCCCCTCTCCTGCCCTACCCCCAAACCCAAAACTCTATGTAATCCTGGACGTCCTGGAACTCACTCAGTAGACTGGCCTGGCCTAGAATTTACAGAGATTAAAGGTATGCGCCACCACTGCCTGGTTCTCTCTCAGGAGCGCTCTCTCTCTCTTTCTCTCTCTCTCAAATGAAATATCATCTCTCATTGACTTGAAACTTGCCAAAGAGGCTAGGCTGATGAGTCAGAAAGCCCAGGTTTTACCTTGCCATCATGTCCCTAGTACTGGGATTACCAGCACACACCACCATGTACAGCATTTTTTAAATAGGTGCTGGGAAGCAAACTCAATCCCTAAAAATTTTTTAAATCCCTAAAAAGATTTCTTTAATAATATATTTCATTATGGCATTGCCATAATGTATATTATCGTATCTTCACCCATATTTCTAGCCCACTCTCTTGTTTATCTTATATTTTGCCCCTCCTGCTGATCTCTTTCCTACCATCTTTCTGTTTTTATGTCATACATAGATCTAGGCATAGATATATACTTAGATACATATATGTACCCTGAAACCCAGGAATTTCTAAAGTCTGGACCTTCTCCTGACATCTGTGAGAAAGAAGAGGCCCTCAGTGGAGTAAATGAGTGACCAATCCACCAGGCGTTTGCCCTTTGACCTCCACCCATGGAGCTCCTGCTGTTGTCAGCGGTGAACAGCCTCCTTGTGTAATATGAGCACCACAGTGGGTGGTTACTGACAGCTCAAGGAGCAAATCTGACAGCAATAACAGAGAAGCTCTCAGTGGCCCACTTGACAGTCTCTACAGAAAATGCTCTCTATAGCAGAGAAGTGATTCCCTGAAACAAAACATCAGAAAGAGGTGAATGTTCCGATGCCAAGGACTTTGCTCTTGACCACGGAGGGAAATGAAGAAAGGACTACCAGTGTCTGTGTCCTTGCTTTATCCAGCCATTTTTGTCTGTCTTTGACACTTAGGTGTTTATTGATATGCATGTGGACTCAAGAGTATTTAGTATTCTCAACAACTAGGGCATGAAGAGGCTTAAAGAGAAAAAGGCCTATTCATGAAGTTACTAAGGATCTCTTTCTCAGTCTGCTAACTGATGCCATGACTAGTTTGGAGTTGTCTCTCCTTGACTTTTTTGACTTTTGACTTTTTTTTTTTTTTTTTTTTTTACTATTTCCTGGTTTTTCTTTTCATTTTTTCCTTTAGCTGAGGCTTTGCTATGCTGTTGCCTAAACTAGCTTCCAACTTCTGGTTCTATTAATCCTCCTGCTTCAAATATCTAGGACTAAAAGGCATATCGCTACATCCAGATCTTTCTTTGGATCTTATATGTGCTAATCAATCTCTGTCTCTGCCTATCTCTGGGTCTCTGCCTCCACAGTGTATATGTGTGACCAGGTTTGCACACCTTTGTACAAGTACAAAGGCCAGAGGACCCATGGTGCCCTACTTTATTTCTTTCTCCTTCCTTCTCTTGAGAACAGGTTCTCTCACTGAATCCAGAGCTTGCCATTTCAGATAGACTGGCTGGCCATCAAGACCCAGTGATCCTCTTGTCTCAGCCCCCACAGCACAGGGCATACAGGTACGCATGGGCACATCTTGTTTTTTACATCAGTCCTGAAGGTCTGAACTCAGGTCCTCATGCTTGTGCAGTCTGAGTTATTGCCTGCTGAGCCGTCTTCCCTGCCCCTGGATGTTACCACCTTCTGAATCACTGACCCCTTTGAGAAGATAACAAAAGCAGCAGACTGTGTCTGGCAAAAGGACAAGCTTATTCCTTCACATCTTTTCCAGCCCCTTGGCCACATAAATATCTGTACAGTATTTGTGGCAACCTGGCTGTTGTGTGACTTACTCCCACTGAACTTCAGTTTTCTTGTATTTAGATTGCCTTCCTCATTTTAGACTTGTGTTGCTGTTGCTGATATTACAATAATAAACTATGTGAAGCACTCACATAGTTCCTTGGTGCACAAAATTATTTCATAAGCATCAAATCACAGCATTACAGCTCAGTTCTGATCTCTCATTTTCCTACTTCATGTTACAATTTTCAAGGCCTATGCCAAATGTCACCTATTCTTTTCCTGGAGCAGGGGCTTTTTGACAGCTCTTACTGTACCATGGAAAAGACTCGTGGGACAATGGTTTAAGACACATTTCAGCTGTAGGTTGTATTAACAGAGCTTCAGAGCAGCTTCTTTTCCTTCCAGTAAGCATTACAAAGTACTAACGCCTTATTACAGAAAGCAATCTCACCTTTCTCCACATGTATTTTGTCCAGATTTCTTTAATGCAAGCACTTAAAAATCCTATCATCCGCATTCTGTTCATGGTGTAGCGACATGTTTTATAGTTTACTTCCTCCAGGAGCAAGAACAATTTCTAGACCCAGGCTTTATTTAAAGCAGCATGCCCAGGCTGCCACTTCTTTTGAGTGTTATGATCTCTGCCACTCACCTTTTGCTTTACCTGACTCAGTTTTAGCTCAGTTTCCAAGTTGGGAACATCCTCAAAAGGATTCAGACACCAGTGGAAGCCGACATGAGCCCCCTAGGCCTCACCCTGGCTTCTGACATCAAGATATTCCTTGTGTCTGCATGTGGTGGCGCACACCTTTTAATCCCTGCTATTGGTAGGCAGAGGCAGATAGATTTTACTAAGCTGATGGCCAGCTTGGTCTACATAGCAATACAAGACAGCCAGGGCTGCACAGTGAGACCTGTGTGTGTGTGTGGGTGTGTGTGTGTGTGCGTGTGCATGCATGTACATGTATTCTCTCTGCTTGTTGAAGTACCACGTTAAAAACATTTTTGGACACAGAGTCCCATGGAGCTCAGGCCAGCCTCAAACTATATAGCCTTAAACATAGTATGTAACTGAGGATGACTTTGCATTTCTACCTCTAGAGTGCTGGAGATTACAGGTGAGTCTCCACACCGAGTTTATCTGGATCTGTGAACTGATCTCAGGGCCTTCTCTGTGTTAGACAAGCATTCTACCAATTAAGTTATATCCTCAGTCCCCAATATTTATCTTTCTAAGGAAAAACTATTTAATAATAAATTCTATACACATATGCAGGCTTTTGTATGTTGTCTGAGAAATATGGAAGGGTTAAACACAAAAGGAAAATGAGCAGAAGACACTGTCTGAGGGAGATTCTTCCTTATAATGAAAGCTGTTGGGTGTCACTGGTTTTTATGAAGTTCTTAGGAATTGAGATTTGAAGTTCTTAGGAATTGAGCTGGGATTTGCTGGTAGCCCACCTCTTCTTGATTGACCCTGCAGTAGGACAGACTGCAGAGTTCTTGTTCCTGGGTTGGGGAGAGGGGGACTTTTAATTTTCACCAACAATTAAAGCAAGAGGAGTTTTTATTGCCAATGTCATGTGCCCTCTGAGCAATAAGTGCAACTAGTTAATGGAGGGAGGTAGCAGACAAGCCATGACAGGTAATTCTGTGAAGCTCAAGTCTCCTGCTGGGTGTGCCAGTAAGTAGCCATTCTTCCTAGGTTTGGCAGCTGCTGTTAAGACTGTGGAAATCTACCTCTTTCCTACATTCTTCAATGCTTGATAATCTGCTAGATTAGGCAATTCCAAGATGGAGTATTGCTGAAAACATTAAAACTGTCACCATGAGAACGCACCCCACATATTTGCAGCGGTTTTTTTTTTTTTTTTTTTTTTTTTGTTGTTGTTGTTGTTGTTGTTGTTTTTCGAGACAGGGTTTCTCTGTGGTTTTGGAGCCTGTCCTGGAACTAGCTCTTGTAGACCAGGATGGTCTCGAACTCACAGAGATCCGCCTGCCTCTGCCTCCCGAGTGCTGGGATTAAAGGTGTGCGCCACCATCGCCCAGCTATATTTGCAGGGTTTTTTTTTTTTTTTTTTTTTTTTTTTTGGTTTTTCGAGACAGGGTTTCTCTGTGGTTTTGGAGCCTGTCCTGGAACTAGCTCTTGTAGACCAGGCTGGTCTCGAACTCACAGAGATCCGCCTGCCTCTGCCTCCCAAGTGCTGGGATTAAAGGCGTGCGCCACCACCGCGTTTTGAAAACATCAGAGAAGGTAGGAAGACCCTTCTTCAGATTCAGAAAAAAATGCTCATATATGTCTTATGCTAGTCAGTTGCCCAGCTGGTCATCAATACTTCTAAGTTCTACTTTGTTGGGAGTACAAAGATCCCTCTCACCCACAGATCTCCAGGGAAACCGGGAATATTAAGCACACAGGATTGTCCTCTCAAAGAATTGGACATATAACCTGCTTTTCCATCCAGAAAGCTGGGAATTGGAAGTGATTAATAGCCTGGTGATCTGTGTTATCTGTTGAGCCAGGCCATATCAAGCTCCTACAACTAGGACTAGCAGTAGCTAATAATCTTAATGACCCTCACATTACCTGTACAGCCAGGGGCTCCACGAGCTCCCACAACCAGGACCAAGGGTGGCCAATAGCCCAAATGACCTCTGCACTATCTGTATGGCCAAGACCATGCCAGATCCTTCCCAGGACCCTTAAGCTAATTCAGGTGGCCTATCTCCAGAACCCATCTTTTTGGAAAAATTGACATACTCTTGAGTTGAATTTTAATATAGTTGTGCTTTCTTGTATACCAGAGATTGTGTAGCACTGTGAATTTTTTCTCCAAATTATACTGGGTTTAAATATGCTGGCAGTAAACCACCTTGTATCAGATTCCCCTAAGTTTGATCCAGGCTGACAAAGTCAATTTGAACTGAGTTTTTGTTCTCACCTTTTCATAATTCATGTTCATTCTTGCTATACCTGCAGGGAGCCCCCTCACTATATGGTGTCTTGAATTTTTTGTCAGGGCCTCACTGGTCACTTAGAACTCCAGCTGAGAGAATTCTTAAGTATCACTGGACTGTTTTAGAACATTCTGTCTGTGAGGTACTAGTGTGTCATCTTTGCATGTTAGCATTACTCTGTCAGAAAGCCCAACTATTAAAGTACTCATAACCTGAGAAACTTTCATATGTCTGACAAGTGCCAGGAATTTCTGTGGTTTAATTCGTTGTTTATGCTGAGAAATCCTCATCTTCCTCTGAGTGGGGCTTACTAGCAGAAGCAAAAGTAACAGCTCTGATGGTGGTGCACCAGGTTACTGAAGAGAAGGACCTTGCTGGTTTCTTACCGGAGTGACTCTAATAAGTGGCAAGGAATTCTGCCACATCGGGCACAAATGCCTTTCTATGTAGTGAAGTGGGTGGGGGACCTCAGACAAGCCGGAAACTCCCGCCTCCAGCAGTGTCGCTGACCTTTTCTGCTTGTGGATTTACCAGCCTAGCCAGTTAGTGAATCGTTTCTGAGAATCCAGAGTTCCTAGCCTAACTAAGACAACTGGGTATTTAGTAAGTTCCTACCATGTACGTATACTAACATTTTCTACATTAAAATATTCCTTGTAAGATTATATTTGGGCTTCAGAATAAAGACACTCCACCAAAAGCTCTGCACTTTCCCACATCTGGACCCTACATACTAAACTAAGATATGGTATATTTGCTGATACCTAAATATCTAATATGTTAATAGCTATTCAGTAAAAGTAATATGTACTTATAGTAGATTTATATATATATATCTATATATACATACAAGTTTTGTGTGTGTGTATATTTGTGTGTGTATACATTCAACATAAAAATAATTTGTAGGATGTTTTATTTTTTTCTCCAATAATGTTCCAGTGTGAGAAACATACACATATGTATATGTATATGTATATGTATATGTATATGTATATGTATATGTATATGTGTGTTTGCCAGATCATTTAAGATTCTGGCCTCAGTTTCATTTTGATGGCACAACGCTGTTCTAAGACACTTATTATTTCTAACCAGGATTTAACCTTCCCCTAATCTGGTTCCCACTCTCTCTTCCCACCCAGAATTCATTCATAACAAATATGGTTGTCTCTCTCTGACCCTTTCACAGTGTACATCACTGATAAGTTAAAGTCTTATCACACACCACAGCCATGATACAACCCCTGCTACTCTCTTTTTTCATGACTTCTACTGGGTGCACCCTGTTCTGTACAGTTAGCACCTGCCCTTCCCACACCCTGCTTAGAATGTGCAAAGGAAGTTCCCTATCTGTCAGTGAGAAGTCTGAGTCATCTCTCAACACTTCCTCCTCTCCCCACAATCAAGGAAAAATGCTGTTCTCTTTACTCTGCACCTCTCGTGCTAGGATATATATTATATTTTATGCCCTGCCTTGTACTGACCATATGCAAAATAGCAATTGCTGTGTGGCACCGTCCCTGCTTTAGTTTCATTCCTTGAAGGCAAGGAGACAGTTGAATCACAGTGTTGTTTGTACTTTGTAACAACAGAAAGATGATGGTGGCTAGGGAAAAGCTATAAAGGAATGATACAATGTGAACAAGCTAGAGTAATTTTACTGCTACCTATTTCTGGTGTGTTTATTAACCTTACTCATCATAGCTAGACACGTTTGCATACTTGGTACATAATCTCATATAATTTATTCTATGCCTTCTTTTTCCAGTGACCACCACTCATATATCACCCAGTCATCCTTCACCAAGAGACAAAGTTATAATCCTGGTGTATGGTATACATTTTTGATACCAGCAGTCTGGAGACAGAGGCAGGAGGATCTCTTAGTGATCAAGTCCAGCCTGGTCTACCTAGCAAGTTCCAGGACAGTCAGGAAAACTGAGAGAGACCCTGCCACCACCCCCAAAAAGAGGACAAAGTCATAGATAAGGCTCCCCATTGCTATGGGCTCCAGTGTCTTGAAAGAATTTGGGAGCAGGAACTTTGGAAGATGACTCTGTGGGCCACTAGGCTTCCTCAGGATGAAAAGAAAGGTAGGGATTTTACTGTCGCTGTTACATAGTAAGGAGCAAGAGCCAAGAGTACAGAAAGAAGCTGTCCTCTATTAACATACAATCGCTCCTAGAATTCATGCCTTAAAGCTTCTGGCAAGAAGTCTATCTTTCTTTAAGGCCAGCCTTAAGCCATCACTTCCCAACACTTCCCCATAAGCCTCCAAGACTGTGATTCTAACTATACCATTAAAGTACCTGCCAGGAATGTGTGTCCTGAAGGATATCATAGAACACAGGAGTTTTGAGCATGGAAGAGGTACATGTTGCCATCGAGTACCATCAAAGCAGAAGAGGCAGTCAAGGGGATGGAGACATTTAGGACAAAGATGAAAGCCTTTCCTGAATCACTCATCTCTCTTGGACTCCCTACCTTGGGCTGGTTGGATGCTTCAGAGTGAGGATTTCTACCCAGGAGCTACTCCAGAAGATTCTAGGCTCACAAAGATTCTTCTTTGCTTATCTTCCTTTCATTCAGCTGACATTTTAGCTTAGTGACCAGGAGCCCTGGTGGAGCTTACAGGACTGGGTTTGGACCCCCCCCCCCAACATCCCTAGCAGCTGTGCAGAAGTGGATGAGTTATTTGTTTTGATATACTTTCAATTTCTCAGTATAAAATTGAGGGTAACAATGATCCCCACAAAATTAAAAATAACTCCCAATACATCCCAGTCCTCAAGACCTGTGACTGTGTCATCTTCCACGGCAAAAGTGGAACTTTGTGTATGCAATTAAAATTGCAGGGCTTTGAGATGAAAAAAATCATTCTAGATTATTTAGTCTTAATTTAATAACATGCCTTTCTGTATGTGAAAAATATTTTTCATCTATAGTTAGAAAAAGTAACCAGGGAAGAAAGGACCAAGAGATTTAATGTTGCTAACTTTGAAGATTGAGGAAGTGGACATAAGTCAATGAATACAGAAACATCTAGCAGCTGGAAATATTAGATGATGAGAATTTTACCCTATTGCCATCAAATCAACCAGCCATGTTGACAGCTAAAATTTTAGCCTAATGAGACCTGCTTCTTCCCGGACTTTTAACTTACAAGACTATAAGATAAAACATTTGTGTTCTTTCAAGTCACTACTTTTGTAATAATTTGTATAGCGGTAACAGGAAATTCATTTACACCTCATAGGGTTGTTAATTAGCTGAGATCATATGTCAAACTGCTTGGAATAGTACTTGATAAATAGTGTTTTAGAAATGTATGTAAATGATCCACACAGCAACACATGCACACTCATGGGGACTAAATTCTTTGGGAAGTTGTTCTGAGCATTCTTTTTTCTTTTATTTTAATTACATTTTAAATTTAAGTGTGTGTGTGTGTGTGTGTGTGTGTGTGTGTGTGTGTGTGTATAGGAATGTATATGTCTTGACACTTGAGTGGAAGTCAGAAGTCAGAGAACAACTCGAGGGAGCTGGTTTTCTCCGGTCACCGTGTGGGTCATCTGGCTTGGCAGCAAGTGTCTTTACTGATTAAATGTCTCTCCAGCCCCTGTCCCATGTGTTCTGAGGTGCTCAGTGGTATCTGTCCTGTATTCACTAGATGTCAGTAGGTCTGTCTTCCACCTTCATTCTCCTCCTGTAAGTTCTGAGTAATAGAAAAATTAAGTCTTAACTTAAAATGAAAGTGATCCTACCTGAGTAAACTATTGATATGTGATGTTTCAGACCTCTGTGAAACCAGTGCATCTGAGTACTAATTACATATATATGTAATATATGTGCACATATAACACTTTACATATATAATACATATTACAGATGCATGTATAATTACATATGTGTAATATATTACATATACACATATAATTACATGTGGAAGAATAATGCATGTATATACATATTACATATATATGGGTATACACATATGTGGGCATACACACAGACAATACTCATATACAAGATAAATAAGTATGCAAGTTTGTTAGCCATTCAATAATTTTCCTAGCACAGCCAACCATCATATTATACAGATCAAGCTAGTTCTCCAAAGGGTTGAAGGAGATTCCACAGAGTTCTTGGTGTGCCACAGGTTTACTGTCTGTTATACCAAAGGATGGTGACAACATGATTGAAGTATTGAGAAATATGAGGGTGTTTCAAGGACACATATGGGTATTTTCAATACACAGGCTTGAAATGTTGGAATAGCTATCATAAATACTGTCTCAGTGGGCAAAGGCACTCACTGCAAGCCTGACCACCTAAGTTTGATACCTGAGACTCACATGGTAGAAGAGAACCAACTCCTGTCAGTCATCCTCTGACTTCCATGTATATGCTACGGCATGCCTGTGTGCACATTCACACACACACACACACCAAACTGAATAAATATGTGTAATAAAATCAAAAAGCAAACTAAACAATATTTATTAAATGATGAATAACCTAGATGAGCACTTCCTCAAGAGCACAAGATGATGAGAGTAGTCAGGACAATAGAAAGAATCAGACACTGAGAGGAAAGAACTGAGCGGTTGGAGCCTCCTGACTTCTGGGGCTTCTTACCAGAAAGCACTGCAAATATTTCCCTGATTCCACAAGAAGACTTTTCTCTGTATATCCATATTATATATTTCTCAGTATAAAAAACTTCTGTATACCATCATTTTTAAACAAGGAAAGAAATCTGTATCATCGCAATTATAAACATCTGATTTTTAAGATAATATTCTCTATTATTCTAAGAGTCTACTGTTTTAGGAAATTTGAATAGTCAATTTTTGGTTCAAGAGAATGAAGTGTGAATAAGTAGATGAGGATTTGGGTGTGTAACTAAGATTTCTCACAAACATTATGGATACTAGTGGGTTGAGATCATTATGAAAAGATATTATTAAATGATGTATAGTATTAAAAAAAACATTATGGATACTAAACTATTACTTCATGGTTATTACACCTGTGCCTATGAGGACCCAGGGTACTGCTTGAGGTACTGAAGGCCCCTTTCTTCGTCTCTGACTCACATTCCATATCAAAGGCTCTCTGGATGGTTGAAAGCATACTGTGTGTATTTTTTGTGTTCCCCACACACTTCCATCACCTATATTTGGAATCTATATTGCTGGTACTTTGTATGAGTGTGTAGAAGTCACTGGGGAGCAGAAAGAGGTGCAGCCCAAGTCCCCTCCCTGCCATGCTTGCTGCAGAGTGAATATTGGAGACTTTGAAGTCCATCCTGGATATCCGTCATGCTGAGAAGGCAGTGTAAGTTACACTAATGGCTTCCAAGGCCTGGGTTGCTTGGGTTCTACCTGTGTTCAGTGTCCTGTACCATCAAATTGAGAATACTGGCCTATGATAGAATGTAGAAGTGTTGTCATGCATAGGTGGAATACAGATGGGGAGCATCTCCAAGGAAAACTCGTTCTGTCATCCTCTGGTTGTGGAGGACAAGAGGGATGGTGCTGCACTAACTATGCATGATAGGGTCAATGACAGGACTCTTGACTCCTGTTTCCTCGATGCCTGAATCAGATTTACATCTTAGAGACAGGAAATGCATGTCAGTACATTTAGATATAACACTACTCAAGGAGCTCTCTGGTTGCCAGTGGTGCAAACTTCTGAACTCGTGTTGCTCCTTATTGTTAGAGATTGTGAAGTGGATGAACCCTTAGAGACGGTGATTACATTTCATGAGAGTTGAGAGGAACAAAGTAGAAGTGTCTCCTTTAAAGAAATCTGCCCTTTCCAAGTTCAAATATCCATTTCCCTAAGGAAAATATTGTAACAATGAAAGACAAAGGTTTATATAGGATTAGGCACTTAGCATTAGCTTGCCCAGAAGTTCTAAAGAAGTTAGGGTCAATCGAGACAACAAAATGTTTTTAGTGTCATTGGACCAAACCCACCTTGAATTAGCAGAACTCCCTTCTTTCCAGTCAGCCCATGGTTATCAAGAAGACAGTAGGAAGCCATGCACAGTGCCACCTCCTTTGGCAATAATGAACAAACAGGTCTTTTGATCACCTCTTTTTGGAACATCATTATCCAAAGTTATTCTTCTCTGTCAATGCCATTTCTTCCTTATTTTGTATACTGGTGTCAGATCTCAACTTGCAATCCAAAACCAATACACCGATCACTGAGAAACACTCATGCTTTGTTCATGGAAAAATGTCAGCCTCCTGTCCATGGTCAGCAACAATGAACCCAGTGAGTTATAAGAACCCACTGACCGTGTGAGAGAAAGAAAATGGTTGCTGGCAACTTTTTTCCCATCAAAATCTCAGTAACACAAGGAAGACAGAATAA
Source organism: Chionomys nivalis (assembly GCF_950005125.1). Taxonomy (NCBI): domain Eukaryota; kingdom Metazoa; phylum Chordata; class Mammalia; order Rodentia; family Cricetidae; genus Chionomys; species Chionomys nivalis. The sequence continues at coordinate 31,701,196 of NC_080098.1, forward strand.
TCCAAAAAATGAAGCCTTTCTTTGCATGAGTCAGAATGTTCATGATATCTACCCAAGCACTGGTGATACCTCTAGGGACATCATGGGGCTCATGTGTCAGCTCCTTTGAATTGCTGTGACCAAGATACCTGAAAGAAAAACTTCAGTGAAGAAAGGCTTAGTTTACCGCGTGGTAACAGATTTCCATCTGTAGTCCTTGGCTCCACTGACGTCTAGACTTGTGGTAAGGCAGAATGCTGTGGTGGTGGGAGAGTGTGGAAATGGCCAGTCATCTCATGACAGGCAGGAAGCAGATAGAGAAAAACTGGAGCTGAAGTATAACCTCCAGTGTTACATTTCACTGTTCATCTAGCTAGACACACCTTCTGAGGTTTCCAACACCTCCCAAATAGAAACAAGTGTCCAACCCATAAGCCTGTGGAGAAGAGTTTATATGCAAGTAACTCCTGTGAGAATCATTTGTGGAGAGTTACCTTGGGGCCCTCTAACCCTAGTAGTGGTCTCTAGCCTCACATACAGAAGAAAGAGGGACCCTTACGTATGTCACCCATACTTTCTAAATACACTAGGTCTGGTTCTTGCCTCTTCTCTACCTCAGGCACTTTCTTGGCTTACTCTTTCTTTCTTTTTCCTCTCTTTCTTCCTTCATTCCTTTCTTTCTTTCTTCTTTCCTTTTTATTTTTTCGAGGCAGGGTATCTGTGTAATAGCCCTGGCTGTTCTGAAACTCGCTGTGTAGACCAGACTGGGCACGAACTCAAAGAGATCATCCTGCCTCTGCCTCTTGAGCATCGGGATTAAACGTATGCATTACCATGTCCAGCTGATATTTTACTTTTAATTGTGCATATATGTGTGTGTTAAATATGTACATGTCATACCACAGGGTCCAAAGAGGGCATCAGATACCTGGAGTTGAACTTTCAGGCAGTTATGAATCACCTAATGTGGTTGCTAGGAATTGAACTCAGTCATCTGCAAAAGTGGTATGTGCTCTTACCTAATGAGTTATCTCTCCAGCCACCTACTCTTTTTTGTTTTGTTTTGTTTTGTTTTTCAAGATAGAGTTTCTTTGTAGCTTTGGAGTCTGTCCTGGAACTAGCTCTTGTAGACCAAGCTGGCCTTGAACTCAGAGATCTGCCTGCCTCTGCCTCTCGAGTGCTGGGATAAAGGCTTGTACCATCACCACCTGGCTTTCAGTCACCTACTCTTAAAATGACAGAAATGTGGGATATTCACAAAGAATCCTGGTGACTTCAGCCCCCTGTTACCTTTGGTCACACAGCACTATAAGAATCACGGGTTAACAGCAAGGGTGAATTTAGTCTCAGGAGATGACTTGCATGTAACCATTAACTAAGTGGCTGTCCAATGTCACTTGAACATTGACTCCTGTTTCAGTAGGGTAAATATGATACAAATGCTTCACAATCTTTTACTTTTTCACTCAAAAGCATCAGCTCCAGGCACATTTGACATTGTTGTTCTATGCATGGACCACTTGGTTTGCTCTTTATTACAGAAGTCTGTAAGACCGGAAGGAGGACGGTGATAGTGATGCCTGCTGTCACTGTTGTTGCTGTTATCACCTCCTAGAGGAACCATGTACTGTTTCTGTGTGTTTTGATTTTCCTCTCTCCCAAAGCAAGGAACTAAATCACTGCTCTTGGAAGTCTCCAGCTTTCAGCATTTCTAGAGTACTGAAAGACTTGTCAAGTTGGGCAAGAAGAGTGATTTTTTTTTATTTTATTTATTTATTTTTTTAAAAAATGTTTATTTATTTATTATGTATACAACATTCTGCCTCCATGTATGCCTGCACACCAGAAGAGGGTGCCAGATCTCATTATAGATGGTTGTGAGCCACCATGTGGTTGCTGGGAATTGAACTCAGGTCCTCTGGAAGAACAGTCAATGCTCTTAACCACTGAGCCATCTCTCCAGCCCAAGAAGAGTGATTTTTAAATATGGTCCATGGTTACTTGTCCCGTATCACTTCCATCATCTAATAAACTCGTTTATTACATAAGAATTCTGGGCCTAGTGAGATAGCACAGAAGCTGAGTGCTTACGCCAAGCACCCGTGTGAAAAGCTAGGTGTGGCCCCATACATGCCTGTAACCCAAGCACTGAGGGGGAAGAGACAGGATTGCTGGGGTTCACCAGTTGCCATCCTCACTGAAACCATGAGCTCCAGGTTCAGAAAGAGATCCTACTGTCAGAGGTTACTTGATGCCTTCCTATGACCTCTTTACGCATGTATGTACACATGTATGCGCGCGCACACACACACATACACACTTACTTCTGCCTTGTTCCCACATTTACTGCTTCACTGAACAGTGAGGACAAAGAATAAATTCTTGCTTCATGGTTTAGTGTTCTTTTTTGTTTTTGTTTTTGTTTGTTTTTTTTTTTTTGTTTTTCGAGACAGGGTTTCTCTGTAACTTTGGAACCTATCCTGGAGCTAGCTCTGGTATACCAGGCTGGCTTCAAACTCACAGAGATCCTCCTGCCTCTGCCTCCCAAGTGCTGGAATTAAAGGCGTGCACCACCACTATCAGGCTAATCTCTTTCTCTTAAGTCACATGTGTGAGATATTTTATCACAGTGATGAAAAGTTTGACCAATCAAGGAATAGGTGAAGAATTTCCAAATCTTCAAGTTCCTTAACAGTTCATTCTGTAAGGTATCTTCTCCTCATACATTTTGCAACAGTCATTAAGGGGAAACAAAGCCATACCTTCAACCTTTTGCTAGATGTCCTAGTTGATGAACTAACATTTGCCTTCTGCAAGGCTTGAGAATTATAGCTGGGTGTGGTATTCATGTCTGTAATTACATCACTAAGGAGGCTGAGGCAGGAAGGCTAACCTGGGTCCCAGGCCACCTGGAACTGTTTTGTGAGAACCTGTCTCAAAAAAGCCAGATAAACAACAAAGACTCTAGAATAGAATTCAGCCAAGTTCCTTGCCACTTTATGCTCAATTTTCTAATAGTGTGCTGCTTATTTCTGAGACCTCATCGGAATTACCCGTAACATTCATATTCCTACTACCAGTTTCTTCAAGATGCTCTAGGGCACTGGTTCTCAATCTGTGAGTCACCAACCCCTTGGGGCTGACTGACCCTCTTACAGGTGTTGCACATCAGATATCCTGCTTTTCAGATGTTTAGGTTATAATTCACAACAGTAGAAAATTACAGTTATGAAGTAGCAACCGAAACTGTGTTAAAGGTCACAGCATTAGGAAGGTTAAGAACTACTGCTCTAGAGATTTGTTAGAAGGAACTCAAAACTTTTCTAGCCTCTACCCATGATCCAGATTCAAAGCCTTTTATACCTCAGAGTACTGGTTAAACCAGTACCCCATCTTTTGGTACCAAAGTCTGTAATTATCCAGGATTCTTCAGTAAAACAGAACAAATGAGATATGTATAATATGTGTGCATCAGAGAGGGAGACAGATAAAGAGAGAGATGTAAGTAGAATGTTTGTTTGTTTGTTTGAGTAACTTATTAATTGAAGAAGGTTGGTCCGTGAGATTATCTAGGCTGGACAAGTGCTGTGTGACTGTTCCTGAGATGTGAACAAATGTCCACCCACCCCAGATAAGGAACTGACAACAGAAGAGCAAAGTAATGATACCAGCGAAGTCCAACTTGGGGAACCCATTAATTTACTGGGGTTACTTACAGAAGTTGGATGAGGAGTTACCTACAGAAGCAGAAATATCTTAAAGGCAGCTATATCCCTGAAAGCCCACCCCTTCATGGGTCATGGATCATGAAAGGTGGACTCTTTTATTTTATTTTTTCAAGACAGGGTTTCTCTGTAGCTTTGGATCCTGTCCTGGAAATAGCTCTTGTAGACCAGACTGGCCTCAAACTCACAGAGATCCGCCTGCCTCTGCCTCCCGAGTGCTGGGATTAAAGGCGTGCGCCACCACTGCTCGGCCAAGTTGGGCTCTTCTGAACACGTCTTTACTGCCTATATAACCTTGGGGAGGGGTTCTTGTGTATCTGGTCATTTTCCAAAGATTTCCCGAGACTCCTGGGTTATTTACTTCCTGAATCTGAAGGAGTTACCTGCCTTTAAAATGTCCCAAGTCTCTGTAAGCCTTCTTTAGAACTTCCTGGATCCTAGGTGCTTAGAAGAAAATTGCTGCAGAATAGCAAGTCCAAAACCTGCAGTTCAAGTTCAAAGGTCATCTGCCAGATGTATTCCTTATCTATAGAGAAATCTATTTTTTCCAGTCTCAGCTCTTCAGCTGATCCAAGGAGACTAACTCGGTTATGGAAATCAGTCTGCTTTATTCAGCCAATATTCTAAATTTCATCCCAAAGACCTTCATAGAAGCCTTCAGAATGTTTGACGTTCTGTCTGGGCTAAATTGACACTAAAACTAATGCTTTTGTCTACCACACCTCCCTTTCATGTCTTTAGTTCTCCTATCATCATTATTACTCTGTTTTCTCATTAACCCAAAAGAGCAGTAGAAAGCCAGGCCAAAGGACTGGCAGTACCTGCTTCACATAAGGAAACTCGACTGCAAAGATAGATAGCAGGACAGTTACCAAGAAAACATGTAGTTCCCTCTCCCTTCAATTGTACATTTCTCTTCTCAGAACTGAAGATTTGGATTAAGGCAGTTGGCAGAGCCACATCTACTATTGTGATTTTAAAGGTAGTAACAAACAATTGCCCCAAACTATTGACATTCATTTACTTAGGATCTTTTGGGTAAATCAGGCAGTGGAGCCATTAGAGAATCGAAGTATATTTGAGGCAAATGAAGTAAGTAAACACCCATAAATCAGTGGTTAATACTCCTCTTCACATCCTTCACATCCTGAAAAGTTTGGGATATTCCATAAGACACCATGGTCATGGTGTCTCTTCACAGCAATAGAAACCCTAACTAAGCCTTGCCAGGCGGTGGTGGCACACGCCTTTAATCCCAGCACTCGGGAGGCAGAGGCAGGCGGATCTCTGGGAGTTCGAGGCCAGCCTGGTCTACAAGAGCTAGTTCCGGGACAGGCACCAAAGCTACAGAGAAACCCTGTCTCGAAAAACCAAAAAAAAAAAAAAAAAAGAAAGAAAGAAAGAAAGAAAAGAAACCCTAACTAAGTCAGGTACCAAAGTTTTTGTCCAGTACCCTCTAGAAAGCTACCAGGGTGGTAGAGAGGCCACTAATGGCTTCCAAGTCATTTTGTAGGCAGTCCGTTTCCAGTACTATTCATTCATTCAATATAGCCATGATTACCTTTAGATGGAAACCTTGGGTCATCATGGAGAAGAGGCCACTGTGGTTGTTATTCAGCATTCCTACAGAAACAGAGATCATATTTGAAAAACTAATAACAGCAAGTCTCAGAGATAGTGTCTATAAATAATTCCCAACCAAATAGTATCTTGAATAAGAACGATGTTCTCTGCTCAATCTCCTATTCTCTGGGTGAAAATCCATGATGAAATAGTTGAAAAATGGATAGAGAACGTTTCTTAGGCCACACCATGATTACACATAGATCTACTCCATGCATACATACACTCAAGACACACAGGGGACTCTCAAAAGAGCAAAAAGAATAAAGAACTTCATCTTCTCTGAGATTGTAGGTGATGATAGGAATCTTCCAGAGTCAGAAAAGGAAAGTAGCCACCATGGGAAACTAACTACCCATTTGTTTAGTAGAGCTCTCCTCTGGAGCCCTCCAATTTTAAATCCACCTTCTGAACTGGGTCTGACTCTTGTCCTGAGTCAGGGGCAGGACCCAGGGAACTGGTCAGTGGCCCTGAAAGCGGGTCCTTGGAAAAGGCAAGGCAACACCAGCAGGGACCAATCCTAGACCTGGTCTCCTATGCTTCCAGCTTACAGTGTGCTCCCAACTGAAATCCCTAGCATCCAGGTGGCTCCTTTAAACACCACATTTTGAAAGTGGTATGAAAACTCTGTGATCATTTAAAATAGGCTATTTTGATACTTTCCACTATTAGAAGAATGTTACATTTTCACATTTATTATGTTATGTATGTGTGTGAGTACACGTGTGTGTGCAAGTGTGAATGCACATGTGAAGATTGGAGAATAACTTTCAAGAGTTGATTCTCTTTTTTTTACCAGATGGGTCCTAAGGAATGAGCTTGGGTCCTCAGGTTTGGTTGCAAGTACTCTTAACCAACACAACATCTCCTAATACCCCAATTTTAACTTTCTTCTTGGAGTATATATAAATCTGTGTTTTCTTTGCACATAAAAGGCTCTTTTAAATGACTTTAGAGACCTTTATTCTATTCTTAGCATTTTAAAACCTCTTAGCCACCTGTCCTTCCAGTAACAACAAACAAGAACATGAGAAGAATTTAACCCAGACAATATGACCATGCCAATTTCTATTATTAAATGAAGAATTGTGTGGTGAAGAGAGGCTAATTGGTATGAATATCTCCATTTTCACACTTGGACACTTTCTGGGCTATCTGGTGAACTCTGGAAAAGGATGTATGCTCTGGGTCTTGGTTTAAGTAGCTCAAAGAAGAGAGTGGTCACAGTATGGAGGGAGATGCTGGAACTCTGGATACTGCTGAAAACTGTACTGGGATGTCTATGAAAACAAGGAGGCTGGATTCCCTGTGATTTGGGCTGGAAGAAAGTGATGCAGGTAGCTCAGATGGTGAGAATGATGACAAGTGTGTGGAACTCAGCATTGGCTATGACTGAGAAGTTTGAGAGACATTCCAGTGAGCAGGAGGTTGAATGTGTAAGTTAGACAAAAATGTGTTAACATCAATCTTTGGGGCCAGCTAAGATAACCACAAAGGTGAATGAAGAGGTGGGAGGAGGGAAGAGGATGAGAGAAAGAAAGGAGATCTGGGAGGTACACCCTGAACCCCAGGCTCTCTGTGCTCCACTGGCCTCTGTTGTTTTTACTAAGTTCTCTGACTCCTGCTTTATTCTGGCATATGACCTGACCCCTAACATGCTTGGCTAGAGTCCTATGACTGTCTTTATCCATCCTTGCCCTCAGGCTTCTCGCGTCTGGCTTCTTCCTCTCAGAGTAGACAGCTTTCTGCCTGATGCTAAGCAGTTTCTGCCTTCCTCCATGCTGGGCATCTGTACCACATGGCGACTGCTGTAGGACCACCCTGACTTCTCAGATCCTAGTGGTCCTTCCTCACTGGATTTGATGATAGTGCCTCTCTCATGAGTTACTTCAGCTCACAAAGATGATTCTCAGGGCCCAGGAGTCACCTAATGCCATTAACATGACAACATAAGCTGTGCACATTCCAATGTCATCTGCTGTCTCCAAGTGTAATGTTTGATTTTGGCTTCAGATCTAAGAATGAATGCAAATATTGTCATGGGTGGAAGAAGAGAATGGAATTAGTATGGCTGAGTATCTCATAAACTCCAGTTCTTGGCTAATGATTTTTATGATATTATATAATTACATCTCAAAAACTCCTATAAAAAAGACTTTATTCCTTAATACTTAGTAGTTGTATTAGTTGCTTTTCTTGTTGCTGTGACAAAATACCTTTAAAAAACGCAAATCAATGAAGTAAGGGTTTGTTTGGAGGGCACAGTCTGTCATGGTAGGGAAAGTAGGGATGCAGGAGATGAGGCAGGCGGTCACGTTGCTGGCCACATTGTACATGTAGTCATGAATCTGGCAAAAATGAAAACTGGTTCTTGACGCACTTTTTTCTTTTTATTTAGTCCAGTCCCCAGTACATGGAACACTACTGTCAATTGAGGGTGGATCCTCCCACCTAAAGTAACCCAGTCTAAAAACTCCTAACACGGGGATCGTCTGCTAAGGGATTCTCGGTCCTGTCATATTGATAATGAATGTCAACCATCTTAAGAGATGAGAAAATGTGGATTCATCAAGGCTGAGGAGCTTTTACAGACACCTTGATAAGTGGCTGAAGTTACAGTGAAATCCAGGCCCGACAAGCTCAAGAGTCCATATTGACGCTGACAAGCAATAGTGATGTTACAGTATACTCTTCGTGCATCCTTAATCCTACTGGGCACTGTGTAAAGACCTCACCTCTGCTCTCTCGTGTTCATCTCTATGTCAGTCCTCTGATGATATCAAACCATTTGTTCCATTTAATCCTACCAACCCTATTCCTTTTTGCCTTCACAAATGAGGAGTTTAGCAAGTGCGCAAGCAAGAGTCTGAATTCAGAAGGCCTGAAACTGGTGGTCTCCCTTAAGCCCAATCAGCATACTTTAGTGTTCTTAAGTCTCTATTTATAGCATTCCATTCCAAAAACAATATTATGAAAATTTATTCCACAGTAAACTAATAAATATATAAAACATTTTAAAATCAGCAAAAAGGTAAAACAAAGAATTTGAGGCAAAAACAAAACAACAAAAAATGCCAAAAAGTAAAACCAGAAATTGAAGCAAGATAAAGACTTTATTTGGGACATTCCTGATAGGTACAGGGGTACTACTCCCTGCTGCAGAGTGGTCTCACAGTACGGGAGAGACTTGGCCCAGTTCTAAATATAGCACAAGCTAGTAGTGGACACGTATATCCAGAAAGCAAGGTCCGTGCCAGTGAATAGAAAAGTACCTAGTATCAGGATAGGGAGGCTGTAGATAAACGGACCTAGCTAAGGTTTCTATTGCTGTGAAGAGACACCACGACCACGGCAACTCTTATAAAGGAGAACTTTTGTCTGAGGTTTCAGCTTACAATTCCAGAGGTTTCAGTTTCAGAGTCCATTATTATGGCGGGGAGCACGGTGGCTGGGAGTATGGCAGCATGCAGGCAGACGTGTGCTGGAGAATTGTACATCTTGATACTAAGAAGTGAACTGAGGCAGTAGGTGTGACGAGCATACATGAGACCTCAAAGCCTGCCTCCACAGTGACACACTTCCTCCAACAGGACCTCACCTACTCCAACAAAGCCATACTTCCTAATAGTGAATTGTATTCAAACTACCACATTCATCTCCCTGGCCCCTATAAGCTTGTAACAATAGCATAATGCCAAATGTATTTAGTCCAAGTTCAAAAGTCCCCATTCTCTATCACAGTCTCAACAATGTTTAAAAGACCAAAGTTCAAAATCTCTTTGGAGATTCATACAGTCTTAACTGTAATCCCCTATAAAATCAAGACCAAAAAAACAGGTCACATACTTCCAACATATAATGGCACAGGATATAAATTATCATTCCAAAATGCAGGGAAGGGAACACAGCAAGGAAATCCTGGACCAATGCAAGGCCAAAACCATCTGGGCAAACTCCAAACTCTGTACCTCATCTGATGTCAAAGCTCTTCAGTTCTCCAACTCCATTCAACTTTGTTGACTGCAGCACACGTCTTTCCCTTGGGCTGGTTCCACTCTGCGTTAGCAGCTCTCCTCAGCAGGAATCCCATGACTCTGGCATCTCCAACATCTCGGGTCTCCAAGGCAATCCAGGCTTCACCTTCACAGCTTCATACAATGGCCTCTTTAGGCCTCCATGCAGGGGCATCCCTGGCACACTTCTGACCTCAGCAGCTTTCCTTAGTTGCAGAGGAAGGTTTCATACGGCCTTTCTTCTATCCTTGACTCTAAAGCCAGAACCACATGGCCAAAGTTGCCAACTTCTATTGCTTTCTAGGGCTGGAGCATGGCCCGATTGTTCAATTACATCTTCACCAACTTTCTGTTTTTCAGTGGTTTCCTTCACTACCTAAGCTTGGCTGTCCTGGAACTTTATATACTAGGCTGGCCTCAAACTCGAAGATCTGTCAGCCTCTGCCTTTGGAGCTAGATTAAAGGTGTGCCCCACCACACCTGTCTCTAAGCTTTTCTTTAGTTCTTTTCCACAAGTTGGAAATCTAGCTGGGTGGGATCTTGTATGAGGGCACCACTCCCTTTTTTCTATTTCTTAATCTGTTTATCTCCTTGAATACAGGACTTAGCTCCATTCCACTTCCTGGTGCTCCTTTTCTTCTCAAAGTTTACATTTTGTAACTTACTCTGCTGGGCTTGCTCCTTTCCATTATAAGTCTTCATTAGAGTTACCACTAATAACCGTAGGACAGTCTATACTAGGCTGTACTGAGATTTCTTCACTTTAGTCTGAGGCATATTTTTTGGACAAGGGCAAAAGGTAGCCACATTCTTCAATAAACCTATCACAAGAATGAAATCTAGGTCACATATTACTATTCTCTGAAATCTCTTGAGCCAGGCTCCACAGTTCAAATAACTCTTAGCACCATTGTCTTCCATGCTTCTACTAGTATGGCCCATTGTGCGGTGCTTAAAGCATTCCACTACTTTCCTAACCCAAACTCCTAAAGTCCATATTATTTAAAAAACAAAAACCATGGTCAGGCCTATCACTGAAATGGATTAATAAAAATGCTGCAGGATCCCCTGCGGAGGCAGGCAGCAGAAACGCTGCAGGTCCTCAAGTGGCAGCAGGCTACAGTGGGCCCTGAGAGCAACCAGTCCCAGGCAGGGACGGCTGCAGGCCCCCGAGCCATGGCTGATCCAGGGCAGGGAGACACGCTGCAGTGGGCAAGAGACAGAGACATGGATAGGCATGCCATGCAGAGTAAGGTTGGATATTTATTCAGTGGGTTATGGAAGGGAAGAGGGAGAAGGAGAGAAGAGCAGAGAGAGGGGGAGAGAGAGAGAGAGAGAGAGAGAGAGAGAGAGAGAGAGAGAGAGAGAGAGAGAGGAGAGACAGAAGGGGGAAGGGGAGAAGTGGGGAGAGGCAGAAGCTGCCTCTTCAAGAGGGAGACGCAAAAGACTAAGAAGAGATACCATGACTATGGCAACTCTTACAAAGGAAAACATTTACTTGAGGTGGCAGCTTACAGTTTCAGATGTTTAGTCCATTTTCATCATGGTGGGGAACATAGCAGCTGGGAGTATGGTGGCATGCAGGCAGGTATGGTGCTAGAAAATTCTACATCCTGATCCAAAGTGAACACTGCGGTGTGGTTTAAGCATATATGGGAGCTCAAAGCCCACCTCCACAATGACACATTTTCTCCAACAAAAGGCCATATCTACTCCAACAAAGCCACATCTCCTAATTGTGCCACTCCCTATGAGCTTATGGGGGCCAATTACATTCAAACTACCACACTGACCTTGGAGAATTCTTGCTGAAAACAGGCAAGGAGGCATAGATATTGCTTAGGAGTGGTAGGTGTAAGGATCCTTGGCAGGCATCATGGATAGTTAGATCCAGAATATGAGGTTTTTACTAAATTGACTTAATAGAGTTTTTGTTTGTTTTGTTTTGTTCTTTGTCAATGGTAGCTGTTACAATTGAATACATAGAGGTGTCAACAGGAAATTCAGGATCCTGATTAACATTTGGGTAAGCAAAGAGTCTTTCTTGGATCACAAGAAAGTTAATTCCACAAACTCAAACACTTTCCAGTCTGACTCCAATCAAAAACTATACTTTAAAAACCAGTAAAGCGGAGGCTGGAGAGATGGCTCAGCGGTTAAGAGCATTGCCTGTTCTTCCAAAGGTCCTGAGTTCAATTCCCAGCAACCACATGGTGGCTCACAACCATCTGTAATGAGGTCTGGTGCCCTCTCCTGGCCTGCAGACATACACACAGACAGAACATTGTATACATAATAAATAAATAAATATTTAAAAAAAAAAACAAACCAGTAAAGCAGCTGGGTGGTGGTGGTGCACACCTTTAATCCCAGCACTCAGGAGGCAGATCTCTCCTCTGATCAGGAGGTGGACCTTTGAGTTCAGGGCCAGTCTCATCTATGAGAACTAGTTCCAGGACAGGCTCCAAAACTTGAACAGAGAAACCTAGTCTCAGAAAAACCAACCAACCAACCAACCAAACAAACAAACAAACAAACAGTTAAGCAAATGAATTAACCAAATCTCTCTTCATTCTATCAAGCATCACAATCAAAGACCTGAGCACAGGGAAGGGTGGAGCCTCTGCTTCTCTAAAGCCAGCAATACTCCAAAATCTAAAACAAGGTGATGAGGGTCTGAACCTTTTGGCATTGGGTCAAACTGCAGCCTACGGTCCAGAAAGTAAGCTAAGGATGTGAAAAAGCTCATTTCATCACCATCCTTTGTTTAACAAGAGGTGGGAGATAGACTAGTTTCCCATACTGTTATCCAGAGTTGCTGTAAGTGTCCAGTATTTCAACTAGACACATACTGTATGTGACACCATGCATATGTGGCGGTCATAGGGCCTCCTTCCAGGTACAGTCAGTCCTCTCCTTCCACCATGTGGATCCAAGGGATGAAACTCAAGTTGCCAAACTTGGCAACAAAATCTTTAACCCACTGAGCCCCCTTGCCAGCCCCTGCTCTGAAATTTTTGCCCAAATCATTCTTTTCTAAAGCTCTGTCTTGGTTTGACAAACTGCCAAAGGTACTGGGCAAGAAACACTGCTTGGGCAGCTCGAGGTGTGTGTGCTAATGCCACTTTAATTGGTTTTTGCAAATACTGTCAATTGCATCTGATACAGCAGAGCAAGCCCGGGTCAAGGGAGCCAAGTCCAGCCCTTGGCAACTAACATGTCCTGTCATAAAACTTTCAGCTGGGCTTCGGAGTGATGTTTGAAATGTTTCCACTCTTTCTGCACCATTCCTTCTTCCCCTTTCCTTTTGCCTGTAATCCCTCCAGTGGTGCTAAAAATGTCTTCTCTTGATGTTTCGTCTTGTAGTTACCACAAAAACACAAGAAAACAGATTCCTTTGTCATCAGAGGGGGAAACAAAAGCCATACTTGCAGCTCTGAGAACAATCAAAGCTGCAGAGCTGCCTTCTCCCCCTCTTTAAAAAAGAGTTGTGTCGCCTCCTCTAGGAGCCAGAGAAAAACAAACACTTCAGTTGTTATCCATCGAGAAGTGTGATGACACAGACACACTGAATGTTTCCTGAGGGCCCCTGTGGCACTATTTACTGGTTACTTGGATCGGCCATCCCATTGCCAGTGTATTCAACTATTTAGAAAATCACGGAACCCAGCATTTAAGGGGTGGAAGAGATCAATCTCATTTGTGCCACCTATCACCAGATTTTCCATAACACATTTCTGAGGGGCTTATGTATCAAATTTCTGATCTGTGACAGGAGCTCATTCCTCTCAAACCCAACTGAATCAATTGCTGCTCAGGTTCAACAGAAACTTATTTCTTTTATTAACTAAAATACTCATTCTATAACCTTTTATGTATCGATGTCTCTTTCTTGGAGCTATACATATGTACTATTCCAGAAATTATCATGCCATTAAATCGGCTGACACTCAAAGAGACCTTTCCCAGCAGTGATGATAGAGTACTACTCCCTCTGGGTCATTACTGGAGTCCCAGCCACTTCCCTGTAGCCTCATGTGAATGAGAAAGTCCCAGAAGCCCATGCAGAGCCAGATATTCAGTGTGTCCCCTGATCTTTTGTCAATCAGTCCGTGCTTATTACACTGAAATGTTCGTAACTTCCTGCCCTTCTAGATACCACTGCAAACACTGTGAGACTACAGGCTGCTGGTACCACAGGCACGGAGCTCTGAGGTCCTCCCAGGATACTGTTTTCCCTTTAGTCCAAAAAGTAGCCCTGTTCAAACCAGGAGATGCCCCATGGGTAAAGTACCAAGCCTGACAACCTAAGTTTAGTCCCTTGGACAGACAGAGTTTTAGGAGAGATCTGAATTTTGCAAATAATCCATGACTTACACACATACTCATACACACACACCACACACACACACACTGTAAAAAAAATTAAATTAGCACTTTTCTCTATAGCCCACTACTTGAAATCATTTCTTCTAAGCCTTTTTAAAAGGCAGAAGAAGGCTTTGCCACCACACTTCTCCAAATCCACCCTCAGCAGTTGGATTGTCTGATCTTTGATTGAAATGGGCTTGGGTAGAAGGGAAGACAAGAATGGGGAATGCAGGAAGACCAAGCACAAGTACTCACCACCACACCTAGTTGTCCTGATCTGGATCTGAAATGTGCCTCACAGATAATGAGTTTGCATCCCTGGTCTCCAACTGATGGAGCTCTTTCATCAGTCCCTGGGGTATGGCTGGCCGAGGTGGGTCATTGGTGGTGAGCCCTTAAGGGATATACTCTGGCCTCATTTTCTGTCTATGTTAGTCATGGTTCTCTAGAGGCACAGAACTATAGATAGATAGATAGATAGATAGATAGATAGATAGATAGATAGATAGATAGATATAAAGATTCATATATACACACAGATATATACATACACACATATAGTGAGATTTATTAGAATGGCTTACAGACTGAGGTCTAACTAATCCAACAATGGTTGTCTATGTACAAAAGGCCCAAGAATCCAGTTGTTCAGTCAACGAGGCTGCATGTCTGAGCTGGTCTTCAGTATACACTGGATTCCCAAAGAAGCAGGCTCTAATGCCAGTGAAGAAATGGAATTGCTAGTGAGAGCAAGCAAGCAAAGAAAGAGAGCTTCTTTCTTCAATGTTCTTTATATGGGCTACCAGGAGAAGGTGTGGTCCAGATTAAAGGTGGATCTTCCCACCTCAAGAGATCTTGATTAAAAGTAGGCTTTCCTATGTCAAATGATTTAACTAGGATAAAAAAAAATCATCACAGATGGGCCCAGTTGTTTGGGTTTTAGTTAATTCTAGATGTAGTCAAGTTAACAACCAAGAACAGCCATCACACTGTCTGTGTCTGCTTCCTAGCTGGCACCCTATGAGAAGACACCACTGCAAACTCCTGCTGCCACTGGCTGACCCATTCCAGACACTATACCCTCACGGACAGAGTCTTTGGAATTCCAAACCCAAACAAATTCCTCTTCTTTTGCTTCTCTCGGGTATTTGGCTACACTGGTGAGAAGAGTAACTAATACATCTAGGTTTGGGGGGGCGGTGTTTGTTGGTTTGTTTGTTTGGTTTTTGAGATAGACTTTCTCTGTGTAAAAACCCTAGCTGTCCCAACTTACTTTATAGACCAGACTGGCCTCAAACTCACAGAGATCCTCCTGCCTCTGCCTCCTGAGTGTTGGGATTAAAGGCATGCACCACCATGCCTGGCAGAAATCATTTTAATTTTAAATATTTCAGAACATAATGTTTGTCTGAAATCATTTCCAAAATTCAGAAATTATTCTCAGCCTTCAATTATACTTCTTAAAGCATAGTTTCCAGAGTTTTCTTTTTATTCCCATCTCAACCTGTTACTGTTTGCACAAAGTCTCTCTTAAGAATATGGAACTAAGATTAAAAATATAGTCATATCTAGACAAAGACAGATTGCAGATTGGAGTTATGGTGTAGCCATTGTTCTGTGAAGCAGGTAAACTGAAGATGGTATTCATTTTCTCTCCAGACATTAGACAGTTAACACCCAATGAATGTTCATCTAAACTAGACTAAGTTCTTAGACTTAGTCTTTCTCTATAACTTTCCCCTAATGTCTCTTCCTGTTACCATAGGACTCATTTCCACTGCTACCACATAATCCAAGAAAAAAAAAAGTCACTCTTGTCCAGTGTTCTGTCTTCATTCAATCAGCCATCTTTGTAGCCAAAGGGATTTCAGCTTTTGGAGACGTGAAACCAAGCACAACGGTCCATTCTGAGCATGTGAGACTTGGAGCATCTGACTAGCTAGGCCAGGTCTCTGTCCTCAGCATCTGACTAGCTCGACCATCTCAGGGACTTGTATTAGTGTTCTTTGGGTTAGAAGGAACCTCATTAAAATCAGCTTTCTATATCTATCTTTCTTAAGTGGCTGCTGTCTTAGGGTTTTTATTGCTATGAAGAGACTCCATGACCATGGCAACTTTTATAAATGCAAACATTTAATTGATGGGCCTTGCTTACAGTTTCAGAGGTTCAGTGCATTATTATCATGACAGGAAGCATGGCGGCATGCAGACATGGTGCTGGAACAGCCGAGAGTCCTACATTATGTAGGCAATAGGAAGTTGATTGACACACTGGGCAGTATCCTGAGCATAGTAAACCTCAAGGCCCGCCCCCACAGTGACACACTTTCTCTACCAAGGCCATACCCAGGCCAACAAAGCAACATCTCCTAATAGTGCCACTCTCTATGAGATTATGGAGACCAGTTACATTAAAACTACCACAGCTGCACATGATAGAACCCTATCAATTTAGACTACTTGGTGGAAAGGCTAATGGAATTAGTGAAGTCAAGCAGATTTAGTTTCAAAAGTATACTAAGATGGAGCTGCTAACTAAAGAATAGACTTGAAAGTGATGTCTAAGAAACTACTTAATTGTTGTACAAATTATCTGCATGTTACATCAATAATCTTTGACCTCAATTTGATCTTCAGGAGCATTTCTTGCCTAGAAAGCCTTTTTATTAGCTCAAAAGCACACCACAACTTGAGCCCAGTGTGATTATTACAAACTACAAATTA
Source organism: Chionomys nivalis (assembly GCF_950005125.1). NCBI lineage: Eukaryota > Metazoa > Chordata > Mammalia > Rodentia > Cricetidae > Chionomys > Chionomys nivalis. The sequence goes on from NC_080098.1 coordinate 31,717,631, forward strand.
CCAGGTTTCAAGTTAATGAGGTTTTCATGCCATTAGGATTATACGGTCTCAGAAACAGAAGGAATCTTAGTGGGTATTGACTTCATTCAATTTTCTACTCATTTTTAGAGTACTTTCAGAGCCAGAAATGTGTATAGGAAGACACAATGTAGTACATTGAAAATTTGCTCCAGAAAAATAGAAAAATGCATATCAAAGGGGAAAATTCAGATGATAAACTTTATAAACTCCATACTCTGAAAGTACACATGAGTCATAAAATGAATAAAAGTGAATATTTCATTTGGTAAAACATTTTTAAAAAGTGTTTGCCTAGTATGTGAGCTGATAGACGCCTTACATATAAAGTAAGCTATGAGCAGTGTTGTGCTTCTCACTCCCAGAGAGCTGTCAGTGACTCACACCATTTATAACAGAAAGCAAATTAACTCCTGCTTACAAAATGGGTATTATCACCCAAAAGAGTGAAGGAAAGAGTACTGTCTTAACACATAGCATTTCACACACACACGCACACACACAACCTGTCATCAGAAGAAAAATAAAGCAAAAGCAATCACACAGAATTTTCTGGAAGCATCCCAACAGAAGGTTACCTATTATTGTCTGAGGCAGCATCTGACTGATCTTGTCCTTACGAAAAGCCCAGGTACATAAATACACTAGCATGCCTGTCTACCAGTGGACTCTAGCTAGCACGAGGAAGCCATACCTAAACATTATAGGGGCCATGAGAAGGAAAAGCAAAGGGGACATGGAGAAAGACAGCAGGGAGTGACACAAAAGGAGAAGTGATGGGCACAATGTGACCAGCTCTGAATAAATATACTTTTGTTCTTTTTCTTTTGGATACTATCCATTTCATAAAATGGAGTGTTAATTATTCACTGCTGGCTGCTTCTCTGAAGCAAATGTACATATGCATTCACACAGACACCCTCACAGGCACATACATCCCTGTCACCCTGTGATACCATAAATATTTGGTTGTTCAGTTTTATGTGGCAGATTATGATTTCTTTCTTCCACACTCTGTTCTTCTGAAAGAGAAATACCATTTGTATCCATTGATTGCCTTTCTGTGAGCCTAATAGGAATCAATTCACAGGAACATCAGTGTCCTTTTTAACATGTACAGACTCTTCAGGGACTCGGCCCAATCCATCTCCTTGGTTTTGATCTCCTGACCCTGTATTCTGGTTCCAATCTGGACTAGGTTCCAGGTTCATCCTAATAACTCTGAGTTGTTCTCTCCTCTTCTCCATGCTAGATTGGTTCACTCCTTCCCGAGCCCAGTGTACTTTCCCCACTTGTTCACTAAGAACATATTCTTGGCAAACTTCCCATGAAATAATACATAACAGGTAAACACTGAGACTGCGCAACCTTATTAGGTAATTTGGCTGAGTAATAAATTTGGGGTAGTATGGGGCATAATGACACAGACTTATAATCTCAGTAATTAGGGGGCTGAGGCAGGAGGATTGTGAGTTCAAGCCAGCACAGGCTACATCATAAGATCCTGCCTCATAAAAATATACAATGGAGGAGAAATAAGAAGAGGACACTAGGACACTGTATGGAATATCCTAGAGAATCATGGAAGAGGAGGAGTGTGGGTAACCTGGTTAAGGTTCTCAGAACTTCGTGGGGCAGGAAGGTAGAGAGCAGCAGAATGTGAAGTCAGAGAGAAAGCAGAATTAAGAGAAGAACTTGACCTTTCACTGGGCCACAGAAATGAATAAGTTCCACTGTCTTCTGTCTTTGGGAGACATCACTGAACCAATGTAGCAACAGGAGAAACTCACAGCTGAGTTTGGACTTCTTGGCTTGGCCTTATGTCAGAGTCTTCTAGGCATGCTCACCACAAGAAGGCATGAAGAGGAGGACACGCTCTATAAAGGAAGAAACGTCTGCGAGAAAGGAGACAGATGGACGTAGAGCACTGACAGTAAGTATTGTATCTCTGCTTCTGGATTGAAACATTCCCTTCACGGGGCATCAGGGAGGCTCATGAGACTCAAAAGAAACAAGACCCATGAGGTCCCTTCCCAAGGTTATAGGAGTAGGAAAGTGGTAGGGGACAGACTGTTGGTGTTACAGCTGCATGCAAGCCGCACAGAGGCTGCAATGATGCAACCACCCAAGCTGGACTCGTGGAGTCATTTCTATGGGCTGTCTTTTACACATTATTGCGAGTGGACCCAAAGGGTGTCCCTGGGAAGGCAAACACCAAATTTCCATCCAGCCTGATCCAGTTACATCCTCTTCTTGTCTGGATGGGTGTCCACATCTCAGAGGCTCAGTATGGACGTCCAAGGATGTAGAGTGGACACAGCGGCTTGGTGTCACTTTTCATTGTCAATGTGTCTACACTAGATGTGAGTTGGTATTTTTGTAATGCTCCTTCCCAGAGCGTCCAATGGTGGTGACTTATACTTTCCATTCCCTTTTAAGAGCTGCCTGCTCTGGCCAATCCTCACTCCCCCATGACAGCCACAGCTCTTGCCGCCTGAGAGCTCCTTCTCCCCTGCAGCTGCAGCCTCTGCCACTGTCAACACAGCTTGGCAGCTGTTACCCTCTCTTCAGAAACACCTTTGTTCGTTATGATGCCCACAGAGCTGACCTCACAGGCACCTAGAAACCAGGAGTCACTCTGGGTTTGGACCTTGAACACAGTGTTCCGTGGCCCACGCCCTTTAACCTTGACTTAGCTTTTGACCTCTACCTTATCTATTAACCAAGCCTCTGGTTCACACCACAGAGTTCCAGTTCCCATTACCACAAAGCGAATATTTGCTGGAAAAATATTTGGCATCCTGGCTTCAGTGTCTTTTATCTATCCTGCCCCTAACCCACAGATTTCTGAGACTTGTGCTTTAATCTATAATCAATGTTTTCTTAAGAAAGAAATTAAATTATTATTACTAAAATTCTTTTTAAAAATTAGCACAATGTCTACTTAAAAACTATTGTCTCAACTGAACTGACAAGCAGGGGGCTTGCATGGGACTGACCTAGGCCCTCTACATATATGTTAAAAGTTGTGTAACTTGGTCCTCTTGTGGGGCTCCTAACAGTGGGAGCATGGGCTGTCTCCGACTCTTTAATTGGCTTTTGGGACCCTAGTACTCATTCTGGGTCACTCTGCCCAGCTCTAATACATGGGGAGGTGCTTAGTCTTACTACACTTGATATGCCATATTTTGTTGATATCCATGGGAGACCTGTCCTTTACTGAACAGAAATGAAGGAGTGTATTGGGGCAGGGGCAGGGGACAGACTGGATTGTGGGGTGGAGGTGGGGAGCTTGGAAGAGATGAGGGAAGGGAAACTGGATGTAAAATTAAACAAAACAAAGCTGTTGACAGAGCCAAGTTTATATGGACAATCATTCCTCTATTATTAGGAAGAACTGGTATTGTGAATACCAAAAAAAAAAAAAAAGACAAATCCATGGATTCTCAAATCTCTTATTTAAATAGTGTGGTTTTCACATGAACCCTGGGCACATCCTCCTGTAAACTTACACTCCCCGTCTCCATCTGTACATCGAATGCAGGTGTCAGTGCTGGGTAAGTAGTTGTTACACTGACTTAGAGAATAAGAACAAGGAAAGGGGTCAGCACGTGTTTGTTACAGGTGCAATTATATTGTTAGTGTTAACATTTTTGATGCAAAGCCAGTTGGATACCCAGACACTGAACATACAGACACCGAAGACCAACTGCATTTGATGTCTACATTTTTACTTCCTTAGAGGTGTTTGGCAGAACTTCCCAAGTTTCCTCTGATATTGTCATTGCAGACATCTTTTCTTCTTTAGTGGATTAAATTTGTGAACGCTAGGTGATTGGTTCAGCTTTCTATTCCCAAATTCCCATTCAGCACCAGAGGATTTACAATGCTGTACCGCTCTTAAGAGCATTAGAGGACGTGTACATCCCAGACCTCCCAGTGGAGGTTCTGATTCTGCACCTCTGAAACACGGTCTGCTGATGTGCATTTTATCAGATTCCCAAACAAGGAGAGGCAGATGGTTCTCAGAAAACACACTGAGAAACAGTAACCTGGAAAAAAAAAAAGAAAAAGAAAAGGTGAGAGAAGAAGGAAAGGCAGTCTGGGAAAGGAGATTAGTGGAAGAGCTTTTGAATGCCCTGAGCAAAGCCCCAGGGTTTGACCCAGAGCCAGAGCAATTAGAGAAAGGAAGCAGATTGGGGCAGGGGCCCGGGACATTCTGGATTGCAGGAAGGAAGGAATCTCTCTAGTAACCAAGCTGTGTGGATTTGACTTACTTTCCACTCCCTTCTCCCATTTGGCATTTGACTCATACTAGTAGAAACAGAAAGTAATGTTGATGATTCAAGTTGATAATAAAGGTCTGGACTTACTTACTAAGTAAGTGATAGAGAGAATGAATGGCATGGAGGAAAGGATCATGGCCTGTGCTCAGACGGGATGCAGGGATGGAGGAGCTTACAGATAGGTCATGGCCCAACCTCAGTCTATTCCACTTAGATACCATTGGTCCAAATTCAGATACATTGGGATTGTGAGAGGTTCGGAAATGTAGCCGTTTCTCCTAGGTGTCCGGTAACAAGGCAAAGGAAGATTTTTAAATGAAAATTAATATTGAGGTAACAGTGAGAAATCTATGCCCCAGGCAGTAAATATGGAACAATGGAAGCTTCAGTGACTGCAAAATTTCTTTTAATTATTTTTGAAGAAGAGTTTCAAATGACAGGTACTAAAAAATGAAAATTAGTACCATTGTTGAGTAAGTTAATCTATACAATATTTAGTAGGTATGGTTAACTTTGTGGGCAAATAAAGAATCTCAGTGGTCCAGTCTGCCGTGAAAAAGTCCTGGAAGTTGTCACCCATCTTTACGACAAGAAAAAAACTGAATAAACAGAAACTCAGCAGTTCTTCTGGGACCCATCAAAGGCCAGAGCTCACAGTACAAATGAAAACCCCAAGCTGAACAAGCAGGAGAACTTCAAGAAGTGTAGCTGGCTGGAGCAGGCTCTGCTCTGGAGCACTGCCGGTAGGAAGATAGAACTTTATATGATAATTGCAGAGAGAAGATAGACAGACAAAAAACAGCAAAGTAGACATTCTTGTCCAGTAAAATTATTCTTTGAAAGTATAGGATAAAGACTTCCCCCATCAAACAAAAACTGAGAAAATATGTTGCCAACAGGCCTGCTTTGCCAAGAAGGAGAAGAGAAAGTTCAACATCATTCACAAAACTTACAGTAATGATGTGATAGAAAATGACGCTCGCACATGAGTGAAGGGGCACTTTAGACCAGAAGAGAAGGAACTGGAAGACCTCTGTTGTACCACCAGTACCATCAGTGGGATGTGGGATTCCCCTCTGCATGCTGTGACTATCATTGGTTAATAAAGGAACTGCTTTGGGCCTATGGCAGAGCTATAGGGGAACAGAGCTAGGCGGGGAAAACTAAACTAAATGCTGGGAGAAAGGAGGCGGAGTCAGAGAGAAGCCATGTGGCCCAGCCAGAGATAGGTGCCAGAACTTTAACCCATAAGCCACAGCCATGTGGCAATACACAGATTAATAAAAATAAGTTAAATTAATATGTAAGAGTTAGCCAATAAGAAACTAGAGCTAATAGACCAAGCAGTGATTTAAATAATATGGTTACTGTGTGATTATTTCAGTTCTGGGGGGCTGGGACAAACAAGTGCCCCCTCCATCACCAGTAAGATGGCACAGTACTACTCGAGAATAGGCTTAGATTAGTTGTGAATGTCTTTCATAAACTTGAAAGTAACAGCCAAAAATAAAATATTTAAAGAAGTGTACTGACATGTTAGGAGAGAAGAAAAAAATTAGTTTTATAAAATTTTTAATGGCCTAGTGTGAGTGAAGCCATAAAGTCAATCCCCAGTCATGAGAAGAAATAAAATGAAAGCTCAAATAAAACAGAAAAGAGTCCAAAGCAAAAAGGAAAAGTGGGGCTAGGGAAATGCTCATTGGACACAGTACTTGTCTGGGAAACATGAAGATTGGATTTCAGATCCTCAGCACCTATATAAATTCCAGGCAGGCATTATGGCCTCCTGGGTTCCCAGTGCAGGGAGATGGATATAAGGGATCTCCAGAGCAAGACAGCCAGTTAGACTAATGCGGTCAGTAAATTCTGGGTTTACATGGGAGACTCTGCCTCAGTATATAAGATGGAGAACAACTGAGGAAGACTCTTGATATTGATCTCTGGCTTCTATACACACAAGAGCCCACACACATATCAACATCCATGTGTACATGCACAGACATCACACACATATGCAAAAAGAAACAGTGATAATGTCAACAAATAGAAAACATAATAGCTATTAAGCTAACTATAACAGTAAAGAAAATCCCATGCAACTGGAAGAGAGGTCGACAATGAGTCGGAAGCAGAGGGCCTGGGGCCTGACCCTGCACCTGCACCAGTGGGTTCAGTCACTCCAGATCAGAGTGTCACATGAGTTTCTTTCTCCCCATCCTTTACCCATACCCCATCATCCAGTGTGCAGCTTGCAATGTTGTGGGATGATGCGCTCAGACACAAACAGAAGACAGACTGCAGCCTGGCAGATTGTGCCTTTTTTATCGCTTTGTTCTGAGCAGACTGTTCACTTCATGAGCTTGGAGTGAGTCTGGCTACTTTGCTAGATCCTGCTTTATCTCCTTTCTGATGTTCTTCCACCAACCTAGGGTGAAGGCCCTTGTCTTTTAGTAGTTAGGGATGGCATCAAATAAACAAGCCTTACCAATTGGTTTATCATCCAATAATCATTCAATATTCTCAGAAACTAGTCCTTTTTTTGTTTTTGTTTTTTGAGATGGTGTTTCTCTGTGTAGCTTTGGAACCTGTCCTGGAATTCTCTCTGTAGACCAGGCTGGCCTCGAACTCACAGATCTGCCTGTCTCTGCCTGTCAAGCCCTGGGATTAAAGGTGTGTGCCACCACCACCCAGCTGAAACTAGTCTTTTTTTTTTTTTCTGTCTTCCAAAGGCTGTGTGGTGTGAACCTCAGGTCACCATAAAAAAGCAGAGGGTTTCCTAAGAACCAGAACTTCAGACAGTTCTTCTCAGGCCTGTGATTCCTTCCAGCCTGGTACCCTCATGTCATAGGGCTCATTCGAAGAAGCCTACTGCTAACTGTCTGTCTTGTACGAACAAATTGCCAGTTGCCGCCCAACTCACCATCACAGTCTCAAAAACAGAGCACACTTTGCCTACCTCAAGCTGTTTCTTATACAGAATCAGTCTTCCTTTGATGGTTTTATCATAAAACTCTACTTTCTTTTCATGTTTCTTCTTCTCTTCCATACTTGTCTTTACACATTTAATCCCAAGTATCAGTCTTTCTTCTATAGTTCCCCAAAGGCATCATGATCATAACCCTGGGTTTTCGTTGCTCTTCAGTTTACCTTTCTTTAGTGTTTGATGCTTCACCTACCATCATCTACCATCGCCTGAAGTGGGGTATTCACCTACAAAACTGAGCAGAAGTTGACCCCCAAGAATACTTCCAAACCCAGGCCCTATCGCAACTTAGTTCTTCCAAGACAATTTGATATGTTAATCCCTCAGAAAGACTTTGTTTGTTTTGAGATGGGGTTCGATGTAGCTCAAGCTAACCTCAAATATATTCTGTACCTTGAACCTCTGATCCTCCTGCCTCCAGCTCCCAAGTGTATGATTACAGGCACATGCCACCACAACTGGTTTATACAGTGCTGGGGCTTTGTGTATGCCGGGCAAACATTCTCCTAGCAAAGTTATATCCCAGTCCAAGAGAGAGTGCTTAAATGTAACAAGGCCTACTACAGGTGTCCAGCAAAACACCAGCAAGCAGCTTAGCCTTCTGAATGGAAACTAGGCGCTGCACAGTCGCTCTGAGTAAACGTCAGAAATCACGACATAAAAAGGTGGCCACAGCTTGAGTCACAGCAGACAAGATACTCTTTGCTATATACCATAGTCTGTCCAGGCTTCAGCATGAAGAAGCCATATACCCAAAGGGCCAGCTAAATGCTGGCCACAAGTTATCTCTAACAGAGCAAAAAGGACTGTTGTAACCGTCCATCAGCTCATAGGCTGGTGTCCGGGATTCTCAGTGATTGTTATCGAACACTCCTCCTCTGCATTCCATTCCTCCTGCACCACTGAAACAGCTGTGAGCAGATATACCAGGACATCCTGTTTACCAAATCCCAGGGGCTTCCTGCAAGCCCTGAGCTCACTTACTATTTATTTTGCATTTAGTGCTGTTTCCACATCTGACAAATCTGTCTTCTTCCTTCTATGACAGCACCCTACACTGGTTCCTGGGGAAATTTCTGGTCGTGTCTAGGACTGTCAACTTGTATTCTCAGATATTCCTGTTTTTAATGATTTATTTATTTTATGTTCTGTACATTGGTGTTCTGACTGCATGTATGTCTGCGTGAGTGTTTCGAATCTTCTGGTGCTGGAGTTACAGACAGTTGTGAGCTGCAATGTGGGTGCTAGGAATTGAACCCCAGTCCTTTGGAAGAGCAGCCAGTGCCCTTAACCACTGAACCATCTCTCCAGCCCCAGTCAGCCTGTATTCTCTACCTGTACCTTTTAAAACATGGATGCTCCTGACAACCTGTCTTTAGCTGTCTAGTCTTACCTCATGCTCCTTGTGGGCATCGTCTGTATCTGAATAACTTATCATTTTAGAACTGGAAAGGCAACTTCCTCAGAGCAGGAGCACAGGCATGGTAGCTATCACCTGATCCCATTTCAACCCTTTGATAACTATCCCTGCATTTTGCAAACAGACTCCATCATCTACCAGTTTCCACGTTTTTAAGATTTTTCATGTACAAAGAACTCTTAGCAAAATAAAAATATCAACGCCAACAGAAAAATAGGCAAAAAAGATAAACAGGCAGCTCAGATTAAGTCTCAAGAAACACTTGTGATCATCTAGAGCAACCATGAATTTTCCAGCGAGATGCTTTCCTTTTCAATGTATGGAAAGTCAACAGCATGATCCCACTGTGTTTCTGGCTGGGGGTGGGAGCTTCAAGGAGACAGCTACTTTCAAGACTGGTGAGCTCTTAATTAAGGTAACTTTCCTAAAGTACACCAGTGGAGACGCACCAATTTCATTGGCTGCATGACTTATAAGCTAGTAATTTGACTCCCGGGAATGTTCCTTGTGAAAGTAATTATGAGTGTGCAAAAAGGTGTATTTACAACGACACTCATCAGAGTCAACTCCAATGGTTAAATGGTTGGAAAGAAGCGCTAGCATCTTATGATGAGGAATTGTTACTGAATTATAGTTCACGCAGACCCCTGCCCACTCGGTATATTTAGGGACACACAATCATCAATTTCATCTGCAAAAGAGGAAAACTACTGTACAAAACCTTACCTGTGCATCATAATGCCGCTTTATATCCACATATGCATTATTAGAAGGACTTATACAGATAATTATTTCTTAGTGGTGGGAATATGGGAAGTGTTGACCTTGTCTACAGTTTTCATATTAGTGATCAAAAAACGTGCATAACTTTTTTGGGGGGGGGTTGTTTTTTTTTTGTTTTTGTTTTTTGTTTTTTTTTGAGACAGGGTTTCTCTGTGGTTTTGGAGCCTGTCCCGGAACTAGCTCTTGTAGACCAGGCTGGTCTCCAACTCACAGAGATCCGCCTGCCTCTGCCTCCCAAGTGCTGGGATTAAAGGCGTGCGCCACCGCCGCCCGGACTGTGCATAACTTTTTTTTTTTTTTTTTGAGACAGGGTTTCTCTGTGGCTTTGGAGCCTGTCCTGGAACTAGCTCTTGTAGACCAGGCTGGTCTCAAACTCACAGAGATCCACCTGCCTCTGCCTCCCAAGTGCTGGGATTAAAGGCTTGCGCCACCACTGCCCGGCTGTGCATAACTTTTATAAGCAGAAGAATCCAGGACTGAGCCAGGCGTGGTGGTATAAACCTGTAATCAAGGCATTTGAGGGCCTAAAATAGAATTATGAGTTCAAGGCTTGTCTAGGCAACATAGTGAAACCCTGGAAAGCAGATGAAGGAAAGGAGGGGAGAAAGGAAGAGGAAAGAAGGGGGCAGGAAATAGATGGGAAACAAAGGGAGAAGAACAAGGGAAGCTCCAAGCCAGATACAGTCTCAGTATTCAGAAAACTAAAGCAGGAGGGTACCTACTATGAGGCCAGCTTAGGCTGTATAGTGAGACCCTACAGAGAGGCTGGAGGGAGAAACATGAGCTGTGGTTGATGCCAGAACCCAAAAGAACCAGAACAGAAGCGTGGAGTGGGTAAGATTAGAAGATGGTCAGGAGAAGGACCAACCATTATTTCAGATTCCCTGGAAGGATTAACAATCATTCTCCCACTGTAAAAAATGTTTATGACAGGGAAAGAGTTCTTAGGTTTAGGATTTTAGGCTTAGTTAGATTCTAATTTAGAGCTATTCTCATTAAAAAGAAAATGACAGAAGACAAAGAAACAAAACACGGGCAGTTTCTCAGGCTTCACACCAGACCCAAACCGTAGCAGCCGCTATCTGAAAGCATTAGCTTTTCTGACATGTGTGCCTTGTAGCTGGGCTCTAGCACGTTCCTTGCTCTCTTCTCCTTTTCCTTGCCCTCAATGCCATTCTCTACTCTTGCCTGTTGGCTAGTGGGCTGTGATTTTAACGAAAGAGGGCGTAGCCCAGTGTCCTGTGCCTTGCAGCCCAAGGAAGGAGCATTCTGGTCGGAAGCTGCTGAGTTTAGACGGAACAAAATTATAAGTTAAAGATGTTCTGAGTTAGACTCTGCTGCTTGAGCCTCTTGGCTGTAGGTGTAGCCTTGGGCACACAGATGGGAGCCCGATAAGCACTCTGCTACCATAACTATGTAGTTTGTAGTTTGTGGTACAAGGCGAGCTCCAAGCTGCCATTATACCTAGCTGGAGGGTTTGGTGCCTGTATAATTTGATCTAATCCGTCAGAGTTCATGGGGTCATTAACAGTTCGGGAGTAGAAAAGCTGGCTGAGTCAGCTCCTGGAGCAGCTGTACAAAGAAGGCGCCAGTTTGGTGGGTAGACCAGAAACCTGGCTCAGAGCCTCCTCTCCTGCAGAGTGCTGTGTACTTTCCCCTCTCCTCCAAGGGCTGCTTGGCAGGCACCAGTGTATACAAAGTAAGGGACACATATTTCAAGGACCAGCATGGGGAGAGAATTCTCAGTCTGAGTCAAGTGGGATTAAGAGGGAGAAATGGAGGCCCAAGCTTCCAAGCAGCCTTATGCATTTTTATTTTGCCAAGGGTTTCAAAGGAATGTGTGTGTGTGTGTGTGTGTGTGTATTCAAAGGAATATATACATACATACAGACACACACGCATACACACATACCATGACTGCAATTCCTGCAGTTTCAAGTTATTTTAACAGTCAAGATAATACTTTTTTATTAATTTATTATGTATACAATATTCTGTCTGTGTCTATGCCTGCAGGCCAGAAGAGGGCACCAGACCCCATTACAAATGGTTGTGAGCCACCATGTGGTTGCTGGGAATTGAACTCAGGACATTTGGTAGAGCAGGCAATGCTCTTAACCTCTGAGCCATCTCTCCAGTCCCTCAAGATAATATTTTATTTATTTCCTATACAACTTAAAAAAGAAAGCATAAATTAGGCAAAAATTAAAGACAGGAAGCCTGGAAAAGCTCTCAAAGAGCCATAGAGTTAGAAAATGCAAAGTACCCATCCAAAGCAACACATAAAAGATACATGTTGCTTGGGCAGCAGAATGTTTTGTTGAAAAGGCAATGGCCAAACCAGGTGTGGTGGCACATGCCTTTAATGCCAGCACTCGGGAGGCATAGACAGGTGGATCTTTGTGAGGTTGAGGCCAGCCTGATCTCAAAGAGAGTTTCAGGACTGCCAGTGCTGTCTCAAAAATAAAGTTAAAAAAGAAAGAGAGAGAAAGAAAAGGAAAGGCAGTGGGCTGACGGGGGAGACAGGTCAGCTGATAGAACGCTTGCCTTACAGAGCTTGAGGGCTTTAGTTTAATTCCCAGAACTAAGGCTTAGAAAGCTGGTCATGGTGGTGGGCAGTTACTTGTAATCCTAGTGCTGGAAAGGTGGAGGCACGTGACTTTCTAGAGCTTGCTGGTCAGCCCTCGCAGCCTACTTGGTGAGTGCTAGGCCAGCGAGACACACTGAGGAACATGTGTATCTGCTTCCACGTGTAGACGTCTACAAATGACAGCTACCTGGAGATTAGGAACTTTCTCCCACTCTGCCATTTCCTCTTTGTAGTTAAATTCAGCACTGTCTGAGTGTCTCTATCACACTATTGTTTTTGACGCTGTTTAAATTTTCTTGTCTCTTTTTAAAGTAAGCACCACTGTATCTGGGGTTGATTGCCCCACTTCTTCCCATGGTTCTATTTCATGCTGTTATTTTTCCTTACTTAGACATCCTTGGAAATCTATTTGATTTTACATGAGAAAAATGAGGCTCTTGGCTCCATAGCTGACGTGCAGCTCCTGGGCAGTTGTGTGCGGCTCTGTTGCCCCAGCTTCATTTATTTTTCTTCATTCTGGTCTGTTTTGAGAATGACTTGCCATTGGGCGCATACAGCAGCTGCAGGCCAAGATGAAACCATAAATAGATGAAAGGCAGAGCGAAGATGATGCTGGGGCTTAGAGTATCGGCAGGAGAGTGTTTATGGCTCGTGACGGAGTCACGTCTATTTCAGTCCCATCTTCTTTCTCTTTGGTGTAGATAACTTGTCTCCAGGTGGAAGTCTATGGCCAGCAATTCACATCACGCTTCATTTTCATAGCCTGCTAGAGCTGCAAAGTATTCTTTGGATTCTATAGATAGAGAGCTCTATCCATAGCTAAGAGAAAGTAAAAGATGGTGTATAATGGAGCTAAGTTCGGGGACTTTAAATAGCAGTGTTGTTAGTCCATAGCTGCAAAACACCACACATTTCCTTCAAGCAGCTTCCCTTGACAGCAAAAATACAAATGCATCTGCCCCAGAAGATTGTGTGTAATGCTACGGTTTACTATTATGCTATAATTAAATGAAATGTCCCCGAAGGAAGTGAAACTTTTCATGGCTGTCACAAAAATCCACGGTAAAGTATTTTCAGCAACTGGTGAGTCACTACCCTCCAGGAATAAATGGCTCAAGGCAGAAGATTGCACGAGACAGCCTCCTATAGAACTGTTTTCAGTGGTGCTGAATGCAGCTTGTTACAGATGGAAGGACCTCAGTTATGAATTGAGGCTTTCTCCAGGATAGTTCTCTGCTGTCCGTTTCTGTGTCTGAAGGGGGAGGCATTTCAGAGACATCTGTTCAGATGCACTGTTCAGGGTCCTCATATTACAAAGAAGTCCTCTCTCAAAGCTAATCCCTGTGTGGTGTCCAGAATAAGGCTACAAATGGTGTTTCCATTCCCGGCTGACTTGCTGAATACAACTGAGGGTTAATCCTATGGCTTTGAAAAGTATCTTTGAATGCTAATTCCTACCAAGTATCAACCATCAATTCTGACTGTTGAACTCAGTGATAATGATGTTGTTTTAGGTGAATAAGCAAGTGATTTATTCACTTGTTTCGTGAGGGACGAGTCGGTTTCTTAGTGCTAAAAATCCTAGCAATTCAATATGGTGATTCTCATTTTACAGGTAAGTAAACCAAGGTTCAGACAGAGTAAGCAGCTCTTAGGTTCACAATCAAGACAAGAACCCGGAAAGGGTCCCCTCTATCATGCTATATGGGCTTGCTTGCACAATAATCTGCAGATATCACTAGCACTGTCTAGGCCCTGAAGACAGAAGTGCCTGTGACTCAAGGAAGGATGTTGAGAGAATTTCCTTCTCCACACCCAGTCTGTGTGTGTGTGTGTGTGTGTGTTGTGCCAGAGGACAACTCTGGGTGTCATTCCTTTGTAGCCATCAACTTTGTCTCTTTGAGCCAGGGTCTCTCACTGGCCTGGAGCTCCTCTTAGCCAGTAAGACCCATGAATCCCCCTCTATTGTCCTCCCAATTGAGATCACAGGAGCATGCCGTTACACCCTCCTCTTTAAAAGTGGGTCCCATGGACTGAGCTCACGTGCTCGTGCATGCATGGCAAGTTAGCTATCTTCCAGCCCCTACGTTCCTTTCTGTGAGCTGTGCTTGGATGTATATTCTCCCCATTCCGTATTTGTCTCTGAGACTCTCTAGGTTGCCTTGCATGCACCCTGAAACTTGGCTACATTTCCTTCTCAATGACTGTGCTGCTTCCCTTGGCAGCTGTGCTCCTACAATTGTGACTGAACCTACCTGGTAAGGCCCCGCCCTCCTCTTCATGGCTGCCAAGAACACCCAGGTAATGAAGAAAACTCCAGGCAGCATAAAACAGGGAAGTGCGAGAAAAAAAGGGCACTTAAAGATGTTCAGCAACTGTCTTTCTTGAGACTACAGATCCTCTTGATGCACCATGTATTTTTGCCACAACAGCAAGATCCAAGGAGGCCAAGGTGCTACTCTTTCATTCGGTCCTGAGCTGGGGCCTGCCTATGAGTTACCATAAAAAGAACAAGGGACTGGCTTTCTCTCTGAACAGAGCACTAGGACCACCTTGGAGGCAATGCTGACTTCCAGCTAAGCCTCATGATACTTTTTGTTGTTGTTGGGAGAAACCCTTCAGTTGTAAATCAATTTGTTTGCTATCTTCTGATTAGAGAGTTTAGTTTCCTCTTTGTGCCCAGTGGCCTTTTCAGAGTGTGACACAGCTCTGCCTTCACTGTTCTCTGCGAAAACGTATGTTCTTTTCAGCACCCTGTCTGTCTTCTGGCAGATACTTCACATTATACTAGACTCATTTGTTTGTCTTCCAGTGAGATTTGTCATAACAAAGAGTGTGAAGAATTCAAAGCTGGAACACAAACGTTGGCAAAGTAAAGCTGCATGTTCACGTAGGATGTCTTAAAGAAAGAAAGTGCCCACTTGATGAGGATAGGACCACTGCAAGCAGGATCCTGTAGTGGGGAGAGACACAGAGGTCAGTTCTGCACAGACATGGGCAGTGGAGATATACAGCCGGCAAGCACGTGGGGATCAGTGGCTGAAAAGTACTAGGATCAAGAGCAAGGGTGCTCTCTAAACTGTCCTGACAGCATCTTGGTGAAGGGCATCCTGACAACTCAGAGGGAATAGATATCACCTGGGGATGGTGGAGGATGACTCTGATCATGCTTTCATACATAAACAGATGTCCAGAATGCTGGGCTGATGCTAAGCTTTACTCAAAATGGCCTTCACAAACACGTACAGTTCAGAAGGCCAGTTCATAAGGATAAACAGTTTGGCTAAACAGAGATGCATGTCAGATATTTATGTATATAATTATCCAGAACAATGTTCTATAACCAATCATATGCAATATTAGCAAATATTAGCCATAAACCAGACTTCTGCTGAGTGGCATAATCGTCAGGCAGCAAAGAGCCTCAGCCACAGAAGAACCCTGTGACGGCTCAAGTCCAGGGTCAAGGTCAGGTAAGGGCGTTGGTGCAGCTCCTTTGATCTCCACAATGGTCCCTTCCACGACCTGGCCCAGTTTCTACTAGTCAAGGACCCAGCAGGCCACTGAAGCCTTCAATTACTCTGAGAAGAAGCAGTACCTTTCGCACATTGCATACTTGCTGAAAAGGACCACAGTGCAGTGTGAAAGAAGCAGTGTATTTTAAATCAGTAACAGCTATGCTATGCCCTAATGTTGTTTTGATGAGTCAGTTCAAAGGGTTTTTCCTCACTAAATTATATATCCAAAAAGGAACATTTAGGAGTGGGGAGATGCTTTAGTTGTTAACATGTTGTCTTACAAGCTGGTGGGCCTATATGCCCAGAACCTGTGTTCCTAGTATTAGGGAAACAGAGGCAGTCAGGTCTCTGGATCTCCCTGGCCAGCCAGTTCTGCTTACTTGTCAAATTCCAGGTCAGTAAGTAACCCTGTCTCAAAAGAAAAAGATAGATCGCAACAGAAAAATGACACTCAAGGTTGTGGCTTACACACACACACACACACACACACACAGAGAGAGAGAGAGAGAGAGAGAGAGAGAGAGAGAGAGAGAGAGAGAGAGAGAGAGAGAGATTAATGAAGCTTCCATGTTTTACACTCAGATATTTTTAATGTGTCTTCCTATAATCTCCTAAATTCTGCTGGCTAGTTTTATGTTAACTTGTCACAAGCTAGTCATTTGAAAGGAGGGAACATGAATTGTCAAAATGCCATCATAAGAATTGGTTGTAGAACAGTTTCTTAATCAGTGATTGACTGGGGAGGGCCCAGCCCATTGTGGGTGGTGCCATCCCTAGGATGGTGGACCCTGGTTCTATGAGCAGGCTGAGCAAGCTATGATGAGGAAATGGGTACCCAGCATTCCTCCATCTGCATCAGCTTCTGCCTTCAGGTTCCTGCTCAGGTTGAGTTCTTACCTTGCTTCCCTAAGTGGACCATGATTTGTCAGCCAAATAAACCCTCTCCTCCCTGAGTTGCTTTGGTTATGGTATTTCATCACAGCAATAATAACCCTGACTGAGACAAAGACCCATCAGTCTTGATGGTTACAAACCATCCATGAATTAAGACCCTGATGTTTCTACGTTCAGTCCTGACACACCCTTACTCTGCACTTGGATGGCTTGTGGTTATCTCAAACCAGACGTGTTCAAAATAGAAGTCTCTACCTCTCACCTCCCCACCTACAACTCATATATCTCCAAAGTATCTACATCTAGCTGAGTAAAGTCCCCATAGGCATGGTTGCTCAGAAACCTGGGATTTGAGTTCTGGCCTCATTTCCAGCAGCCACATCCGGCTTTCCACTTTGTGAGATATTCTGAAGCTGCCTCCAGCTACAGCATGTCTCATCTATACGGATGCTCCAGCAACTCTCTACAGTGCAGACTTCCTGACCAACAGGTTTATCAGCAGCGCTTCTGTTGATATTTATTGTAGGAATGAGACTGAGAGAGAATATCCTGTACTGAGCAGGATGTGAACCTCACTCCTGGCCTCCCCTCTGCTCACCATTGCCTTAGCTTCATATATCTCCAGATAGCACCAAATAACCACTGTAGTAAAATCATCTAGGGTTTGAGAACGACTGGCTTATTTCAATTCGTAATTTATTTTAAAGAAATAACCAGCACTTGGGAGGCAGAGGCAGGCAGATCTCTGTGAGTTCGAGACCAGCCTGGTCTACAAGAGCTAGTTTCAGGACAGGCTCCAAAACCACAGAGAAACCCTGTCTCAAAAAACCAAAAAAAAAAAAAAAGAAAGAAAGAACCAAGTGAGGATGCTCCTAATCATACCAGTTCATTCTCTCCACTGATGAATTAGTGGTACAGAGTGAACTCCAAACACTTTACTATGAAATAAGTCTTACAGGACAGGCATTTGTTCACTGTCCAACCTATTCCCTCCCTCCCACCTTCACCTGGTCTAGCCTTCTCTCACTAACTAGAAGTTCTTTCTGGTGCAGCACTTTTTAACATGCTGCACCCTCTGCCTAGAGATTTTCTCCCTAGATTTCATGTCTAGGCAGAAATGTCTTTATCTCGGCAATTTCCTTCTCTACCTCACCTCCCTTACCTTTGCCCCAGAACTCTCTCCCTGCAACCTGTCATGCAAGGACAAGCACTGAGTAACTCCAGACAGAAGGTGTGCCTCAGGCAGAGGCAAGGGTGCCCCAAGGCTCTTTGACAAGAGGAAATAGCCTGTGGCGTGTGGAGCAAGTGCAGACGAAGAGGAGACAGACAGATCACAGAGTCCCACAAGACTACACAGTGCATGCAGCTCTAAGGCTCTCCCAGAACTGCTTTCCTCTCTGAGAAAACAACATGAACCATAAGCCAGGACAGAGTTACTTTCTTGAACCAAAACCAAACCAAACCAAAAACCAAAACCAAAACATGACAAATAACTGAAAACACGCAACATGAAAAACATTCCTGGAATTTTCATAGTTTAGTTATTTATTATTTTGGCATAACCCAGGCTGGCCTTGAGCTCTTAATCCTTTTGCTGCAGTCCCCAAGGTCACTATCATCCCTGGCCCTGGAGTTTTCATTGTCATTGTCAGGTAGACAGCGGACCTCATTACTTACTCATCACGGAGGAAGTGTCTGATTCTGTTTTTTCTTGATACCATTTTGGGGTGTACGTTAAAAAAAGTAAAGTCCATGCTGTATGGAAGGACTCTGTAAATGTGGCTTTGGGGTCATTATATCGGGCATTTCTCACTTTGCTCCAGTTTTGGAAGAAGTATGTGACCTCATTGAAATGTTGAGATGTTCTAAGGCAAAAATGCATTTATCTCATATAAAATATAAAACTTCATCTTCTTCCCAACTGTGATCCCATTCATATTAACACGTCTGTTCTCTGGCTTCACAATTGCTGAAACTATATCTCACAGGAACAACAGCATCTCAGAAGTAGCAATCTCCTCCCAAAGCAGCAGAAGCCATGAAGTGAATGCTTACCCCAGCCTAGTGTAGTCATCAATGCTTCCATAAGAACCCCAGTGCTTTGGATGTGAGTAGGAAAGCAGACAGGAATAATAAGTTAGCCTGATGCCATGGCCTTACCTGGGACCACACTGCAGGGCATCATGCTTTTTTGCTCACTGTGTTCTGGGAGAAAGTTAGCTATGCACCACAGGGATCTGAATGATGGGGGACTTAGGACCTTTCCTTTATGGTTGCCATTGCATACATGCACCTCCTTCCAAGTCACCGTTCTAGGTGTGAAAGATGCATATCTGCTCAGACCACTCCTTTCAGCTCCCAGTTTTGTGCTTAGAGTCATCATAACACTTGCCTTTACTCCACAAGACCCCAGCATTAAAGAGTTTGGGTCACTCAGCAGCTCAGTTGTTTTGTTTGTTTTGTTTTGTTTGTTTTATTTTATTTTTTGAGGAAGTCTTTTCTTTGCCTTCAGGAAAGGCATATATTTTTTCATAAATTTTCCTCTGTGTCAGTTCGTTAACTCTTTCTCTGAGAAGACTAAGGAACTCTTGGATCACCAAGACCAGTGACATTCCTGTTGGCCCCATCTCCAAGTATCTCTATACATCCATAACTAAATATGAACATGGATGCCGCCTCTTCAGGAAGGAGGGTGGAGTGTTCTGCTCTTGCAGCCTCTACCGTCATCATTAGGCCCATCGTTTCCCTATATGACTATTATTCATTTTCCTTTCTTTAATAGTACTAGTAAATGCATCTGATATGCTTTTTTGTGATTAAAAACCCTGTTGTTAGTATTAAACGTGTAAAAGGGCTAGGACATAGTTTAATTGGTAAAGCGCTTGTTTAGTATGCAGGAGGCCTAGGGTTCAGTCCCAAGCAATGCATAAACTGGGCATGGTGGCACACACCTTCAACCTCAGTTCTCAAGAGGTGGAGGCAGGAGGATGAGAAGTTGAAGGTTATATTGGGCTACACATTGAGACCAGCCTATGCTACTTGAAACCTTGCCTCAACAAAACAAGGCAAAGCAAGACAAAAGAGAAAACAAGAAATTGTCTCTGCATAAATTATCTATGCCATTTAGATATGTGAGTGTAGTAAAGAAATGAGGACAGTTTAGATAACTGATATTCAAGAGACTAAGAGCTGTATTGCAGAACACTCCATTCTCCTTCCTGAAGAGGCGGCATCCATATTCTTATTTAGTTATGGATGTATAAAGATACTTGGAGATGTGGCCAACAAGAATGTCACTGGTCTTGGTAGTCCAAGAATTCCTTAGTCTTCTCAGTCACA
This sequence comes from Chionomys nivalis, assembly GCF_950005125.1. Lineage (NCBI taxonomy): Eukaryota > Metazoa > Chordata > Mammalia > Rodentia > Cricetidae > Chionomys > Chionomys nivalis. Next base: position 31,737,462 of record NC_080098.1, read on the forward strand.
GCAATTTGATCAAATATATAGTTTGAAATCCATGCTGGCTTAGTTTATATACCTGAAGCCACAGAGCCTTGACTGAGAGAGGTGAAGAAGAGGAAGCCAGGGGTCCCCAAAAGAAGCTGAGTGATAGAATTGATCTCTCCAGGGTATTCCGTAGTCTAGAGTGTAGTGTTCAGATTTGAATTAAACAGAAATGCACTTCCTGGAAGAGAACAACAAGAATGGGTCACAGCAGCTAACGTAAACAGTGGAAGGCAACACTGAAGTTCCAGGAACAAGTAAGGAGGGGGCCCAGGGATGGGCGAGAGGCTGGCAACCAACCCAGGCCAGGTTCTGGAAAAGGCTGAGTTAACTGGGAAGCTGAGACTGAAGCCTATCCCTAAAGCTGAGTCAACACACCTGTGCTGGGAGCGGTCCATCAGCCAGCGCGACTCAGGTACTCAGGGCTGCATCCAGCTGCCCTCAAGGTGCCAGCTGGGATACGGGAGCACGAATTGTCTTTATGTCACTTTTTTTTTTAATTGAAAAGAAATTGAACACATGAAGTAAAATAAACGCAAATTATTAAAAAAACAATTCATAATAGAAATAGTTAAATCTAAACAGAGAAATCTCTAGACCCAGATGTTTCACACTAGCATTCTGTCAACATTTAAGTGACCGATGCTGATTCTACTGTTTTCTTGGAAATATAAGGGGATAGTTAATGAAGTCAGTGTTGCCTTATTATTAAAGCCAGACAAAAACAGCATAAATAGTCTGATAAGTCCTATAGACCAAACTTGCTGATGAATTTAGGTGTTTAGCATGTATAAAAATAATATATTTAAATTTGCTCTAAGATTGTAAGGTTGACTCAGTAGTGGAATTCATGAAGCAATGTGATCTACCACATTAAAAGGCAAGAAAAGGAAAAAATATCAAAGGATCATATCAGTTGATGCAGAAAAAATTTAACAAAATTAATAGTACTTCACATTAAAAAATAAAAATAAAACTTTTCAAAAAAGTGAAAACAGATGGAAATATCCTAGACACCTACAACTAGCAATGTACTTCATGTGTAACGCCTTTCCTCCAAGATCGGGAAGTCAGGGCTGCTGCATTCATGCTCATTCAATATAGTGTTGGGAGTCTCAGCCATTTCAATAAAACAAGAGAAAGAAATAAAATCATCCAAGAAGGAAAGGGGAGGTGGATGGAGAGAGGTAGAGATGATAGAGATAGAGATATTGTGATTGATTCCTATTTTCAGATTACACAATTGTCTACACAGAAAATCCCAAGGAGTCAACCTCAAATTCCTGTAACTAGTGAGTCTGCAGCAGGACACATGGCAGCCACAGCAAAATCAATAGTATTGATGATGAAAAACAAAATTAATGATACAACATTTATAATCACCTGAAAAATAAGATAGGTATACCTCTCTCAAAACATGTACAGGATCTGTGTACGGCAAAGGAATCAAAGTAAATCTAAACAAACAAAGATGCATGCAATATCCATCAATTGGAACATTTACCACAAGAAATTACAGTGTACTCAAATATAAAAGTTTATCTTAATTATTTAAAAAATGTCTCATAGGCTAGAATAGCTACAACAATTTTTTGAAAGAAAGCTAAACAGTATACTCATATCAAGATGGATTGCAGGCTCAAATATAAAATTCAAAAGGCTGTTCAGTTAGAAAATAGACAAAAAAATGAAGAAACGTCTCACTGAAGATGATATCCATCGGCAAGTAAGTATATTAGAAGATGTTCAACATAACGATCCTCGGTACAGTGAGTCCAGGAAATTCAAATTAAAACCACAACTCACTGCATCACCGCATCTATCAGAATGACTGAAGAACCCAGGATGCAGCTCACTGCACAACATTTGCCTAGCGTGTTCCAGGTCCTAGGTTTGAGTTCCAGCACTGGGGAAATAAGGGAATAGCTAAAATAACAAATAGTTACACCAAATGTTGAATGAGGGTAGGAAGAAATCAGGTCATTCACATACACATTGCTGGTAGGAGTATAAAATGATAAGGTCACTATGGAAAACAGTTTGGCCACTTAAAATAAGTTAAATATACAACCCAATAATTAATTCCTACCTTGGCATTTATCCCAGAGAAATAAAGGTTTGTGTTCCACACCAAAACCTATACACAAAGACTGATAGTTTTGTTTGTCATGGCCCCGCACTGGAAACCACCCAGTTGTACTTCAACAAGTGGCTGATTAATCAAACAATACTAAGCCATATTACATAACAGTATTCTCCAGTGAAAAGGGAAAAATCCTACTTATTCATGTCATGGTATGAATTAATCTCCAGAATATTATACTGGATGAAGGACACCTATGCCTAAATTTATATAAAAGTCCACTTACAGGAACATTCTGGAAACAACACCAAGACCATAAATGAGGGGTTTTCAGGATCAAAGAGGAAGTCGCTGGGGAGCATGTGGGCGACTCTGAGGAAGTAGGGCCAGCCGTGTGATGCTTTCTGCCTTGGCCTCGTTATGACATTAAACTCCAGCAGTGCAAACTGTTGTCTTGATGGTTAGAAGGCACACAGGGTCTCTCTGCATCATTTGTCACAAATGCATATAAATTATAACCATCTCAGAATCAAACTTGTGATTTTAAAAAAAAAAAAAAAGCTATGTGCCCCTGTATTTGGAGTTTGGGGTAAGTACTGCATGAAGCGTGTCCCAGGAGCATGCTCCCCTCAGGAACAGAAGGCCTTGCTCTTGGTATCTTCTGTGCAGCCCTGTGAGGTTCCAAGACCAAGGTCACATTGCCAAACGTCTCACTAGAGTGCATGTGAAGCAAGTTTTATTTGCTTTATTAATTTTTTAAAAGTGCAATTAACATCATGATTTAGGGAGCTTTTTTTTTATTTATTTAAAGAAGGCCTCACTTATCACACGTAAGAACTCTGGTATTTCTTCATTCCTGCTTTTGAGGCCAGAGAACACACTGTTCCCTTCCAGGTTATGTTAGGTCTTTCCTTATTCCTAGAACCGTGCCATGCAGCCACACTAACTGGGGTTGTGTCGGATACTAACTGGGGTTGTGTCCGATGCCTTCCTTGGAGTACGTGGGCCACTTGCCTGTCCTGCTACCTGGGAAGTTCTTCAGTTGATTGATGATGCTGGTTCTTGCTTCCTTTCCAGTCTGTGCTGTTTGCTCTGGAGGACAGCAGATACAATGGTTCAGAGTCAGCATTAGGACCTTACTCTTTTTCTTTGTCATCTTGAACCTAACTCCTCATTGCTCATTTATTTTTTTTCCTTAAAGAGAAAATTGTTTTGAAGTTAAAAAAAATAAGACAACTATATTAGCCTTCCTTAGCCATAGTGCAGTTTCTAATTCAATTATTTTATTCAACAAATGAAAAAACAAAATATAAAACAGTTAAATACGTAGACAAAAGGTAGCAATAGGGGCCAGTGATAAGGCTCAGTAGGTCAGGCATTTTCTGTCTGAGAACCCGAGCTTGATCCCTAGAACTCAGGATAGAACCGACTCCACAAAGTTTTACACACACACACACATGCACACACCATGGCAAACACACACGTCATGCAACTACAAAAACATGTAATAATAATAATAAATAAACCAAAATGTGGCCAGGCAGAGGTGGCACATGCTCGTAATCCCAGCACTCAGGAAGTAGAGGCACAGATGGATCTCTGAGTTTGAGGCCAGCCTGTATCACGATAGGGATACACAGTCCTTGTCTTGAAAAAAAAAAAAAAAAACAAAACCAAAAAACTGCAAAAATGTATGGGCAGAAATGGAGACCCCAAGGCCCTAGGCTCTGCATTTGAAATGCTCCAATCCTGTCACCATAGTAGACGAGAGGAGAGACTTCAAAGGATGGGTGCTCTCCCTATGATTGTTTAGCTAACTGTGGCAACAACCACGTTAATTACCTTGAAAATAAGCAGCAAAATAATTTGCTCACCTTCTGTGCTGACCGATTTTATTGTGCTCTTGGCTGAATGGAGTACTACCAAGAATTCTGACGCAGCACTATTTGAGGTGTGTCTACGGCGTGTTTTAAGAGGTGAACAGGAGACTGTGTCAATAGGGAAAAACCTGTCCTCAGTGTGTGTAGGTACCAGCTAGGCAGAGGACCAGAGAGAACAGACACATGAGGCCAGCTGGTCTAGTATACTGAGTGTGTCGGAAAGTGGACACCCTGGCCTTTGGACTCCACGACCCTCGCCAGCAGCCTCCTGGCCAGATTCTCAGGGTTTGGGCCTCAAACATGCATCCCACAGCATCCTGCTTGACCTGTTGTGCCTGTCATGGGACTTCTTAGCTGCTATAATAAATCCCCTAATAAATCCCCATCTGCTATGTTTACACACATAGTTTTGTCTCTATGGAGGCACCTGACTTTCACACCTTCCTGTCCTTTTGTCTAATTGTGTATTTACTTCTAAACACGACAGTTATTCCCTTCTCTGACAACTCAGAGTATGTACTTTCATTTTAAAGCAAGCCTTTGTGATTAAGAACATAGAAAATGCTAGCAAAAAGAGGAATATAGGGGCTTGGAAGATGGCTCAGTTGGTAAAGTGCCTGTCACAGAAGCACGAGGACCTGAGTGAATTTTTCCACACCCGATGCTGAGCATGGCCTTGCAAAATCCCTGTACAATCCTAGCATGTGAGAAGCAGAAACAAAGATCACTGCAGTTTGCAGTGATCACCAGTCCTGCTGGACCTGTGAACTCCAGATGCAATGAGCGACTCTGTTCCAAAATAAAGTGGAAATGCCAAGCACCGACTCTGGCCTACACACACACACACGTGTGTGTGTGCATGCTCACACACACGTACCAATTTAAAATAAAGACTTAAAGAGTGAGTGTGGTAACACATGCCTGTAATCCCAGCATTTATCAGGCTGAGGTAGGAAGATAACAAGTTTGAGGCCAATCTAGGTTGCCTAGAGAAAAACCTGTTTATTAATATATATCAAGGAAAGTTTCTTCTTGAATCTTTAGAAAGTAAAAAAATTTTATAAAAATTGAAGTGTTTCTTTTTTATTTTTGTTACTTTACCCCAGCATGCTATGGTGCAGTGGTGATTAAGAATCAAATTAAACTTGGGCCCAGGTGGTTGGAAGAGATCCACAGGCCTGCCTGGGTCCTCATGGCCCTGGCTGACTAAAGACTTCCACAGGTCCTGCAGCACTGGGCAGTTAGGCGCCATCTATGATGAGCAAATATATGGTGGAGAAATGGGAGAGGAAGAGAAGCAAACCATTTCATGTGCTATGCAAAGAGGTGGAACGAAGAAGTGAAGGCGGTGAAGAACAACAGGCTGATGTGGGCAGCCTGCTTGCCACCCGAGACCACAGTGACATCCGGCCTGGGCCACTGCTGAGGGCCATGTCTGGGTCAAAAGTCCTACTGCACCCGGAATCTGTTGCTTCTCTTAACACTGACGGCTATTCTGGTGCCTGGGGTCTGGCTCTCCGCCTGAGGTCATGATGGTGTTTGAGGGCCGCGCTGCCATTTGGGCCGCGCTAATCTGAGTGACCTATGCTGCCACCTGGGGCCAAACTGACGTCCAGGCCCAGGCTGTTGCTAAGGACAGTGATCCTACCACCTCTGGGTCTGTGCTGATGTCTGTGGTCTGTCTGTGTTGCCACCAAAGCCTACACAGATTCCCAAAGAATCAACAAAAAATATGTTTAAAAACAAAAAGAATCATGCCGGGAAGTGGTGGCACACGCCTTTAATCCCAGCACTCGGGAGGCAGAGGCAGGCGGATCTCTGTGAGTTCGAGGCCAGTCTGGTCTACAAGAGCTAGTTCCAGGACAGGCTCCAAAGCCACAGAGAAACCCTGTCTCAAAAAACCGAAAAGAGAGAGAGAGAGAGAGAGAGAGAGAGAGAGAGAGAGAGAGAGAGAGAGAGAGAGAGAGAAAGGAATCAATAAATTTGGGGAAGTTCCAGGGATCATATAATACCTATAAAGACTTTTTCTCTTTCATAATTGAGTTCTTCCTGGCCAGCAAGTAAATATTCTTCTAGCTACCTTACTCACTTAATCACCTTCTCTATAACTGTCTCCTTGCTTTCTCTACAGGTTTGTTCCATTTCCATCAGCATAACTGTCCCCCATCTCTTTCATTTCTAAACTGTTTCTGTCCAATTCTTGTTTTAAAAAAATCTGGGGCTTCTTTTTGCCACAGACGGAGATAATTACAGAGATCCACAGTAGGTAAAAATACAAAGAACAAGTGTTCAAGAAGGATGTCCAACCCTGACTGATACATCAGCAATGTAACACGCACCCCTAAAGCTCAGGAAACAGCACAGAAGATTGTAAGGGTCAGAGAATCAGGTGCCTGCTGCTAGTGTCCCCTAGACAAGGGAACACGACAGGACAAGCCCGGCGTAACAACATTGATGACATGCCAGGGTGAACAGGGAATCCCACAAGGCCCTACCCCTAAATGAAGAGAATGTCTAATCCCAAGTGGTCATCCCTGAACACAGGTATATGAGTAGGCCTAAATGGACTCAGTGTGTCGTATAGACATGTATGTTTATATATACATACATAACGATAATAAGTAAGAAGAGGTCATGAATTTTGGAGGGGGAGCAAGGGAGGAAATGGGGGAGGGGGAGCAGGAGTGACTGAGATGTAGTGTTCATGTATGAAGTTCTAAAAAACATAAAACTAGTCTGGATTTAAGGTGTGAAGGGAAGTAGAAAAGATTAACAAATATTTGAAAGTGTTTTCAAATACACTTAACACAGAGAATATAAATTAAAGCAAAAATAGACAGAGCATTTCAAGCAGTGGAGGAATGCTCTTAGAACGTCTGCTAATCAAGGACCCTGTCGTTAAAAAAAATAAAAGTCTGTCATGAGCTCCCTTTTCAAAAAGAGTTGATTTATTCTTACTTTACGTGTATGAATGTTTTGCTTGCGTATATGTATATGTATCACATGTGTGCCCAGTGCCTGAGGAGACTGGAAAGGATGTCACAGGTGCTGTGAGAAGACATGGGGGGGCTCTCGAGGGGCAGCAATGGGGGGGCTCTCGAGGGGCAGCAATGGGGGGGCTCTCGAGGGGCAGCATTGGGGGGGCTCTCGAGGGGCAGCAAGTACTCTTAACTGCCTACCCTTCTCTCCAGCCCCTGCTGTGAATTCCTTAACAATGCAGTACTCAAGATAAGAATGAGGGCACTGAATTATAGGCACTGAATAACCCTGGGTGGGGAGAGTCCGGGCTGCAACAAGACAGGGAGGGACATTTGCTTGGATTTAACCAAAGTTACTAAGAATTGGTGAGAGGTTCGGAATTCTGATTTCCATTAAGTTTCAAATGGCTCTTGTCTTCATTTAGCACAAGTTGTGTAACCAGAGCTGAACCCACAAGACACATTTCTTTTTTCAACGGAAGCAGAAGCTATTCTTCTCTGGGCTGCGATAGCACAATATGACCAAACTACCAGAGAGCAACAGAATAGGTCTGATTGCTGCTTTATATAGAAAACTATTTGTCTTCCACTTGGCTGTGTTAAGCAAAGTTTATAACAAAGGAAGAAAGAAAGAAGAAGAAAAAAAGAAATTTCCACTGAAGGAAATGTGAAATGTCACACTGTAGCAGGGCCTCCATTCTGCAGGCATAGTACAAAGGACCCAGGGAGGGGGCAATGGAAAATGCCCAGACTCTGGCATTCTGGTTTAACTTTCCATTTCCCTATAAGGGAATCTTGGATAGATTGTTTTGGTGTTTGAGTTTCACTTTCCTTTCTTGCAATATTGTGGTGAATTACTTCCTAGTGCCATTTTTAATACAGGAGATGTTATATACAAAATAGACCTCGTGATTTCCAGGAGCTTGGTCTACAGTATTCATAATTACTAATAGAAGTATTTTGGGTTGCTGGAAACATCCGGTCTTGGTAGAAACTGCAAATGACTTCTTCAGCAATATTAAGTTGGACGATCAGAGTGAAGAGGCGTGTTCGTTGTCATTTTGCCTTCTGTTGTAACATCCTCCATATTCTTTGTGTTCAGGTCTTTGGAGTCCTAAAACTCTCCTGTGAGCCCATGCTCAACCCTTGACTTCTTTTTTTTTTTTTTTTTCCTGGGCCTCTGAAAAAACTGTCTTTAACCAAGATCTTGATCTCTGGGTCCAAGATCACTTGACCCCCTTTGCCAACATGGAAGTTTGTGCATTTGTTCTGTGCTTTCGTTTGTTTTGTTTTTGTTCCTAGAGACAGAATCTTACTGTATAGCCCCAGTGGGCCTTGAAGCCCCTCCCCTCATAGTTCTACCTCTCCAGAGATTGCTGGGACTACAGGCATGAGTCACCGGGTGAGCATCTGCATTTGTTGAAGTGAATATGGGCACCTCCTCCTTGGGCACACATTCCTTCCTTTGTTAGCCATGGGCTGGCTCACCACTCACTATTAGCTCACTCTAGCCGGTCCCTACACTGACATTCGCTGTCTGGTCCCTAGAGGCGTTTGTGTTTGCAGTTCTTATCATTAAAGACGGAAATATTAATGAGCTTACTCAGATAAAAGTTTCAAATTAGTGATGGGAATATAATTGACTAACATACAATTAGGCCCTCGTTTCTAAGGAGAGTTTCAAAGCTGCCCTTCCTTCGAACGCAGAGGATTGTTCTTGAGGAGGGAATTATCAGCTTGGTTTGCTTGCGCATTTTAATTACTCAGGTCAGAACACACACACAAACACATGCACGTAAACGTACACAAAACAAGTATGAAAGTACAAAAAAAATCTAAAAAAGAAACTGAAGAAGAGAGTGAAGATGAGGAGGCTGAATATCTGGTCTCCCTCTGGGACTCCTGCTGTTGACTGGCAGGCAGCATGTGACTGATGGGCTTCAAATGCTTCACAAAGAGGATTTAGGAAATTGTCTTTGAGTCTAGCCAAAGTGACTAGAATATGCCTGGAGGAAGATACAACTGTAATGTAGGTGACGTGTGGAAGACTATTCCACTCGACTGTATTACGTGGTGTCTGAGGTTATAATATTGACAAAGCAAAGAAAAAAATAGATATCTCCATGGAATTCAGAAAAGAGAAGAAAATGATTCAAGTTCCAGGTCAACTGGATTCATTACTGAATAATGTTAAAAATAGAAGTCGCTCCCTGAGAACCTGCAAAATCCCGTGATGCAGATGAGCTAGTTATGCCACCAGAGATTGGTGTCTGGCCGCCATGCCCGTGCCTACCTTCATACACACACGAGCATACACACCCACACACACACACACACACAAACAAAACGAAAAAAGCTAAAAATAATGGACCCTGCTGTAGTTTGGCTTTTCCTTCACAGACCTTCTGGGAATCATTTTTACCCGGTAAAATGTGCCATCCAGTCTGTGAATTGGGTATGTGCGTCCATTTTTTTTTTTTTTTTTTTTTTTTTGGTTATTTCGAGACAGGGTTTCTCTGTGGCTTTGGAGCCTGTCCTGGAACTAGCTCTGTAGACCAGTCTGGTCTCGAACTCACAGAGATCCTCTTGCCTCTGCCTCCCGAGTGCTGGGATTAAAGGCGTGCATCACCATCGCCCGGCGCGTCCATTTTCTTAAGCAAGTCTTAGGAGAATTTGCTAGGACACCTTCCTTCTCAGAGGTGACTATATTTCTCACCCAAGGTGATAGTTGGGAGAGACCTAGGCACCATTTCTTGCTTCCACAGAGGCTTGGGATAAATTCTAGTTTGGTGGAAGGTCTGTGGGTATAGGGAAGGTTAAGTGGAAAGTGAGCTGATTGGGAGCAATGGGAAGAGAATAGGAAGAACCAGTGTTTGCCAGGTGGAGTTCAGCACTGTGAATACAGGCAATGAGCTCTGGACATTGACCCTTTTCCCATAAGGGAATTTTCCTCAGTTCTTAAGAAGTTCAGTGTCTGTGGTTGCTGGGTTAAAACTGTCACCATGTTGTCAGATCTCCAAGAATTTCTCAGGGTAATACACTTACATATACCTAATATCTAGGTTTAAATGAAAAAAAAATGTCTCTCATGGGTTCAAGTATTTTAATACTTGGTTCCCTGGTGATTTGTCTGAGAGATTAGTGGGTGTAGCCTTGCTGGAGGAAGTGCTTCATTGGGGCAGACTTGGGGAGTTTATAGCCCCACTCCGTTTGCTCTCTGCACCTGGTTTGGAAATATGGTCTCTTAGCTTCCCGCCCACCTGCCCGTGCCGGGCCTTACTTATGGACTCTCCCTTGGAAGCAGTAAACCAAAATAAATTCGTTCTTTCATAAGTTGTTTTTGCTTATCGTGTTTAGCTCAGCCACAAAAAAGTAACTAATATACGTCATATTATGTCATATAATATACGTCATATGATGTCAGGTTCTCTGCCTGAAGTAGTGAATCCCCAACTGGGAATCCCTCCAGAATGTCTTGAATCTTACCAACTCACTCTCTGTGAGAGCCTCAACCAGGCAGGCAAACAGGTGAAATGGGTCTTTCCTTGGGCCTAGTAACCATTTCATGCCCAGGTATAGACCAGTGGTACTATGACGGTGTCAGGGTTTGAATGCCTCCAAGTTCATGTTTTCAGGACCTTCCTGCCTCCAGTCATGTGTTCAGGACCTGTCTGCCAGACAGTGGTGCTGTTTTGAAGGGGGCATGTAGGCCCATATTTCTATTTGATATGGCAGCCAGGCTCTAAAGCCATAGTCAGTATCTGAGGATGATTATGTTAGTCATCCAGACAGACCGTCACAACCTAACAAAAGGTCACGATGTTGTTTGCTCCTTTCTTTGTAGTTTGGAGGATGCCTGATAGAGATGCTGATTCAAGCCTACGTGCCAGCTAGCAGACAGAGCACACAGGTAGTTTTGGACGTGACTAAAAGACAATTACCTGGTTACCGAGGAAACAGAATGCTGGTGTATTTTCCACTCAGTTTATGTTTTGGTATAAAGACTGTTTAGAGAATAAAGCGAGAGGAATTCTTCAGGATATGAACTCAGGACTTCATGAGGGATCACCGAGAATCTCCCTCCTGATAAAGCCATGTGAGTTGTATCTTTATTTCCGAGACTCCATGCCCATCCAGAAAGAGATAGTTTATGTTGGGGTCTGTCTGGTCCAGAGAAAATAATTTACATTCAAAGAAGACACAAACCAAAGCTGAAGCATTACTAGAGCAGCCTAGGTCTTCCCCATGGGTTTCTGTAAATACATCATTCCCTGGGTATTCAAAAGCACGCGGAACAGCAAGGTTTCTTATCTTTCTAGAGGAGCTGGAAAGACGGTTCAGTGCGGCTGCAGGCACAGATGCATTGGCAGTGCTGTGGGAGGCAGAGACAAGAGAATCTCTGGGCCTTGCCAACTGCCAGGCTAGCTCCAGGTTCAGTGGGAGACCCTGTCTCAGAGAAACAAAGTGAAGAGTGACAGAACAGGACCCTGATAGCCCCCACATGTGCTTGTGGGGGTGTATGTACCTGTACAAGCTCATACACTACAGTGTACTCATATAGACAGACAGACAGACAGACACACACACACACACACACACACACACATGGCGGGGGACTTGATTCTCCCAAATATGGTCCCTCTTTCCAGGATTCTATGATGGTACACATCCTACGTCCCCACTGTGGGCCCTCGTTCATAGCTTCCTTCATCTGTGGTTGCTGCTCTCTCCCAGGCCATCCTACTGCCCCTGCCGGGACTCTCTTCTTCCTAGTTCCGTGCTTGCCCATTCAGCTCCACTGTCTATATCTTCAGCATCCTATGATGCAAGACTCAGAGGCCTTCCCTGGGCTGCTTTGTTCCTCAGCAAGGGAGTGAGGGAAATCCTAGGATAGGTACTCCTTCATTTCTTGGACTGTGTTTTGAGTATCACATCTTCATGGGCCATCAATAAGAAATTAAAACTTGTGCTGGTGAGATGGCTCAGTGGTTAAGACCACTGACTGCTCCTCCAGAGGGCCTGGGTTCAATTCCCAGCACCCACATGGCAGCTTGCAGCTGTCTGTAACTCCAGTGCACATGAAATAAAGTTAATAAAATTAAAAAAAAATTAAAACCCTTCATATCATTCTTATATTTTGATAATCATGAGGAAATAAAACATGCAAAAAAAGCAGGGAGAAGAGATTTTTGAACCTCTGTGTGTCAATCACACGCAGCTTCAGCAACACTCAACACATCAGCTTGCTCATTTGATCTAATCATTAGCTTGTGTATTTGGGGCATGACTCTCACATGACTGAAATAGTCACATGGGAAGCAACTGAGGTCATTCAGGAAGCCATTATTGCTGGCTTGAAGGAACCTACACATTTATCAACTGCAAGATGTTCTTTTGCTTTGAAATTAATAAGCATTGAAATGGCATATATAACCTCTGCCTCAATAAACTTCTGTTCACTCCAGCATTTGTGGCCATCAAAAATTCCATGATAGTGGCAGCAAGGCTGATTTTTAAAAACAATTTCTTCTTCTTCTTCTTCTTCTTCTTCTTCTTCTTCTTCTTCTTCTTCTTCTTCTTCTTCTTCTTCTTCTTTTTTTTTTTTGATTTTCGAGACAGGGTTTCTCCGTAGCTTTTGGTTCCTGTCCTGGAACTAGCTCTTATAGACCAGGCTGGCCTCGAACTCACAGAGATCCGCCTGCCTCTGCCTCCCGAGTGCTGGGATTAAAGGCATGCGCCACCACCGCCCAGCTTCTTCTTCATTCTACTGTAAAGAAGAAATTTCTTTTTTCTCATCATTTCTATTATTTTTACACACACAAACACACCCTAGTAGCTGTATGAACTAATGCATTTTTAAAAAATCTAACATATTCTAATATATGACTGTCATTCATTTTGGTACTTCCGCCTAATTTGACTAAGCCAGTTCTTTATTGTGTTTTGATCCCTTTTGATCCCTTTTGTGGTAGGAGAAACTCTGTAGCATATCTTACTAAAGCTTCTAAGGGCTCCTCTTCGCCTCAAAATAAAGTCTTGACTCACTGAACAGGACTGGCCTGTCTCTACCTTCCCAACTAGTGCTCATTCTAGGAGGAAGGTGCTCATTCTACGAGCACCCCCTCCACTCTGTCTCCAGCCTTGGGTTATCTATCATTCCTGACTCCTTCCCAAGTTGTCTGAGATCCTGCTCTCCTAACTCCTACATCCCCCTTTCCTACTTATTTGTTACATTCTCTTTGGTATTATTCTCCTTTCCCCAGAATTTAATAGAGTCTCTCAAGGCAGGAGAAGGTCTTAGTAAATATTTGTTTAATTGATGGACAATGAGTAGCTCAAAATAATTAGAATTTATAGTTTGTTTTGAGATAGGGCCTCATTCTCATTCTTTAGCCCAGGTTATCCTTGAACTAACAGCAAAATCTAGACTGGCCTCAAACTTGAGATCCTCCTCCTTTAATCTTCTGAGTGTTATGATTACAGGAATGAGCCACCATGCCCAAATTAGAAAGTAAAAGCCTTGGGCTGGGCCTGGTAGCCCACACCTTTAATCCCAGCACTCAGGAGGCAGGGACAAGTGGATCACTGAGTTTGAGGCCAACTTGTTCTACAAAGAGAGTTCCATGTCAGCCAGGACTATTCAGAGAAACCCTGTCTTGGAAAACAAAAACAAACAAAAAGAAAAGAAAAATTAAAGGTCTTATGAAAACTCACTAGTTAATAAGATAATTTCAAAATACAATTTTAAGAGAGGGAGAGTGATGTGAGATTTCCCTCTGTATGCTATGATTACCATTGGTTAATAAAGAACAGAGCTAGGTGGGGAAAACCAAACTGAATGCTGGGAAAAGAAGGGTGGAATTCAGAGAAAAGCCATGTAGCCCCACCAGAGACAGACGCCGGAACTTTAGCCAGTAAGCCACAGCCACGTGGCAGTACATAGATTAATAGAAATGAGCTAAATTTATATGTAAGAGTTAGCCAATTAGAAGCTAGAGCTAATGGTCCAAGCAATGATTTAATTAATACAGTCTTGTGTGATTATTTCGGGAGGCTGAGCAGCCGGGACCCAACAAGTGGCCTCCATGCAACAGGAGAGAGAGGGGGGGTGGGGGTGGGGGTAGATTGATTTGGGTTTGAGGCTGAAGGCATATGCCTTTAATTCCAGCACTTGGGAGACAGCCACAAGCAGATCTCTGAGTTTGAGGCCAGCCTGATCTACAGAGTGAGTTCCAGGACAGACAGGGCTATACAGAGAAGCTCTGTCAAAACAAACAAACAAACAAAAAGTTTGAACATAATTACCCCATATGAGTGGACAGAGTTGTATCTACAAGATATGGGTTATTAAATGAAAATCTCATTACAAGACATGGGATGCCTCTTTATGAGTTATTGGCTAGGAAGACCCCAGTGGTCTCCAAAGCAACATGGTAACTGCCATTGCCCTTGGTTACCCAACATAATTGCAAGGTAAGATCCTATTACTGAAGACACCACACAGTTCGGCTGCAGGACATAGAGAAATCAGTGTCAAATCGATATGGAAACTTTCTCTTAGTTGGCTAGGGTAGTATGCACGCTTCTGGGGGAGGAAAGATATCAAGGATCTTAGCTAGCACTGGACTTACCTGCTGTAATAATAACTTACCGAGCAAGATAAGCCCACTGATCCAATAATGGCATAGCTATTAGAGGGGGTCACTAACAGCTTCTGATTGAATTTTAGCCCTATTCCTGCAGAGAGAATGTCATGCCTGTACTTTAATGCTGGTGATCTCCTATGGCTAGGAATAATAGTAATCTGCAATTACTATTTTTTTTTCTTGTTTTTTTGAGACAGGGTTTCTCTGTGGCTTTGGAGCCTGTCCTGGAACTAGCTCTGTAGACCAGGCTGGTCTCGAACTCACAGAGATTCACCTGCCTCTGCCTCCCAAGTACTGGGATTAAAGGCGTGCGCCACCACAGCCCGGCTTGCAATTACTATTTTGCTAAATGGTCATACTGTCAAATTAATTTCTGAATATTTATGTTTATACCCATAGGCCTGGATTTTTTTTTTGTCTGTCTGTCTCTCTGTCTTTTTCTTTCTATTTTTCCTATCTTTCTATCTTTCTTTCTCTATCTTTCCCCCTCCTTGCTAGGAATGGAAGCCAGGGCCTTCCACATGTCAGGTGAGCACTCTGTCACATCCCAGGTGGTGTGGCTTTATAGGAAAAACTACATGTTAAACACTGACTTGAATTTCATTAAGGGCCCCCTTAGGTTGAAATAGGCTATTTTTACTAGTACTTGATGTTATCCTGTAGGAAAGACAACAGGGAAACACTGTAGTGATATTTCATTTATCTTCATTGCCTGAAATTCAGAGAGTAAAACAGCCACATTGGTCAGCCTTATGGACCAGGCTGCAATAACATACACCTTTAATCCCAGTGGTGTACGCCTTTAATTCTAGAACTAGAAAGGAATGTAGAACGGGAAGAAGACACCTCTCAGACACAGTCTCATTCTGAGATTCCTGGAGGAAAGACTGCCATTTTCTGACTGAGATCAAGGTAAGAGCCAGTGGTTGGTTGCTTTGCTTTTCAAGTCTTCAGGTTGAACCCCAATTTCTCTCTCTGAGTTTTTATTAATCATGCTTCAAGCCATGAAGATCTTTATTGAAAAGACAGAGAAGACATATTTGAAGGAAATGCCTGTTGGTAGTCTGGTAGTGTTCTGGTTGCATTGCTCTGACAACAAAAACCCTGAAGTGTAACAACAGGCAGAACTACTATGGAAGGGATGGCTTGAATAATATTAATGCTCTATATGCTTTCTAATACCAGAGGAAATCTCGCTCTTAAGCAATTTATTATCTTTAGAAACACATCTATGAGCAGGGCACAGCAATGCCAGGCAGTACTTCTGTCGCTTGGGAGGTAGGAGGCAAGAGAATCAAAGTGAGTTGAAACCCAGCCTGTGTTAAATAATGAGATCTGGTCTTTAAAGAAGTGTCTTTGAATTTCTACTGCTGTGAAAGACACTATGACCACAGCAACTATTATAAAGGGAAGCGTTTAGTAGGGGCTGGATTACAGTTCAGAAGTTTAGTCTTCTCATCATGGCTGGAAGCATGGTGAGATGCAGGCAGACATGGTGCTGGACAGGTAGCTGAGAGTTCTACGTCTGGATCAGCAAACAGCAAAAAGAGAGTGACACTGAGCCTGGCTTGAACATTTGAAGTTCAAAGTCCAACCCCTAGTGAAACACTTCTTCCAATTAGGCACGCCTCCTAATAGTGCCATTCCCTATGAGCCTGTGGAGGACATTTTCATTCAAACCACCACAAGAAGAAATGGGTCTACAAGTAAGTTACATTACAAGTATTCTTTTTTTTTTTTTTTTTTTTTTTTTTTTTTTTTTTTGGTTTTTCAAGAAGGGTTTCTCTGTAGCTTTGGAGCCTATCTTGGAACTAGCTCTTGTAGCCCAGGCTGGCCTCGAACTCACAGAGATCTGCCTGCTTCTGCCTCCAGGATGCTGGGATTAAAGACATGTGCCACCACCGCCCGGCTCATTACAAGAATTCTTAAGGCAACAATGCCTTCTAAAAGGGGTGGGTGAGATGGTTCCGTTGGTAAAGGCTCTTGCTCTGAAGTCCAAACACCAGAGTTTGAGCCACAAGACCCACAGGGCAGAAGAGAACAAACTCTCACAAAAAGACCCAATACATGAGAGTTTAAGAAGCCTTCTAAAATGTAGACTCTTCAGCATTTGATACTATTCCTGTAAACCTATGAGCAGAGCGGGCACACAGCAACCATGGATATAATTCCAATAGAGCCTTTTCAAAGGGGAAAAAACTCGTACAACTTGGAATAGTGACTTATAGAAAGTATCCAACTGGCTCAAAATGCAAGAAGTAGGCAGCAAGTTTTAAGTAAACGCAACATCCTTTTGGGATTTTTATAAGAAAATTGGTAAGGCCAAGATATCGGTATTCTCAATTCTCCGGGAAACGACAAGAGTAGTTTTTTTTTTTTTTTTAAAGCTCTTTCAGAATCACTCTTGTCCCACAGTATTCCCGGAGGCTGTACAGGAGTGCCGGACCGTGTTCGAGGTCCTGGATGCAGCGGGTCGGAGCGAGGGGTTTTCGCTCTCAGAACGCAGCCAGCCGGCGAGGCTCCACTCGCCAGCACTCACTTAGGAGCCCTACACTTAACTAGTTACAAGCTTGGATGCTCAAGGAGCTCCAGGCGGGGCTTGCAGAATGGGCGGGGAGAGAGGGACGTGCGGCGCGCGCAGCAGCTCGGGGAGGGGCGGGGCGGGGCGGTGCCGCTGCCTTGCGCGCACGCGCCAATCACAGACGCCGCGAGATGGGTGCTCGCGGAGAGGCTGGGGGAAGTAGAAGGGCGGACTCGAGTCCTCTGAGCCAATCGCCACGCCGCGTCGCCATGACGCGAGACTCTCCCGGGCGCCAAACTCCAGTCGGCGGGCCGTGTGGGTGAGGGCGCCGGGGTAGGGCGCGGGGCCGCGCGGGGGTGGGACTTCCGCAGGGCCCCGGAAGTGGGAGCTGTGTGTTCTCATGCGAACGGGAAGGAGCGTTGGGGATCTGGAGTCTCGAGGTTGAGACATTTTCGGGCCCGAAAGGGGAAGGATCAGCTGCCGCCGCTGCCAAGCCCGCGTCCGCTCTTCTTTGCTGTCTCCGGCCCGGCCCGGCCGTGCCGCCTCTTCTTGCCGTCTCCCTCCTCGGCCGTCCCCGCGTGTTTTGCGCGGTCGCCGGGCACCGGGGCTGCGGCGACGAGCCCGCGGGCGGCCGGTCGGGCGGGGCGGGCGGCTGACAGGTGAGCGGGCCGTCCTCGGCCACCGACGGGGCGGCCTCCCTTCCGCGCCCCGTGCTCGGACCCGCGCCTGCACCAGCCTGTCACTGGGCCGCCATCTTCCCGGAGGGACTGGGCCAGTGGCGGGCAGGGCTGGGCCCGGCCGAGGAGGGACGGCACAGGGCCGGGGCCCGGCGGGGGCCGGCGCTGGGGAGGACGGAGAGAGAGGAGGGGCAGGGCCGTGGAGGGGCCGGCAGGGCAGACCGGACTGTGGCCTGGGCGGCCCAGGTTAGGCTGGACCTGGGAGAACCTGCGGGCCGGGGTCGGAGCCTACTGACACGGCCCTGGCTGGAGAGGACTGGAGCGGAGTGAGACGTGTGCAGAGTTGCCTCCGAGGCCGCGTCCCCTTAGCCTATTTGGGTTTGCCCATGCAGCCCGAGGAGTATGGGCTGGGGGTCGCAGGCCACCAGCGCCCCGAGGTCGAGCCGGCGGGTGCCGGGGACCCGCAGTGCGGCGCCGTGGCCTCGCCCCCCTTGGTCCCGCCGGAGACGGGCCAGACAGCCGCGCTTGGTGCTGCGGGGAGAGATGGCTCATTAGGGAATCGCATTCCTTTAGAACCAGGAAGTTAGGATCCTGTTGCTCGAGTGTGTGTTTGGAATGCTGCTACCTTTTCCCCTTCCACTGAATAGACTTGAGCAAGGCCGACTTTGAAACAGTTAAAAAAAAATTAAAAATCAGTGTGAAGACTCATGGGTACAGGCCAGGAACCTCTTACCACCTGCTTCTCAGCGGTGTATAATAGAGCTTTAAGTTTGTTTTGAGTTGAGGTCATTGCGTGTTCAGTGAATATAATCCTGTTTCTCCCTTAATTTTTGGTATAAAGTAGCCTTGAATTTGGACTGACTAGAAATGTGAAAGTGATCTTAATTTTTATTTCCATTTGAGACCTTATTGCTGGCCAATGGAATACTTTGTCTTAATCATAAACTGAAACTTTGAAGCTTTCCGTAACTGAATAAACAAGAGAAGAGGGCTTCCCATGGCTGCAGTGGAATTAGTTTCTAGTACAGTTAACCGAGGGAGTTTTTAATAGAGGCAGTAGCAACTACAAGTGTTTATTTTAGGGTATTAGCTACTCTCCTTTTCAAATTGAGTTGAATATATAAAATGCGATTTGTTTTGAGATGACATTTTCAAGACCACAAGAGAAAAGAAGAGTAATGTTCACTTTTTGTGTGGTCAGATAGTATGTTTAGTGTGCAGTTTCCATACTCCCCCAGCCTGGTTGGCTATCTTATGAACATCTCAGGGTTAATTTACAGAAGTTGAAATGGTTGTGGCTTTTCCTCCGTGCTTAATATACCAAAAGGCAGTTTTGTAATCAAGCTATACAAGAAATAGCTTCAGGAGGTTTGCTGGAGTCACTAAAGTGAAATGCTTCCTGAAGTTTTATTTTTCAGCTGTACATTTCTCCTTAAAACTTACACTATTTAGAAATATATTTTATCTTGTATTTTGGACAACTAATGTGGCTCGATTGACTTATTTACATGAATAAAAATGGCTTGACTTCTTAGTCATTTGAAGTTACCTTCTTGGTGGCTGAGTTTCTCATCTATAAAAGCCTCATGAGACTGATGTAACTCAAGCATGTGAATATTGGCTGTTTTGCTATTTTTGTTACTGAATTGCTCTTTTTAATATTCTACCTTACAGCTGTCAACAGTAATTTATTGTTCACATGTATCTGGCGTAGAAGACAGGTTCTGAATCAGAATGTAAATTTGGAGAAAGGAGCTATACTATATTTGAGTAAGATTCAGAGAGAAAATAGATGATTATAGGGGTGTACAAGTTTGCTAGCGTTCATATTACTACATTCTGTAGAAGAATAGCTGAAATTAAGTAGCAGCATTTTATATTTAATGTTCTGGGTTGGGGGCTTGCCCATTTTGTAAAAAAAAAAAAAATACCCGAGATTTAAAGAATTGAACTTACTGCCTTCCCTAACTATGCACAAAATTTAACAAAGATACATTTGAACTCTGCTGAAACAAATATTTCACTTAGCTACCTGTTTTCCTGAAGAAGTACTCACAAGTTACCGAAAGGGTAATTCTAAAACGCACAATGCCTTCAAGTTGCTGCAACTACTGAGATTTGCAACAAGATCTGCAAACTTTAGACTTGGTTGATGTTACCGAGCAGAAATGACTGACACACTCCTGGCACTGTTGTTTCTGTGTCATGGGGCATTCATGCGTCTATCAACAATGGGAACTAGGTTTATAATCTAGGTCTTCCACTTTTAGTAAGGTGTGATGGTCTTTGGGATTGGGGAAGTGCCGCGTGGGTTAATTGCTGTAAATCCCATTTGCTCTTGCCCCTAGAGTTGAAGGCGGAGTTTGTGTGTACTTTCCTAACACATGCAGTAGACACTCAAGTTTAAGGGATATTCCTTCCTTAATATCAGATTGGTAGAAGCAGGAAAGTTGCCGGGTCCTTTTGTATTTGCTGCCATTGAACCATTTCAACTTTTTCTAATGGGAGGAAGAAAATGCAAATGACGAAGTTGAGCCTTCATTAAAAAGGGTTACTGCTGCACTTTATTTTGTCATGTGAAGAAATCTGTTTGTTTTTTGTGTTTTCTTTGTGAGTTAATTTGAGATTACACAGTGAGTCCACTACTTTCTGAGGGTTGAATTCATGAGACCTCAGTTTAGTTTAAATGTTTTGCTTTGATTTATTTGGCAGTACAGAGGATTGAACCCTGGAACTTTATGCTAAGTAAGCACTCTACCACTAATGTACATCCCCGGCCCACGTTTAAAAATAAATTTATATATAATATATACATATAAATATATATATTAAGGTACGAGTCCCATGAAGCTGCCCACAGGCCTTGAGCTTCCTATCTTCCTGCCTCAGTCTTACAGTACCTGTGCTTACAAGCCTGTACCACCATGCCAGCTAGTTTGCTCTTGATTGTTAGACTTGTTAATGTCTTTGGAGCTGCTGTTCTCTGTGGTTACCTTAATTAGAAATGAATTTTCTTATTAGGGCATGGAATTGGAATAGTAAGTCTCTAGATTCCCTTAAGAAAAGAAAGGGGCCTTGTGAGATGGCTCAGCCACTAAGGACTCTTGCTATCTAGCCTGTTGACCTGAGTTCAGTCCTCAGAACCCATATGGTAGGAGAGAACCAAGTTACCTTCTAACACACAATAAATAAATACATGTGAAAGCATAAGCAAAACCAGAAGAGAAGGAAAATAAATTCCAACTTGGAAATATTTCCCCTTAATGTTGAGACTTAAAAGCTGCTTTATTTTTTTCTCATGTATAGATGTCTTCCTTAGGAACAGGGAAAATTATTAGCTTAACTATGCTTCCTTCCTTTCCATTCCTTGCCCCCACCCCCACCTCTTGCCTCTGTGCCCTTATAAAGTTTATCTTTGCACCACTTTTTGTTAAAGCTGGCATGACCCCTATTTTAATCTTGAAGGATTTGCATTGGAGTGATGCTGCTGGTTTCATGATCTTTTTTTCTTGCCGCCCCTATCACCTTAGCTTTTCAGGCCTAGGCATTGTGGTATTGAAAATATTTCATACTTAACACAAATGGGAAATATGCTGCCTCATTATTTTAAAGGGAGTTTAATATCTGCTGATACAAGACTCAGTTATCATTGAAAATAACCTTTGAAGTTTATATGCTAATTCTTCCTTAAACTTTGTTAATAAGGATGATTCTTATTTGCTTGATTAAAATACTCCTGTGTTCGCACAAGCTGCTTTTCTCATCTCCCTCCAGATGCTGCCCTTCAGGCACATCCTGGTTGCTTGGCCCTTCCTAGACATTTATCAGTACTGTCCTAAGCTCCATATCTTATCCACTGTGAACCCATTTTGTCTTCATTCGCTGCTCCGAGATCATCTAGGCCTTCCTGCCCTCTGTGCCTCCCTTCCCCCACAGTATGCTGCCTTGACTCTTAGTAGTGTTTTTGCTTGAAATTGGATGCCCCTCCCCAAGACATTTTTAAAGTTTTGCCTAGTTATTTAATACTGGTAAGATGGCTCTTTAGGAATCATTGCCTCGGTTTCTGAATTTAGACTGAGTGCTTCTCCCTTGCTGCAGCACCCTGAGTGTTCCTTTATCTATTGAGTACACAGTTAACTCAGGGACACTTTTTGTGGGGAAAGCCTCTTACATTTACAATCTTTTTGTCCACTTCAAGGCCTGAAGTGCTGAGGATGGAAGCAGGGCTAGGGACATTTCCCATTTGTGTAAAAGAAATTACTGATCATGTATTTGCCTGTGTCTCTTAACAAAAGTGCACACCTAAAAAGGATCCATTACTAAGTTTCTTCTAGTGTTACTTTTACAAAGTTTTAGCTGACTTTTCATACCTGTACTTACTGGATAATGTATCTTAGGCACAGTAATTTAACTATGGGACCTTAAATTTTATTGCCTTTGGTCTTTAAACATCTCCCCTTTTGGTAGACTTTTTTTTTTTTTTGCTTTCTATATTTTGCTTTAAAATTACATTATATCTTAACAAAACCCAAAGCAATTATAGTTTTTCTAATGTACTTATAATGTAATATTCTATTTAATGTCATATACCCTGGAATTCAGATGCTGGTGACAGCTACATACTTCCTTGATAGTTACAGTTTGTCATTGTGTATTATGTCATGTCTGCCTTAGGCTTTTTTTATTTCTTTTCTTGATGTATTTTTTTCATCATTCTTATGGCACTATAACATGCCATGCTCATTATTTATTTGTGCTCTGTGTCTTTACTCTAACTTCCATGAATTATACAGGGGATTTTGTCTGTTTTATTCATTGTTATGAACCCAGATCCCAGGAGACATATAATGTGCCAGAATGATTTGGTTTTAGCCCTCCCTCCCTCCGTCCTTCCCTCCCTCCCCTTTTCTGTGGTGCTAGGAATTAAACCCTATTCATCCCAAAATGCTCTAGAGTTGTACCTCTAGCTCCCTGAGAAATTTAATAAATCCCAGCCTTGTGATGGTGAATAAGCAAATGTCTGGTCTTCTTTTGGCTGCACCTGGTGTCCACTAAGGCAGGCACATAGACACTTAACACAGTGTAAAAGCCGATGTTCATAGGTCAGAGATGTGTACCTGGAGGGACGTACTGAGAGAAGACAGGAGACGAGAGTAGCCCTCTCAGTAAAGAGAATAATGTTGCAGTGACCCTGACATGGGCAGGAACAAAGAGCTTGTGATAAATTAATGTAGAAATGACTCAATGAGTTGAAAGAGCTGGAAGAAGTAGGTAGGAGCTGACCTTAGAGGGCCTAGGATGTCCCTTGTAGGTTTAGAATTTTGTTGTTTATTCTGAGAATATCAGGAAACACTTGGAAGGTTTTTAAGTAGTGAATTACATGATCTGGATTGCCTTTTAAAAATAATTGTTCTGAGGCTGGTAAGATAGCTGAGCAAGTTAAAGATGCTTGCCACCGAGCTCACAAATGGTTCATTTGACCCCCCATTCCATAGGATTAAAAGGGCAAAACATTTCCTGGAAGTTTTACTCTACCACAAGTATGCCATACATAAATAAAGACAACAAAATGAAAACATTTAAGAATATACTTGTTCTGCTTTATGGAAAGGGATATGAAAGAGGCAGAAATGAATACACAGATAGAATTATACTCAGTGGCAAGGCACAATCCCTACTTTATTCTTCTCTTGGTCATAGTTGAAAAGGCCCAGTTCCTGTATAAATGAAAAGTACCTTGCTTTAGTTTTTGTTGTACAAAATTATTGTTGTTGTTGTTTTTCGAGACGGGTTTCTCTGTACAGCTCTGGCTTGTTCTGAAATTTATTTGTAGACCAGACTGGCCTTGAACTCAGCTCCACCAGGCTTTGCCTCCCAAGTACTGGGATTGAAGCATGTGCAACCAACGCCCAAAAAAGGATGCAGGTTTAGAAAGTTCAGATTTTGTCAGAGCAAACTGATTAACATTCTTTCAAGTAACATCTCTGAAAAATGGGAACATCTTGTCACATTTCATAAAGCTTTGTGTTTTTATTAGGGGTTGATGCAATACACAATACAGGATGCAAATACTTTGGCCAACTTGATATAAACTTACAGGTGGCTTCAGTGATTGTTACTCTTTCTGAACAGTTTCAATATTCATTTTAAATAATACCTTGTACAACCTTTCTATAAACACCTGTAATCCCAGTACTTGGGAGTTGGAGGCAGAATGAGCAGGAGTTCAAGGCCTGGGCTATATGAGAACCCCCCCCCCCTTCTCTCTCACACACAGCTTTTCTAGTCTGTAAAGTCTTGATGATAATTTTTTGGGTCCTCCTTTCCTTGTTGTTTACATTGTATCCTTATGTTTCATTGTTGAGATTTATATCCCAGTTAAGCACCTGAGCTTGAATTGTATATCTGTGCTTTAGTCAGTAACAGTAACCTGTAAAGTTATTCTTAGTTATTTTGTAACTAGGGTCTGCAAAGAGGGAAAAGTTTTGTCTAGTTGGAGAACAGGTGGTACTTCTTCCTTACAAGGGATCAGAAAGATCTCCTTTCTGAAGGACTTTAATGGGGTGTAAGTCCATTGTCTTAACCACTTAACTGATGTGTAACCAAAACCTTTTAAAAGTAGATTTAAAGTCCTGTGGAAAAAGTTTTTGCTCTTAAACTCAGAAAGCTAAAAACATTTTCTTTTATGCTTTTAGGCGGTAAAAGTGTGTAAAAGACAATCTGTAGTATTTTAATTTTGTTAGTGTGTCACATGAATTCTGTCTACTTATGTGGGTGCTTGGTTTTACTCTCAGCTCAAACTAACTAGTATGTATGATCAGTAAGTCCTGTTAACCTTAGTGACTGACACCCATACTTCTCCAGTTATTGTTACCATTGCCAGAATGCAAATTAGTGTTTCTTTTGGGGGGGGATCGGTGGGGGGGGGGTTGTTGAGTCAGGGTTTCTCAGTAGCTTTGGAGCCTGTCCTGGAACTAGCTCTTGTAAACCAGGTTCGCCTTGAACTCACAGATATCTGCCTGCCTCTGCCTCCCCAGTGCAGGGGTTACAGGTGTGTGCCACCACTGCCCGGCTTAGTGTTGCTCTTTAACAACAAGGTCAATTGGAGTACACAGATCAGACAGCTGTGTATATGAGTAATTGGTGAGCCAGCAATATTTGCTTCTTTACACCATTAGAGAGGAAGAGAATCATAGGAGAAAATACAGAAAGTTGTGTCCCCAATGATTATTGTATGTTCTGCACTTTTCCATAGTTTCTTACTCTTTTCTGTATAATGAACTTAAATCTCTTCTATTAAAATTATCCTTCAGGACTGACTAATTTGAGTGAGTTAAACCTAAACATAAAAAATTACAGGTAGAAATTAGAATTGCCAAAGTGCTGGAAGCAATCACGGTCATAGAATTTCAATCTCTATGACATGGGAAATTTGAACTGTTTCTATGGAATGCCTTGCGATTTAGAAGATTGTATTTTAGTGGGTTTCACCCAAACTCAGGAATACTCTTAGCATACTGTGTCTTTCAGAATATTGAAAGTACTTGTTATTGTGGTGGGTTATAATATATATGTTTTTCATGAAACACATGAGGTTACACTGAAGGTAAAAAACTATACAGATATTTTTGCAGATAGATCTGTTAAACACTCCAAAATTATATCAACTCATAGTTTTATGGGGGGGCAAGAATGCTGGATCATTTAACTTCCAGTTTTCAATTGAGTGTGTGGAGGTGAAATTGAATAAGTTTATTGTAAAGAATAGCTACTAAGTGTTTAGGATTACCATAGCATTTAATAAGCTTTAGTCCAGTTCATTAAGTATTTTGTTTTTATTAATGTCATTGTTACCTGTCTGGAATTACTAGATGCTCATATAGTGTTAGGTAAAAATTCATACCACTTTGAGGTAGTACAGTTATTTTCTGAGATTTTGAGTTTTAGTCTACACTCATTTGTCAGTTGAGATTTGATAACTAGTTGTCAATCGCCAGGGAAACAGCATCTCATCATGGGATTTTAGAGCTCTGAAGACTCTGAAGTCCACAGAAGTTGCTCTGTGAAATACAGCTAGCTGGTTAGTGGCAGAATCAGGACTAACTCACTGCATTTCAGAGTCTAGATATGGAGTTGGGACTGGTCCTCATCCAGTTCCTGGTCTTTTGCCTCTTCCCCAGTGTGGACCCAGCCCAGGCTCATTGCACTTAGTTGTAGTGCTCAGTCAGAACACTTGCAAGCCTGTAAAATGAGCCTTGACATTGATGAAAACATTAACTTTATTTCTCTTGCAGAGTTTTAAAGAAACATTTTACTTTTAACAGCAGATTCTTTTTTCTTTTTTCTTTTTTTTTTGGTTTTTCGAGACAGGGTTTCTCTGTGGCTTCATTAAAGATTTATTTGCATTATTTTTACAGTGGTGATGAGTAAGTGGCTAGGGAGGCCAGAGGTATTGGATCTACCTAGAGTTGAAACTGTAGGCTACAGGCAGTTGTGAACTGCCTCATGTGGGTACTGGGAATGGAACTCAGGTTCTCTGGAAGATCAGTACTATTTTCTTAATCTTGAGCACCATCTTTCTAGCCCTAAAACAGATGGGGATAGATTCTGAAATGCAGTTAGGCCATTTAATTATTGTGAATATATTGAATACCTTAGAATGCTTAACACAAACAGACAGGATAGGCTAGTCACGTCACATAGCCTTTTGATATAGTCAAGGTTTACATGGAGAGATTTGTAATAATGCCTCCCACACAATATGGCATGCTGTTTTATAGGAATATTTTTTAATAAATGGTATACCCAAACAATAAAAGTTTAACATAATAAATAAATAAACTAATAAGGGTCATTTATGATTTTTATTGAGTATTATCTGTACATTATTGCATGTGTTTTTACACACCTGGCAGCGCAGTAGGTTTGTTTCTATCAGCATTGCTACAATGGTGAGTAATACGTTGCAACTAGATATTAGATATGTTGCAACAGCTACAGCAGTAGTAGGCAGTTGGAATTCTTATTTTTTATTTACCTATTGTGTGTCGGGGTGGGGTGGTGGGGTGGTGAGAGGGTATGTACATGTGAGTGCAGGTGCCCGTAGAAGCCAGAGGGAGCATGTCAGATCCCTTGGAGCCAGAGTTAACAGATAGCTGTGAGTCTCTTGATACGTGTTTTGGGAATCAAACTCCAGGCCTTTGCAAGAGCATTGTCCTAGGGTTTTTATTGCTGTGAAGAGACACCATGACCATGGCAACTCTAAACAAAAAACAACAACAACAAAAACATCTAATACTCATTTCCAGTTTTAGAGGTTCAGTCCAGTATCATGATGGGGAACATGACAGCATGAAGGCAGATATGGTGCTGGAGTAAATAGCTGAGAGGCCTACGACTTTCAGGTAACAGGAAGTCAAGTTGAGACACTGAATGGTATCCTGAGCATAGGAAGCCTTAAAGCCTGCCCTACAGTGACACACTTCCTCCAACATGGCCATACCCACTCCAACAAAGCTACACCTCCCAGTAATGCCACTCCCTATAAGATTATGGGGATCAATTACACTCAGACTACTACAAGCATCAAGTACTCTTACTCATTGAGTTATTTCTCCAGCCCCCATTCCCTGCCCCACATTTTAAGCTCCATTGTAATGTATAGGGCCACCATTATGTTTGCATTATCCTTGACTTAAATGTTATATAGTACATGACTGTATTCAAGGATAATTAAGGATTTTGCCATTTTAGAACCAGAAACCTTGATTCAGATAGGGAGGTAGTAATATATGTTGTAATTAGAACCCTCCAATTTGTATAATATAGACAGACTAGATTATAATTCACTTTTAAGAAAGAGTAATTAAAGTAACTAAAGTTACATGGTTTTCTTACTAAAGCATTCATACAGATGTTCATTTTAGTATCCTTGGTACTAACATAGGAGCCTATCTATCTATGGGCTCAAAGGTCCATTATCACATCTAGTATTTGTATGTGTAGCTTGTTGTTTGCTTGTTTGTCTGGTTTTGGTTTTTCAAGACAGGGTTTCTCTGTGTATCCTGTTTCACTCTGTATCTCTTGGCTGGCCTTGAGCTCACAGAGATGCCCCTGCTTCTACCTCCCTAGTGCTGTAATTAAAGATGTGTACCACTATGTCCAATATCCATGGCCCAAAAAGAGACTCAGAGGGCAGGAGATTTTTATTTATTTATTTATTTATTTGTGAAAAGCTTTGCTGTAGTCTAGTTTGCTGTGTTCAAGCAAAACAACTGGTATGTATCTGGATCTCAGTTTAACAATAGTTTCCCCACAAAATTAAAGAGTTGAATACTTGCCACAGCTCACACTCAGAACAATGTACTTGTCTTATAATTCAGAAGACAGCTATTGATATATTTGCATTCTTCAAAACACCTGTTTTACAGTTTGGGACTATTTAAAGGCCACAAGACAGTTTACTTTGTATTATCTAGTTCAGGAAGGACAGAAAATGATCTCGTTTTCTAGTTTCATACTTTTAACCCATAATGACAATACTCCCTCTTGCAAAGAGCAAGTGCTGTGTAGTGCCTTGGATCCAGAAGACACATAATGTGTATCTGGGGACTTACATCAGACATGCAGGCTCTAGATGGGGTAGTCCCTCTCTGTAATCCTAGGTTTCAGGAAGAACAGTTGGAAGGATTTCACCTTCAAGGCTGGTGTGTTCAACGTAACAAGATCAGCTCAAAAAGAGAAAGACTATAGGCTCTAATGAGAATGTTTAATGTTATCATTGGAACTGGAGGTATATACCACTGAATAGTACTGAATAAGTTCATTTAACTTACTAAAAAGTAGCTAAACATTAGTGTTGGTGGGCAGTTTTACCAAGCTTCTCTCTCTCTCTCCCTTTTTTTTTTTTTTAAAAGCATACAAAACTGACTTGTGATCCTAAAGGTTGAGCTCAGATCCTCTCATGTGGTAGGCAAGTACTCTGCCTCTGAGTCACACCCTTACAGCTAATTAGAATTATGAATACTGGTGTGGATTCTCTGCTTGCTTAAAACTTACTCTGTGAACTATATTATCCACTGGAAAGGGAGTGTAATCCTAAATGGCCTGAGTTATAACCCACTTTCAGATCTTTTAAAGTACTAAGCCAAAATGAGATTTGATTCTGAGTTTATTTCCGAACTTCAGTTTTGTTTTTTTTTAAATGTTGAATCACTTCTATACATTGGCTATTCTGCAGAGAAAAAATATTCATTATGTTTTAATAGTACCATTTACACTGTTACTTTGGGAAACTTTAAAGTGTCTGCAGTTGTAATGCTTGATACTTGAAGACCAGTTTGATGCTGTGACTTTGTGAACAATTTGATGCTTCAGAATTTTTGAGTCTAGCTGTTGTCTCTCCAGGAATAGTCATGACTAGGTGTCTTAAAGCAAGTTGTGTACCTGGTACCGCATTGCCTCTATGTTCTAAGATGTCTTCACAGTGCTGTTGATGAGAAAACCCAGGTGAGTGAGGTTGTTGTGCCTGGTAGGGATGGAGCACAACTCCTAGTCAGACTTTTTAGCCTTTGTTCACTCTGAAGGGGTTCTAAGAATTTGGAGTAGTATATTTGGTTCACAGATGATGATTTTTCTGAAGAGTTTAGTGACAATTGGAATGTAGAAATGAAGCTTATTTAAGAAAAGGCTAAAATGTATTTGCAGGTTTCTGGCTTAGGTATTGGACATTTATATTAAATGTTTCCCAGTGAGAGAGTTCATTAAGTTTGGAGAAGATTTTTAAAACAGTGTTTTTACCTGCCTCTCCCATACAAATAATTGACATAGTATGTGTTTGCCATTCAGAGACTTCTTAGTGATTTGTCGTTTTAATATTAAATTAATTTTTAATGTCTCTTTAATTTTATATGTAAACTCTCAGATCTCAAGTGCATTCTTGTATGCACACATACTAAATCTAGAGACTAAAATGAAAATTTACTCAGGGTAATTTTATCCTAACTTAGAAATACCATCTTTTGTGTGTAACCCATCATTTGGAATGAAGGTTTTACTTGAAATCATCTTATTTCTTGTGCTTTCTATCCTAATTGCTGGGCAATTCTTCCCACATTTATTGTCACAAAAAAAGAGTTATTAGACACACACTTAGTGGGATTCTGCTTTAGTAGGTACTGTGTTAGGAGCACCATGGTGAGCAAGAAAGCCAGGCAGGCACAGGCAGTGCCTTTCCCTGTGACAAAATTTTGGAGTTGGTGGGATGACCATAATTTGTGCTATATTCCAGGGTAGAAAGGACTACTATAAAATAACAAAACACAGACCTTGTTGGGAGGAAGAAAAGTAAAACCCAAATAGCTATGTTTACTACATCCGGAGGACAGACTAGAGAGTTTGAAATGAACTGAGGAGGCCCATGCTTAAGGAAGGCCAGCTTGCCTGGTGAAATCCTAGGTGTAAAAAAAACTTAAGAAGTTAAAGTAGTAACTTATTTCAGAGATACTGGCTTTCTGAAGATTTAGTGACATGGAATGTAGCAATGAGCCTTATTTGAGAAGAGACAATAGCAGTTAATTTGCAGGCCTTTTTTGTTTTTTGAGACAAGGCTTCTCTCAAACTCATAGAGGTCCATCTGCCTCTGGTTACACCACCACACCCGGCTTATTTGCAAGGTTTTAATTGGCAGTGGTTTGCATGTACTTGAAATAGGGATTATCTATTTTTATGTTTTAAAAGGGCCGTGGGGCTAATGACTTTAAACAATTAATACATAGGAATCTGTTAGATCATAACAATTTCACTGTGTCTTGACTAGATAGCTGCCTTGAAATTTAGCATATGGTTGTGAACTGGCCTTGTGAAAAGTGAGCACAAGGAGAAGCAGCAGAGCTCCAGAGCAACATAGTTCCCGGTGGCATTCCCCAGATTCGGCACTCTTCCTGCGAAACCTTAGGCACCTGCGGATTGCTCTGTGCTGTGGCTGGTACTCTTCTTTGGCAGGTGCTTTTCTCCCAGCTGAGTTACCTGCTTTCACATCGATCCTTATGTTAGTGCAGTTACATAATTTACTTACTGTAAATGAATACTATGTCTTGGAAATCAAAAAGCCAAGAGAAGAATTTTGGGTGTTTTTATTCACTAAGAAATGATAAATGTCTGTAATGGTGGGTCGGGGGAAGTAGCGTTCATAAAGAAAAGTTGGGAACTGGAGAAGAGTTGGCTTAGCAGTTAAGAGCATTTGTTGCTCTTGCAGAAGATAACCTGGTTTCTGTTCCCAGCATCCACACAACCATGCGTAAGACCAGTTCCAGGGAGATTACCAGGCACGTACTTGGTACACATATATGTATACTGGCAAAACATTATCACATACAAGGTAAAGTAAATATATAGAAAAAAGAAAAGCTGGATGGTGCTGTACTGGTAAGCCCAGCTTTGGGGAGGCAGAGACAGGAGAATCTGTAGATTCACTGCCTAGTCAGCCTGACCTGCTTGGCAGGTTCCAATCCCTGTCTTGAGTGAAGTGGCTTCTGAATTGTTTCTGAGAGTGACACGAAAGGTTGTGTATATGCACAGAGACACACACTATATAGAGTAATCCTTCTATAAACATTTTGTATTTAGGTTGTTTTCATGTAGTAGATATGCTTTAAAGAACCAGTGACAAAATAAATGATGTATTATGGCCTATGTGAGAAAGAACATTGATAGAGGGACTGGATCTATGGCGAGTATCAAGAAGGAATACATACAAGTTTTAAGTATGCACACATTAATTTTTGAAATTACCTATTTGCTTTTTGCAGTTCCTTTCAATTGCATGGGATACAGAGCTTCTTACTCTGCTTAGCACACAGGAAGAACATTTCAGGGTGGTTGAGAAAGAGTAGCTGCAGAAGCAGAAGCACCATGCCAGAGGGGAGTAGGCAGAGCAGCAGCCTCACAGTTGGGCTGTGCTGTGCTGCTGAGAGATCCATCCAGCGTTACAGTGGGAAGACTGTTAAATGCTCGTGAGGCTGGAGACAAGAGCAGGTTGTGGAAAGCATATATCTGGAAAACAGTCCCTAGACTGGCTCCCAGGAGCAAGGTCATGAGGTCATCCAGTCTGGGTTGGCTTCTCCTCCTCATGTCACAGGTTTTTTTTGTCTTTTGAGTCAATATTGGATTATTTTTATAAAAGGTGACTTATTTTTCTATGTATGAGTGTTTTTTTTTCCTGCGCATATGTCTGTGCACTGAATGTGTGCCTAGTGCTCTTGGAGGCTAAAAGATCTGGAACTTATGAGCTGCTGTGTGGGTGCTGAAAACTAAACCCAGGTCCTCTGCAAGTGCTCATAACGATTGAGCCATCTCTCTAGCCCCAGGCTTTTTGAAACAGTTTACAGGGGAAATGTTGAAGATGAGGAAAGATGGGAAATGGAATCCAGATCATAGGTAGGGAGCTAGTATATAGAGCCATTGAACCTTAAGTTGGTTGTTTGGCTTTTCTGCAAAACCTTTTTAATGTAGTAACTTCTGGGAACAAAACCCCATTCATTTTCATGTTTTTCTTTCTTTTTCTAAAAGCTATCATATCCAGGCTATATTTAGGTACCTGTCTTCATTTATGAGGTGTGATTTTTTTTTTTTTTGCAGAAGCAATATGGGATTATAATTGCTAGGAACTAGTTTTCTTTTACTAAAATACTAAACATAGATACCATAGTTTATCTATATACTTTTATTATTTGTATGCACTTATTTATTTTTTATTTATTTATTTTGAAGGCAGAGTTTCTGGTAGTCCTGGAACTCACTCTGTAGACCAGGCTGGCCTCAAACTCACAGAGATCAGCCTGCCTCCTGAGTGCTGGGATTTAAGGCGTGTGCCACCACTGCCTGGCTACATACTTTATGTATACACAAAAATATTAAATTTGAGAAAGAAGGCTGTATTTTATATATCATAAGATGGTTTATCAGCATTTATAATGCTGTTAAATAAGTTATTTGTTTATTCATTTCTTTTATTCAGTTGTGAGGTACAGTCTTGTTTTGTTATCCAGGGTGGCCTTCAACACTAGGGCTCAAAGTAATCCTCCTGCTCCAACCTCCCAACCAAAAC
The DNA here is from genome assembly GCF_950005125.1 of Chionomys nivalis. Taxonomy (NCBI): domain Eukaryota; kingdom Metazoa; phylum Chordata; class Mammalia; order Rodentia; family Cricetidae; genus Chionomys; species Chionomys nivalis. Next base: position 31,770,371 of record NC_080098.1, read on the forward strand.
TGGAACTGCAGGTATGCCTCACCCTCAGCTCATTTTTTGGCTTTTAGTTTTTAAGGAAAGTAACTTGAATGTTTGTGTAACAAGACTTGTGGAAATATAGTAAGGGCTGTAGGTTAGGGCTTTGAACAAGAGCAGTTGCCATTCTGTAACTGCCCCCTGCTTTGTCATCAGCAAATGTTCCCCTCTAGTCATGCATTGCCTGCTGGGTTTCACTGCCCTTCATTACACATTACAGATACTCTTGCTATTGCATTTATTGGCTGATTAATACAGAATAGAAGTTATCTTTTTTTCCCCAAAGTGAAGTTTTGATTGAATAGTCTAGGAAACAGGATCATTTTAGTTTTTAGAGCAATTAGCCTTCCTTAGGATAAAGAAGTAAATACTGTTGTTTTCTTGCATTCATTCATTCATTCATTCATTCATTCATTTATTTATTTATTTATTGTTTTGGTTTTTTTCAGCCAGGGTTTCCTGGCTTGGCTGTCCTGGAACTTGCTCTGTGGACCTTGAACTCAGTACCACTTGCCTCTCCTGGAATTAAAGGCATGTGCAATCACTGCCTGGATGTTTTTTGTTTTGTAAACTAATCACTTAATGTGTTATATAAAGAATGCAGACACATATTTGAGAAATTGTATCCCCCCATAACGGGCAGAAATCTATATTTGAATGGGTAATAAGATATGATGTGCAGTCTTTGAAGACAAAGGTGAAGTGAATAGAATTTTTTTTCCCATTCAACAATTAAATGATGAGTTCTCCATAATAGATTTCTTAAGAGGATATCTGGATCTTGAAGGTCTGTGTTGGGCCACTGGTTCTGAATTCCATAAAACAAATTTTCTTTTAAATGTAGATGGGTGAAGATTTGTATGGGGAGTGTCAGTGGTCTCAAAAGTTAGCAAACTGCTAAGAGAGGAGGGAGTACATGGATGCAGTTTCTAGGGCGCAAACAATAGAAAAGATAGGAACTAGGCAGCCCTGCTTTTTGTCAGGAAAATTTCAGTACATCTGAATTGTTGCAAAATTATTCTTATCTTTCTTTGGATTCTCTATGCACTTTGTTTTGTTTGAGACATGGTCCAGACTATCCTCTAACTTGGGATATTCCTATCTCCACCTCCTAAGAGCTAGATTACAGGTATGCATCACCTTATGCACATCTTCTATAAAGAGATGGCTTGAGTAAGCAGAGGCATACAAATTGAATTGCAGTAGCTTGACAACAAATGAACAGGACCGAGCAGCAGACATCTATGCAGGGATGGAAGAAAGCATAGATAAGCCAGCCAGGCACAGTTGAATTAGTCAAGAAAATGATGGCATACTGATTATTAGGTGAGACTTTGAAAGTCTTGGGACATTAAACCTAGATTCCCACAACATATATTAGTTAGATGGCTAACTTTTCATAAGGATTTCTTTAACGTTTCGATTAAAACCTTTTTTCATCTTATGCTCTCCCAGTTTAAGTTAGTTAAAATAATTATGTTTGTTGTCTTGAACCCTGCAGAGACTCCAAGTAACTACTATAGCTTTTTCTGATTTTCCTGAGTTTCCTTAGTGGCAAAGGAAGATGTATAAATCAACCAAGTCTGCATTTTAGGACAACAGTCTTAATGTGGTTGTGTCCTTTTCTGCCTGGCTTTTACTTTTGTGAAATTGTGTGAAGAGTTTATAGAAACAACTTCTCATGTTTAGTGGAAAAGGACACAGTACAGGATAAGTGCAAGAAGGTCTGCATTTTACCAGGCTGTGATTGACTGCATGCTGCAACTTTTTGGAAGTAAAATTCCAGGGCCATTTAAATTCCATTACAGCCACATGCAAAATGAAAGATAGAACTCTTTCATGTTGTTTTTCCTTATAAACAATACTGGCGTGATGATTTGAAGTTTGTCAGAATATTAATGAGTAAAATAACATCTTCCCTAGCAGAGGCTTACCTAATGAGATGACCTAAACTCTCAGGTTTGTTTGTTTGTTTTGTTTTATATTAATAAGAATGCCAGCTAAAAATGTTTCCATTTAAGTGTCCTCTGTAGAAGTTAGTGAATGAAAATGAGGGCATGACTCTTTCTGGGTATAGTTGATGAGAAGGGTTTTATTGTAGATAGAAAGGAGAGAACAGTCAGACTGAGCCAAGCCATGGGAAGTAGGGTGAGAGAGGAAGAAAAGAGAGACCAAGTGGATCAAGAGAGGAGCCATGAACCAAGAGGCCAAGAGCCCAAAAGGGCATGTAACCAAAATGACTGAATATATAGCACTTAGAAGCTGGGAAAATGAAAGCCCAGCCTCTGGGCTGGAGAGGTTTAGGATAGGTGGCAGGGTGGTAAGTGCTAGGACGAACCGTAGGTATTGAGTGAGACTGGTCCTGGGTTTCTTTGGGACCTGACAGTTAGTATGTCATAAAAGCAGTTGTAACTAGCTGGGCGGTGGTGGCGCACGCCTTTAATCCCAGCACTCGGGAGGCAGAGGCAGGCGGATCTCTGTGAGTTCGAGGCCAGCCTGGTCTACAAGAGCTAGTTCCAGGACAGGCTCCAAAACCACAGAGAAACCCTGTCTCGAAAAACCGAAAAAAAAAAAAAAAAAAAAAGCAGTTGTAACTATTAAACTGTCTATATATGATTAATACGTAAGTTCTAAATTAGATTTTTTTATTGCTGTAACATTTAAAAGTAAAATTTTGATATATTTCTTGTGAATAGATACCTTTCCAGACAGATTTTGCTAATAAATTGTTGTACCTTGTGTCTGATTTTATTAACCCTGTCTGATTTTATCAACAACAAAAACAACTCAAACTATAAAAAAACAAAACAATAAAACACACCCATAAAGGTGGAGCACTCGGGAGGAAGAGGCAGGTGGATCTCTGAATTTGAGACTATCCTGGTCTACAGAGCAAGTTCTAGAATAGCCAGGACTATACAGAGAAATCTTGTCTTTGAGGCTTGGGGAGGAATCAAACCCTTCTTAGCTAGAGAGATGGCTCTGCGGTTAAGAGCACTGCCTGCCCTTCCAAAACATCTGGGTTCAGTTCCCTGCACCCATATGGCAGCTCACAACTCCAGGGAATCTGGCACCCTCACACAGGCATACACGCAGGCAAAAATAAATAAAAATCACAATTTTCCCATCATTGGTGTTTTCAGTAGAAGCACAGGTGTGTATGCATAAAGAAATTTAAAATAATCAGTTTGCTGGTGGCATCTGCTTAGGAGTGTGCCAGTACTGGGTGCCAGTGTAGATGTACAATCAAACAAGGAGTGAACTGAGATTGAATTCATTACTCTCATCTGCCAGTACCTTTGAGTGGCACATTTACTATTAGAATACTCGTGGAAGAGGCTATTATAGAGACACTAAGTCTGAAAAAAGCTAGAGTCGCAGCCTTCATGTAGATAGTAGTCCTTAGATCTGTAAATACTTCCACTACTGAAGATGAATGCTGTTTGTAATCTGTATGAGGTAAACAAAAACAGAGTTGCTGCCCCTGAGGAGTCCACAATTACTTTTGTGTGTATAAAGCCAAAATGCATATTTCCAAGATGTCAGAGTGATGCTGACAGCTGTGAGAGAATAGGGTCTAGCAGCACGGAACAAATGAATGAGACGTTCCAGTTCCTATCCTGTCTCACTTTCGTACAGCTCTTGAAATTGAAAGTGAATGTCACTAAGAGCCTTTTTCTAGCCCTAAAATCCTGCAGGTGTGTTTTAGTAACTCATTATTAGCTGCTTTGACAATCCCATCCCCCCTCCACCCCAAATTTATTTAGTTTCAAAGACGTCAAAGTCTAAGAACAATTTGACTTTTAAAATTGATTTCCTGAGGGATTCAAACAGTACCTAAAGCAGGTCTGAAGGCCTATTTTTCTTATTCACGGAAATTTGTTTACTTCTAGTTGAATATTCATTACTGTTTCTTTCTAATTTGCAAAATTTATTTTTATGTGTGTACATATATATATATATATATATATATATATATATATACACACATGCTTGTGTTTGTGTGTGCACATGCACACATGAGTCCACAGGCCCAGGCCCCCACCCATTCAGGGTGCATTCAAAGTGAGGAGCCTTCTGGAGTTCTTTCTTTTCTGTCACCCTGTGAGATCCCAGAATCAAGCACAAGTCTTGGGTCTGTGCTCAAGTGCTACTCTGAGCCGTTTCATTGTCCTCTCATTTAACTTTATTTTTTTATTCTAAAAGTTGGAATTCTTTGGGTAACTGCCCATATAGTAGAATTTTGTCCTTACCCTTGTGTTCCAACCCTGAACTTATTGGTTCCAGTCATGAGACTGAGAAGAGACCTTAGTAAACTTCATACTTAAAGTCATTGTATAAATACTGATGGTACAGTAGAGTACTTGGCCAGCACTGCAGTTGGCCATTTGTTTTTTAGTGATACTGAAGAAAGCATCAGTGGGCTGAGTTGTACTGTTGTATCCTTGCTGCAGTGTTCATTTCTCTGCAGTATATAAGAAGTATAACTTCAATCATACATTGTTAATCTCTTGGTTTCTTTCTAGTTTCTTTTGTTTTTTAAATAATTAAAAAGATGTTAATTTAAAAAATAGAATTTTATTGTCTATCGTTTTATATGGTGTTTTTTTCCCTTTTACTTTGTGGGTTTTGTCAATTCTTCAAAAGATGCAATTGATTGTACTAGTTTCTGCTTTTTTGTAGTTAAATGTCTTATTTCCATTTATGGCTAAAGCCAACACAATCATTGTTCATAAAATGGTTTATGTGTTTTATTTCATCAGGACACATTTTAAGTATAAATAAACATGCTGTTTTAAGTGAGTATCAGTAATACATCCAAGTTATATGTGTGTGCTTATTTTTTTCTTTTTAGATTTAAATACATAAAGATAAAAGGACAGTATTAGGACCCTCACTCAGCTGACTTGTCTAGAGGGTTTCAGCTGCTGCCATCCTGTGGTTCCCCCCCCCCTTTTAAACTTTACTAGTATATTTAAAAAACAAAATTCAGATTCTATAACTTTGCCCATTTCTGTAACAAACTGCCTAACAAGTAATTAAAGGAAGGGAAGATTTTCTGGCTTAGAGCTTGAGGCCATAAAATCTTGGTTCGAAAGGCACAGTAGTAGTATCAGGAGGTAGATCAGTCATAAGCATCCTAGGTTAGGAAGCAGAGAGGGTACAGTAAATGAGGCTGAGCTATAAAATCCCAAGACCTGCTCCCAGTGACTCATTTCCTCCAGCATGACTCCACCTCCTGAGGTTGCATAACCTTTCAAAACCGTGCCATCAGCTGGGGACCAAGTGTTTATAAATACATTAGTCTATGGGGGAACTTTTTACATTCGAACTGCAATATAGATGTATATGTGTATTTCGTTCCACAAGCTGTTTATTTATTATAGGATAAGTCTTTGTAGTCAAGGTTGGTCTTGAACCCTCAGGTTACCCTCCCAGCTTGGCCTGTTGGAGTAGTTTCACCATAATCAATGAATAAAAGATTTTGGTTTATGTCTCTTATAGGCAATGTCAGTTTAAATAGACAGAACTGGAACCTCTTGATTGAATTCACTAAAATCACTATCATTCTGTAGTATCCTTTTAATCTGTGCACTTTTTTTTCCTATATCCAAGATGAAATTTTAAATTCAGTTTGACTCAAAATCTCAACAGTTCTCACATTACACTAGATTATTTTGGTGGAAGTTTCTGTAGTTTGTATATTTTTCTCCCCTTATAAAATAAATGTGTTGTATTTTTATAGAAATGAGGTCATTTTCTTGTTCCACATTTTGGATTTAGCTGATGGCTTTGCTTATTTGATATGAATTTCTTCAGTATTCTCTTTAAATAGGGAGTCAGATCTAGAAATTTGATTAAATATCATGGTTTTGTTTTATTTCTACAAAAATGTTTCACAGATGGTACTGTTGTCCATCAAGAAAATAATGCCTGAAGTTCCTATGACAAGACTGAAAAATAGCCCCAGTCAGTATCTTATTTGCCATTTATAAAATTTTCATCAGCTATGCAGTCAAAGAATTTATCCACCCTGCTCCTCCTGTGAGATGTCGCCATTGTTGGTGGGTTTTTGTTTGTTTTCTAGTCTGGCTCATGTCGTCTGTCTCGGCTGACTTGGAGTTCGGTCTTCTGGCCTCAGACTCCTGAATGCTGAAATTACAGTCCTGATGTCACTGTGCCCAACACTAAATTTTGAATATTTTCATTTAAAATAACTCGTTCTCCATTAACTAAGGCTTTTCTTCCTTTGGTAACTGTTTTGTCATGAAATGTGATTCATCTAGGGGAGGTGAAGTGCATGATTTCCCTCACTAATATATAGGATAATGAATTGGTACCCTAGCAGACTCCAGAGGCAAGCTCTAAAGAGGTGATATGTTTAGCCTTCAGGGATTTTTATATACCATATTTTATATACAGTCAAGACTACTTCTGCTATGTCTTTAGTGTTCTTGAAGTATGACCCCATTTATCTTGAATAGATTCTTTATTTTCATAGTAAAATGTTTCAGGTTCATCTCATAAGGAATTTCTGTGAGGAGAAAAATCAACCTGCTTGATGTTAATGGCCCTGTACCTTTTTTTTAAAAATGTTGAGTCTCATGTACTCATTTGGCCCCAAACAGCTGAGGATGACCTTGAACTCAATCCTTCTGCCTCCATCTTCTGAGTTGTATTCAAGGGTGATAGCACCACACCTAGTTTATGGAGTGCTGGGAATCTAACCTTACATCTCTAGTCCCTTTTGTCTTCTGAGCAGCTTACTCTTTGCTTGTGTATGTATGCTGTTATGTGATGTGTCTTTGTGTACATACACATAAGTGTGCATATGTGCACATTTATATGTATGTGTGGAAGCCAAAGGTCAACATTAAGGGTCTTATCAACTTTTTTTTTTTTGAGACAGAATCTCTGATTGAACCTGAGGTTCAATGTTAGACTAGAGTAGCTAGACAGCAAGCCTCAGGCAGGTCTTCTTCCTGTTGCTGCCTCCCCAATGGTGGGACTCCACCTACCTTTTTTTTTTTTTAAGTATCATTGTGTTTTGTTTTTTTTAAAAAAATTTTTTTATGGTTTATTTAACTTTATTTTATGTGCATTGGTGTGAAAGTGTCAGATCCCCTGCAACTGGATCTTCAGACAGTTGTGAGCTGCCATGTGGGTGCTTGGAATTGAACCCAGGTCTTTTGGAAGAGCAGTCAGTGCTCTTAACCACTGAGCCATCTCTCCAGCCCCTGCACCTAACTTTTTATGTGGATGCTGGGGATCTGAAATCATAGTATTAAGTACCTTGTTGACTGAACCATCATCCCAACTTCAAGCAGCCTACTCAATCCTCAGTACCATTCAGAGAAGAAAATAAAGTACTGTAACAGCAAAAACCAAACTGAACAAGGTACAGAAACACAGTTAAAGTCATTTAAAGCCCATAATGCCTGTGGAACAGAAAGTGACAACAATAATGTATGCATATGCTGTGAAATTAAAGTGGTTTCAGTTAAAGATGAGGAAAGTAAATAGAGAGGGACCTTAGGAAGCATAACTAAAAGGAGGAAGGAAGAGTTTTTAAAAGTTAGCACAGCAATGAAAATAAAGGATTAGATAAATATAAGAAAGTGGGAAAAATAGCTCTAAAAGTTAAAGTACTATTCAAAGTATAGTAAAAAGGAAAGAAAAGCCAAAAGGCCTGTAGGAGTAGTTTTTCTCTGGGTTCTCCAAAATTGAATTCTCATGGTGGGTGGCGTCAAACTTGGAGACTCTACAGTTTATGTTGATACCGAGCACATGCTAGACGGTGTCAAGCGGCTGTTGCTTCAGTCTTCACTTTAGTAGCTTCTCTTATTTATGTGCCAGGAGCCTCTGGTGGCCACACTTAACTCTATAGCCTGTGAGCTGGGCAGGATCTTCCCTCCTCTCCCAGGCCCCCAAACTGTACTCTGAGACTTACTCTCAAGTGCTTTGGAAATGAGGGAAACAAACAGCACTGAGATCTATACATATAAAGCATATACTTGTATGCTTTATAAGATAAAGCCATAGTCTGGGGCTTCAGGATTGAGCTCCTGCAGCAGCAAAGCTGTAGACAGGGGTCTCCAGAGGTTGATCCATTCCCTGCTCTCAGGCTGAGGTTCTCAGGTTTAGATGGGACTACCTTGCCCACTCGCTGATTGCACACTGGATCCTGTGCCGCTTCCTTTTGCATCCTTCTGCCTTTGCACACTTCAGCTGTCCCATCACTCCCCCTTGGGCTTCCTTTTTTGCTCTAATTCTTTGAAAGTGTTCCTTCTTACCCCGACTCTTGGCATTCACTACAACTCAAGACACAGCACACAGCTTCTACTCACCACATTCTCTGAAACTCAGACCTGTAGTGTTTTATATACCTAAAATCTGCCCTTCAAAATGGACCTCATTGGCCTGGGGGGATGGTTCAGTAACACTTGCTGCACAAACATGAGGACCTGAATAAGTCTTAGGTACTCATAAAACAGTGGACATCTGTAACCCCAGCATTCTGGGTGCTAGAGACAAGAGGTGCTAGAGACTAGGGTTAGCTGTCATCCAGCCTCCAAATTTTGGAGAGGCTGTCTCAAGGATGTAAGACAAAGAGTGATACAGCAGGGCACTTGATATTCTCCTCTGGCTTCCATATGCATATATACCCACACACTTAAAACAGAGCTGCCCTTCCTCCAGCTTTACTAGGTTTGGGGGGATGGTGGATGGAGGAGTGCAAAGTAGTTTTTCCTTGCTCAGGTGATTCAAAATAATCTACATACATAACTTTTATAATGCTTATGTTTAGGGCTGGGAATGTAGCTAAGGTGGCAGAATACCTGTCTAGCATGCTCAAGGTCCTGGGTTCAACTCCTAGCACAGCATAAAATGGAGGCAGTAGAGTCAAAAGTTTAGAGTCTTTTGACTATGTAGCAAGGTCAAAGCCAGCCTGAGCTACAATCCTCAGGGGGTCATGGGGCCCCATGAGCTCCCTTGCTATGGCAGGTTGATGGCCCCAATCTTGTACCATAATCATAGCTGTTGTGGGCTCAAGAGTGTAGTGGCTGTGTCATGCCCAACAGAGAACATTCGAAAACATTTTCTTTTGGTTCTTACAGCCTTGGGGTAGGTGATTGTAGTTGTTCCATTTATGGCTGAGTGTGCAGCAGTTACAGCTGCCACTGCAGCAGAAGTTTCTCAGGCCAAAGTTGACAGCTCTTGGACACAAGCCTAATTATTTAGAAGGCAAATTGTTGGGCATATCATGTCTCTATTGAAATAGCAGTAGTTCTTCACCAGGGCCTATGGCTTCCATGGTCCCGGCTTTTGACCAGAGTTAATGAGACCAGAAGTGAATACCTACTCCCCCACCCAGTGGAACGGGTCTCAGTATCAGCCAGAATGAGATTAGTTACTCCCGTAGCAGACGTACCTCTTTCGTGCTTGTGGGACACACCCTGCCTAACTCTTTGATAATATACCATGCAGGACCCACCTCAAAGTAAGGCTTGATGATAATTCTCCCCCAGAATCCTGCATAGCCTGTTCTGGCACTGTGAAGGCTAGCCTTCAGGGAGGAGGTTTTTTGGTTTTTCAGACAGGGTTTCTCTGTAGCTTTGGAGCCTGTCCTGGAACTACCTCTTGCAGACCAGGCTGGCCTCGAACTCACAGAAATCTGCCTCCCAAGTGCTATGATTAAAGGCAGGCACCACCACCGCCCGGTGAGGTAGTTTTTTTTTTTTTTTTTTTTTTTGTTTTTTTTTTGTTTTTCGAGACAGGGTTTCTCTGTAGCTTTTGGTGCCTGTCCTGGAACTAGCTCTTGTAGACCAGGCTGGCCTCGAACTCACAGAGATCTGCCTGCCTCTGCCTCCCGAGTTCTGGGATTAAAGGCGTGCGCCACCACCGCCCGGCTTTTTTTTTTTTTATCTCAATTCCAGTTTGATTTCTCTATGGCCTACAACTGGACCATTTAATGTCTTCAGCAATAAGGCTATCTAGTCTGGTGAGCCGTCAGCCACTGAGGCAGTTTCCTCTACTGATTGGTGTTCTCAGGTCTTCCTGATGAACTACTTGGCAGGGAATAGTAGCTGGGGAGAGGGAAGGTAGTGTCGCTGGACTCTTCATTTAATAACCTATGGCTTCTGGGATTCAGATTATCTGCCCATGCAGGATACCTCAGTTCAACCCCTTATTTATAAACTGGTTTACCAAGTATCAGTTTTCCTTAAAACTTTTTCATAGATCCTTAGTTTTGGCTGACCTCTCCCCAACCATCTCCTGTTTCCTTATTTCCCTCTTAAAACTTTGTACGCCCTGGTGTTCCCCTGCCACCCTCATAGCACATATGTTCTAACACTATCCTTCTCCTGAGGCTGCTTGTTACCTGTTTTGAAATTCTATTTCTCGGGGCTGGAGAGATGGCTCAGAGGTTCAGAACACTGACTGCTCTTCCTGAGGTCCTGAGTTCAATTCCCAGTGACCACATGGTGGCTCACAACCATCTGTAATGAGATCTGGTGCCCTCTTCTGGCCTGCAGGCGTACCATGGAGGCTAAACACTGTATATAATAAATAAATAAATAAATCTTTTTTTAATTCCATTTCTCTTTTGAGGCAGGATCTTGTTATGCAGCCCTTGCTGGTCTGGAGCTTGCTTTGTAGATCTTTCTGTCTCATGTCCCAAGTTTTGGGATTAAAATGCCTGGCTGAAATTGCTTTTTTTTTTTTTTTTTAATTTTCGAGACAGGGTTTCTCTGTAGCTTTTGGTTCCTGTCCTGGAACTAGCTCTTGTAGACCAGGCTGTCCTCAAACTCACAGAGTCCACCTGCCTCTGCCTCCCGAGTGCTGGGATTAAAGGCTTATGCCACCACCGCCAGGCTTGAAAGAAATTGCTTTTGATAATCAAATAATTTCATTAATTAAAGTATTAGAAATTAGAACCAGGTGTTTGAGAATAGGGAGAAAATTATAGAGGTGAAAAAAGCTTCAACATCCTTAGCTGTTGGGTAAAATGCATTTATAGCCATTTTAAGATTCCATCTCCTCCCCGTCAGAATGCCTCTCACTAAGGAAGCAAATAATGGAGCTGGAGAGATTGCTGAGGGATTTGTGAGCACTGGCTGACCTGAGGATTCAAGTTCAATTCCCAGCCTCCACGTGGCAACTCACAACTTGAACTCTAGTTCTCGAGGATCTGATACCTTCTGGTATCACCACTTTCTCTCCTATGGAACCTACATTCAAAATCCCTTCCCTCTCCCTTCTGTGTTTGTGTGTGTGGTGTGTGTGTGTGTGTGTGTATAGTCACAAACTAAAAAGAGGATCATGAGAGGACATGAAGAGATCTTAGGGAGATGGGAAATAGGAAAATAGAATACTAGGAGAAGAAAGGGGACCCAACTGGAAGGTACTGGACATGGGAGGGGACAGTGGGAGAGGGGAATGAATGAGGTTGAAGTGTAATGAGGTGTGTGAAGATGTTGTGATCAAACCCATTACAAAGTAATGGTTAATAGCTTAAAATAGTAATAAGTGAAAAAGCCTGCATGAATATTTAATGAAACAAAAACGAGTTACTTAGTTACTTTTGTACCCGCCCCCCCCCCCTTTGACCTTCTGGTAATTGTTTTGAGAAGTAACTGAAAAGGTACCTAGCCCACATTGAACTCTTTTTTTGTTGTTGTTTTTTTTGTTTTTTTTTTTTTTGGATTTTCGAGACAGGGTCTCTCCGTAGCTTTTGGTTCCTGTCCTGGAACTAGCTCTTGTGGACCAGGCTGGCCTCGAACTCACAGAGATCCGCCTGCCTCTGCCTCTGCTGGGATTAAAGGCGTGCGCAACCACCGCCCGGCCACTTTGAACTCTTTATCTTATTTGTGAAGCATTAATCTTCAATTTAGAATGAAATGCTTAGGAATCCTCACAATAAAAGTCATGAAAGTTGTCTCTTCCTAAGTCATTTTTGAAAGTTAGATGAGGCATTCTATGTGAAGTTTATTGTCTACTGTTGAGAGAGTGTTTCCCGAATCCTCTAGTGTTTGTACAACTGTACTGAAATGTTTCTATTTTCTTTCTAATGAAATCACTTCCTTTGCAGTTACTCTTTAATGTAGCTCTGGCTTGCCTGGAACTTGCTATATAGACCATACTGGTCAAACTCACTATTCTCATGCCTTTGCTCTGCATCCCTGACCACAACTGTTGTTGATGAAAGTAAATCAATGGGACCATTTAAAAACTATAAGATAAAAATTTGGGATTCATAAAAATAATTTGTTTTTAGCATTAGTGGATTCCATGGTTTTCTAGTTTCTTAATATATACTTACCTGAGGTATACATGTGATATGGCTCTTATAATCAGTCACCTTAAGTGTACATCACACTTATAATCAGTCACATTAAGTGTACATCAAGAGTATATGAAATCTACTTTCATAGCAGACTTCTGTGCACAAGAATTCCTAGCTCTGTGTTGTATTAGATCAGGAGACCTCATCATCCTCAATCACTGCATTGTTGTGCCCTTTGACCTATGACTTCCTATCTTCTCTTTCCTTCCCATTCCCTGAAAACTACCATTCTCTATTTCTCTCTGTGTGTGTTTGACTAGGATTGTATTGTATTTGTAAGTAAATTCATACAGTGTTTAACTTCCAGTGCTTGCTTTAGTTTTCCCAAGCCAGATGTCTTCCAGGTTTATCTGTTCATTATGTTCAGCAAGCAAGACTCCTTCCCTCCTTCCCCTTTTCCTTCATCTGCAGGGGATTCTTTTACTTGGCTAGTGTGAGTGATACTGCAGTGGGCATAGGCTGTCTTCAGGAGGAACTTACTGCTTTTCCTGAGATGGATACCAAAAAATGGAATTGCTGGATCATGTAGTGTAGTAGTTTTATTTTTAAAGTTTTGAGAAACCTCTCTACCATTTTTCAATAATGGCCACACAGTCCTTCCAGCAGCATTCTCTGTTCTCCACGCCCATGTCAACACTTGTTAGCGCTTGTCTTTTTAGAACTGTCCTAACAGGTGCATGGTGGTACTTTTTGTGGTTTTAATTAGCTTTTCCCTGATGATTAATGAGGTATTTGAATGTCTAAGTATGCTTGTCATTCTCCATTGATGGTGGGTGGTACTTACATTCTTTGGCCATTTTGAAATTAGTTTATTTGGTTTTTACTCTTGAACTATGAATATTCCTCGTGTGCCCTGAATATTAACCCCTCAATTTTAGATTTTAAGATGAATTCCTGGGCTTTTTTGTGTTGGCACACAGTTTCCAAGTTTTCTGATTTCAGTTTCACCTGGTTGGTTTGAAGGAGAAGCTTGCCAAGGCCTCAGTGAATAACATGAATTTTCTGGGCAATTGTTTCTAAACTATTTGGGATCCAGAAGGGTGAACAGATATTTTAGAAGTATTTTTAGACTTAGTAGTTTAAGAAAAATTAGTCAAAGTGCTGGGTATAGTGGCTCACACTTGGGATCCCAGCATTGGGGAAACTGAGGTAGAAGGGTTCCAGTGAGTTGGAGGCAACCTGGACTATATAGTAAGTTCCAGGCTTGCTTGGGTTACAGAGTTAGACCATCTCAAAAATAAAACAACAAAAACTGGTGCTTCTTAAGTGACTCTTTCACTCCTTGTCATTCTCCAGCGTCCAGAGGTTGGCATTATACTTCTCCAGTGGAGCCCATGACTTCTGATCAGGACGCTAAAGTTGTGGCTGAACCGCAGGCACAGCGAGTCCAGGAGGGCAAGGACAGCTCTCATCTGGTAGGTGCTGCTGGAAAGAGGGAAGCCCAAGGGCACAGGCATCCATCTCTTTTTCTGATAAAGAACTCTAGATAGAAGACCTTCATCTTCCCGCAGGGCAGAGAATTTGGACTGCTCTCCAGTATCGAGAGGGAGGGGGAATGGTGTGGGGGGAGGAGAAGAGGAGTGGGAATAGGGGGAGGGGACTGGGGGGGAGGGGACAATATTTGGGAGGAGGGGAGGGAAATGGGAAACGGGGAGCAGGTGGAAATTTTAATTAAAAAAGAATAAAAAAAATAAAAAAAAAAGAACTCTACACTGAACTTTGACTCTTAGAACAAGTGTATCGAATAAGTCATACAGAGGCAAAAGGACTTCTTACTCATCCAGTGTTCTGGCTGAGATCCCTACACCTAGAGAAACACATTTATTTAGCAGTGAGTTAGCAGTAAAGACAGACAGAGCAAACTCTGCTAAGTCTGAAAACAGAAGCATACTTGTACAAGGGTGGTATGATAGGATGCTGTTAGCGGGAACTTAGGCCTGCTCAGGTTTGTCTTGGCATCTGTGTGTGATATTCTTGTCTCTAGTAACAAACTGGATGCCCTCAGGAATGAGGGCTTTGTGACCTGTTTTTAAAGGAAAGTCAGCTTGTTTTATGGTATAGTTGAGAAAGTAGTGAAGGAAATTCTACTTTCTATGTTTTTATTCTGCAGCTGCCTCAAATAGCAAGCTCTAATATTTCAGACAACCCTTTTCATCTTTAAAAAAAATACCTGTGCAGCTTTAGTGGCAGAAACTAAAAGTACTGGGTCAGTAGTTCTCAACCTTCATAAAGCTGTGACCCTTTAATATAGTTCCTCATGTTGTGGTGACCCCCAACCATGAAATGTTTTTGTTGCTACTTCATAACTGTTATGAATCATAATGTAGATGTCTGATAAGCAACCCCAAAGGGGTCATGACTCACATGCTGGGAACCACAGCACTAGATACAGAAAACAATAGACACCTGTAACTTTAGATACTTAAAGCTTTGTATTAAGAAAGTGCAGTTCAGGGGCCAGTAAATGAGTAAAAGCAGTGTCCCACAAGCCAGAAAATCTAAATTAGATTCCCATATTCCACAGTGGAAAGAGAGAACCAGTGAAAGTGGTTCTTTGACTTCGTATGCACACTGTGGCACCCTTCCCACACCCCACACACTCAGACACATGTTGTAAACATACATCTAACATACTCACAAATAATAAGAAATAAAATAATAAAAAAGACGTGGGCTGGAGGCATGGCTCCATCATTAAGAGCACTTGTTGCTCTTGCAGGGGACCTGGGTTTGGTTCCCAGCATCCACATCATGACTTAACAACCATCTCTAATTCCAGTTCCAGGGGACTTGACCCCTCTTCTGACCCCCATGCGTACCAGGCATACAGGCAGAACATTCACATACACATAAAATAGCTCTAAAAACTAAACACCCACACTAATATCACAGCCATTATAGTAAAGTTAATTAGGATTTTATTATACTTGTTTTGGCTACCTTGAATTTTAATCCTGGTCTAGAAAGATGGCTCAATGTTTAGAGTTCCTGGCACATGTGCCCACCCCCCCAGCTCATAGCCTCTTACTATAACTGCAGCTTCAGGCCATCCAGTGGCCCCTGAGGGCTCCTGTGCCCAAGTGCAAATACTTGCATGCAGTGGACTTATAAATAATCAATTTTTTAAAACTTTTAATCCTAGCTGAGTAGTGATGGTGATGGTGCACACCTTTAATCCCAGGATACTCAAGAAGCGCAGGTAGATGAATCTCTATGAGTTCCAGGCCAGCATGATCTACAGAGTGAGTTCCAGGATAGCCAGAGCTACACAGAGAAACCTTGTCTCAAAAACCAAAACAATAACAAAAAATTTAATCCTGTCAAACAATAATATTTAAAGTTCTAAGTAGTGTTGGGAAAAGTAGCTTTTAAAAATTACCCCTGTTGAAACTACCAGAAATTTCACTTAGTACTTCATTTTAAAGCTTCTTTCTTCTTTTGAATATACTTATTCATAATTTTTTTTGCAATGTAAAAACATGCATTTCCCCCCCATTGGGTTTGGTTTTGACTTCTTACTATGGTTTGAAATTATGTTTTCTTTATGTTAGAATGATGGAGTTTTTTATGTTTTCAATTTTACAGATGAATGGTCCTATATCGCAAACCACTTCTCAAACAAGTTCCATCCCAGCTTTGACTCAGGTAATTCGTTTTCTAGATTTATCACAGATTGTCTAGCCACAGTCAAGATTGCCAGATATGGCATTATCCCAAATATGTATTATAAAAAGAATTAGAAAAAGGTTTAGGTTTGTCAAAAGGAGGACCCATTTGACAATGTGCCCTTGGATGTGTTAAGTGTTGACTTTGTCTCTTTTTCACAATGGAAGTGTCAGATATATTTATTCTCAAGTATTCTTGACAGTGTTTTCAGTTCATCTGAATTTAGCTAATGTAATTGATTTTTTAGAGTACGCAAATCAAATTCTAAATAATAACAGAATAAGGACATAGGCTGAATATATAACTCTGTTGATAGAAGATTTGCCTCACGTGTAAGGAGAGAGCCTCAGTACTGTATAAACTGGGTGTGGTGGCCAATGATTGTCGCCTTTAACGCGAGAGAAGCAAGAGTTCAAGGTCTAACTGCCTTTCTGCTGCCAAGTTGCCCCCAGTCAGTGTTCCTAGTGGAGTTACTTTGGCCTCAGGGCCATTTTCAGTTGTTGATTCTGTTGCATTTCAGCATAAATGAGCAGAGATGCTGTTTGAGAGAGATGGGTAAGGACAAGCAATATCAGTAGAAGTGCTTGTTTTTCTGAGAAGTGCCAAGTCTTTTCTAATTGTAATATGGGAACTTGACTCTTAGGCACTAAACTCTATAGACAACTCAATAAAGCCTGAACTATGTCAGAATGATCTTAAGCATTTCATTATATTTAATTATTCCTTCTATGTATATGTGTACACACGTCATAGTGTGTGTGTAGAGGTCAGGGGACAAATTTGGGGAGTCAGTTCTCGCCCTTCGCAGTGTTGGTCTCAGGGGTCAAACTTGAATTGTCAGGCTTGGCAGCCACTGTCTTTATTCACTAAGGCATCCTACTGGCCCAATCAGAAATAATTCTTTAAAATTACTTAAAGATAACAAGATAAGAGAACTAAACCAAAGGAACTGTCTTGGGATGGAGCTTGGTGGTAGAGTGGTTGCTTGATTTATGCAAGGTTTAACCTCCTGCACCCCACCCCACTCATCAACAAACTATGCCTTTTGATGACACTGTTTCTGAGTGAATGTTTAGATTAATTACTATATATCTACGTACTGAATAGTAGGCTCACAGTCAGAAAGCTTGATGGTCTGAAAATAGCCAATACTTTTTTGGTTTAAAAATGACAACAGGGCTGGGCAGTGGTGGGGCACGCCTTTAATCTCAGTACTTAGGACGCAGAGGCAGGTGGATCTCTGTGAGTTCAAGGTCTACAGAGTGAGTTCCAGGACTGGTTTCATAGCTACTGGGAAACCCTGTCTCAAAAAAACCTGAAAAAAGAAACAACCGTCTGCTTTTAGCACAGTATCTTACAGGTTAAATATTTTTAGCAGTATATAATACATATATATATATATAGAGAGAGAGAGAGAGAGAGAGAGAGAGAGTTTTTGGTTTTTGTTTGTTTCTTTGTTTTTTGAGACGGTTTCTCTGTGTAGCTTTGTTCACCAGGCTGGCCTCAGACTCACAAAGGTCCTCCTACCTCTGCCTTCTGAGTGCTGTGATTAAAGGTGTATGCCAGTACGCCTAGCAAGATTAAACTTTTAAGTAGCTGTAAAATGTAGAATTTTTTAAAAAAATTTTCATTATTGCATGCGCACGCGTGTGTGTATGTGTGCGTAAGAGTGCAAGTGTAACTGTTCCAGAGCAAACATGTGCATTGAACTCAAGTTATTAGGTTTGCACTGCAAGTACCCTTACCCACTGTGTCCCCTTGCAGACTGGTAACTAAGTGTTTAAGTTCCTGGTATTGTTTTCTTTAAAGGAAATTCTTTGATGACTACTGTCTTATGAAATAAAATCCAAGAGATACTGAAATACTTGAAAAAAAAAAGACCAGAAATTTGAAATTTCTTGTGACTGTGCTAATAATTTGAGTTGTTTTTAGAATTAAATTTATCCACATATATGCTTCTGTTTCCCCTGCTGTTCTGTACCTTTACATTCCATGTGCCATTTGGATTTCAGCACAAGGAGTCTGATGAATGCCAGGCAGGGCTCTGTTGTCATTAGGATTTGGATTTGAGTGGCAGTAGCATGTGACTGCTGTGCAAGGAGCTATTTTTGGTACTGTGTGTTGGCTTCTTTTCAGAAATGATAGCAAGTTAGTGTGAGATGTATTTGTAGAAGCTCAGAAAAGGACAAGCATTGTGATGTGCGTTTTTGAACTTTCGATATGGGCTGTTGCTTCAGCAAAGAATTAAGTAGTGATAGTGACAATGAGAAAATTGGCCTGTTACAAAAATCTGTGGAAGAGAAGAAACCGGAGAACAAGATAAGTAAAACTTTATCTTCATTATTTGATACCCTTGAAGGTGAGGAGCTTCACAATGTTGAAAATGGACCCAGCCGAGCAGCCGCTGGTGTCACTGTGTGGACTAGAGTTTTTACAAGGTCTGGGCACGGACAGGATCATAGATCAAAGCAGTCACTGAATTCTAATTCCTCTTCCACATCTGAGTTCTATCATGGGTCTGAAAATTTAGATGAGGGTGACAAGAATTTAGATACTGTTGTTATTGAAGAGAATTCTGAGATTGTCAGTGACCCACTGTATATGAGTAGTGACGGACAGGCTTGTTCTGAAGAAGACCAGCCTTTCTCACATGTGCCCATGCCTTCTGATCAGCAGGAGGAAACTTGTCTAAGTGACCATCTGCAGTGTTACCTGGCCACTTGTAAAAACTCTTTAATAGACAAAGAAAAAGTTCTAAATGTTCAAATAAGTAGTTTTAATGAAAATAACTCTGTAGATGTGTCTGCTGGAGAGTTGCAAAATAAAAGCCTTTTTTGTGTTGGTGACAAACATTTTAAGAATTCAAGGGAGAGCAAATTTTACAGTATTTGTGCCATAGATCCGGAGTCCTTGAACATGGAAGAAGAACAGTACACTCCCATGTATGGAGCAGCTGCAGAAGAATGTCATTCAGCTGTTACTTATGAAATTTTCCAAGTGGATTGGCCTGTAGCTAACAGGGAAGAATGTGCTGCCTCAAATACTGTACAGAGGGCAGGAGAATTAAAGCTGCAGGATGAAGAACTGTTACCCCAGGATAACCTATGCCCTTGTGAAACAAAAGAAGCATTTAGCGAGAAAAGTGAATGTAGTTTGGCTATTTTAGTGGATTGTGAACCATCTGATGAAGTACACATCAGTGACCTGCAAACTGAGTCTCTGAGAGCAAAAGTTTATGCCAAATTCCCTAAAGATCACACAGAACATAGTACATTACATAATACTGGCCTACTCCCTGAATTAAATATTAACATAGGCAGTGACTCATTAAAGTGTCCGCGTGCTGTATCTGAAGAAAGAGAGAGCAGTGCTTCAGGAGTAGGAAGTCAGGTGGATGATTCACTTGTTAATTTACTTAATGACATTTCATATGTTGATGGGAATGGTGAACCTGAGGCTATAACAGTGAGTGCTGGCCAAAGTTTAAACTCTAAAACAGAAAGAGAGCAGGACTCTGAAAAGCTACTAGAGGACAATGATTATTTTCACATCAGTGTTAACAGCCCAGGTAGGATCCTTTCCTTTGGTCTAGATAAGATTAACTTAAGCCCCAAAAGGTTAGTTTCAGAGAGTTTAGTCAATGAATATCTCCCAGTTCATGCTAATCTCAGAGAAGTTACCTTGAACAAACCTGATGGTCCTAATCCCATACCCCACCGGGAGCCAGTGCAGATGAAGGAGAACCCGAGAGATAGCAGTCGGGAAACTGGAAGTATCCAACTGGCAAACAGAGGTGAGATGTTCTTGTGTTCTGAAAATGGTTCCACTTACCAAGATGAAGATAGAATGAGCATTTTAGAGACTGAGAGCCTTGGCAATAGGGAGTTGAAATGTTGGTATCAAGCAGACCTCTGTGTAGGTAGTAGGACAGAAAAGGCTCAGACAGAGACCTGTAATGTAACTCAAGTGGAATGTGAACCAGACACAGAAGGGGTGGTCCAGACGACAGATCTGCTGAAGCTTGGACTTCCACAAAGAATGCCAAGTGACAAGTCTTATGATCACTCCAGACCTCTTGAGGGCCCAGAAACACCCCCTGCTTTCATTTTCCCCTGTCCTGACACTGAAGCAAGGGAAACAGCCCTCCATAATAACACAGGAGATGAAGTGCATGTGAAGAGCTTTGTTGGTGCAGGACACAACCAATCCAATGGGCCCTATGCACTAGAAAAGGCTGAAAAGGAACAACAGAAGGCTAATTATAGAGAGATCAGTGAGGAGGACATAGAAAATGCCAAGTCAGATGCTAAAACAATCTTTCAGTGGGAAGCAAGTGTTCCTAAATGTAAAGTTGTGCTCAGTGGAAGCACAGTAACTTGTATTGGTTCCGACGTAGCAGCAGATCTTGATTGTGAAACTAATCAAATTGAAAATAGTTACAAAACAGATGGAGTGAATGAATACCCAGACCTTACTGCTGTACCACCTTTAAATCACAGTCCAGTGTCCCATGAAGCAGAGTGGGTTAATAGTGACAAAAGCCCAAAACTGCATCTCATTAAGTCTGAGTCAGTTAAAGAAGTTTCTAGTGCCTTTGGTAACAGTGCATCAGAATTGAGCAAACAAAAACTAACATGCAAAGAAGAGAAAGAGAGACTTTGTTTGGATAAGGACAGTATTGATCCTAACAGCATTGACTGCTTAGGCCCACGTCGGACAAAAAGAAGAAATGCCAAATCGACACTTAAAGAATCCACTTTAAGTGGAGAGATGCAGTTTTCAAAAAACTCTGAGGTGACTTTTAAGAAAATGACATTATGCAACACTTCTGAGGGATATTCCTCTTTTTTTGATGTTGACTGTATACAAGTGGATGTGCCTGCAGCTGTTCCCAGTGATACTCTCCAGGCAGTTCCTGCCATCCCAGCAGACAGTAAAGAGTGTGCAGTGCCAAGTGGTGACTATGTTGTATCACCTACACAGGACATCCTAAATGTGTCTGAAAATTCCTCAGAAATGGATTGGCACAGGATCCCAGAAGAGTTTTATATTCGTTGTTTGAATAAATTTTCCTATTACCCAACGGCAGGGCTAGCAAGTCAGGCACTTTCAGAAGAACTGACAGGTGGGTGTGGTAGTTATCAAGTGGGCTTTCTCTGGGCTAACACAGCCACAGAAAACATGACAGAAGATGCACAAATATTTAGTGAGAATCTGCACAATAAGCTCCCGTACTTAGGAAATACTTCATTTTCATTGGAACAGACCCCTTATCCGCTGCCAGTGTCAGAGGATGGTGTTTTTTGGGAATGGCAGAATAGAGGTGGACAGTTAGTAAGTATGCTGTATCAGTGTTTGTTGTGTCGTGCTCTGGCAATCTTTACCTTCTGATTGTGTTTATGAAAATTAGTTAATTTAGGTTGTAGGCAGTCTGAATGCATTTGTAAGACTGTGAATGCATGAGGCATCAATTTAACCTTTTTCAAATGAGAAATATATATTATTAATTGGTATATTTAAACCAGAGTTTAAACTGCGTTAACTGTTGGTGCTAAAGCATGTCCCACTAATTACCCCACACAGCATTGTGCAGACCTTTTTGTACGGATACTGTTTTGCTTAGTGTCCCTTACCCTTTTGAGAGGGGTTCTTGTCAGATGGGCAGCAGGAGGAGTTTCAGCAAGTATTTGAAGTCACTGACAACATGTTATACTTACAAAACACAAATATATTTCAAGTGTGTCTTCTTTTTATACTGTGTCTAAGGCAGAAAATTTGCTACTTGTAACTGCCCTAAAAGCTTATTGTCAGTCAAAACCACCTGTGTACCAACCTCAGTGCTTTGGAAGAAGCTTTGCTACTGATGTTGGGTAGCTAACTTGAGCATCTTTCTAGATCTGTAGTCAATGCTTATATTATTCAACAACAGAAAATCAATCTTGCTCATTATACAGATGCACCGAAGTGTTAGTAATATGATAATATTAGTAATGTTAGACATATACTCATCCCTTTTTATCTGCAGGAGATTGGTTCCAAGAGCTTATGGATACTAAAATTATTAATGATAAAAGTCCCTTTTGTGAGACACTGCCGTATTTGCATATAATCTATATGTATTCTCCTGCATACTTGATATCATTCAAGAATACTTAAAATATTAGATACTATGTAAGAGCTGTGGAATAATTGCTATGCTGTGTTGTTTAGGGAAATAGCAAGAAAAGGATTGTATGTGTTTAGTAGGTATACAGGATGTTCCCCCAGATAGTTTTGATGTGTGACTTGTTGAACCTGTAGATATGAAACTCATAGATACACAAGCCTGGCCTGAAATAGAAAGATTTTTTTCTTTATTCAGCCAGTAGTTTATTTGTAGTGATTTTTATGGAATCATTAAGAAAAGCTGTTGGTAATAGGAAGGAGATAGATTTCAGTCAAATACTAAGGAGAGAGTTGTAAAATGGGACTAAATAGGTCATATAATTGAAGGACTTGCTCATTGGTCTGGTCTTGCCTGCCTTTTCTCCATGCTCACATTGCTCTTGTACCCACATTTGGGAATGTTACCAGAAAAGTTAACCTTCACAGTCCTTCGTTTGTCTCCTTAAGTAGTTGGAGAGGACAAAACTCTATAAACAATTAAACTTTTAAGATAATATACAAAGAATCTTTTATTTAAATGTGCACAATTAGTAGCGACTACCAATTGCTAACTGCTTTGTACATTTATGCAGAGTACAGACTGGGTGCTGTCTTTTTCCTTGTGACTTTATGCAAGATGCATGCTTTCTGTTTTAAATTGGCTTTTCAATTGTGAGATTATGTCTAAGCAGTATACTGATGTCTGGTATTACTGTGTTTAATGTGTTGCCTTAACTTTCAAAACTTAATTTAAGAGTCTTGTTATAGGTATTATAGAAGTAACTTTATATTGGACTGCTGTATCTCTACAGAGGTAGCATTGTTGTGGCTCAGAATTCAGTCTTTCCTGAGGTGTTCCCAACTCTTTACTCCATTATCTTACCTATTCTAGTTTCCCCATCTACTTTTTCCTCTCTGACACTCCTCTAGTTTCTGTTCAATATCCTGTTGGCAAAACCATTCTATTGTACATCTGTAAAATAAAAATTTGTGAGTCAGTGCTTTTTTAAGAAAAGCATAGTGTTTTGAATGTACAGCACATCACAACCTGCGGATGGGATGCCTCATCCTTCAGAGAGAAGCAGTGTTGACTTTATAGGTACAATCACTTTAGAATGTGGCAGCTAAGGTCAGCTTGCTTCTAGTTTTAATAACTGTTTCCAACCCACAAAATTTCAGTGTGTGCTTGGGAGGCAGAGGCAGGCGGATCTCTGTGAGTTCGAGACCAGCCTGGTCTACAGAGCTAGTTCCAGGACAGGCTCCAAAACCACAGAGAAACCCTGTCTTGAAAAACCAAAAAAAAAAAAAAATTTCAGTGTGTGTGGGGGGGAATTCTGGCTCATTGAGCCAGGCAGATTAAACTAGGATTCTTTTTTTAAGATTTATTTATTTATTATGTATACAGTGTTCAGCCTCCATGTATGCCTGCAGGTCAGAAGAGGGCACGAGATCTCATTACAGATGGTTGTGAGCCACCATGTGGTTGCTGGGAATTGAACTCAGGACCATCTGAGCCATCTCTCCAGCCCCCTAAACTAGGATTTGAATAATCCTTTACAAGTTTCATAACCATGTTTTACGTAAATAATAGCAGGTTGTTCTTTAATAAAAATATTTTTATGTGAATTTTGAGAAGTCAGTTCTTGAATGTTTTGTGTTTGCTTATATTAGAGCACAATTTTCTAACTACCATCATTACCATTGGCAGATTATTTAACTTTTCTTGGTCTTAGTTTTCTTGTGAAAGGGGGTGCTGGTAATTAATACTTGCCTGTTAGGCTTGTTGTGATTGTAGTAGGAATGCAGATGTAAGATCTCTGCTGTTGTTATTACTGAATCCTAGTTAACCACTCAAAATTGTGTAGCACTCTTCATAGCTGGCTTGAATGTAGCTGCTTAAAGAATAATGATTTCTTTCTTTTTAAAAGTTTTCAGTTTTTTTTTCTCTGTGTCATCTCGGCCATCCTGAAACTTGCTCTGTAGACCAGGCTAGCCTTGAACTCAGAGATTTACTTGCCTCTGCCTCCCAAGGACTGGGATTATAGGTGTGCACCACCATCACCTGGCAAATTCTTACTTAGATTGATTTGTTTTATTATTTTATGTGCATGAATATTTTGCCTTCATGTATCTGTGTACCATGTGTGCTAAGGAAGGTCAGAAGAGGTCTTCGGTTTCCCTGGGACTGGAGTAAGAGGTCGTGAGCTACCGCATAGACTCTGAGAATCAAACTCTGGTCCTCTGCAAGAGCAACATGTGCTCTTAACCACTGTGCCAATTCTCCAGGTCCCCCCACTTAAAGATTTGTTTATTTTATGTGTATAGGTGTTTTGCCTGAATGTATGCCTGCACCGTGTAAGTGTAGTGTCTAAGAAGGCCAGAAGAGAGTGTCAGATCCTTTGGAACTGAACACACACACACACACAAACACACGGTTGTTAGCTGCTCTGTGAGTACTGCGAATCAAACCTGGATCTTCTGAAAGAGTAGCATATGTTTAACCACTGAGCCATCACTTCAGTATCTAAGATGTAATAATTTCTTAACAGGGGGCTGGAGGGATGGCTCAGAGGTTAAAGAGCACTGGCTGCTCTTCCAGAGCTCCTGAGTTCAATTCCTAGCAACTACATGGTGGCTCACAACCATCTGTAATGAGATCTGGCGTCCTCTTCTGGCATGCGGGCATACATGGAGGCAGAATGTTGTATACATAATAAATAAATCTTAAATAATTTTTTAACAGTAGGTCTCTCTGAGTCATTTGTGAGCTAAAACCATGTCGTTTTGTGGAAAATGTACATTTCTTGTGCTATTACTTTGTTAAGTATTCATTCAGCCTATTTCCCAAGTACTTTTCTACTATGTTCTAAATACTGCTGGATATTAGCAACACAGTGGTAAGCAAAGTGTGTCTGGTGTTTGCCACCTAAGACTTACATAGACCACAGATACAGTCCAGATGGAGGCACATGGAAGACTAACCATGCCATGCTGTAATAACTCTGAGTGCTGCTTGTGGGCACTTCACAGCCAGGAAGTCATGAAATCTGTCTTTATAAACTACAGAACATATATTCATGCTAGTCTGCTGCAAAAGGTACTAAAAATGGAAATGATTAACATTAGTTGGTATTAGGAATTTAAAAAATGTATAGCATGTGCATGTGACAAGAGAGTCTGTTAATATAGTGAATGAAACTGGAATAGGAAAGCTTGATTTTGTGATTTGGGGTACTGGGAAGAGATTAATATAGTGAATGAAACTGGAATAGGAAAGCTTGATTTTGTGATTTGGGGTACTGGGAAGAGAATTGGGCCTAATCTAAAAGGTGTTTATACAAGTAGTCAGAAAGGAAATCAAAGGGTATGCTAGACAAACTGGACTGAAGTACAGAAGTGCTGGTGTATTAGAAACAGTAAGCAGCTGTGTCTGGAATTGAACATGACCTAAGAGGTGGTGGTCCTTTAAGAGTACTCTGATACTCTGAGCTGGAAATCTTCGAAGTCTCCAGCATCTACGCATCAGATGCTATTGTTGTCATTGTAACCAGTGAGCTAATGCTTTAACGTGTGCTCTATGGGAACCAAGCTTCATGCTAAGAGCCTTTAGCCAGTAGCTTCATCACATTATTTTTTATTATGAATATCTGAATTTCTTTTTTTTTTAATTAAAAGTACTTGCAAATAAACCCATCATGCAGTTTTAACCAGAACCTAGGTCTATAAACCTCAGTGAACTTCCATACAGTTTAGAATAGCCATTCAGAACCTGTGGAGCTTCACATTGGATTTTACATTTTACTACCAAATACTTTTATGCAATTATCCACCACCAAAAAAATGAAAAATTCTACCAGGTGATGGTGACGCACGCCTTTAATCCCAGCACTTCAGAGGCAGAGGCGGGCAAATCTCTTGAGTTCAAAGACAGTCTGGTGCACAGATTGAGTTCCAGGAGAGCCAGGACTATACAGAAAACGCTGTGCAGAGAAAAAAAAAACAATAAATGAATAAATAGGAAAGAGGAAAGGAAGAATGAGAAAGACTCCTGTTCACTTTAGAAAGTGAGACCAGCACCACACTGTCAGGTGATGTTTCTAGAGATTAAATAACTGCACAGCTGTCAGTGGGATGCTGGACTCAAGCCCCAGTGATGTTAGCACAGGTGAGAGCCCTAGACTAGAAGGGTCAACATCACCTGCAGCCACCTGTAGTCGCTCCGGGAGTTGCTGTGAAGGCACCGAGGTGATAAGGAGGCTTCTCTCAGGAATGGGAGCCAGTAGCTCTGCTGAGAGTGTACGGTGTTTCCTGCCTTAGCTGTTAGGAGGAGCTTTGGTTTTTCTCTCTCTTGCTTATGTGCTTGGAACTTTCTAATTAAGATGTTTCCATCTACATTGTATTGAATTTGTAAATCTATAAATTGGGATTTGTGTTAGGTCGTAGGGGAAGTCAGTTACACAGTTGAGACCGAGTTTGGTGAGATGAAGGAGTCTGTTATCTGCAGTGTGTAGCGGCCTTGTAAGGATGGCTGACTACATTTTTCGATGTTGTTGGTTTGGTTTGGTTTGGTTTGGGGTTTTTTGAGCCTCATTTCATCCCAAAGGTGTGTGTGACTAGCTAGGCTTAGCCCTTTAAGCCTATATTCTCTTAACATTAATTTATGTTTGTTTTTTTTTTAAATTATAAACTAACAAAACAGCATTTGGTTGAACTTAGGATATATATATGTTTGTGTGTGTGTGTGTCTAAAAATCTTTTCTAGGTCCCAACAACTAAAGTTTCAGAACTAAATCCTAATGCGAAAGTATGGGGGACTCATATGTTCCATTTGGAAGCGAGTAGTGCAGCTGTTGGTGTGGATGCCGCATGGGAGGAGGCCCCTGGCCATCCTGCAGACTGCGACCAGCAGGGTGAGTAGGGAGCCTGCTTATAACCTGGAACAGTCTGCTTTTAAGCCTTTGCCTTCCTTAACACTTTAATCTATCTTATCCAGTCATATTTGTGCCCTGGTTTGTGGTAATATTTAGAGCAGCAGCCCTCAACTTGTGAGTTGCTGCCCCTTTGGGGGTCAAACAACCTTTTCAAAGGGGTTGCCTAAGATTATTCGAAAACACAGATATTTACATTAGAGATTCAAAACAATAGCAAAATTATTAGTTATGAGGTAGCAATGAAGTAATTTTATGGTTGAGGAACACCACAAGATGAGGAACTGTAGCCGGGCGGTGGTGGCGCACGCCTTTAATCCCAGCACTCGGGAGGCAGAGGCAGGCGGATCTCTGTGAGTTCGAGACCAGCCTGGTCTACAAGAGCTAGTTCCAGGACAGGCTCCAAAACCACAGAGAAACCCTGTCTCAAAAAAACCAAAAAAAAAGATGAGGAACTGTATTAAAGGGTCATGGTATTAGGAAGGTTGAAGACCACTGACTTAGAGCCTTGGGAGCTTTTACAATCCAATTAAAAAATTTGAGTAGCCACTAATGTAAGCTTTATTTTAAAAGAAAGTTATTCTTCTAACATGGCCTTTTGGGATAAAATTGTAATTCTAGGATTGGATGCCAATGGCGATGGTGACAAAAGTCACGAGAATGCGGCACTCTCAGATTTACCGGAGGCAGAACAGACAGACATGAGCACTCTGGCTCTGGACCATTCAGAATACGAACCTCTGCCTGAAAGTAATGAGACAGGTAAGCCTACTTTATGGATTTGGTTTCACTTATTTTAATTTTTAAGCTTTAGTTTCTTACTCTGTCTTTAAACAATGTATTTTTCATTGCCTCCTTTTAGTGTTCCTTGAAACTGGTGGATTCAGAAATGAGACTCTGGAGAGGAAGGTGTGCTGGAGATTATCAGTTAGCTTCTGGGACAAATGGCATTGAGTTATGAGATGCACAAGGGTATTTACAGGGTGAAGTGTGGAGATGGACAGAGATGGAGAGTTCGTGTTTGGACTGAGGAAGGTCAGATAGGTCGGATGGGCTGAGAATACAGTGGTAAATGAAGGCGATTGAAGTTCACGGCAGAGTCTGGGAAGCCAGAAGATTTGAATTGTGTCCCCTTGTCAGTGCAGTGATTGTCAGGAAGAAAGGAAGAAACTTGGGGAGTTACCTGTTGTACATTTTTTCCTTTCTTGTTTTTGTTTCTTATTGTTGCAGTGTGTAATTGCCTCAAGTTTTAAATCAAGTCCTGTCTCCTCAGTCTGCCTTGCTCTCTGTCAGCATTTGGAAGTATAGGGAAGACTTACCTTCGTGAGCAGGAAATGAAGTTAGCAGACAGGAAGATCAGGAAATGGAGTTGGCAGACGAGAAGATGCAGGCTTCTGCTGCGTGAAACATAGTGATCCACAGAAACTACATTTAGTTTAAGACTCTCAGATATGACAAAACTCAGCATTGTCACTTAAGTGGGAAATGTGTTTTGTAAACACTGGGTCTCTTAAATTATGGTAAAACCTACTACTTTAAATCTGTGATCAACTTGCAGGGGAAAGCTGCCCCCACCACTAATAGTGCTGCTCTCACCACCCTTGGGAAAGCTTGTCCCACCCCTCACCCTGTCCCAGAGAGCTGGCTCTGCCCCTCACCCTAGAGGAGGAACTGTCCCAGTGGCCTGGACTAACCAATTCAGCTGCCACCGAGGCACACGTCCAGGGAACAACCCAATATCTACCCCTTTGAACTGCTGGAGTGTGTGAAGGGATGCTGCGGAACCAGAGCTGCAGGATCTCCGTGACTCCAGGCAACAGCAAGACATCAGAGAGGAATGTCACTGGGGGTCCAGTATTGATGGTGAACCAAGGCCAGAGGCCTTGAACCTCTCCAGTGACACAATGAGCATTTGCAAGTAAAACTGTTTGGACAGAGGGGTGAACTGTGATAGATAGCAGCTTCCCAATGCCACTAGGATAAAGAGGTGGGAAAGGTGGAGGAGCGAAATAGTTTTCTTTTTCTTTTCTATTACTGTTTATCTTATTCTTTTTTGACTTTCTTAGGGGGGGTGCTGCAGGTTGGAGGGGCAGATACATAGGGACTGGGAGATGAGTGGGATTGGGGTGCATGATATAAAATTCCCAAACAGTCAAAAAATAACAAAATTAAAAATAAAAATAATTTTTTTTAAATGTGAAAAAATCTGCTCAAATGAATAAGGTAAGAATTTATAAAGAAAAAGTCAAACCATGCTGCTTTCTGAGAGGTAAATGTAAATTAGCCTTCTTGAATTTAAGTGATTTAAACCTCCAATAAGCAAGGGTTCCCCAGCATGTAGCAATTTGATTTGATCAGCTCCTCCTTGTTAACCCAGCACTAACTGGTTACTGACATGGAAGTGACAGCACACTGGGATGGAGTGGAGTGGTGGTGAAGCTGATTTTTTAATGCCAAAACAAGGGAATGGTGAACACGTCTAGAAAGTGTAAATTATACAAAGTTTATTCTTTGTAAAAGGGGTATTTAAAGCTATTTTTGGAAGGAAAAGCAGAAATACTTTCCAAAATTCTCTTTGGAAGCCAGGGTGTGTGCTGATGTGAAACGCCTATAGGTAATGGGAAGAAAGCAGTTCCTTGTCTACAGATTTGTGTCTGGTGTGATCTACAAAACTTGAATCCGTCTGTAAAATGCTAGCATATGTACTGGATTCAACACCCTACACTGGGGAGTGAAACCAAAGGAAGGGAAGGGTAAGGAGAGGAACTGTGAAGCCGCTCTCATGCAGTGGGCCCAGATTTCCCAGGAGCTCAGTCAGATGCTCTCTCCAAGGAAGCAGCTAGCAGAGCTCACTGTGATTAAGCTTGAATTTCCATAATGACTAATGGTCTCAAGAATCTTTATTCTTTTAAGATGTCATTCTTAGCCTGGCAGTAGTGGCACATGTCTTTAATCCCAGCACTCGGAAGGCAGATGCAGGTGGATCTCTGAATTCGAGGCCAGCCTGGTCTACAGAGTGAGTTCTAGGATAGTCAGGGCCATTATACAGAGAATCCTTGTCTTGAAAAACATAAAACAAACTGTGAGTCTTACCTGCTGGGTTTAATTAGGCTCACTTCCTGAACATGAGTTGAGGCTTGTCACTGGGACATTGGTAGCTTATCAGTGGCTGTATTACTAAAGAAATAGTCCCTCTCCCAGCATCTGTTAACAGCTGGGATAGCTGCATGAATTTCCCTTCCCTACTCAGCAAATGAAATGATAGCAGGCTTAATTTTGTCACCACAGCTGCAGTGAGGTCAATGCAGTGCATGTCATGTGCATGTCATTGTTTGGCAGCACTCTTCCCCAACCTCTGGCGATTATATTCCTACCCTCCATCTTCAGCTATGTTACCTGAACCTTGGAAGGTGTGATGTAGATGTCCTATTTAAGGTACAGGGACTCCATAGTTTTTAGGAAAGATGTTACTTTTTTTTTAAAGAGTGTTATTGTTTTGGTTTGGTTTTTGTTGTTTATTTTTGTTTTGGTTTTTTGAGAAAGGGTTTCTCTGTACCTTTAGAGCCTGTCCCGGAATTCACTCTGTAGACCAGGCTGGCCTCAAACTCACAGAGATCCACCTGCCTCTGCCTCCCAAGTGCTGGGATTAAAGGCACGTGCCACCACCGCCCTTAAAGAGCGGTTTTTAATTCATATCAAAATGGAACAGAAAATCCAGCATAGTTTCCATATGTGCTTGCCCACACACTGTGTAGTCCCGTCTCCCTCTTCCCCCACCCCCCCACCACACCACACACACACACACACCCGTCACTATCACTCCCCAGATTGTTGTGTTTACAACTGATGAGCCTGTATGGAAACATCGTTATCACCCGAAGCCCATGGTTTATAATTTATATTAGATTTGCTTTTTGACATTCTACATTTCAAGCACATAACAACATTTGTTGTCAGAGTGTAATATCATGGACAATCTCACAGTCAAAACAGACTGCTGTGTTTTCTGTATCAATCCCTCTTCCCCAGCCCTGGGCAGTCATTGTTTTTGTTGTTGTTTTATTTAGGGAATTTGTTTTGTTTGTTTTTGTAACCCTTTTCAGGGTACCAGAGGGAAATCATTCCCTGAGTTGCCTTTTGAGCTTGACCGCTTCTGCTTAGTAATATGCATTTGTGGTCCCTCTATGCTCTTATATGGCTCACTACTATTTTACCCTGAATTATTCCAGCAGAGCCCAGTTTATCCAGTCATTTCAACAAAAAGGTTACACATAGTTGTCCTTACAGTTTGGTAATTGCATTTATCCAGTTCTTTTTAAAAACCTTATTCTGACTAGATCTTCTTTTTGTTTTGCTTCCTTTTTTTTCCTTGTAATACTGGTGATTGAACCTTAGGCCTCTAAAATCTTTGGAGCTCTCCACCAATGAGCTATATCTCACCCTGGTTTTTAAAATGTCTGTTTTGTGTATCTGTATGAGTATGTATGAGTATGTCTTGCATGTGTATATGTACATATGACTAGAAGCCTACCCCCAGTGTAGTTCTTCAGGAAGAAGTCATCCCAGGTTTCTCAGTGGGATCTGAGTATTAGGCTGGAGTAGTTGGCAGAAAGCTCCAAGGATCTGCCTGTCTTTGCTCCATCCCCATCCCCACCCCAGCCAGTGTTGGGATTACAAATGTGTACCATCACACTCAGTTCATTTTTGTGGATGTGGGAGAGTGAACTCAAGTCCTCAGCGGCCTACACAACAGGCACATACCAACTAAACTATCTCTCCAACCCCTGTGTCATTTTTAGTTGGTGATTCCTTCACACCACTATGATGGAGGAAGAAGGTCATTGGTTAATTAATAAAGAAACTGCTTGGCCTGATAGGTTAGAACATAGGTGGGTGAAGTAAACAGAACAGAATGCTGGGAGGAAGAGGAAGTGAGGCAGATGCCATGCCGCTCCTCTCCAGGACAGATGCCATGAAGCAAGCTGCCAGGTCAGACATGCTGAATCTTTCCCGATAAGACTGGTGCTACACAGATTACTAAATATGGGGTAGGCAAGCTGTGAGAATTAGCCATTAAGAGGCTAGAACTAATGGGCCAAGCAGTGTTTAAAAGAATACAGTTTCCGTGTAATTATTTCGGGGCATAAGCTAGCCAGGCAGCCAGGTGCCGGGTGGCAGGAACACAGCCCGCAGCCCTACAACAGCACTAAATAATTTTCTTCTTTTGCCCCCTCTACCTCCCACATGGTAGTCATCATGGGCCTTCAGATACATCTCTGTAGCCATTGGCTTTCCTATTGCTTCAGAGAGGAAGGTTGGAATGCCCCCGGGCTAAGTGGCAGACCTTTTGTCTTCCTTACTTGGCTACAGTGGTTTGAGTCCTGAATGGTCTACTCTAAGTGATTGTGTTAACCTCTGATTATCCTGCTGTGACTTCATGTCTGTCTGTTGACTCTGACTCTCAGGGCTTCTGCCTAGAACTTGGCTTCCACTTTCCTCCATTGCTTCAGATAGCACCTTCCATGTGGGGCAGCACCATGCTGCTCTGGCCGCTTGCCCAGGCTATTTTCCTCTGGGTCACTTCAGTCTCATGCCAGCAGTGGCTCCTTTAGCTGTCCATTGTCTGCCTCTCTCAATGGAATGTTGGCCTCTTGAGAACAGAGGCCTTGCTTCATTTAGGCTGAATTCACAATTCCTGTAACAAATAAATATCTCTTCAATTTGGAGAATGGAAAACAAATTTAAATGAGATAACCAAGGCAAGTCTCCAGATCAGGGATTGATATGTCATGTTTTCACTTCCAGGTCTCATGGCCTTGTTTATTTTGTTCCTTGGTTATTTTAGCAGTTTAATTCCGTTTTGCTGGTGAAGATGGATTTTGTGGAAGCTCAGTATAACACTGTTTTGAACTGTCTGTTCTGAATTCTCCTGCTTTGTCGTTGCTTTGTCATGGTCTTTAACCTTGACTTTTAGAATACAAGTGTCTTTTGTGTTCACTTGGCTGGCTTATGTACGAGCACTCTTTAGTTATCCGATCCCTTTCATCTCTGTGATATTAAAGAGTAGTTCGTAAGGTATCCTGAGAGCTAAGGGAAGCGGGGGCCTTCAGCTTCACTTGCTTAACTTCACTCTGCCAGAAGCCACTGCCTCTCCTGCTGATGCTGATGTCTGTGACCCCATACACATAAATACCTACACAGCCACCAGACATCTTTTTTGAGCTTTTTTTTTGGGGGGGGGGGGATGTAGAAAGAACTTTTGTGTCTGAGAATCTGATTTCTTTGGTGTCTTCTCATGAGGATTCTCCCATAGAGTTTACTCCAGATGGCCAGTGTGTTAACAATCTACAGCCCTTCCTTTTTATTTGTTTCCATCTGGGGTGGTTAGGTTTTGCCTGTATTTATCTTTTCTTTATATTGTGCTATTATTTAGAGTCAGTCAGTATTCTTGTCTGTTACCTGAAAAATCCTTTTTGAAGTAAAGCAAAACACCAAGGAAGCCTGTGTTGACAAAATTACTGCTAAACTTTGTTAATAAAATTTAATCTTGCCGGGCGGTGGTGGCGCACGCCTTTAATCCCAGCACTCGGGAGGCAGAGGCAGGCGGATCTCTGTGAGTTCGAGACCAGCCTGGTCTACAAGAGCTAGTTCCAGGACAGGCTCCAAAACCACAGAGAAACCCTGTCTCGAAAAACCAAAAAAAAAAAAAGAAAAAAAAAAGAAAATTTAATCTTTGTTTTCTTAACTTTTGTTTTAGGAGAAGTGATTTGGTTTTGTTTTTCACAGTTTACTTTTTTCTCGCAGGTAAAATAGCACTTTTCATATTACTGTGCGTGTACACAGGCAAGAACACAGGAATGCTGTACTGAATTACCTGCTTGGTAAAATTTAAGCTATTTTTTTCTGAGTTGTTTATTTCTTCTATATAGGAGGAAATGAGTCTCAACCAGAAAGCCAGGAAGACCCTCGGGAAGTGCTTAAAAAAACATTGGAATTTTGTTTATCTAGGTAAGGCTGTTAGTAATTTTTTTAATACCTAGTATCTCTTGTATTACACACTGGTTATGGCCACAAATGTGATTTTTCATAGTAGTATGTTTATAATTAACTAATTTCATGCCTGTTTATTCATCAGAAGTTTTGTAGAGAACTGATGATGACCCTCAGGCCAGGGATGCCGAAGAGTTTGCCTCAGATCCATTTTGGTGATGATTGTCTAGACTTCACTATGGATTGCTGCATAAGCGCAATATGCCATAAATGAGTCCGCCATAAGGGCCTTCAGATAAATGGCCAAAATACTGCTGTAGTGGGCTGGTTTGTTTACCATATATATATATATATATATATATATATATATATATATATATATATATATATATATATATATATAGTGCCCACATTTAGGTATATGTTTGACTTTGTTTACCTTAAATGACATTTTGTTGTTGTTGAAAAATGTAGTAGAACCTTTAAGGTGGTGAAGAACCTTTCAGTTAGTAGACTTATGGATGGGTTTGAGTAAGAAGGTAGGTAACTAGCCCCAAGTGAAGTCTTGTAGCTCTGAGGACACCAACTGTTCCTGTTTAAGATGAATGAACTATGCCTGGGCCTCCTTTCTTCCTTCTTCTAATCATTACTTAATACAGTATTGAGTTTTAGCAAATGGTATGGTGTAAAAATGAGTCCCAAAGTGTGAAGCTCAGCTCCCTGCCATTCATAAACCTTGGTGTAGTCCTCCCATAGCTGTAAGTGTTGTCACCTGAGTCAAGAAATAAGCAGTTTCCTCTCAAGTGAGTTACTCTCTTTGACTAAACACTCTCTGACTGTTTGACCTTCATTGAGAGACACTGTAAAAAGGCCTAGCAACCCATTACTGTATTTTAGTTTTGTGGTGTTTTGAGATCTTCTGTGTTACATTACACATAGTCTTTTTCATGAGAATTTGCAGGAAACATTTTCTTTGGCCCACAAGCCAGGAAGTAGCACACCTTGTCCTAATTGCTGGTGGTGTGCTGTACCTTCTGCCTTGACTGACGGTGCTGATCCTGTTTCCTTCTTGTTAGCTATGGCACCTAGATGCCAGAGCCAATCTGCAGTGCCTCTAACGTGTGTCCAGACTTTATGGTGCATTTGGGGCACTGACTTTATATTTCCTGTGGCTTTTAGCTAGATTTCCTTATTGGAAAGAAATGTGCAATTTTTAATAAATTGCTCAAATACTGTCCAGAACAAAGGTGAGCTATAGCTTCAATTTTTTTGTTTTACTTTGGTTCTTTTGACAGGGTTTCTCTGTGTTGCTCTGGCTGCCCTGGAACTTGCTCTGTAGACAAAGCTGGTATCCAAATAAGAGAGAGATTCACCTACACCTGCCTCCCAAGTGCTAGGATTAAAAGCATGTGCCACCATGCCTGGCTATAACTGCATTTTACAAGAATTAATCCACTGGCTACTTTTGATTGCATCAAGTGAGCAAGTATCAGATGGAGTTTAGACTCAGCTCTCACCCCAAACCTGTCCCACACCACATTGATACCTCTGGTGAAACTTCTTTTAAAGAAATATTAGTTAAAAGAGTTTGCTTTCTTTCAACAGGGAGAATCTCGCTAGCGACATGTATCTTATCTCCCAGATGGATAGTGACCAGTATGTGCCAATTACAACGGTAGCTAACCTTGACCACATCAAGAAACTGAGTACTGATGTGGATTTGATTGTTGAAGTGCTAAGATGTAAGTAGATGCCTTTTTTTTTTTTTTTTTTTTTTTTTTTTGGTTTTTCGAGACAGGGTTTCTCTGTGGTTTTGGAGCCTGTCCTGGAACTAGCTCTTGTAGACCAGGCTGGTCTTGAACTCACAGAGATCCGCCTGCCTCTGCCTCCCGAGTGCTGGGATTAAAGGCGTACACCACCACCGCCCGGCTGTAGATGCCTATTTAAAGTGAAAAGATTGTTGTCTTCACATTATCTGTCTTACTAGAAACCTCTTCACCAGAAGCCATCAGATAGACTTATGGGTACTTTTGTGGCACTTAAGTTTTGATGAAATATTGTTGTGATTTTTTTTACTTAACTATTGTGAATAAAGCTGTTTCTTGGAAATTTGACACATAATGTGAATGTTTAAACACTCCATAGTAAGCCTATAAGTGCTTTAGGGATACAAGTGTTAACCTTTTGTCTCAAAATTGTGCTTTATTTGTATGATGCCTTCTGTACAGACTTTGCTGTGATGTGTCGCGTTCCTTTTAAGTCAAACTGTTTTTCATTATAAAAATTCATTTTCTGTACTCAAACTACAAATTCCAGTATGAATGATTTTTCCTGTTCTTTTCCTTGGAAGTGCTGTGTATGTGGTATAGCTGTATTTATTGGCTTCTTCACAAAAAATATGTTGTGCAGTGTGCCACATAGGCCAGCACATCCATATTGCTTGCAAATGTTTGTATGATTAGACATTACCATGTCTGAATGAAAGTCTTACTTCTCTCACTAACTATCCTCTTTGTGTGTGTGTGTGTGGTAGCTTGTGTTGGTTTTGAACATCTTAATAATTTGCCATGTGTACAGGTTTCTCTGATGAGTGTTCATACTGTTGGAGTATCATGTAATGTGTGTGTTTTTATCATTTATTTATTTTTTTTCTCTTCACAGCTTTACCTTTAGTCCAAGTGGATGAAAAAGGAGAGAAAGTAAGGCCAAATCAAAACCGGTGCATAGTAATATTGCGTGAAATATCTGAATCTACCCCTGTGGAAGTAAGTCATCCCTCTACTTGTGGTACTTGACATTGTCCTGAGATGTTGTTGTTGTTGTTGGCATCTGTTGACATGTGTATTTCATGTTTTCGAAAGGGCTTATTTGAGAAAAACTGTTCACAGAAACAACCTTTTCCCAGGGTGTATACACTAATAATTACAGTGTGATTCACTTGTAGGAAGAATAACTGTCATGCCTTTTGGTCTCAGGATTCCTCTATATATTTAAATTTTAAAAGATAATAGGGTTTGCATATTTCAGGAGTCTGAAATTGAAGATTGAATGGGTTAAGAAATAAGAGTACTGGGTGGGGAGAGTATATGATGTCGCTCTTTATCATTTTTTAGTTTGTTTTGTTTGCTTCTGTTTTTTGCTGTTCTTGTTTGTTTGGGCTTGGGATTTTTGTTTTTGTCTCCCTAGGTATAACTCTTTTTGGTTGGATGATTGGTTTAGTTTGGTTATTTAGAGGCAAGGTCTCATTTTTAAGGGCTTTAACTCATGATCTGCCTCAGCCACCTGAATGCTAGTATTTTAGGTTTGTGCCACCATGATTGGCCCTGATATTTACCATTTTTAGTGCTTTCAGGCATGTCTGGCCTGCAGACCACCACCTGCATGCAGTATGTGGTAACCAGGATGCCCTCTAACACAGAACCATAAACTTAAAATGGGATGAGTTTTTTATGTTTGTGTTTGATTTTTGAACCTGGTTGATGCTGTTGCTTTGCAATGTCTGAAGGTTGGGCAATCCTATCTCTGACCTTTCTTTCAGGTTCCATTTGTCTTTTTGCCTAATTCCTTTGAGATAGATTATGATACACACTTTCAGGACACATATTGGTACTGAAAAACTTTTTTTCAACTTTAGTGTGTTCGAGAGAATCCTGATTTGGAACTCATTAAAGGGTGTTTGTTTTGATTTTGGTCTTTGGAGTTTTTGTTTTATGGGATTTTGTTTTCTTTTTTCTTTTTTTTTTTTCCCTTTTTTATTTGTTTTGTTTTGTTTTGGCTTGGTTATGTTTCAGGATTGGTGGAGTGTTTTTGATTCCTGTATTTTAAACATATTGTTCTCTTCTAATCTGCATTGTTTCTGCTGAAAAAAATCTGCCAGCTTTTTCCTTTGTTCCTCCCCATTACATATCTTTTTCTCTGGTTCTTGGAAGGTTGTATCTTTGTTTAAGCAGTTTGGTTACAAATAGTCTCATGTATAGCTTTGAAGGTGATCACTCTCAAGCTTCCCTTTCTGGGCCTCTGAGATGGAGGATTCTGCTGTTCTTGTGTATTAACATTGCCATTTGTTTTATTTTAAGGTTAATCTGATTGATCTTTCTCATTATAGCTCATCTTTTTCTGTTTCTCTATGTGATTATTACTTTACTAGGTACTGAACAGTTTTGAATTCCAGTAGATATTCTGAGGTGCAGTTAAGATCCTTGGCGTGGTGTGCACATATAGTCCCAGCTACTCAAGTCTAAGGCAGGAAGGGTTATTTAAGCCCAGGAGCCCAAGGCTATTCTGAGCCAAACAGCAAGGTTCCCAGCGCCAAAACACAGGCAAGAAATTATTTGGCGCCACTTTGCTTTCAGCACATTTGTAAAGTGGCTGAGAGCGGCTTTCCTACGGGCGCACTCTTGTTCACTTTGCTCTCTGTTCTCTGGGCTAAGGTTTGCCACTCTGACTGCCCAGTGAGCTGGCTGTAGGATTATTCTGACTGGCCATTTTAGTTGTTTAGTTTCTGGCCAGTGGCCTAGAGAGAACCCTCCACAAAGCTCTGGAGACTTGCCCATCCTGCGACCTGGAAACCTAGGCTGGGCACTGTTGGCCCACTCTATTCATGTTCTCTCAGGAAAGGCTCCCAGCCTGTTAATGACAGGAGTCTAAAAAGCCTTATAGCACATGTTTTATCTTTCCACTTTTTACTGTGTTATTCGGGACTATAAATCTAGTTCATCTTGGCCAGAAACAAAAGTTCAGCTAACATTTTTGTTTTTCAAGCTATCTTTTAAAATAAAATTGTGTGTTTATCAACCTACTGATAAACACTATTTTCTTCCTACCCCTTCCTTTCATCCCCTCTCCCTCTTTTGGTAAGGATTCATGTACCCCAAATGGCCCTGAACTTTCAATGTAAGTAAGGATGACCCTGAACTTGACTGTTCTGCTTCCACCTTGAGTGTTAGAATTACAGACATGTACCACAGTGTTCAGTTTATGTGCTCCTGGGGATCAAACCCAGGACTTCTTGTGTGCTAGGCAAGGCATGCTACCAAGCCAGCTACATCCCCAGCCCTTACTGTTCATATTAATTCCAGTTCCTTGTGAGGAGGGAAAGCTGTCGGTAATGACTTCCTCTGTGGCATGTGATCCTGCGGGTGCTCCCTGCGGTGTTTCTGAAAGCGGGACAGAGCTGCACCATTGCTGCAGCATAGCATGGGAATAAGTTTGCCACCTAATTTGATGAGGACCAGAAGTAGTGAAAGTGAGGACTAATTTCTAACTTTCTTTGTTTCTTATAGGAAGTAGAAGCACTATTTAAAGGAGATAATTTACCAAAATTTATAAACTGTGAATTTGCCTATAATGATAATTGGTTTATTACCTTTGAAACAGAAGCTGATGCACAGCAGGTAAGTGCATTCCTTTGCCAGCCTTTGAAGTACATAGTTTACCATCAGTGAGCACATAGCAGAAGTCAGGACACTGAGCCTCTAGGAGCCCACAGGTGTATTTCTGTGGCCCTACTGGAAGCATGTCACATTACTCCTTTAGTGTGTGTGAGGAAACAGTCTCAGGAGATCAGATCTGCTCTCAGATCTGAGAAGAGAAAAGTGAGAAAATTTTAACCTACCCCTGACCTGTGAAGGGCATCCATTGTGTACAAGGTGCTTTTAAAGGTATTGAGAAGTTTTGTGCTCTTAGAGGAGGTGTTTGATTTAGGGAAAACGTGCTAGCAAGTATGAATGTTAAGCAATGTGATCAGAGTTAGAAGAAAAAAAAATACAGAAAAACCTGAAAGAAAGGCCAAAGGGGAAAAAGCACCGTGTGGTGCGGCCTTGCAGCCTACCTGGGGAATCGGAGAGGTGAGCACAAGAGAAATAGGAGACTCTGCATGAAGTCGGGGCTTGATAAAGATTTAATTTGCAGATGAGCATGGAGCTATATAGTAATAATGGCTCGAATAGTTCAGTCTTTTTCTTTCCTTTCAAGCACTTCCTTTCCTATACTACATAATCCCGGTTTCAAATTGGGATTAATGTGAGGGAGGGGCATTCCTTTTTTGTTTCTAGATCAGGAGTCTTAGTTTGTTGCTTGGGGAGGCTCATGATATTTATTAATACTTATAAAATTATATTTAAATATTTAAAATTTTTGCAATAATTTGGGGTTCGGGTACCATAATAAGGATATTTTTAGGGATCTGTGTCTGAAAGGGTATCAGGAATCAGTCACCCTTTTGGAACCTGTCGGCTGTAGTCACTCATATGATTATTTGAACTATAAAGTTAACTTAGAAAGTTGACAAAATGGTCTTTTGGATGATCTTACCCCTAGGCTTACAAATACCTTCGAGAAGAAGTCAGAACTTTTCAAGGAAAGCCAATTAGGGTAAGTAAGACCATTGCTCCTCCTCCTCCTCTTTTTTCTCTGATCAGCATTCTTAAATGTTATAATTGGAACTTAAATGTCTCCAAACAGGCACGAATAAAAGCAAAGGCAATAGCGATAAACACTTTTTTGCCAAAGAATGGATTTAGACCTCTGGACATGAACCTTTACACGCAGCAGCGCTATGCGACGTCCTTTTACTTACCTCCAGTGTACAGCCCCCAGCAGCAGTTCCCTCTGTACGGCCTGATTGCCCCCCAGACGTGGTCAACAACACATAGTTATCTCGATCCACCCTTGGTAAGTCTTTTTCTTTTTTTCTTTTTTCTTTTTAATTTACGTAGCAGAGATTCACATTTTAGATTTTGTACTAGGCACTTTGAAAGTTTAAAATCCTAATCTAGTAAGAGAACCAGGTGCCTACAGTTTGCTTAGTATCCAGACATGGGGATTATGGTGTAGATTTTAAATTTAATTAGGGAATAAGGATAGAGTCTTGTGCAGTAAAAAAAACATTGATACTGTGATCCTTGCCTTCCTCCCTCGTGTCATTTTCTTTCTCTGAGACACAGTGCTGTAAAAGGCTCTACCAGTTGGAGTCTTAACTGTTGTCCTGAACAGAAGGACATGACATGAGGAGTTCTGTCATGGAGGAAGATGTATTTCAGTGGATTCCTAACAGTCTAGGAAAGCAGGGCGAGTGTTCTCTGTCTCACAAAACCATTTTTGTTCTCACACCTACCACAGGGTTAGGTAACATGATTAATTTTTGGCCTTTGTTAAGGTTTGTGTTTGGAATTCATAAATTTATAATGCATACAGTCATTTTTCTCCAGCTTTGCTCTACGGATGCCAAGAAACTTGGTTTGGATTCATTAATTTAGTGAGGTAGGACACAAAAAAATTAACCTTGTGTAGTAAAATTCCTTGAAAATGAGAGGTCCCAGTTAGAAAGGTCTATAGTTTGCGTAAGAGATTTGGATGTAATAAGAGGTAAAAGAGTAGGGTGCATAGACGATAATGGTCAGAGTGCAGAAATCAAGGGATTAGCTTTGGAAGAGTTCATGTCCAGGATGTGGCTGTGGACCAGGTCAGAGAACAAGTGGGGGGTCTCAGGATCAGCTGGAGATAATACTGTTCACTGTCAGGCAAGCAGTGGCAGGATAGAGAAGCGGGAACTTGAGACACTTGTTCAGACTTGAAAATGCGGGTCTTGAAATATGAGGATAAATGTGAAAAAATGAGTATGCCCAGGAGCTGCTACTGCAAAAGCAGATACAATCAGAAAGGCTTTAAACCTAGAGCAAGGACTGAAGAGTATTGTGTTGTCACTTAACCTGGTTTTCATGTTCATGTAAACTTACAAGAAGGGTCAAAGAAAGGAAGCTCTGACGATAGTGTGTGTGTGCAAAAGCAGCCAGGTCTCTACAGATCAACTTTTGTTTCTGAGTAGAGCAGATAACTGGGGCACAGGTAGTAAGTTGCCCTTTTGAGAGAGAGTCCCTAGACACATGGACTTCTACCTGGATCTTGTAGGAAGTAATCTAGAACGTTTGAGTTAAGAAGTGGGAACATACTCCATTTTTTTAAAGATAGCTCTTTAGCTGTGTGCAGGACAGGCAGAGTTAGAAAGGAGTTCTCAATAGACCAATATACTCCCCTCCCCACAGGTCTAGAACTCCTGTAGTAAAAAAATGTTTGGTATATCAATACTAAAATTCAAAATTATGTCTATCTCCAAAATTTTGAAATGGCCAGAGGAAAATACATAGAGACATAAGGAAAAACTGTCTAAGTCGGACTCCAGTGACTCAGACAGAACACAACAGAAAGAGTAGACAAACAGGGTTTTTTCACATTTAAAAGCTTCTACATAGCAAAGAAGCAATTCCCATGGTAAAGACAGCCTGTACTGGGATCCAACAAAGGC
This sequence comes from Chionomys nivalis, assembly GCF_950005125.1. Lineage (NCBI taxonomy): Eukaryota > Metazoa > Chordata > Mammalia > Rodentia > Cricetidae > Chionomys > Chionomys nivalis. Next base: position 31,812,765 of record NC_080098.1, read on the forward strand.
TTAATTCCCAGATACATGAAGAACTAAAAAATTAAACACCAGAAGAACAAATAAGTAATTGGCAAATTACTTGCACAAGCCAGGCAGGGCAGCACAAGTTTGAGCCTCTAAATACATGCCATTTAGAAGAAGATACCTGGCTTTACAAAGATCTCTGACCTTCATATGTGTGCTGTGGCACATAAACCCCCAAGTATAGATATGTCTTTCACAATAGTACAAATTTCAAGAAGAAATATAGCACATGACCATATATATATATATGAAAAATTGCTCAACTTTCTTAGCCATGAAATAAATGCAATTTAAAAACTACATTGAGACTCTATCATGAAGGAGATAATGGCATGCTGATCTACTGGTGAGGATGCTGGGAAAAAGGATTCCTCGTACACAATTGCTGGAAATGTAAATTACTGTAGCCACTATGGAAATCAGTATGTAGATTCTGCAAAGAAAAAAAGTTGAACTGTCATAGAATCTAGTTATATCACCGGTGGCATACATCCAGTGGAATAAAAATCTACAGACAAAGATAGCTGCACATTTATCTTTGTGGCGCCGTGCGCAGGGCTTGGGAATCTCCTTAGGTGCCCGTCAATGAGTGAGTAGGTAAAGGGTATGTATATGGATATACACACACACAATGGAATATTGTTCAGAATATAAATAGAAAGAAGAATAAAACACATTATTTGTAAGAAAATGGATTGATCATCTCATTAAGCACAATAATGTTACATTCAGACAAATACCATATGTTTTCTCTCATACATGTGGGCTATAAAGGTCTATATTTCTTTAAAGATGCAAATATAGAAGAAATTCTATTCTAGAGGGAGAGAGCAGCATGGAAAGGAGGGGAAGAAGAGGTGAAGGAGGCCAAGGCAGATCTTATTGAGTACCAGTGTACATGGATGGGAACGCACAGCTATGCAGGCTGATAGAAGGGAAGATGTGCCTGTCACTGTAGAGTTCTAAAGAGAAAGAAAGATGTTTTTCCCGTAGTATGCTTTGTATGAACATGGACCCTTGGCCGTGGTGTTCCCTTTCCCAGGAGCATCAGAAAGATCTGGAGAGGAACTCTGTCCGCCCGCTAGCCTCCTCCTGCTAGTGCTCTTCCCCACGTGACGCTGCAGTGGGTCACTCTGTCACCCTCTGGCATACTGCCTAGATGCCTCTCTTGGGGTCCTCGGTCAGCCACTGTTGTTTTACTTAGGCCTTCCTATTCAGGCCCTTTTCTGAGATAGGTATTATGTAAAATTCCAAATTTAAACTAATCTTTTGGTTTTGCCAGTTGTGTTTTTGTTTTTTGAGTCAGGTTCTCTGTATATCCTTGGCTATCTTGGAACTCACTGTGTAGACCAGGCTGGTCTTGAGCTCAGAGATCTACCTGCCTCTGCTGGGATTAAAGGTGTGGGCAACCATCACCTGGCTGGTTTTACCAGATTTAAAGTCTCCAAAACTTTGGTCTGGATTAAGTAGCTTTTCTAGTGTGTTGTATTTTTTTCCCCTTAACTTTTAAGTTAGCCAACAAAGTGTAATGGGTTTATTACTGCATTTTGGGACCTGTGTATTATTATACTTTGTTATCATTAATCTCTCTTCTCTACTGTCCCTCCCACCACCACTTTCTCCTCTCTGGCTGGTTTCCTTCCTTCCCTCAGATCATCTCACTTGCTCTGTGTTGGCATGTTAAGTCTCTTTTCCCTCTTAAAGCCCTTCCTCCTCTCATGAGCTGCCTTCTAGTTTCATGTCTCTGCCCCACACCTACCTACTGTCCTGATCCCCAAATCTAGATTTCAGATATTAAAGGAAGCACGGTTTCTGTTCTAAGTTTGGTAGCTTAGGCTGCTGGCTGTTTTTAAGTATTTACTGGCTATCTGTGTTTCCTCTCAGAACTGAGAGTTCAATTCATTAGTCCATTTATTAGCTGGATGATTTGGGGTTTGGTGTTTAATTTTAGATTTCTTCAAAGATGTTAATCCCCTGTCTGTTGTGTAACTGGGAAATATTTTTTTTAAGCACTGTAATTTTCATGGACTGTGGAGTTTTGTTAGGGAGTGGATCTTCCTTGATAACTGTTAAATGTTTTCTTTTGTTACTTAAATTTTGTAATCAGGGAATGATGCTCTAGCTCCAATGCCCATTTTAAATAGAGCTTCTGCTTTCCAGTTAGTGCTGAAGAGAACTGCTTGGGTCTCCCACCCTTTTGTCTTCACATGTTCTCAACTATGTAGGAACCTGTACTTATTTCTTTCACGTTAGTGAACATTCATAGAGACTGGAAGGCCCCAAGCAACTAAGTGTCTTGGAAGTAATGTCATTTACTTGGAGAATATTTGAAACCACATGCCCCCAGAAGCTAAAAAGTTAGTGATCTCACCCTTCCATCTTGTAATTTTGTAATTATTATGGGATTTATTCTAAGCCCATGTGCAACAGCAAGAGTGTGAAGTTGGTCTCTCCTTCACCTTTAAAGTGTGTGTGTGTGTGTGTGTGTGTGTGTGTGTGCGTGTGTGTGCTCCATGCATGCATATCCAGCTACATACATGCCAGGACAGGTGAACTCTAGAGGACAGAGGACAACTCTCAGGAGGGATCCCTCTGGCATCCAAGTGTTGAAGTCACGTGGTGATACCTTGTATGCACTGTGGCCACTGAGCCCTCCACACTGAGTTTTGTCCTATTTTTATGTGTCAAGATTTTAAAAACTGTTGCATGGTACTTAAAATCCTATACTTAAGCTTTGAAACTTTTAAGGTCATTATGGCCTGTTATTTTCTTGTGAACTTTATTTATATTGTTATGTTTATATGTTCTGTGCCACTTTAATTACTTGGGGAAAAAATTTTATAGTCTAAAAATAGGATGCTGTTTACAGCAAGTCTTGCACGAAAGTAAACCCTAAAGAGAGAGCGCGGGAGAGAAAAGAAATCCCTGCCAAAGGCTGTGGGAGTGATATCTGCATGGTTAGGAGCAATAAGTATGTGAGAACTTCTAACGTTGAGCTCTTTGAATTGTGTTAAGGTTATTCAGAATAAAGGATCATCATGTCTTGCCAGGCTGGTGGTAGTAGCCCTAGTTAACTTAATTTAAGCATCATCAGCAATGCCTGTATTCAGTTTGGGCAAGGTTCTGTCCTATGGTGTTCTCATTTGATTACTGTAAGGATTACCTAAGGTGATAGGAAGAAAATATTTAGCACTAGCTCTGGCTTGAATGCTCAGTAGGCGTTGTATTTTGTAATAATCTTGTTTTTCCTTACCCTGCAGTTATTTTTAAGCATAACATGGAATTCACACCTCTGGCAAGAGGAAGACATGATCTGGTTTACCCAAGATACAATTGTAAATCCAATTGAAGTGTCTCGTGTCTCATGTTTTTACATGCCTGTTTTTTGTTAATGAATTCAGGTAACTCCATTTCCAAGTACTGGATTTATAAATGGGTTTACATCTCCGACCTTCAAACCTGCAGCGTCTCCTCTGACATCACTCAGACAATATCCTCCTAGAAGCAGGCAAGTTCCCAGGATTTTTCCGATGCTCGCGAGCCTCATTTTCACTGTTCCGGGTTATTTGTAATGAGGGACAACAGAGATGAAATTTCCTGAAGCTTAAAACTGTAATCATATAAATTATATAATATATAATTGTATAGAAAGACTCAACCCCCAAGCTGGCTGCTAGTAGTAAGGAGCAGATTCTGGCTTTGGGGGCAACTTTTACCATGTGTTTACCAAGTAGGAAGCAGATCTTGACATACATATTTCACATTAGCATGCTCATTCTATACTCCTTGATTGCTTTATAACTCAGCATATACAAACATCTCATTTGCAGGAATCCTAGTAAGTCTCATCTGCGCCATGCGATTCCTAGTACAGAGAGAGGGCCTGGGCTGCTAGAAAGTCCTTCAATATTTAACTTCACTGCAGATCGATTAATTAATGGTGTCCGGAGTCCACAGACGAGGCAAGCAGGGCAAACTAGAACACGAATACAAAACCCTTCAGCTTATGCCAAGAGAGAGATTGGAACTGGGCGTGTGGAGCCAAGTAGTCTTGAATCCTCTCCTGGTTTAGGGAGAGGAAGGTAAGTCACTCGCATATTTTGTCAAGCAGATATTATGTACCTATCATGAACTACTAATATTTCACATTTTAATTTAGATGTTTTATAATCATATCCTAATACACTTCAGAAAATTAAATAGAAGGCTGTAAACATCAAAGGCTTCTCAGTTCCTCAGGGTAGTGGGTTTTAGAGCAGAGACTTCAGTGTTTTGTCTTAAAAGCATAACATTTTCTTTCATAACACTGCAGCTGGCATGTAGGGGCTGTACAGTGTCTAATCTCTGCTCGTCCTGCCTGCAGTCTCACCGTGGCTGTTAGCCCTGGCTTTTTAGGTCACTGCCTTTAACAGAAGGAGCCTCCAAGGTGTGTCCCACAGATTCCTAAGCCTTGCTCTCTTTACAGCTGGTAGTCAGGAGGGCTGAGCTTGTAGCTCACCATAGAGTGCTTACCTAGCATAAACAAGGTCTTAGTTCAATGAATGCCTAGTGCTCCACAAAAATAAAAGTAAAATAGGATTGAGCTGGCAATGGGATATACTCAGCAGATGCAAGAGTTTGGTAGCCAGGCAAACCAGCATTTAAATTTCATTTTTACTAAACGTACTCATAAACAGAAGCTGCTGTTGTGAAGCAGTGCCTTTGGTCACATCATTTCCATCCTTGGGCAGATAGTTCCTAGAGTCTTGGTGCTTCTTGTTAGCTAGGGTTCTTGCCATACGCTGTGAATGTGCTTCCACTTCCTTCTCCCTGGGACCTCCAATGCACTTCCTTCTTTCTTGCTTGCTGTTTTGTCTTCTGCCATTCCTCCAAAGAGGTGAGATTAGAAAAGACACAGGTGGGACTCAGAGTTTGCACCCTACCCAGTGTTGACTAGGCCAGCTGCTCATGCGGTAAAGCCTGTCCGGATTGCCCTCTGACAGGTGCTGGCCAAGAACCTCAGCCTATTTAGGTTTGGATCTAGGCCACCACATTAAAGCAGGGGTCACGGTAAAGTTTTTTGTTTTAGTGTGCTGAATGACTTGGGGTGCTAATGGTTGAGATGGGTGTGCAAGGCCCAAGAATAAGACACTAGTGCCTTTTTTCTTTGCTTTACAAAGCATACACTGCTGTTTATTTTACTCACAGAATTTGTATATTGGGAGCCAAACCTCTCACCCCCCGCTGTTGCCTAATCACCCAGCTATAGTCTCAGCCTCTTGTTGTCCATACAAACCACTGACACGGGGCAGCAGTAGATCTATCTCAAACTATCTTTTCACTTATGTACGAAACAGCCCCTCAGCCATTGAAGGTCACAGTGAGAAAGCTGTTGAGGCTCACTGAAGCCCAAAATGTTGCTGTCTTGACCTCTTCCCGTTGATCACAGGCATTTTAACAGCACCTGAAGTGGTGGGTCCTTTCCAGAAGGGTCACTGTTGCCCATGAAATGTAATTTCCTATTTTATTAGTGAGGTAAACAGGCTATGTGTATTACGTTTATCAGCGTGTTGGGTCTTGCTTCTCAAGTACCATGTACCTTCATTTTGAGAACAGTGTCTGCCATTGAACTGGAGCTCACCATTAGGCCAGGCTGGTTGACTCCATCATTCCCCTTTTCTGAACACTGCAATGCCAGTACTCTAAGCATGTCTACTTGGCATTTTCTATTTATTTATTTTAAATATTTATTTATTTATTATGTATGCGATATTCTGTCTTGTGTGTCTGCCTGAAGGCCAGAAGAGGGCATCAGATCTCATTTCAGATGGTTGTGAGCCACCATGTGGTTGCTGGGAATTGAACTCAGGACCTTTGGAAGAGCAGGCAATGCTCTTAACCGCTGAGCCATCTCTCCAGCCCCAGGCATTTTTATTTTTGAGAGTCTGTGATGTTTGGATGATGCTTGTGTCAAGGCCAGAGACAATGCCAGCCGTCTTTTTCTCCCTACCTTGTTTTTTGAAGCAGGGTCTTTTGAGCCTGGAGTTGATAACTTGGCAGACTTTGCTGGCCTGTGAAGTTCCAGGTTCTATACCTGTTCCCTGTGTGTGTACTGGAGTTAGAGATGCAGCCGCCGCACTTGGCTTTTGTGTGTTCTAGAGAGCCAAACTGAGGTCCTCTTGCGTTCATTACAGGCAGTTTAAAAAGTGAGCATCTCCTTAGTCCCAGTGCTGGCTTTTAAAAATGTGGGTCCTGAGGCTCAAACTCAAGTTTTCAGGCTTGGGCAGTAAGCATTTTATGGCTATCTCCCTACCACCTATGTAATGTATTTCTTAAACAGTAAGACGTAGAAGTTGAAATTATTTTTTGACCCATGACTACGGAATGCATATTGTGTTACTTTTTGTGAACGTTAATATTAATCTTGTTGTGGAATTTGTGAGTGGCCAGATGCATTAGTAGCAAATAATAGTAATCTGAAAGGAATCTTTTACTTTGAGTAACACATTTTCAATACTTTCTTAAAATATTCAGTCACCATGTTGTAATAGTCACTAGCTACTGGTAGAGCATCAGCCAGTCCATTGATGCTTCAGTGCTAGGCATTGACTTCCCTGCGGCCCTAAATTGTTTCTTCTTTCAATGGGAAACTATTGACTTAGGTAGATCACTCTCATGGGTGATGGCTGCTGCCTCTGCCTCTGTGCCTGCTACTTCACTTGTGCCCAGGTGTAACGAAGGTGCTTCTTTCCTGCATGTCATGTGCCAGCAGCCTCTGTCAGCATCTACAGCTTCCTTGCCTCTCGCAACTCTCGCAGCATTAAAAAGAGGGAACCTGCTATCCATTGGACCTGGTCTCAGAGAATATTGTGGCCGGTTTGATCTTGAGTGGGGGTCACTGGAACATCCTCTCTACCAGCAGGAAGCTCAGCTGGCTCTCTTGTCGTTCATGTGTTTGTTCACTGGCTGATGGTGTGGTGGGTTCAGCTTCTCTGCTCTGACATGTCTTCTCCACTCAGCTTTGTCATTTCTAGATTTTTTTTTTTTTTTGGTTTTTTTTTTGGTTTTTTTTTTTTTTTTTGGTTTTTTCGAGACAGGGTTTCTCTGTGGCTTTGGAGCCTGTCCTGGAACTAGCTCTTGTAGACCAGGCTGGCCTTGAACTCACAGAGATCCGCCTGCCTCTGCCTCCCAAGTGCTGGGATTAAAGGCGTGCGCCACCACCGCCCGGCTTCATTTCTAGATTTTAAAGAGAAAGACATATGACTCTTCTTTTCACTTAGACACTTGTAAGCCACTGTATAATTCATTTCAGTATTGTGGAAATGTTTGCTTGACTGGGGCGTCCACTTGTAAAAGCTAGTAACCCTGAAGGACATGAGTAGAAAAGAAGGGAGACTATCTCTTTGTTTTTAATGCAGTTGGAAAGTTTCATTTGAAGAATTTTGAAGCAGCAATTCCTGTTTCAGATGGTGCCAACATGTTTGGGGCTGTGGTAGGTTCTGAAACAGGCTACAGGCACCATGACTTAGTAGACCTTACACCAGCCATTTTTATACCAAATCAGTTACTGGAAACTGAGAACTCAAAGGGGGAGCATTGACTAACACAGAGATAGTGACATCAGGTATCAGCTACAAACCCAAGAGTAATGTTTAGATTCTTAAAAGCTTAATCTTAAGAGTAGGGAGTCTGGGCCAGAGACCTCCTGGGCTCACCGGGCACAGTGTAAAGAGTGTAAGCTGAAGGGTGAGTTCACATGTCCTTTTAACCCTTGTTAATAAAAGCTTAACAAAGCCTCCTGTCAGAGGAAAAGCAGAGTTTACAGAACCCCAGCCAATTTAAAAAGTGAAATAGAAAGGTAGGACTGAGACGTGATAGTGTCTTGTTAACCCGCCTCTCTTTGGTGACATAGTCGCTGTCGGTCTCCCAGCAGTGTCTAGGCTTCCAGGAAGCCCAGGCTTTGTCCTAGTGGAGACTCGCTGTCTTCTCAGTCTGTGTAAGGACTTGGAGCACCTCACTCGTTTAACACAGGAGTGCGCGCATGTTGAACCATGAACGTGTGTGTGTAGCTTTCAGTCCTTGTTTCTGAACCATGGACTGGTAAAACCAGGATTGGTGTGTAGATTCCTCTCTCTGCAGCGCATGGCCTCTGTCCAGAGAGCCTATTTAGAAACAGGAGGGGCGATCTAGTTCCTTCTTTGGCAGAGTTCACATTTCCTCTTCCACTGCGTGTCCTTGAGGGTCTGTTTCCCATTAGCTTTTTCTGTTGCTGTAGAACCTTCAAGGCTTCAGTCATGTATCTGCTACTTTTCTGCGTGCCAAGGTCAGTATAATGAAAAGCCCCAAATGCCAGGTAGCAATCTTAAAATTATATCGGTTGAACCTGTCTTAGATCACAAAGCAGAAGTATCCCTCCCCATGTGGGGTCCAAAATGTGAGTGCCCAGTATCCCAGGTACAAACTGTATGGTGCTGAAACCATGTCTCTGCTACAACAGATCATCCACCGTGAGCAGCAGTCCTTCGACTGTCTTCACTCTGCAGTCGAGGGAGGGGCACTGATAGCATGTTCCAGGACGTCTTATCACTACATAGGATTGCTGCACCCGTAGGCTCCTAGTGGGCTGTCGAGGTGCTATCGGGACAGTCATGCATTCTTTGGGCTCCACTGACAGGGAGACACTGTTGTCAGATGGTGTTGGTACTGATGGACAGACACCTGGAGTGGAGCCTGCCTGGTGTCTTAAGACAGTGCCTGCGCCATACCAGACAAGTTCATCTCATGTGCCCAGAGGCCTGGTCATTATGGGACTGAGGGGTCTGTTCCAGAAGGTTGAAGGTCGCTGCTCATGCCCGCCTTTATGGCCTGATACCTCCTCTGTGCTCAGGGGTTTAACCCCACTAGGCTAGCTCAGCAGAAGGAGAGTCAATTTTCTACCAGAGACGGCCTGGCTCCCCTCCAGATTCAAAAAGGATATTGTGTCTTAGAGCCTCCCTCAAACCTCTTCTTCTAATTAATAGGAACACTTTAAGCCAAAGCATTTTCTTAAATTTTCTGCAAATAAAGTAATTAATAATGTTCAAATTCATTTTAATTTTATATAATGCATAGCTTTTGGGGAGTCTCTTCAGTTAAAATGATAGAAAGGATAAACAAAAATGAAATTGCATGTTGAGATTCATGTATGGCTTGTTAGACCACATAGACCTGTCCAGGGTGTTGTAAACACTGATTCTGTGCTCACTATAGTTAGTGCTGCAGGACACAGCCCCCCAGCCTTGCTGCCCTGAGTCTGGCTGCTGTTGATAAGGAAGGCAAGCCTGGGTTTAGGGACCTCTCAGTGTTTAGAGGTTCTTATATGACTTTTGCAGTAAGGGATAATCATAGTTTTTGACTCATGTTTTAAATTGTTCACCTATAATTTGATGTCAGATTTTGTATATATATCTTATCATTCCAGCTGAAGGGACATTTAAACATTCGAATCTTAAAAATTCTAAGTAGCCAGTAGATAAGTTTTAGAATAATTATCTTTTTATTATCTGTCTGAATATCTAACTTAATGATGTACTCTCAACATTTGAATTTTTGTTGTCAATACTTTTGTTTAAGACAGTAAAACCATCTTGTTAAATGATCTAATGCAGGCTGACCATACGCTCGTCATCTCCCAGCCTTAGCCACTCCAATATAGAGCTTGTGGGCATGTACTACGATGCCTGGGTTTTCATTGTCCTTTTAAAGCTGACTTTTAGAATCAGTTTATTCATGAAAGATTAAAAATATTAAAGACTGACTGAATTGGTGCATACTGTTTTGAATATGTGAACAAACATAAGCTTGGCAAATTTTCTAAGTAAGGGGAAAAATAATGGTCTTTTTGCTTTCTACTCCTAGGAAAAATTCCTTTGGTTATCGGAAGAAAAGAGAAGAGAAGTTTACAGTGAGTACATAAAGTTGTGTGTGCGCGTGCACGCGTGTTTTCTGTGTGTCTGCCTGTTTGCGCTCATGTGAACCCATACACTTAGATAACATAAGAGCCAGAAGGAGACTTCAGGTGTCTCATCAACCTGCAGCTTATCGTCTCTTAGAGCACTGAAGCCCACTGTTCAGGTAGGCTGGCTGGCAGTGAGCTCCTTTGATCATCCTGTCTCTACCCATCAATGCTGGGGTTCCAGACACATTGCCGTGTTTATTTTTTTACTTGACTGTTAGGAATTTGAACTTGGGTCCTTTTGTTCACAAAGCAAGCAGCCTTGTTCACTGAACCATCTCTAGCTCCGAATGCTCATTTTTACAAGACATTTAAATCTAATAATAAGCAAGCATGAGAGTTAATTCAGTGGATTAAGACTAAGATAGGAGGAGGAGCATTGCACAAAACTTTAATGGCCTAAATTTCAAGTTAGGTGAACCTAGAAATGACTCATGCAACATTTATAGACCTTTCACACAGATGAGAGCTGGAAGATCCTTGGCTGTGTTCTGTGCTGTCCTTGTCTCCACACTGTGACTTTCTGGGGTGTCCTTGTGTTGCAGAGCAGTCAGACTCAGTCTCCAACACCTCCAAAGCCTCCATCACCGAGCTTCGAACTGGGTCTGTCCAACTTCCCCCCGTTACCTGGAGCTGCAGGCAATTTGAAGGCAGAGGACTTGTTTGAAAACAGGCTTTCCAGCTTGATCATAGGATCTCCTAAAGAAAGAGTAAGCTATGTGTCACAGCTGTAACGTGTGTCGACATTTCCCGAGCACTGACTTTGTGCAGGGACCTGGCTCAGGTTCTTCACACACAATAATTGAGGGAGGTGTGAGGTTTGGGTGGTTTGCATTGGTCACGTGCTGGAGCCAGGGTCAAGCCGTCCTTCCCATGCCATCTGCTGAGGCTGCTGTGGACCTGTGCTGTACAGATGCTTAGATTAATTTTTGTTGTTGACGTTTAAAGCTCTTTTGTTTCACAAAACACAGAATGAGACACAAGAATCTGAATTACACCAGAAATAAGACAGCTTTTTTGGAAATCTACATAGCATAAGTAGCAAGAAGCTTAGAGTCACTTTGTTGTGGTCTGGTGATTTCAGGCAAACTCTAGGCTACCACAAGGTTGTTCACTGCAGTAGTCATCACTCCTAGTCTTAGCTGAACTACTAAAGTTCAGAGAAATTCCTTTCCAGGGTTCCTGCTATACACTTAGTTAGCTACACAGGTTGGAAGTGGGATTTGTTCCCCTGCAAGCATCAGTATTTAAAGACTATGGGACATGCAGAGAAATGACTTTCTGCCTAGTTACTAAAGTGTGACTAAGTGCTGGGGTAGGGTGGTCTTGTAGAGTAGTCCTGGTCCTGATCCAGATATTCCTTCTGCTGCAGTTGTCTTACATCTGCCTTGAGTGCCGGGGCACCGCGTCACAGTAGTTAGGGCGGATGACTTTGCTGCATACAGTATCTTGAGACTAAGTTCAGGTAAAGAGTTTAGTCCTTTTCGTGTTGAAAGGTGGTAATTGCTGCTCTTTTAGCCATGGAAACTATGTTTTCCAAGATTCTTCTATATTATGTCGCATGTTAGAATTGGGCTGTCTTAGAAATTACAGATCTTAATGTCCACATTAGTAATTTCCAATTGCCCTATAAAACAGAGAATTATGCATTCCAACAGTTATGAAGTCTCATTTTCAAGTTATGGTCTTCTTGAATTATTGGTAAAAGGATCCTAGTAGGCCTCCCCAGCTTCACAGGCAGTCGCTGCTTTGAATGTACTTGAGTTTCTGTGCTTTCTGAAAGGCTGCACTGGGCTCTGGCCGAGTTACACAGCCTACACTGCCAAGGATGGTCCATCTGCAAGAATGTGTCAGGACCTGACACAGGACTGTGACTCTTTGTAAAGTGAGTCGTATGTGTCTGTCTTTACATAGAGGCAGAGTTGAACATATGTTGGATCTGAGCATGCTCTTACAAATAGGAAGTCATTGGCTGCCCTGTGTTTCAGTAAGCTAGGTTCCTTTCATTTGAGCAGTGATAAGAACCTCTGGTCCTCAACCCAGCAGAATCTCAGTCTCTGGTTAACTCCCCACCCCATCCCCAAACAGGGGTCTAAACTGTGCCAAGTGCACTTCCAGCTACTTTATTTTACCTTTGAACTGATATACTCTGAAGAGAAAGGCAGTTAGTAAATTTTATCTTTTTATATTTAAACTTCTAACCAATTATTTACTTGCCCTAAAATTGCATACTGGGTTAATGGCATACCATGAGTAAACTTGTATGAATTATAGCTGTACTGCACTGAGAAAGTCGTTGATGGAATAATTTCTCATTCTCTCAGGTCTTAGTTTAGTGACCTTGCCTGTTAAGTTGGCTAAAGCAGGATTGTACACCTGCTTCCATGGGTGGTTTGTAGTTCAGGTGAGAGCTCCTGTGGGTATGTATCTTCAGCCTATCACCAGGCACTCAGATTTATGTAGGTGTGGATATCTGTGTCAGTTTTTGTTTTGTACTAATGACAAGAGTGAATCAATAGTGTACTGTCTTGGTAATTTTGTCCGTGCTATGGGGAGCCCTGACATGTCAGATGAGTATGGTATGTTTGGAAATTGTGCACTTAAGAAGACAAGCTTACGGATAACTACCATGCATTTGCTGAGAGCAAGAAGGCTGAGCGTTGTCCAGCAGAAAACAATCTCAAAATGTAGTTATGTTGTTGGGGGCTTCTTCTCCTGTGTCTTTCTGCTGGGGCTTGGCAGTTTGTTGGTAGGATACCATTGGTTCTGTTGACTTAAAGGGTGAAGACACCATTCAGTATCAGTCAAGGGTTGGGAAGGAGGCTCTCCAGATGGGTTAGAGATCGCCATGGTTTTAATGGTTAGACTCTTAACTCCTTAGGCAAATATCTGACAACTCGTAAACTGCTACTTAATGATTTTCAGAACCTCAGTGCAGATGCAAGCACAAATACTGTTCCTGTAGTGGTCCCCAGAGAGCCTTCCATGCCAGCGCCCTGTGCTGTGACAGCAGCGTTTGAACGTTCCCCTTCTCCAGTCCATTTACCTGAGTAAGTGTCCGTATTCTACCTGCCTCTGCCGTGTACAGGTGGAGTGACCTGTTATGTTACATGTGATTGTTAAACCAGCTGGCATTTTCACAGGGATCCCAAGGTGGCAGAAAAGCAAAGGGACTCACACAGTGTGGACAGACTCCCTTCTACCCCTACTACAACCGCGTGCAAATCAGTGCAGGTGAATGGAGCAGCAACAGTAAGTTCTTCGCCTGCCTTGCCCAGCACTCGGGGCATTCTGTGTATGTCCTGCCTCAGCCTATCTTTATTCATCCTAATTTGATTGATTTTCATTTGTGTGCGCCTTCATTTCTCTGTACCACGTCACTGAGCCTTTCTGTTTCAGTGTGGGATCTCTCAGATAATAACAAGACCCCAGCTCTGTCCTGTGTGGAGTTCAGTCATTTTCTGCATTTACTGTGTATGTCATATGTATGAAAAATAGTTAAGCAGAATGACTGAAAAGAGCAACTTGGTGTCCTCTTGCCCTGTTTACATCCCAGTGTTTCTGCCACGTGTGGTGCCTCAGACCTCTAGTTCCAATGCTTGGGAGACAGAGCAGGACTTTGACGCCCCTGGTTTACATAGCAAGGTGCAGCCAGCTTAGGGATACATAGTGAGTGAGGCAGCTAGTCCTCAGATCTAGTAGTCTCTGTCCTTGATGACCTAGCATCTTCTCAGCTTGGTGCTGAGGTAAGTCTTTAAGTTAAAATTGCATTAGGTTTGAAGGCACACACCTGTGATCCCAGGACTTGGGAGGCAGATGCAGGAAGATGGCATTTCCACAAGCTCTGTGTAAGGGCTAGACCAGCTAGGGCTACCCAGTAAGACTGCATCTCAGAAGGTGGAAACTGGGGGATCAAGAGTTAAAGCCCATGTCATGTACTGTGGCTAGCCTGCACTCCATAAGATAATATTTCAATAAATGATTGAATAAGATTCACAGGACCGCCCTGTCACACCATCACAGCTCATTCCTTGTAAGCAGAGCACTTGCAGATGTCCAGTCTTGGGTCAAGGGAAGCAGGGTTTGTGCCTATTTTCCCTCCTTTAGCCTCTTAGGCCACCGTATTTCTCAAGAGTGCCTAAAGGCTTCATGCTGCGGGCAGAGTTGGCTCACCATTTCATTGCTGGGCCTTTGTGTCTGTTAGCCATTTTAGACGGCAGCTCTGTATGTCTTGGTAGGGAAAGTGCACTGCAAGGAAAGGGAGTGATTTGTTTCATTTTAACCAAAATGAAAAACCAAACTCTATCCAAAAAACATGATTAGCTTAGAAAAATGAATGTATGTTTTCAAAGTATTTTCTTTGAACAGAAATTTAGCTTTATAGAACCTAAACAAATAAAAAGCCAAAATCTAACATAACTCAAGGAAATCCATTCATGGTTCAGACTACTCTCCTCCAGGAGCCTGCACTGTTACATTATTCCTCTTCAGTCACCTTCCCCCTTCCGGAGTAGTTTCAGACTCTGCAGACTCCAGCCCCACACTGACACAGTCATCAAGTCCTAGAACTGGACTGATAGCTGTATCTTAGCTAGGGTTTCTGTTGCAGTGAAGAAGACATCATGACTACAGCAACTCTGATAAAGGAAAACATTTAACTGGGTGGCTTACAGTTGAGTCTATTCTCAACATGGCAGATCATGGCAGTGTGCAGGCAGACTGGTGCTGGGAAATGAGCTAAGAGCCCTACATGTTGATCTGAAGGTAACAGGAAGTGAACAATTGATCTAGGCGAAGCTTGAGCATAGAGATCTCAGACTGTTCCCACAGTGACACACTTCCTCCAACAAGGCTAGACCTCCTACTAGTGCCACTCCCTGTGAACTTATGGGGGCCAACTACATTCAAACTACCACAATTTGCTTTATCATAGTGAGAATTCTTGATCCTCTACACTTGTCCACAGCGCTAGTGGCAAGAGCTTTGATGGTGGCCACTAGCTGCCATGGACATGGCAAAAGTAATGAATTTTGTGAACGTTTTAAAAGTGAAAATACCAATGAAGATGGAATTTTATACTATAAATTAAAATTTGATTTTATGTTGCTCATCTCTGAAGGAACTACCATCCCTGCTATTTTGTACCCATAATCCCACATTTTATGTTTCCAGGAATTGCGGAAGCCCAGTTATGCAGAGATTTGTCAGAGAACGAGTAAAGAGCCTCCTTCTTCCCCATTACAACCCCCAAAAGAACAAAAGCCAAACACTGTCGCCTGTGGGAAGGAGGAGAAGAAGCTTGCTGAACCTGTGGAGAGATACAGAGAGCCCCCTGCCCTCAAGTCCACTCCTGGGGCCCCCAAAGATCAGAGGAGACAGCCTGGGCGCCGACCTTCGCCTCCAGCTGCCGGGAAGCGTCTGAACAGGGAACAGAACACTCCCCCAAAGTCTCCTCAGTGAAAGCTGGATGCTGGGAGGGTCTGGAAGAGCTTGTATTCACCACAAACGAAGCTCTCCCACTCAGTACGGAATGAGCCGCTGGTTAGGAGCTTGCAGTGTCTGTGAGGCCCATGGGATGCCTGCAAGTTATTTTCCTTCTGTGAGTTGGATTTCCCCTCTTAAAAAAAGAATCTATTTTTCAGGATTTAATTATATAATATAAACCTTATTTTAGGTTGGTGCTTAACTGGAGGTGACGCAGAAGTCTGTTTTTCAGGATAGAAAATGTATTTATCCTAACAAATGGATATTTTTTAATAAGCCTCCACGTGGCTCTGAATGCAAGCTATATATGAGTTTTTCTAAATTAAGGGAACTACGCTACTTCATTTTTTTTTTTTTTAAACAACTGGTCTGCAAGTGCAAATGGGTAGGGTGTCCCCAACAGATGGATGAGGGCTGATGGCACAAGCAGGGGCAGCCTTGGCCTCACAGAGCAAGGGACTGGCAATGTCAGGGCACTGACATACTGGCACAGGAGCTGTGTTTTCATCTAAACCGTTAGTTAACAGGAAATTCTAGCTTTAAAAAGATACATATGTATATACAGTTCTTTTTGGCCTAGTGAGCAGAATGAACCTGCAAAGAGCACCCTAGAAAGACCTGAACCTTTGAGTTTTGATGTCCTGCGAGCAAGTAACCAGCTTCTCACTCCAGTTCCAAGTGGCTATTATGTAAAATAAATTCAAAGCACATTGTGAATAGCACCTAGATGAAACTAGAATCTCTGTTGCCCACTGACATCATACCATGAAGTTGTACCATGATGTTTTGGTCCCTGTGAGCAGGCTGCCTGGCTCCCAGCCTCCAGTGCCTGCTCTGTTGGTGTTCCCCCACATTTTTGCTGGAGAGTCATGTCTTAACCAGCTCCGTGTGGATGTCTTCCTGTACCTCTGCATCGGCACATGAATTTAGAAGTCTCTAGCCGTGAGAGAGTGGTGTTTGTGGTCTCCCCTCTGACTAGTGGAGGACAGAATCCTTGCTCTTTTGACCTCCAAGACGAGGGTCTTGTTGATTCTTTCTAAGAAGTGCTGCACTTGTGAAGAACAAGGGTGCAGTAAAGTTAGCGAATTTATAATAAAGTTACAGATAAATTATTTTGTTTTAAAATGCCTAAAATTTTTCTTTAAGTATTCTAAGCAGCAGACATTAAAATATTTCCTGCTAAGTGTAACCATACAGCTTATTCCACAAAATGCTATTTAATAAGACTGAAGGTTGTTTTGTTTTTTTTTTCTTTTTTTTAAGGAAAAAAATGATTTCCATCCAATATTTAAAGACTTGAATTTTATTTAAACTTGAAAATGACTTTGCCTTAACTTTTGTATAAGACAGCTTAGAGCTCACGGAGACCGGCCCCTGGGTTGGTGGGAGTGGCTGTGCGGATCGATCTCCTGGTGGTGGTTTTGCTGAGTACGCATACTGTTGTACAAGAACTCCAGTGGTTTTTGTGACATACCTTACAGAGCTTCAACAAGTGATCTTTTTTCAGACTGTTGAAAAATCCTGTAAGTGCAAATAGTCGCTACTGTGTTAAGTCTGTGCACTTGGGAGTGTGCTCTGCCTGTACAGTGTAAATAATCAGAGCATATGAGAAAGGTACCCTACAAAGAAGAATCTGATAAAAATTATTGATATATTATAAATGTTACTGTTGAGCTGGATGTAGATAAACTAAATGTTGTGGTTTGAGTATTATTTTAATTTGTTAAGGTTTTTCTTTTCCCCTTATACTGGTGTGTTGAACTGATTTTGCCTCTTTGCTGCAAAAGGGAAATGGAAAGTCTTATTAAAAGCCTTTGGATGTTTTCATACTCTTAAAAAGTATGTAAGTGCATACTGATCATATCTGATGTTTAAAGGTTTTGAAGGAGAGTATGGAGAGCAGAGACTGGCAGGATCTTCCGATGAAAGTAAAAACCAGAAATGTACTAATTAAAATCATACTTTGCTAAGTGATTTATCCTGCCAGAGGCAAAGATGCCTGATCATGTGACCATTTCCTTCAGAGCGACTGTCATTCAGTTACATAGGAGTATACGCAGTGCTGTTTCAGAGCCTGTGAAAGGAACATAGGATGAATTTCCTTGTAGATGTCAGATCACTGACAAAAAAGAAGATGAAGAAGAAGAAGAAACCACCAGCCCTTTGAACCCACACTAGCAGATACTGTCTCTCTGGAAAGGCAAACCTGAGGCCCCAGGTCCTTCACATCACAGCTTTACTGGAAGAGGGGCCAGAGTACGACCAGCTTCCCTTATCCCCGAGGGTGCTCTCGCAGAGGACCTCTGATTTTTAATGAGAAGTCCTTTCCCCAAGGCTGAGCACTGCAGCAGGAAGCGTGAGTGGCAGAGCCAGCTGTGGGTGCTTGCTGTCTGCTGGCTGGAAGAGTAAGGCTCAGTGGCCGCATGCAAGGGCAGGGGGGCATGTGCACGAGGTTGGGACACTATAATCACTGCTTAGCCAGTGACAGCCTGGCACCAGGAACTAAAGCCTTGCTCAGATGTGATTTTTTTTTTTAATAGCACTCTTTTTCAGGAAGCAAAGGTGATATGCCAAATATCTGCGTATTGTCAAAGCAGAGGCTTCCTGATGGCTGAGGTTCTCCACTCAGAAAACAATGGAGTTACTACCATAGGAAACTGTCGGGTGCATGCAGACTCTTGCCATGTCACACACAGCAAGCGTGATACGTGCTTTTCATAATCTATTTTTTAAGTTTACTCATTCCTTTCAGTATCTCAAGGTGTAGAATCAGAGATACCAGTCACAATGACATTTTAACTTGTAAAATTGTGTGATGATACTTAATTATCA
The DNA here is from genome assembly GCF_950005125.1 of Chionomys nivalis. NCBI lineage: Eukaryota > Metazoa > Chordata > Mammalia > Rodentia > Cricetidae > Chionomys > Chionomys nivalis. Next base: position 31,831,069 of record NC_080098.1, read on the forward strand.
TATGGAAATATGGAATAGGAATCTGGCCCCATTTCACCAGACCTGGATTTCAAGTGATCCCTCTCTCAGTAGTCAGTGTCATGGTGTCTCTGTGGATCTTCCTGTCATTGCATCACTGGTTGCCACTGGTGGGTGGCAAAAATAAAAATAAAATTAAAAAAAGGAAAAAAAAAAGTCTTACATTGCTGTAATAGGGTTTCTGCAGTTGATATTGAAAAACTGGTTCAGTGTGTCACAGCAGGCGACTGATGGTGCATACATGTCGTTGTGTCCCCTTCAGTGAGCTGTAGTTGTGGGTTTGTGTGCTTTGTAGCCTGTTATACGGAAAGCAGCAGACAATCGAAGATTCCAGGAGTGCTAACAGCTGCGAGTCCCAGCACGGGAGTGTAACGTGGAAGCTTGCCTGAGGGTTTCTGTTTCTGTTCTTCTTTTCATTAAGACTGGAATCAAGCTTACATGTAAACTATTGGTAATTTAAGTTTCCTTTTGTGTCATTCAGTGTAAAACTGTCTAATTTGAAAAATGTAGGTTATGAAAAATAAAAGATTTAGGCACTGTTCAATTTTTCTTTTGATTCTTTTAAATTAAAATTTTCTTCAAGAATACATCTTTTTTTTTAAGATTTTTGTTTGTTTGCTTCACTCTGTATTCCCATCACTCTGCATAAGGATGATAAGCAGGGGCCCAAATCTAGTTGAGGTTTTAAAGTCTTCCAGCCCTCACATAAGCTGGCCGCCCACAGCATAAGATTGGAGTATACAGCCTGTTGGTGCAAGGAGCAGAACCCAGGTCCTCTGGGAAAGCAACAAGTACTCCTAACTACTGAGTCATCTCTCTAGCCACTCCAGTGTATCTTTCTTTGTTTCTTTTGAGACTGGCCTGAAACTAACTGTGTAGACCAGGGTGGTCTGGAACTCAGAGGGCTGGGATTCAGCGTGCACCACCACACAGCTTCCAGGTTCTCAACAGTGAGTTATTTCCCCAGGTTTGTGATGCCCTTTATTCCTTCACGTGACCACTTACATGCACCTCAGTCCACCTAACCTCGCTCTTTCTGTTTCCGTGACACCATTCCCTTTAATTGACCTATTCCCAAGAGTTTGTATTGTGCAGCTCACCCCATGTTCAGGTAGGTGTGTCCCCTGAAGGCAGTTTTCCGTCCATGAGAAACTGTCCTACTTCCTGTTCTCTGAATGCTGTGTGTAACATAGTAGGAAGGTACTCAGTACTTACCTTAGTATGTGCTGATTGTGTGTGTGTACAGTCTGGCCTCAGGGATTTAGAAAGAGCTGGTGTGTGACTTAGTTTACTGTGTCTTGTAACGAAGCTTTACCCTCGACAAAGCTCAGTAATTTGCGGGATTATCACAGTCCCATTGACTGCCTGCTAGCCATGGCTGGGTGGTTCTGGTGACCCGCTGGCTCTGAACCAAACCTTGTGCATACAGAGAAGTTTGAAATTCACTAGCTCATCCTCACTTTCTCTGTATCTTAAAGATCCTTTCCCTAGCCGCTGTAGAAAACAGCTGATAGAAGTAAGGCTGAAAATGTCATCTTTGTTCTAGATGGCCACGTGTCCATAAACCAGGCTAAACGAGTAGATGGATACTGGGAGGTATCAAATATTTTCTACCCCTCTGCCATGCTAGAGGATTCAGTTTAGAAAATTATAACATTAGACTTAAACTCATAGACAGCTGACTGGACCCAAGCAGTTCCTGAGCCAGGTAAACTATGAGCCCACTGAAGAGTAAAGGCTATGGACTTTTCCTGCTTCACCAGGGGCTGTAGAAAGGGAACTCAGAGAAGGAGGGGCCCTACCAAGTCCACGGCTTATAGATTTAGTTTCCCGGTGCTTACAGATTCTGTGCTCTCAGGAGAGGTTTCGTTTGGCCTAGGTTGCTCTGCCAAATAAGCTGAGCCCTGCCTTCACAGAACTGGAAGGAGGGGAGACTGAGGTAGTCCTGTTGGAACTGAACCACGGGGTCAGGATGGCCAAAGAGTGTCCTGAGCTAAGGAAGGCTCTCTGTGGCAGCCCCATAGTACTTGAGTGTGTCCTCAGCTTGGCCGTAGGAAGAACATTTGCTAAAACCCGTTGTCTGGCTCTATCCCAGGACCACCGAAGAAGCCTGGTTGGACCAGTTTGGATGATGGTCTGGAGGATGAAGGACTATGTATAGAAGACACATGTGTTCTGAAGCGCTTAGCGTCTTACGCTGTGACTTGGGATTCGGTATTGGCCTGTTTGTAATTCTTCAGATCTATGATGTGTCCTGACACGGAAGCATTGGGTTTACATCTTATTCTGAGGATTGAGCTGTGAAGTCTCAAGAAAACCAGCAGACAGCAGAGAGAACCTGCCAGAAGTAGAGGATGGGGAAAGCAAGCTCAAAGCATGGCCTCCTTCCAAACTGAATTTGGGCTGTTGAGGCCTACACTGGTGGGAAGACCCAGCTCCCTAGAAGTCACTACCCCACGGTGTGCAGGGAGGGCTCCTATCTAATTGTCAGCGGCCTCTTCTCTAGGCCCACCCAACCTAGTAATGGCTAAGAGGGCAGGCTTTTTCCTGGTGATAGAATTGGAAAACAGTGCAGAACCCAGTACCTTCCTGCACAGAGCCTGCTCTGTGGCCATTGCTTCCAGGACCACTGGAGTTCACATCAAGAGAAATACCAGAGCCGAATTTGCAAAGTTAGGACACAGCCTTCTGCCGGCCTGCTGTGAACATGAGGCTTGAGGTGCTGTTGGCATGTTCGTCCAGCACATGGGCAGCTGTTGCGAGCCAGCAGGCTTTGGCTGCAGTGGGGAAGCTTGTCTTCCTCACTTGTTTGCTTTGGGTTCATCTTGCTCTTCTTCCTAGCTCAAGGTTTGGGGTTACTGGTTCAGGGGCTTGTTTTCTAATGTAAGTGGTAGCTTCCTTCCGGTTGCACCCTAGTTCTGTATGTGTTTGGTGTCCCCTTTGTCCTGTGGGTCATTTAGGAATGTGTAATTCAGCTTCCACCTAGCTGGGGATTGTCCTGTTGCCTTCCTGTTTCAGACTGTTAAAATAATTCCATTATGGCCAGAGGGCATGATGCTTTTGGTCCTCCTGGAAGCTGTTAAAGCTCTTGTGGTCCCCTTGTAAAGGTTGTATCCTCTGGGTTAAGAGGGTTGCTGGTTCTTTGTCCTCGCTGACATATCTGTCTGGTTCTGTCTCTCGCTGTAGGCGGAGTAACAGCTGTAGTGACTCATATGCCTGGCCCCGTGTTTGCTATTTCCTCTTTGCAGCATAGGTGGCTTTTGCTTTACAGTTTTTTGAAGCTCTGTTGCCTGATGTGCACGTGTTTAGGTTTGCTGGATCCACCCCTCTGTTGTGAAAGGATCTCCCTCCTGGACCCCTGGAAATTTCCTTTGCTCTGAATTTGCTTTATTTGATACTAATTCACCAATTGTGTGTGTGTGTGTGTGTCCCCCAGTTTATATGGCACACTGTTTCCTTTTTTATTTTTTAACCCACCTGTACCATCGTATTTGAAATGAGTTGCTTGTAGACAGGATGTAATGACTGTGTTTGTTCTATCCTGCCATTTCCTGTCTTTTGCCTGCTGTTCCTAGCACATTTATAATTACAGTGATTGTCATTTTTGGACTCCCATTTGCTTTCTGCTTCCTGTTGGTTTTTTTTTCATTTAATTCTATCATCATTAGTTAATATTTTACATTTATTTATTTGGGAAATGGGCACAGAAGGTAGAGGACAACTTTCAGGAACCAATTCTCTATTTCCACCAATTGAGTCCCAGAGATTAAACTCAGGTTTGGTGGCAATTTCCCTTACCTGCTGAGCCATCTCCCCAGTCCATGGTCTGTCTTCCTTTTTGCTTCTTGCATTTCTGCGTGTTATAATTTACTGATTCTAAATTCATACCTAGGAGTCATGAATGTAGCACATCAAGTTACCCCTGGGTAGTCAGTCTCTAATTCATGGTGTGATCCCTCTCAACCTGCTGCATTTTTTGGGGGGGTGGGGTGGGGTTTGTTTTGTTTTTTGAGACAGGATTTACTCTGTAGCTTTGGAGCCTGCCCTGGAACTAGCTCTTGTAGACCAGGCTGGCCTTGAACTCACGGAGATCTGCCTGCCTCTGCCTTCCAAGTATTGGGATTAAAGGCGTGTGCTACCACCAGTGGATGGCATTATTTTTTTTTTTTAAGTAAGATTTTTAACTTTAAGAAAGATTTTTACTTCCTGGGGCTGTTGAGAAGTCATGGTAAACATTTGGAACCCCTCTCCCAGCACACACATGCATGTGCACGCGCGCGCACACACACCAGTTCCTTACCTCACATGCACACACGCACACACACCAGTTCCTTACCTCACATGCACACACGCACACACACCAGTTCCTTACCTCACATGCACACACGCACACACACCAGTTCCTTACCTCACATGCACACACGCACACACACCAGTTCCTTACCTCACCCCAGCGTCGTTCCTCAGGCTCACTGACCACTGTCCACTGTCTTCAGAGTGCTTGCTCACAAGCTGCACTGTGCACTCCCCTGGCTACTCTGGTTGCTTTAGGGTGATCACATAACCACCTGTCAGGGACGTCACAAGACGTGCAGGAACTTTGGAAGGATCTGTCTCCTGAACTAAGTGTAAGATTAGAATGGCAGAGACTACGAACAGCCATCTTGAAGACAGGTCCTAGTATTTAATAGAACTCGAAGAAACAGAAGACTCTGACATCGCAAAACCCCGCGCCAAGCTAGTGCAGAAGACATGGTTGACTTTAGAGGCCCCCAAAGGCTGAATGCATTCCACTTGTCTGGCTCGGGGTATGGCACTCCCAAGGCCTTTTCTTAATGAAACCATTCTCACCCAGCCCCTGTTTGACGGAGACTGGATTGTGATCCACTGGCAGGTGTAGACCTCTTACCCAGGCCAAACAATCTGTAACTAGGCTCATCAGAAGTGGATGGGGCCTACTCTCCCGAGTTTTCCCATAGAACGTAAGTATTGAGGATCGCAACCAAGGACAAAGGATAGAAACATCTTGGTGCCCCAAGTCCTCAGACTTTCTCAGCTTAACATTCACCCCCCTTCCTCCAGGGTTCACTGCTGGACTCTCCCCAAGTCTAATCGTTACAGGATCCTCTGTGTCTGCACTGTCTTACTAGGCAATGTTCCCAGGCTCATACCTGTGATTATATTCAATCACAGGACTTATCATTCCATAATCATGAATGTCCCAACCTGAAAAATCTCAGCCTGCACCTGTGTGGGCAGCAGTACCTTGTGTCTCTGAAGAAGACCAGCGATGGCCTCAAGAACACATGCTCTCCACAGCCCTGATGTGCCACCATCAGGTCAGCTTCTGCAAACGCTGCAGCAGCTTGAGGTAGGACGAGTACGCATGCCACCATCTGAGGGAGGACACCCTTTTCCATGGTTTTTTGAGCTCAAGAAGAGTTGCCAGCAGACTGCACACCTAGTTCATTGGTCAGAGTTGGGACTGATCCCTGCTGTCAGGAAAATGGACTTTTGGACCACTTAGGGCCAGTAGGGCCTTTGAGCACATTAAGAGAAAAGGGCAAGGGGCTGGAGAAATGGCTCAGTGGTTAAGATCACTGGCTGCTCTTCCAGAGGTCCTGAGTTCAATTCTCAGCAACCACATGGTGGCTCACAACTATCTGTAACTTCAATTTCCACGGGATGTGATACCTTCACACAGACATGCATGCATGTCAAACACCGGTGCACATAGAATAAATTATTTTAAAAAAATAAACTCTAATCGCCGGGCGATGGTGGTGCACGCCTTTAATCCCAGCACTTGGGAGGCAGAGGCAGGCGGATCTCTGTGAGTTCGAGACCAGCCTGGTCTACAAGAGCTAGTTCCAGGACAGGCTCCAAAACCACAGAGAAACCCTGTCTCGAAAAACCAAAAATAAAATAAAATAAAATAAAATAAACTCTAGTCTTACAAAAAAGAAAGAAGAGCAACTGTGATGGATAGTAATGTCAACTTGACATACACACTAGAACTATCAAAAAGGAGGGAAACTCAGTTGAGAAAATGCCTCCATAAGATCCAGCTGTAAGGCATTTTCTTAGTGATCAGTGGGGATGGGCCCAACTCACGGTGGATGGTGCCATCTCTGGGCTGGTGGTCCTAAGTTCTATAAGAAAGCAGTCTGAGCAAGTCAGTAAGCAACACTCCCCCTCCGTGGCCTCTGCATCAGCTCCTGCCTCCAGGATCCTGCCCTGGTTGAGTTCCTGTCCTGACTTCTTCCTTCCGTAATGAACAGCAATGCTCGTGTGAGCCAAATTAACCCTTTTCTCTTCAACTTGCTGTTTTTGTTTTGTTTTGTTTGTTTTTGGTTTTTTGGTTTGTGTGTTTGTTTTGTTTTGTGTCCTGCTGTTTCATCGCAGCAATAGAAACCCAAACTAGGGCTGTACTGGAGTGTCCAGAATAGAATCTGAAATACTCCAGTGTCCCCGTCTCACCAGCCCTCCAGCTGCCAGACTGGTGGTGTTGAGCTTCTTACTTGGCATTCCTGTTTGGATTCAGCATACTCCTGACATAATACTCCCAAAGTAGGGCCCCTTCTCTATTCCTTCTACCTCCAAAGCATCATTTCCTCTGATACCCTTAATCACTCACTCAAAACCCTGAGACATCCTGAGCCATTTCCGCTCTGCCTTGGGCAAGCAAGTCACGAGACTTCCAGAAAACACTCAGATGTTTCACCTGTGCTCAGCACAGTCTCTTGCAAGTCCTTTAAATGGTCTCCAGTTCCCTGCTCCTCCCAGCAGCCCAAGGATCCCCCTTGCGGTCTGAGTTCTGTTGTGTCATGGCAGCATAGGCAGGTGGGAGTTGTCTGCCACCCGCATCTGACTCTGTCTCCGACCACTTAGCCCTTCTGCATCCACACTGTCACTTCCTCTTCCTCAAACTCACCAAATTGCTCCATAGCAAAGCCTCTGAACTGCCAACTCCTTAGTCCAAATGCCCTCACTCTGTGTGGCAGTGGCCTTCACAGAGGCTGGCAGGCCACACTGTTCTGTTACTTTGTTTACTCTGTTTAAGTTACTTTTCATGATTTAAACTTATCTCCTTCTTAACTTGCTTTTGACTGGGATTCCCAAAGTTATCAGTCACTTAACCATCTTCTAGCATGTGAGGCACCCCTGGTGTTGCTGTTTGAACATGGAATTCTCCTTCAGACTCATTTGAACCCTTAGTTCCCAGCTGGTGGCGGTTTGGAGTCTTTAGGAGGTGGAACCTCGCTGGAGGAAGTAGGTTCCTCCTGGGGGCAGGCTGGGAGGTTTAAGCCTCCCTTTTGTTCACTGTTTCCTAACTATGGGTGCAGGGTGACCAGCTGCCTCCCGCTCCTGCTATAATGACTCCCCGCCCCCCATCATAGACTGTATCATCATGGTAACCAGAATCAAACATAAGAAGCTGATGAAATTGATGTCAAAATATTTCCTGCATTTCAGCAGGCTAAACCACACTGATGTCAGCTTGCACCAATATGAAACAGGTTTGGTTATTGTTTCGTTTTGCTTAACATTGGTGGGTGGTGGGTTTTTTGTTTGTTTGTTTGGTTGGTTGGTTTGGTTGTTTTTCTTGGTGTGGGGAGGGAGGGCAGGGTCTTATGTGTCCAAAACTAGCCTGGCCTCTAACTCACTAATTGAAAATGACCTTGAACTTCAAATCCTCGTGCCCACAGATCCTGAGTGCTGGGGTTGTAGGCTTGGGGCACCATGCAAATTCTCTGTGGTGCTAGGGCTTGGTCCTAGGGCTTCATGCAGGTTAGGCAAGCACACTACCCACGGAGTTAGACCCCTCCTCCTGCATCAGCCCAGGCCAGTTTGTACTCTATTGGTCTCATGCTAATTGTACAGTGTCACCACAAGGTGGCGCCTGATCCTCACCCTAAAGGGCTCAAGGCTCGTCCCTTTGTTTCCAGGATTGGAGAAGGTAGGACAATCTCTTTTGTGTTCTTGTTTAAAAGGCTTAGAAATTCAAGCCTGGTCCTGAGGCAGCTTCATCCTTGTCTTCCATGCAATGTTTCCTTTCCTTCCATCTGGCGCTTGTAGAGGAGACTTGGTGAGGCTGCTTTGGAGGCTGTGGGAAACCCGACTGACCAACCGCACATGTGAATCTGTATATCCATGTACAGAGTTTGTTTTAATTTTTTAATGGAAAATAACTTGTTTTCATGCAATATAGTCTGATCATGGTTTTCCCTGCCTTGTCTTCTCCCAGATCCTCCCCACCTCTCCATTCATCCAACCACACACCTCTCTTTCTCTCTTTAGAAAACAAATAAGCAAAACCAAGAAAAAGCACAAGAAACACACACACAAACAAAACCTATTAAAAAACCACAAAATTGGAAACCATAATGTACAAGCAAAAGACTAAAAAAAAAATCTAAACAAAGCAATATGGAACAACAACAACAAAAAAATATACCTCTGGACTTGTTTTGTGCTAGCCGTGGGCACGGGGCCTGTCCTTAAATGTGGTATGTATATGCAGTGAGACGCCATTGGAGAACGCTAGTTCTTCCTCTGCAAATGGCTGTCAGCTGGAGAACCTTTCTTGGTTTGGGATGGGAGTTGTGTCCACTTCCCTCTCAGCGCTGGGATCTCTGGCCAGACCTGCGTAGGCCCTGTGCATGCTACCACAGTGTCCATGAGCTCATATGCACCGGTCCTGCTGTGTGTAGAAAATCTTGTGGGTGTCATCCATCCCCTCCAGCTCTTGAAATCGTCCTGCGTCCTCTTCTTTAGGGTTCTCTGAGCCCTGAGGGGAGGGGTATTGGGAAGACATCCCACTCAGGACTGAGGGCTCCAAGGTCTCCCTCTGCATTGTCCAGTTTTAAGTCTGCATTAGTTTCCATCTGCCGCAGAGGAAGCTTCTCTGATGGTGGCTAGGCAGGACACTGATCTCTGGTCATCTTATTGCTGCGTTCTTTAGCAGTGGTATTTAGTTTCCCCCTAGGTTCATGGTCTATCTAGTCTCAGATTCTTGTCCACCTGAACAGCGCCAGACATGGGTTCTGGCTCATGGAGTGGGCCTTAAATACAGACAGTCGTTGGTTCCTCCCATGGCATTTGTGCTGCTATCTCACACTGCAGGGTTTGTAGCTGGATTGGTGTTTACCTTTCCTCTCTGGTAGCACACAGAGTAAGTCCCAGTACCGTGAGCTCTAGTCAGTAGGGGTAAAGGCTCTAGGCAAGCACCAGCTCAACTTCCCCATGTTCAATGAGGTGTGTGTGTGTATGTGTAGTCTTCAGCAAAAGGGTTTTACAATCAGTTTGTGATTCTATATAAGATACATAAATCTGGGGTCGCTGGAGAGATGGCTCAGTGGTTAAGAGCACTGACTGCTCTTCAGAGGACCCAGGTTCAATTCCCAGCACCCACATGGCAGCTAATAACTGTCTGTAAATTCAGGATCTGGTACACTAATATAGACATACATGCAGGCAGTGCAAATAAAATAAAAATAAAATTATAAAACAAACAAACAAAAAAGATACATAAATCCGTAACTCTTGCTGTGCCTATGGGTGGCCAAGTACTGAAGTCGTGAAGTCATTCCTCCTTTTCACAGGGCTGCCCTGCTGCCCAGCTCTGCTAGATCCATGTAGCAGGGCTCAGTCCTCCTCTGTTCTCACCCTCGGCTGTTACTGACCTCACCGGAGAGCAGCCGGTCCTTCCTCTAGCACGGACCCCAGGACCTGTTGCTTATAACTTAGTATGGAATGACTCCTTGACTTGGGGGGAAGAGGCTGACCTCAGCAGCTACATGGCAACAGCTGCATGGCAGGGTGTTAGGGCTTAGGGACCACCGTTGTGCACCTATAGCCTGAGAGCAGAGCTGTCACCGTCTTCTAAACAGGACGAGCGCTGTGCCGTTAGAACCTGCACCTGGGGCTTTTGGCCTTTTGCCCAGACTGAAATCACCCGGAGTCTTCATCCCCAGGTCTCTGCTGAGCTGACTTGGAGAAGTCCTCTGTAAAGATGATCCTGCGGCTGTAACGCCAGCGGGCGTCATCGTCTAATGTGACGAGGTGAAACCCCATTGATCTGCTCTGATGCCCGCACCTATTATGAGCACACACAGGCTCGGAGATGCAGCGCTGGGCAGGGAGATGTGTGCTCTCAAGACACCTGATTCCAGGGCCAGCGGCTCTCCATAGCCTCAGCTGATTACGGGTCTGTCTGTGCCTCAGTGGGTCTCAACCATCCAGGGACACTTTACAACTGTTGGGTGTTGGGCCCACGTTTCTGTGTCCCAGAAGTTCTGTGATCCCTGAGGCCATCAGCAGTGGATGCTCCTCATCTCACACACCTTTTTCTTCATATAATTTTTCATTGATTCTTTGGGAATTTCACATCATTCACCCCAGTCGTTCTCATCTCCTAGTCCTTCCATGTCCACCCGCCACCCTTGTAGCCTCCCCACCAAAAAAGGAAAAAAAAGGATTAAAAACTGTAGTGTAGAGAGCAGGCCCCTTGTTCCATCCCACCGGGATGGAACATTAGTTCTAGCTTCTTATTGGCTGACTCTCACATATTAGTTTAATCCATCTCCATTAATATATATTGCCACTTGACTGCGGCTTGGCAGCATGAGTCTAACCAGCGTCCATCTCAGGCAGGAGAACCACGGCGTCTGCCACGCTGCCTTCGTCCTCCCAGAATTCAGTTCTGTCCTCCCCACCTATTTAAAGGCCTAGGCAGTTTCTTTATTCAACCAATGAAAGCAACACAAATACAGAAGGACCTCCTACACACACACACACACACACACAAAACCAGAATAGCAACTTCTCTCTTCCATCTTGTCCACCTCTCTGTCACATATCCCATTGTCTTAGTGGTATTGGGAGCTGTTGCTCAGAAAGCTTTACTTGCAAAGTTCATTGCAATGAGCTGTTGCTCGGTTCAGTGCCTATGGCTTCTGCTACACCGTTAATATTGGACCCTCACCGAAACTCCTCTCGCCGCCCTGCTGTTACCCCAGCCATAGAAATCCTGCAGCTCTCCCGCCTCAGGTGAGGGGCAGGGGCAGCATTCCTGCACCCATGCCACTAGGGCCAGCCTTCCACTGCAGGGGTCAGCTCTCCTCGGCCCCCACCATCAGGACCAGCTCTCTGAGGCTCACACCATCATCCTACCAATGCCAGCAAGGGGCAAGGGCCAGTGAGAGGTGGGACCTGTTCAGCACAGTCATTGGACATCAACATGGCTTTAGGTGGTAGCCTAGATCCCAGGCATCCACATGGCCTTTGGTGGTAACACAGGTCACCAACATCAACACAGACACCAGCTGCAGTAAGGCCTCGGATCCAGACTGCACAGGCCAGGACATCGTATGGCCTCAGGTGGCAGTTCAGGGCACCCACATTAGCCTGTTCCTCATTGCCATTGCCTATCCAGAGCTAGTTCAGTGCTTCTCAAAGTCTGTCTACAGCAGCATCCATCAGGTACAGTGAGGCTGCCATTACTAGTCAGGCCCAGCCCTGCCTGATCAGCAACCTGGGAAGACCCTTTGGTTCTCATATGATAAACTAGTTGGAAATACTACCTGGAGGGTCAAAGAACAGGCATATCTCAATGGCTTTGTGAGTCGGTGCCTACTTCAATATTTCAACCAGCAAGAACGGAGTCTTGGAGACTCTCAGAATGCTGGATTCTGATGTCCAGGTAGTCCAAGAGCTTTGACTGATTTGTGTGCTCCAAGGTTCACATCAGGTTCTGCTTGCTGCAGAATGCACTTCCTCAGAGGAATCTGCTTGGGATTTAAGACACTAACCTACATGCACACACACAACACACACACACACAACACACACACATATATAGTGTGCATGCATGTAATGTAAGCATATGTGTTTGTGCACTAGCAGTGATTTGCCTTCTCAAAGCCCCTCGTTAAAATTGTCTTCCATTGGCTTCTGAACTGGGTCCCTTTGACTGTCCAGTGTCTGTTGCTGTTAGACATAGATTCAGAGGCTTAGATGTAGCCCTTTTCTGCTGAGAGCAGTTTAGCCTTAGGGCTCAGAGAGAGATTCTAGAAGGAATCCCAGGTGGGGCACGTAGTTCATTCTAGTAGGGCAAAAATCCCTCTGTGAATGGAGGGAGACACCACAAACATAGTGGCTTATGGCTGTAATCTCAGTCCTCCAGAGTCTGAGGAACGGGGCACAACAAGTTTGGGTCAGCTTCCCTGTGTGACATTTGTCCCTCCCTCCTGTTATGTCCCTAGGCTCTGTCAACTATGGGTCTCCTCCTTACTCCTCTTAGTAACCTTCGGAAGGCAGGAGGGCTGGCCAGGGACCCACACATGGAGCCAGGAAGTGCTGCAGCCCTGTGGATGCAGACCACGGGATGGTAGTCTTTGGTTCTGAAGACATGCATCTCAATTCTCCCTCGCCTTCCCTGGCTTGTCTCAGCTCCGCACTGGCATGTCACTGGGGCATAAACTCCTGAAGACTTCCTAACAAGAATGTTGCTATCATATATTTATTGAGGGAGCCAACCAAGAGAGTCCGTGCTCCGTTCCCACACGCCCAAGGTCAGTGTAACAAAAGCTACTTGAATGGATGTATTATTGCTCAGAGTTTGGGGGTCCTGTCCACAATGGTGGGGAGGGCTTGGTGGGAGAACTCGAGGTGGCTCATGCCACAGTCAGGAGGCAGAGATGAATGGTGACAGTTGGCTAAAAACAACTCAATTCAAATTTATACCCTGGCAATGCTGCAGCATGCATGGGCAGCCCGTGTATGGTGGTTCTGTTGAACCTGTCCATATTGGGTTTCATAGGCTAAGTTGATGAGGGCACCAGATCTCATTACAGATGGTTGTGAGCCACCATGTGGTTGCTGGAAATTGAACTCAGGGCCTTTGGAAGAGCAGTCAGTGCTCTTAACCACTGAGTCATCTCTCCAGTCCCTCACTGTCTCCTTTTTACTCAACCCGTGGAATGGGGCCTTAGCCACATTTAGGGCAGGAAATTTACTCCTCAGCTGACCCAGTCTAGAAACTTCCTCTTCACATGATGTGGCCAGAGTTGATTCTAGATCTTGCCAAATTGACAATCAGTACTAATTGTCACACTTGCCAACATACCAGACCCGGGAGCAGCTGGCCTTGGCTGTTGGACACACACAGCTTTTCCACACACACCCGCGCGGAGTTCCGTGCACATGAGGCTTGCGTCAGGTGTGTTTCCTGGAGTGGGGCCACCTGAGCTCCATCTCTCTCCAGTGCCGCCAGATTCCTTTTTCCATTTACTGGGCCATGAATTCTCTAACGTTCTGCTGAATGACTCTCCAGGTGCTCGTTACAGCTAATCAGCCGCGTAAATAATACAGAATGAGGAGAAAAGCGATCAGCACCAACATACTTTTTAAAATGAGGCTGCTTTGTGCCTCGTCATAATTAAGTTGTTCTCCGCTCCTCAAACGCACGCGTTGCCTCTGAGGAAGAATGCACCCCGGCTTAGGAAGCGAACAATCGCATGCTTGAGATGATTGGAGATTAACTTACAGGGGTGAACGGAAGCAGCAGCGAGGGTAGTGAAACCAGGGGAATTTCACTCCCTGATGCTGCAGCAGCACGCAACAAATGAAAATCCTTCTCTCCTCAGCAGCAGGGCTGGGAAAGCCGCTCCCGAGATTCAGGAAGCCAGCGGAGACAAAGACAGGAGCCAGGCGGGGAAAGAACGGCAAGAATGCCCCATGAGGACACGGCTTCTCTTGACACGGAAGACGGGCACGGAAGGCCGGCTTGCTAGGACACAGGGGGCTCAGTCCCAGGGGATGCTGAGCTCACGATGTGGGAGAAGGGCGTGAGTAGGTTCCCTTCCTATTAACATACATGCGTATTACACACTTGTCCTGGGTACTGCTGGCAGATCCTGCCATGTGCTTCAGGGGGACCACACCAGTCACACACCCTCCCCCAGCAAGGTCCTCAGGTGACAGAGATGAAGGGACTCATCAACCAGCTTAGTCTTGATTTTTCCAGTACAGATGGTGCTGGCGAGAAAGCCCCTTGGGATTTTTGAACTTCATCTGGTCACGGGTGTCAGTGGAGGACTTATACGGAGCCACAGACCTGGTCACAGAGGAAGGCAAGGAAGCACATACCACTGATGTGTCTGTCTCTGTGGGCTCTGGCTGAGTGCAGGTCCAGAGGGAGTGTTCAGGCTCTTTGTGCCCTGGTCCCTGTGTGAAGTTTGTGCTAGAGCACTGGTTCTCAACCCGTGGGTCTCGACCCCTTTGGAAAACCTCCATCTCCAAAAAATAGCAAAGTTACAGTTATGAAGTAACAATGAAAACAATTTTTTGGTTGGGGGATCATCACGGCATAAGGAACTATATTTCAGGGTCACAGCATTGGAAAGGCTGAGAATCACTGCAGCAGAGAGGGACCCCCAGGCTCTTATCTTTCAACTTCCTGGAATGAATCGTGTCCCAGTTGAACAAACTGTCAAGTCCTTGCCCATGGCCACCCTGTAGCTCAAGAATCCCCAATCTTTTGTGTGTGTGTGTGTGTGTGTGTGTGTGTGTGTGTGTATGTATCTGTTTTGTGCTCAAACAGTGCTGTGTACCCCAGGATAGCCTTGAGTTCCATGTGTAGCTGGATAAATTTGAACTCCGGATCCTGTTGAGTCTACCTCCCTAATACTGGAGTGGGCCTGCCACTCAGATAGCACAGGGCTCTACTGGACCATGTCCTCATGTCAAGACTCCCATGCAATTCAAGCACTTCCCAAGGGGCACCAGGAAAGAGTACATGCACAGAGAGCGACGAGCTCACTGATGGCTGAGCACCCGCCAGCCCCAGGATTCAGAAAATAATGGGGACTGTATAGAGAGAAGGGTAATGAGGTCTGTCCCTCCCTTCCTCCCTCCCTCCCTCCTTCTCCCTCCCTCCCTCCTTCCTCCTCCCTCCCTTCCTCCCTTCCTCCCTTCCTCCCTTCCTCCCTTCCTCCCTTCCTCCCTCCCTCCCTCTTTCCCTCTCCCTCCCTCCCTCCCTCCCTCCCTCCCTCCCTCCCTCCCTCCCTCCCTCCTTCCCTCTCACTCCCTCCCTCTCCCTCCCTTCCTCCCTCTCTCCCTCCCTCTCCCTTCTCAATACCCTCTTCCCCTCCCTCTCGCTCTCCCTCTCCCCCTTTTCTGACTTGACCATTTTCACCTTTAGGGTGAGAGAGCCCAGCTACCCAGCTGTGCAGCCAACATCCCCATGCATCTGCAGGACAATCCATCTTCCCAAACTGAAGTTCTGCCTCTGTGACAGGCTAGCACTTCCTTCCTAGCCCCTGGCAACCTCCACCCTACTTCCTGTCTCTATGTATTTGACTACTTTAGGGACTTCCCATAAGGGATTCACACAGCACTGGCCTTGGTACAGCTGACTTTTGTATGCTATTGTTTTCAGCAAATGTCTTAACGTCCATCCACATTACAGCATAGGCTATCATTTTCTTTCTATTTTTTAAATCTTTCATTTTCTGTTTGTTTATTTGCATGTATATGTGGCCTACGTGTATTTGTATGCATGTATATGTGATGTATGTGTATGTGCCCTTACATACATGGAAGCCAGAGAAGGACATAGGGTGCCCTGTGCTATTGCTCTCTGACTTATCCGCCTGAGGCAGGCTCTCTCACTGAACCCCGAGTTAGGCTGACAGCCAGCAAACCCCAGCAATCCTCCTGACTCTGTTCCTTTCCAGCACTGGGGTTACAGAATCATGTGTCACATACCCAGCTTTTTTTTTTTAAACATATATTTATTTAACTTTATTTTATGTGCATTGGTATGAAGGTGTCAGATCCCCTGGAATTGGAATTACAGACAGTTGTGAGCTGCCATGTGGGTGCTGGGAATTGAACCTGGGTCCTCTGAAAGAAGCAGTCAGTGCTCTTAACCACTGAGCCATCTCTCCAGCCCCCACATACCCAGCTTTTAACATGGGTTCTTGGGCTTTGAACTCGGGGCCATGTGCTCGTACGTCCAGAGCTCTTAACCTGCTAAGTCATTTCTCCTGCCTCTCCTTGCTATCTGTAAAGATGAATAACACTCCATTGTGTGTGCCCCACCCACTGTATTTAATCTTATGGATACTTGGCCAGCCTCCATCTCTTGGCTGGTGTGAATATGCTGTTATGAACAGGGGTAACAGGTGTCTTTGGGGCCCCAGCTTTTAATTTTTAGGGTGTTTTTTCAGAAATGGGACATTTTCTGGGTTTGCTTTTGTTGCTGTTGTTATTTTCAGGAAGAAGGTGTGCCCCTTTTTTAGACCATGCTCTCTCTCACATCCATGACACCTGGCCCAGTTGTGAGCCCTTCCTTCGGGAGCCTTGGTTGGTCCTAGCCCCGTTGCAGAGCAGAATCCCCCTGCCTCATTGTTGCACATAAGCCAGTGTTGACATCATACCCAAGGCCATATTCATAGCCGAACACGTGAGTTCAGGCAAAGTAGAGGCTGTTTGCCCACAGGTGGCTGGAGAGACAACCATCACCCTGTACTCCAGGGTTCTATACCTGCTGTAACTACAGCAGAACCACCCGGAAGAATGAGGGCATGCCAAAGGCATACCCATGTCCTTCAACTTAACTCTTGATGATTAAACAGTGAATGCTCCAAATCAGAATTTCCCAAGGAATCTAACATTACTAGAATGAAATGATTGAAACCTGGTACCGGTCAGAAAGGAAGTTCATTCCCAGAAAAGAGATTTCATACAATGTTGGTAGCCTATCAGATCACTTTGTAGGATAGACCAGATCCAGTCAATGGTGACCAGTGATGGGCAGGGCTTTACCCCAGCCAGGGCTGCTTAGTTGTGATACATCTTGCAGTTAAATCTAAACCTCATTGTTGGGAGCAGTGAACCCCCAGATCCTGAATTTCTTGTAAACAACTTGTTTTCCTCTGCTCTGAGACAGCCTGCAGCTGCTCTGAGCACGAGACCCTCAGGAGTTCCTGATGATAGGGGAGTGGTTTCTGGTGTGTTGGCTGGGGTGAGGCTATCCCTAGATAAGCTGCCCCTGGACACAATAAAGGGGGCGATCTTGGGGCATTCCTGTTTTAAGGATGACCCATGTCTCTGTCTGTGTGTTTTTGTGTGTTTCAATCTTCAGCCCTTTGTCCAGTTCACGAACTGTATGGTAGCTCATAGAGTGCAGACAGGCGTGGTGCACTACACCTCATGTCTCAAGTCCTCTGTCCTTCTTCCCAAAGTGGCCACATTGCACAATCCTTCCTTCGCTTTTGCATCTGACTGGTTGGAGCTGCTAGAGCCCCGACTCTGAGCCCGACAACTCTGGTAACAGCTGCACTGTGGTTGAACCTGCTCTTCACCTTCACTAGGGGTGGACAGGAAAGCACTTGGGGGAGGGGGCTGGCAACCTGCTGGATCTTACAGATGCAGTGGGTATCCCTTTTCTGGGTTCCAGATGGAGAAGTGGCCCTCAACCTTGCCCTGGTACACCAGCCAACTCTCAAGAGGGATTTACTGTGCTCTTCCTGGGGTCAGAAACCTCTGTGCTATTAGACCAGGTCCTGCCATGTGGCCCAGGTGGTCAGGCAGCTCCTCTTTTGGGATGGCCACAGGCTGGAGTGAGACTTGGAGTCAGTGGTGCTGTTCAGTCCACAGAGGATAGGGAAGCTTTGGATACTTGGTTGACAAGCCATAGGTCACCCAGCAGGCCCGGAGAAGCCACACACTATACAGCACACATCGGCCACTCACTCCCCAGACCCAGGCACTGCCATCTTAACAATGTGTCACCTGACCTCTAGGCAAATGGGGAAATATAACCTACAGGCAAGGCCTTTGAAAAGGACGTTTAAGGACAGGTTTAAAAGCCCACATAGGGGCTAGGGATGTTGATGAGCAGGTAGGATGCAGGGGTAGCATAGGGGCTAGGGATGTGGGTGAGCAGGTAGGATGCAGGGGTAGCATGCGCAGAGCCCTGGAGTTCATCCCCAGCATTGGGTAAACCAGGCACAGTAGTTACCCTTGTAATTCCAGCACATGGGAAGCAGAGGCAGGAGGATCAGAAGCCCAAATCCACCCTCGGCAGCATAGAGAGTTCAAGACTGGGCTACATAAAATTCTATCTCAGTAATTAATAATTTAAAAGAGTCAGGATGGGGACCCAGGGAAAGGTCATTGAGTATCTTACTTTGTAGAGGGAGTCAGGCCCTTCTGCCTCAAGCTCTAAGGGGAATTACAGATTCCATAAGGGGTTGACCGGGCTTTGGTTCAGCAGTCGTCCCTTTTGGCACATTCCTTTATTCTCAGCCCCTCTCCAGAATCTGCCAGTCTCTCTCTAGGGTCACCTCTTCAGAAGTGCAGGCACCATGTCTCTGTGTAATCAGCCAAACACAACATAGCACCAGCCCTACTCCTGAACTTTTCTGTCCTTAACCCTTGGACTGGGTACAAGTGGCCATGGTTGGTTATGTGCTCAACAGAGATGCTAAGAGAGACATAGAGAAAGAAAGATGCACAGAGAGAGAGAGAGAGAGAGAGAGAGAGAGAGAGAGGGAGGGAGGGAGGGAGGGAGGGAGGGAGGGAGGAAGGGAGGGAGAGAGGAGCAGGCTAACCATTCCTCCACCCAGCCCCTTGTGAGACAGCCACATAGTCTATGTCTCCCATATAGACCTAGGAATGCTACCAGCATACCCCTGGTGCAAGCCAGTGTGAGAAGTTGCTGTCATTTTCAGAGGACCCTGAGGTGCAACGAACAGGGTGACATCTTGAGGCACTGTCACATTATGTCCCTCCCACTGTAGACTGAGCCCCGCCTCCTGCAAACTTTCCAGGGAGTGCAGCATACTTTAATTTCACAGAAGCAGGGCTAACCCTCCTTGAAGGCGGTCTGCAGGCCCAGGGGTCTGTGTAGGCAGTGCCTGTCTAATTGTGTGTGCTCCATGCACCAGGCTCCGCCTCCTGGATTTCAGGCTTCGCTGAAGTCTAGCTCAGTACTGGGTATTCTGATTCACCAGCTCCGAGCCTCCGGAGACTTCTAAAAATGGCACTTCCGAGCCCTGACTCAGTGGTGAAGGAGGCATTTGGTTCCTTCTCCTGAGTAGGAAGGCATGACTCATCCCTCCTTCTTGCCCGAGGCTTGGGAAAAGCCTTTGACACTAACCCCCTGGCTTGATGCTGGACTGCAGCTGTAGATCAAGCCCTTGCCGCCTTTATGAGTAAATAGATGGAGCTGCTTTTTTTTTTTTCCATGTGAGAGTGGATGCAGGGGAAACAAGGTGGAGGATTTTGAGCGGCTGAGCCAAATGTGAGCAGGGGCCCCTCACCTGCTTTCTCCTCTCCTTTCTGAGACAGATGTTGCTTCAGCAGCGACACCTTAGAGCTCTGTCAGGTGGAAGTCCCAGTCCCAGAACAAAATGGCCCGATAGTGGGCGTGGGGCTCATGGTGTATACGCATGTATGTGGAGAGGCCAGAAGATGGCCTTTGGTGTCGTTCCTGAAGAGCAAGCCATCCTTTTCTGAGACTGGGTCTGGTCTGGAATTCACTGAGTAGGCCAGACCGGCCGGCCGTAGAGCCCCGGGTATACCTCTGCCTCCCAGCACTGGGATCGGAAGCATTGCCCAGGGCCCAGCATTTCACCGGGTTTGGGGATGGAATTGTGGTCCTCATGCTTGCATGAGAAGTCGTCTTCCCAACCCTCCCTACAGTTTTGTTTTCCTTGTTTTTTAAGAAAAAAAGGCTTCAGATTTATTCCTATTTTATGTGTTTGAGGCGTATACCTGCATGTATATGTTCATTATATACATGCCTGGTCATGTAGGTCAAAGGTCAGAAGAAGACTTCAGATCCCCTGGAACTAGAGTTACAGATGACGTGAAGCCACCATGTGGGTGCCAGGAGTCAAACCGGGACCGTCTGCACGAGCAACAAGTGCTCTTACTTGCAGAGCCATCACCCAGGTCAGCTTCTTACCCCTTGTTTCCTCCAGGGTGGGTCTAGATAAGACCAGATAAGAGGTCAGACTCTGTACACAGAGCTTGAGGCCAGCCTGGACTAGGAAGAAGAAAAAGAGGAGGGGGGAAGGGAGCAGGAGATGGGGGAGTAAGGAAGGAGGGGAGGGAGAGGAGAAGAGGAAGGGGGCAGGGGTGGAAATAACCCTCATCAGATTTGCATAGAACTTGGAAACTGCCAGGTGCTACTGACAGCCCCGGCTATGAGGCTATGAGCATGCGAGCCATTAGTTAGTAGATGGAAGTTCCTGGTTTGCAGGATCTCCCACTGAAGCATTCCTTTGTGTCCCAGATTTTCAGGCACAAGAGTGCCGGGCACAGTTAGACAGCAGTGCCAGAGGAAAACAGGCAGGTTCCCTGGCTTCTCTCACCACTGCAATCACGGCTGGGTATGCAGGGCGGGCTGAGTGCATCCCTGGCTGCCTGCCAGGCCTTAAAGGCGAGCTTAGATTGCTTAGCTGAGCAGCGCGGAACCTAACTTATAAATAACCCAAGAGCTCTGAGCTGCCTCCCCCAAGGCCAGGTCTGCTGTGAGCTGTGCCCCAAGGAGATCAGGGTAGAGCTCAACAGAGTTGTTCTGCTTTGATTTCACAGAGCACAGACAAGCCTTTCTGGATGCGGAGATATATGGTAAGACCTCCGGCCCAGGATGTAGGCTTGCCTTCTTCTTCATTGGAATTAAATTGCATGCAGAGAGGGAGGGATAGGATGGCTCAGTCAATACAATGTCTGCTGTGTAAACATGAGGACCTGAGTCTGGGTCCCCAGCACCCACACGAAAAGCTGAGCGTGGTGGCATATGTGTATAACCCCAGTATATATATGTGTATTATCAGCAGTGCTGATTCGAACAGAGGCCTCACTGTAGGTCACTGACCAATCAATCAATCCTTATAAATCTGTGAGTGAGCTCTAGTGAGAGACCCTGTCTCAAAAAATAAAGCGGAGAGTAATTGAGGAAGGCACCTGGTGTCAACCTATGGCCTCCACAGGCATGCATACATATGTGCACATACGTGCACACACATGTGCCTGCATGCACACACATAAGCAAACAATGGAGTAAAATACAATGGGCCCGAGGAGACAAGCAGCTTCTGTTCCTCTTTTTTATTACTAGGGACTGAACCCAGGACCTCACACATGCTCTAGCACTAAGTTATTATACTCCCAGTCTTCCTTTGATTATTATTGTTGTTGTTAGTTACTATACAATTATCTTGTTAAGTTACTGTTTTTTTGTTGTTGTTGCTGAGACAGGGCTCACTCTGAAGCCCAGGTGGTCTGATTTCATCTATGTAGCCACACTGTCAAGGCAAGAGCCTCCTACCTCTGCTTCTTGATTTCTAAAGTTCCAGACATGTGTTACTAACCCCAGCTGATTTTTATATTATATCTTATTTTGTTTCTGTTTGGAGGCAAGGACCTTAGTAAGGTAACCAGACTGACCTTGAACTCGTTCTGTAATCCTGGCTGGCCACAAACTTGCAGTTCTCCCTCTTCAACCTCTGGCGTGACTGGGGTTAGAGGCCCGCAATAGTGAGCCCTGCCACAGTGATGAGCAGCTGCTTTCCTCAGCACACAACTTGCACTGAGCGAGACAGAACCTTCAGGGATGCCCTGACCTGTCTGAGAAGCCAGCGGGCATCATTTTCATACAGCCTGCCCAAGCTCATGGAGAGATCACACAAAAGTGTCCGTGTTAAGAGGCATCTGTCGCCGGGCGGTGGTGGCGCACGCCTTTAATCCCAGCACTTGGGAGACAGAGGCAGGTGGATCTCTGCGAGTTCGAGACCAGCCTGGTCTACAGAGCTAGTTCCAGGACAGGCTCCAAAGCCACAGAGAAACCATCTCGAAAAACAAAAACAAAAACAAAAACAAAAAAAAAAAAAAAAAAGAGGCATCTGTCATCAGAAAACACCTGCCTTAGGTACTAGTCTGTTGCCCTGAGAGGTATCATGACCAGGGCAACTCTTACAAAGGAAAGCATGTATCTGGGGCCTGCTTTCAAAGGCTTAGTTCATTATCATGGTTGTGGAAAGCAGACAGGCATGGTGCTGGAGCAGTAGCTGAGAGATTTACACACTGATCTACAATTGCAGAGGGAGAAAGAGAGTAGAGGGGAATGGAGGAGAGGAGGGGAGGGAAGAAGAGAAGAGAAGAGAAAAGAAAAGACTTTACCAGACATAGGCCTTTGAAACCTCAAAGCCAACCCCCCAGTGACACACTTTCTCCAACAAGGCCACACCTCCTAAGCTTTCTAATCCTTCTTGAACAGTTCCACTAACTGGTGACCAAGCATTTAAACATAAGAGCCTAGGGAGACCATTTTCATTCAAATGATCACACTATCTTTTTTTTTTTTTTTTTTCGAGACAGGGTTTCTCTGTGGTTTCTGGAGCCTGTCCTGGAACTAGCTCTGTAGACCAGGCTGGTCTCAAACTCACAGAGATCCGCCTGCCTCTGCCTCCCAAGTGCTGGGATTAAAGGCGTGCGCCACCACCGCCCGGCTCTGATCACACTATCTTTGCAGACCATAGACTACAAGACTGGAACCTGGCTATTAGAAAGAGCTCTTGGGTTTCTTTATAGACTATTGCATGCCCAGAGATGCACTCAGTGTCTCACACACGAAGGAACCTCAATTATACAGGTTGTGTGGGTGGATAAATGATAAAAACATGAAAATATTGTCACAGATTAAATTTCTGGAACTTGCCAAAGTTACAGTTTTCTAGAAAGCATGAAAAGCAAATGTTTATGACTGGCAGCACCCCTGAAAGATGCTTGTGTTCTGCTGAACTTTCAGAAAACTAGAGAGCCAATACTCCAGACAAACCTTAGCCCCAGTAACTCTATCCAGTGTTGGACAGCATCACCTACTGGCCAATTCTGGTATTGTGTCCCAACTACATTGGGCATTATTCCTTCAGGAGGACCTCCGAGTTTGCACATTAGGGATTCAGTGGTAGGTAATGAACACTGCCTAGAGGAAAGTAGCAATGGCTGGTATCCAAGATGGATGAAGGAGGCTGGAGTGTGTCCAAGGGTTTCTTGATGATATTTCCTCAACATGTCTTAAGATCAGCTTTGTTGACAAAATGTTTACCTGAATCTATTTGGAGAATAACTTTTAAAACATAATTTTAATATTATTGTTTTATGTCTGGGTGGGTGCTTTGCTTACAGGTGTGTCTGTGCATCACATGCATAAAATGCCCGTGGAGGCCGGGAGAAGGTGTCAGATCACCACGTTGGGTGCTGGGAATTGAACCTGGGTCCTCTGGAAGAACAGCCAGGACTCTTAACCACTGAGCCATCTCTCCAGTCCCCTGGAGAATACTTTAACCACAAAACTGTGGGGCAAAAGCCAATTGGAAAATGTTATTTCCACAAGCATTCTATAAAGTCATGCCACTTATTGAGAAGAAATGTCTTCACGGAGGATGAGGTTATCCCTAGACAGGCGCTAGGATTTCGTGCAAGACAAGCTTCTAAGTACACGGGAGCCAGGGACAGCATGGCATCTGTGGCTCTGCCTACCGGCTAGGTCCACTGGGCAACTGTGGATGTTCCAACCCTCATCTCGGAGGTACTGAGAGAGTTGCCTTCCAGAGCAATGGTCAGGACTCTGTTTTGACTGATTCTTTTGTGAATTGAAAGGAAAAGGTTCAAAAGACTTTGAAACAGCTTACTGTTTGCTTTTTTCTCCCTCCCTCCCTCCCTCCCTCCCTCCCTCCCTCCCTCCCTCCCTCCCTTCTAGATAGATTGGCCTGGAAATTACCACGTAGACCAGGCTGGCCTTGAACTCACAGAGCTCTACTAGCTTCTGCCTCTGAAACTTGCTCATCTTCATTAAGTACACAGGGAACAACTGTTCCTGTCTATGGGCTTGTCTCAGCAATGTGGAAAATCAGGGAGTTTCAAGTGAGATGCTGGAGCCAGCTGTGTTTGCACGTCGCCTGTAATCTTAGCACTCCATGGAGTGGAGGTGGGGCATAGCCCGGGCTGTGTTCATTTAAGATGTCAGAGTCAGAGATAAAACGGCAGCGGGCATTGTACTCACCCTTTGAGCTGTGTCAGGTGTGCACATCCCCACCCTCACATGCAGGGGTTCACACCTGCTCAGTCTGGACCACACTCCCCATCCTCCTATGCAGGGGCAGCAGAATGTCATGTCCACATCTGCTCAGCTCTGGGACACATCCCCACCTACCCATGCAGGAGCAGAGTTCAGGCCCCAGGAAAAGATTTCAGAAAGACCATCTCTGTTAACAAATTCTATTTCCAAACCCCCATCAGAGTTGGGATTAGTGCAAATTCCCCAGGGCATGGGAGCAAGGTGAAGGAAAAATAATGTTACAAGATTACAGGTTTTGTTTTTTTTCCCCCAGCCTCCTTACTCCTCTGTATGTACTCCATAGCCTCTTTCTGAATATGCCTCTTATGGCTTAGGGACTTGCTGCTCAGAGTTTGACCCACTGACCCAGCATGGCTACCATCAGGTGTTACAGACAGTGCAGAATGTCAATTGGTCTCAGCAAAGCTACAAACTCAGATTCTGCATGCTAGCAAGGTCTGCAGCCATGTACAGTCGCAGACCAGCTTAGGTGATTGGCCCCAGCTAGGCTGGCCCTCCTCCTTCTAATCTTCCTTCCCTTTCTCTTTTGTGACAAGGTCTTTTTATGTAGCACAGACTGACCCCAGACTTTAGTTCTGCTTGCCTCAGCTCCCAAGTGCTGGGGTTATAGACATAGACCACCATGTCCGGTCCTTTCATTTCTAAGGAGCAGGTCCACCCCATCCCAGTCCTTCTTCTTTTCTTTCGTGTGCATCTGTGTCTCTTTCACTCATTCCCCACATTATTTGAGACAGGCTCTCACAGAACCTAGGTTCTCAGAGCCTGCTACACTAACTGGCCAATGAGCTACAAGGACCCGCCCCCTTTTCCCCGCCTCCCAGTACTGGGATTGTACACACACAACACTGCTTCCCCTAACTTTTATATGTGGGTGCTGGGGATCAAACCAAGGTCTTTATGTTTGTATCGCAAGCATCTTACCCGCCGAAACAGCTCCCTAGCGCCCCATTCTTCTCTTTAAGTCTCTCCTCAACATCTAGGTATTTTAAACACACATGGTGGCTGGAAACCCCTGTTCCACTTTCAAACATGCTTAATTTAGGGGTCACAATTAGTAAGTCACCACGGGGAGAAAACAAATAAAATTTAGGGATGGCTGACAGGTTTTTGCCACTGAAGAATTCCTGGGAGCGTGGGTGTGTGTTTTGCACCCCCGAGCTGTTTGAAGTCTAAGGACTCCTTCCTGCCTCCCCGAGCACAGGCACCCAGACATGTTCATCTTCCACACATCTGTCCAGCTTCTCTCCCCTTGGTCCCACCCACCCTTATGTCCAGCAGGCTGCTGTCTCGCATATGTACCCCTGGAATAATTAGGGGGCTAGTTACTTCAGAAAACAAACAGCCACTCTAGGTCCTTGCTCTAACAGTCCAGTAATAGCTGTGAATTTCATAACAAATATAAAGATTTCAGAATGTTCCAGAGGTTCTGAAAGGCTCTGGAAATCCTGGCCCAAGTCTCTCCCATTTTTGACTACTCCCTCAGCTTAGTCACATGTTCATTTTGTCCCTTTGCAGACCCTGGACAACCCTGACCCCAGTTGGTGCCTTTTGACCCCACATTCTCTATCCCCTCCCTGGCTTTATTTTCTCATGAGGCTTCTGGCCACCATGAATTTTTTGTTTGTGACCAGGGTGGGGCTTTATCAGTCAAGCTCCTAGACACATGGTAGATGCTGTGTGAACATTTGTTGAATGAAGGCTTGAGTATTAGAGACTGTATTTCAGGAGTTGCGGGTGTAACCAGATAATGTAACAGGAAGAATGGATTTACGCCATTCACAGGATGACCACCACCCCCACACACACACCCAGGGTTCTTTTTAATTTTTACCTATTTTCCCCCAGTCTTGTGCAGGCTAGAGTTACCTAAACTCAGAAGTTACATTTTACCAGTTCAGTCTCTCTACTTTGTCAAAATCTTTTTTGGAGAGGATGCCAATCCACGAGGGTGATCCTGGGCTGGGAAGATGCCTCAATGGGTAAAGTAATTGCTGAGCAAGCACGAGGACCTGAGTTCGAATCCCTATTGCTCACGTAAAGCCAAGTGCAATGCTTGTAATCCCAGCACTCCTGTGCCGAGATGAGAGGCGGAGAACATAGACTCTTTGGGAACTTGTGGGCCCGCTGGCCTGGGGTACACAGTGACAGCTTTGTCTCAATCAAGGGGAAAGGTAAGGACCAACACCAAAGGCTGTCCTTTCAATTCCACATACAGGCCTGCAGTCACACACACACTCCTTACCATGGCATGCATATGCCTGTAAACACACACCTACACCACACCCCCACCGCCACCCCCACCGCCCAAAGTTGTTGGGTTTTTGTTTTTGTTTTTTGTGTTTAATCAGGGTGCTCTCACTTCAGATTTTGTTTTGTCTGAGCTCAGGGAGTGTTCTCACCTGTCCTGGCTTGGAGCTGCCGCGGCCTGAGCAGAGTCAAGTCGGGCCCCAAGCTGTCCGAGGGGAAGGGTCACCGGCTTTTAATTAATGGTACACCTGTCACATCTTTTCCTTTCATCCAGGCAGCGCCCTCTAGTACAAACAGGATGGGAGCAGCCCTGCGGCCGCGTTGCTTTTCATCTGTGCGCGCGCGCACTGCACGCTGGCTCCAGTATGCTCCATTCAGCCCCACCCAGAGGTGCTCCTCCTCCCCTCTCCCATCCATTATGCCTCTCGTTCTGTTTCCAGGACCCTGGCCTGCTTCACTTGTAACACATCTTTTACTGCGGGTGGGTCAGGAATGGCCTGGTTGAAAGATTGCTCCAAAGGCCGGTGGAGAAGGTAATGCCCTGATCACCTCACCTGCCTCAGGAAGCGAGTGATGCCAGCAGGGGCGAGATGGGCTGTGAGGGAGACCCTAACTGTGTAAACCGCGCCAGCTGCTGTGACTTCCTTCGCCTGCGCACAGTGCAGCTCTGACGTCCCCCACCTACACAACCGCATGGCCCTCTAGGTACCAGGACCAGCGGCCTCCAGTGTGAACTTATCCAGCATGGCTAAGCTTTCCCTGAAACTGCCAGAAGTTGGGCCTTCAGGCAGCCAGAGAGTGCAGTGCCTTAGGCAAGGGCAAGAATTCACTGCTCAGGATAGTGGGGCAGCCTGGGTCCACCCTGCCTCCGTGACTCCACTACCCAGGTACAACCCTTTTGCCCTTTCCCTCTTTCAGAACCCGCACATGGCAAAGACACCGCTCACTGTTTTGGAGCCAGCCTGTGACAAAGATATTTCCCAATTGCCTCAAAGGGATGTCTCTCTCTCTCTCTCTCTCTCTCTCTCTCTCTCTCTCTCTCTCTCTCTCTCTCTCTCTCTCTCTCTCTCTCTCTCTCTCTCTCTCTCTCTCTCTCCTATGTCCCTATGAATGTGGACTCCAGAGGTTATCCGCTGCTGTCCAGACCCAGGGGCAGCCTACTTTTTTTGAGACAGGGTCTCTCCCTGGTCTGGAATTTGCCAAGTAAGCTTCTGGTCGGAGAGCCCTGGGGATCTGCCTGCCTTCCCTCCCCGAAATCCCCAGTGCTGGCATCACAAGCGCTCCCCTATGCCCACCCACCTTTCTGAAAAGTTAAAAAAAAACCCTGTATTTATTTAAAGATTTATTTTATCTTTAATTATATGTGGGTGTGTTTTTATGTGGGTATTTGCATATGAGTGAATATACCTGCAGAGACCAGAAGAGGGCATCATCGGCCACCCCTGGAGCTGGAGTTACAGAACATGATGCTGGCTCCAAATTCAGGTCTTCTGCATGAGCTGAACCATCTCTGCAGCCCCATAGCTGATCTTTATTATTTTATTTTTTGGTTTTTCTAGACAGGGTTTCTCTGTGTAACAGTCCTGGCTGTCCTGGAACTCAATCTATAGACCAGGCTGGCCTCAAACTCACTGCCTGCTTCTGCCTCCCAAGTGCTGGAATTACAGACGTGTGCCACAACCACTGGGCCCTGATCTTTATTTTTTATTAGTTTTTGAGAAAGGGTCTCACTTTGTAACCATGGCCAGCCTGGAATTCACTATGTAAACCAGGCTGGCCTCAGACTGATAGAGACCCACCTGCCCTTGTGACCTAAGTACTGGGGTTAGAGGTGCCTCCACGACCAGCAAGATTCTTCTTTTAAAACAAACATGGGCTCATGTTACCCAGTACCATGTACAATGAATACAGTATAATCTACATTTTGTGAGTTGGAGGTCAGAAAAGGAATAAAGGAATACACGAGGGGTCTTCAGAGTGAGAGAATGCTGGAGTCTCAGGCCACCAGGTTTAGGATTTTACTGCCTGAGACAGAGAGGTAGAAAAGGGAAGAGAAGGTTTTGAAGTTGGGGGAGGGGGTTCAGCTGTGATGGTAAGCAGTGGTGCAGAGCAAAGAACATCTGGGGGTAACAATACCTCTTTAGCAGGTACTTTCTCTTTCTTTCGCTGTTTTGAGATGTGTGCTGTTTCTACCTCCAGGCTTCCAGCCGTTCCCTTGTGGCTGTAAACAAGATTTTTGTTTGTTTGTTTGTTTGTTTTGGAGTCCAGGTTTCTCTGTACAACAGCTCTGGCTGTCCAGGAACTTGACTGACAGACCAGGCTGGCCTTGAACTCAAAGCCTTTGCCTTCCCAGCGCTGGGATTGAAGGTGTGCTCCACCATACCCTGAGCTAACGGATTTTAAAACTGGTCAAAGAGGCTCCAGTTTAAACTCACGACGGAGACAATCTACACCGCTCTGTAGAAAGGATGAACAATCTCTAGTCCTGTGTGGGGGCTGGGGATTGCTCCACTGGTCACTCAAACGCTTATATTTCCTTGGCACCAGCTCTTTGCCCACTAAGAAGTTTATACTGATCATGGGAAAATGGTGTTTAGCTAAAGGCTCACAAGAACCCCTCTACATTCAACTGAGCTTTGCCAGTGAGACGTTCTCCACTTCAGTCACGTGTCACAAACAGTTTTCTCAGCCTCCTCCAGGCTCCAAGGTCTGCCTCTTTTAGCCTGATGAAAGCACCTGGCCTGTGCTTTCTAGGTCTTCTGAGTTGGGATTGCAAACTGCCGTCAGGCATTTGAAATGTACAGCCTCTGTTTTCTTCATAAGGATCACAACCCCCATGCACTGTTTGCTGTCTACACTTAGAAACCATTTCAATAGCATGTGCATTTCATTCACTTATATTACGCTCAGTCTTCCAGCTTTTTAAACAGGAAGTCAAGCCTGTATATTGTTTATTCCCCCAAAGGGATGACTTTTCTTCTTTCACGCCTCACACAATTTGCCCATTTGAAATGTCCCTCCAAGGGTTTTCAGTGTGACCACGAGTTGTGTCGCCGACAGCACAACTGATTATAGAACATTATTGCCAGTGAAAAGAAGCACAGTAAACATTCGCTGTCGTTCCTCGTGCTTCTTCCCTTCTGAACCTCACCCTGCTGCCAGCGATCATCTATCCACTTTCTGTAAATATTCATCAATATTTCCTCATTTCTTCTGCTAACTGTCCAAGCCACTGATGGCTGCCATTTGACTTTTTATCTTGGTGGCATCACTTTTTAGATTAAAATGTTATGGATTGATGGATGATGATAATTGATTGGGTGGAGATGAAAGAAACAGAAGACAACTTCTTTTCTTTGTTTGATTTTTGGTTTTTTAAGACATGAGTTCACATCAACTACGTTAGATAATGTGTGTCTTTTTCTGCGTGTGGCTTATTTTACTTAACATAATGTTCTCCAAGTCTGCCTGTGTTTTTGTAAAGAACAGGGTTTTTGTATGAACAGATATTCCGTTGTGTATGTGTATCATATTTTCTTCACCCGGTCATCTTCTTTTTTTGTTTATCGCAGCAATTATTTTATTACATTCTAACCACAGTTCTCCCCGCACCCCTCCTCTCACCACTCCCTTGCCTCCCCCTCCAGCTACCTCCTACCCACTCCTCCCAGTGGGTAAGGACTCCCATGGGGAGTCAACAAAGTTTGACATCTTAAGTTGGGGCAGGATCAAGCCCTTACCACCCACATTAAGTAAGGTTGACCATGGCACCCCATCATAGGGAATGGGCTCCAAAAAGCCAGCTCATGCACCAGGACAGACCCTGGTCCTACTGCCAGGGGCCTCTCTGGTAGTCCAAGTTTCACCACCGTCTCCCACATATGGAGGAAAGTCATCTTATTTTCTAAGAGATTTAATTTACTTTTATTTTATGTGTGTGGGTGTTTTGCTATTGTGTATATGGGCACACAACAGGGTTGCAGAGTCCACAAAGGGCAGATGAGGTTGTCAAATTCCTGGAACTGCCAGGGGTGCTGGGAACTTAACTCAGTCCCCTGCAAGAGCAACAAATACTCTTAACCAGCTAGCCGTCTTACCAGCCCCTGTTCATTTTTAATGGGTACTATATTAGGACTATTGCCTAAACATGGAAGTACTGATGTCTCACATACTGTTTTTATTCTCTTTGGAAATATACTCTCAGTGGAGGGGTTGCAGGGAGTTTAGTTCTGTGGGTTTTGTTTGGTTTTAAATGGTATTTGTTTGTTTGTTTGTTTTTGTTGCTTTTTTTTATAGTGCTGAGGATAAAACCCAAGGCCTTAGACATAATAGATGAGCTCTCCACCAACAGAGCCACACTATAGTTCCTATTTTTGTTTGATTTTATTCTTTAAAAGTTATCATTACATGTTTACACACATGATAGTAAGGGCATGCCCCAACACGTGTGGATCAGCTCTCTCCTCTTACCTTCACGTGGATTCCAGGCATCACACTCAATGGCCAGGCTTGTGCGGCAAGCACCTTTTCTGAGTCATCCTGGTCAATGTTTTTAATTTTTTCAGGAATCATTTTTCCATAGTGATGATACTAATTCATACCCCCGGAAACAACGTGTGAAAGTTCCCCTTTCTCTATATTCTTGCTGATGCGTGTTACTTATGAATCTTTGAAAATTCCTGCTCTAACTGGAGTGAGGTGATATCTCACGGTGATTTTGATTTGTGTTTCTGTGATGATAATAATGTTGAGTGTTAGCTGGGCAGTGGTGCATGCCTTTAATCCCAGCACTCAGAAGGCAGGGACAGGCAGATCTCTGTAAGTCTGAGGTCAGCCTGCTTTACAGAGCGAGTTCCAGGACAGGCTCAAAAGCTACAGAGAAACCCTGCCTTGAAAAAAATCAAATAATAATAATAATAATGAGTGTTAAAAAATATCTGTTGGTCCCTTGTACATCTTCTTTGGGAAAATGTGACTATTTGGGAATGTTGGAATTTCATTTGGGTTATTTGCTTTCTTGATATCATTTGGGATCTTTATAAATAGTTGAGTATTTTCCCCCACAATGTTTGTTGACTCTTCATTGTGTCGATTGTTTTCCTTGCTGTGCAAAATTCTTTAGCTTGATAGCATCCCATAATCCCATTTGATAAATGTTATTATCCACCCCACCCCTTTCTTGAGATAGGAGCTGTCTATGTAATCCCAGATGGCCTCAGATTTGGGATCTTCTTGCCTCAGCCTCCTGAGAGCTGGGATTATAGACATTCTCTATTACAAATGCTTTTGAAGACATCAAAATACTCCTTGTCCAAAACAATGTAATGAAGTTTTGCCCTGTGCTTTCTTCTCTTTCATTATTTTAGATCTCTCCTTTGAATTTTTCGCCATTCTCAAGCAGGCTTTTATACAGTGTAGGAGGTAAAGGTTGGATTGTTCTGCATGTCCAGTTTCCCCAACACCATTTCATGAAGATAATAAAAGAGTAACCCAGGTCGGCATGTGTCCTTTTTTGATTTATGCCTCGCAGTAAATGTATAGATTTCTTCCCAGGCGCTCTGTCTTACATCGGATCTTACATCTGTTTTCATGTCACTACTGTGCAGTTTTCATTGATATAAGCATTTTTGTTTTGTTTTGTTTGAGATAGGGGTTGTCTGTTTTTGAGACAGGATGTCACTATGTAGTCCTGACTGGACTCTAACTTACTATGTAGACCATTCTGGCCTCAAACTCAGAGGTCTACCTGCTTCTGCCTCCCAAGTGCTAGGATTAAAGGCATGCATCACCACGCCTGGATCATCACTGTGGTTTTGGACTGTATTTTGAAGTTAGGCAATGTGAATGCTCCTGCTGCTTTATTTGTTTGTTCGTTGTGGCAGTTTGAATGAGAAATGTCTCCCATAGTCTTGGGTGTTTGAATACTTGGTCCCTACTTGGCGGCCCTATTTGGGGAGGTTTAGGTGGTACAGCCTTGCTGGAAGGAGTTCACTGAGGTGAACTTTGAGATGAAAAACCTTGTGCCTCCTCCAGTTCACACTCTGCTTTGTGGTTTCTTTGGGAGATCTGAGCTCTCAGTTCTTCATGCCTTCTGCTTCCTGTTTTTACTCCCAGGATACACTCTTATTCCCTCGGAACCACGAGCCAAAGCAAAGTGGTTCTTCTTTAAGCTGCCTTGAGCCCTGATGTTTTGTCAGAGCAACAGAAGGTGACTAACACATTTATTTGGGTCAGGATTGTTGTGAAGGTCAGCCTTTGTCATCAACCTGACTGGGTTTAGGGTCCCCACAGAAACACACCCCTAGGTGTGTCTAAGAGGATGCTTCAGAGAGATTTAACTGCAGAAAGAAGACAGACCATGGGTGGCACCCTCCCACGCTTGACTGAGGTGTGTGTGGGTGGCATCATCCCACAGGCTGAGATCCAGTACTGAGTATGAACTGGTGGAAGAGAGTTATATACCAGCAGTCGCCTCTCTGCTGCCCGACTGTGAACACAGCAGGGTCAACTGTCTCACGCTTCTGTTGCCGTGCCCCCTCTGCTGTGAAGACTACACCCTAAAGCTGTGCCCCAGATGAATCCTTCCTCCTGGGAATTGCTTCTTTTTAGATACTTTGTCACAGACATTAGAAAAGTAATAATACAGTGGTTCTCAACCTGTGGGTTCCTACCCCTTTCGGGATCGAATGACGCTTTCACAGGGGTCACCTGAGACCATCAGAAAATCCACATATTTAAGTTATAATTCATAACAGTAGCAAACATACAGTTGTGACCCCCTATGGTTGGGGGTCACACCATGAACTGTATTAAAAGGTTGCTGCGTTAGGAAGGTTGGCAATCACTGGGTTAATACGATTGCTTTGACTCTTCCATGCCCTTTGTGGTTTTGTACACCAGTTAAGACTACTTTTTCTGAGCCAGTGAGATGGCTCAGGGAGTAAAGATGCTTGTCACACAAGTCCTGCGACCTGAGTTCAATCCCTGGAGCCCACATAAAGGTGGACGGAGAGACCTGACTTCACAAAGTTGTCTTCTGACCTCCACATGTGTGCTTTGGCATGTGTGCCCCTGATATATCATACACACAGAGAGAACAATAAATTAATGAACAAGTCATTTCGAAAAGATTGTTTTTTTCTATTTCTGTGAATAATGTTATTGGAATTTTTATAGGAATTGTAATAAGTATGTAGCTTTTTTTGGGTTGTATGATTACTTTAGCAATACTAATTTTTCCAGTTCACAAATATGTGTCTTAATTGTGTCTTCTTTCATTTTTAAAAAATTAATTAAATTTTTCATTTACTTTACATTCCGGCCATAGTTTCCCTGGTCTCCTCTCCTCCTGACCCCTCCCTGAGCCTCATCTCTGCTTCCCCCTCCATCCACTCCTCCTCTGTTTCTGTTCTAAAAGGGGTAGACCTCCCGTGGGTGTCAACAAAGCGTATCATATCAAGTTGAGGTAGGACTAAGCTCCTCTCTTTGTGTGGAGGCTGGGAGAGGCAACCCAGTATAAGGAATAGATTCCCAAAAGCCAGTGTTAGGGAAAGACCCTGATCCCACTGCTAGGAATCCCACAATAGACCAAGCTACTTTGTCTTTTGGTTAGTTTGAACAAGGATTTGGCTATCTTGTTGGTTTTCTCAAAGAACCAACTCTTTGCTTCATTGATTCTTTGTATTGTTTCTTTGTTTCTATTTTATTGATTTCAGACCTGAGTTTATTTCCTGTCATTTATTCTTCCTGACTGAGTTTGATTGTTTTTGTTCTAGAGCTTTCAGGTGTGCTGTTAAGTGGCTACCGTGAGATTTCTCCAGATCCTTTATGTAGGCACTTAGTGCTATGAACTTTCCTCTTGGCACTGCTTTCATAGAGTCCCATAAGTCTGGGTATGTGGTACATTTATTTTCACTGAATTCTAGGAAGGAAGTCTTCCATGTCTTCCTTGACCTAGAGGTGGTTCAGTGAGAGTTGTTCAGTTTCCATGAGTTTGTAGACTTTCTGTAGTTTGTGTTGTTGTTGAACTCCAACTTTAACCCATAGTGATCCGATAAGACACAGGGGGTTATTTCAAATTTTTTTTGTATCTGTTGAGATTTGCTCTGTGACCGAGTATGTGGTCAGTCTTAGAAAAGGTTCCATGAGGTGCTGAGAAGAAGGTATATTCTTTTGTGTTCAGATGCTCTGTAGATGTCTGTTAAGTCCATTTGAGTCATGACATCTGTTAGTTCCCTTATTTTTCTGTTTAGTTTCTGTCTGGCAGACCTGTCCGTTGGTGATAGTGGGGTGTTAAAGTCTCCCACCATTAACATGTGGGGTTTGATGTGAGATTTAAGCTTGAGTAATGTTTCATTTTACAAATGTCGGTGCCCTTGTATTTGGGCCATTCATGTTCAGAATTGAGGCTTCATCTTGATGTATTTTTTCTGCGATGAATATGAAATGTCCTTCTCTACCTCTCATGATTTTTAGTTTGAAGTATATTTTGTTAGATGTTAGGATAGCTATACCAGCTTGCTTCTTAGGTTCATTTGATTGGAAAATCTTTCCCCAATACTTTACTCTGAGGTAATTTGTGTCTTTGAAGTTGAGGTGTATTTCTTGTATGTAGCAGAAGGATGGATCCTCTTTTCATATCCATTCTGTTAGCCTGTGTCTTTTTATTAGTGAATTGAATCCATTGATATTAGGAAATATTAATGGCCAGTGATTGCTTATTCTGCTATTTTTTGTTGTTGTTGTTGTTGTTTTGGTGGTGGTGGCAGTGTGTGTGTTTCCCTTCTTTGGGTTTTGCTGGCATGAGATTATCTATTGCCTGTGTTTTTGTGAGTGTGACTAACTTCATTGGATTGGAGTTTTCCTTCTAGTACTTTCTTTAGAGCTGGATTTGTGGATAGCTATTGTTTATATTTGATTTTGTCATGAAATATCTTGTTTTCCTGTCTATGGTGATTTAAAGTTTTGCTGGGTATAGTAATCTTGGCTGGCATCCTTGGTCTCTTAGTGTCTGCAAAACATCTTGTAGGACCTTCTGGCTTTTAGAATCTCCGTTGAGAAACCAGGTATAATTCTCATAGGTCTCCCTTTAAATGTTACTTGGCCTTTTTCCTTTACAGTTCTTAATAATTAGTGTTTTGGTTATTATGTGGCAAGGGGACTTTTTGTTTGTTTGGTCCAGTCTATTTGGTGTTCTATAAATTCTTGTACCTTTATAGCATGCCCTTCTTTAGGTTGGGAATGTTTTCTTCTATCATTTTATTGAATATATTTTCTGTGCCTTTGAGTTGGAATTCTTCTCCTTCCTAATAATTCTTATTATTCTTAAGTTTGGTCTTTTCATAGTGTACCAGATTTCCTGAATGTTTGCGTTAGGAATTTTTTGGATTTAACATTTTCTTTGATCAATCTATTTCCTCTAACATATCTTCAGTGCTTGAGAGTCTCTTTTCCATCTCTTATATTATGTTGGTGATGCTTGCACCTGTAGTTCCTGTTCATTTATCCAGATTTTCCATTTCCAGAATTCTGTCAGTTTGTGTTTTCTTTATTGCTTCTATTTCAATTTGCAAGTTTTGAACTGTTTCCTTCACCTGTTTGTCTGTCCCCCCCCCCCTCCCCGGCTTTCTTTAAGGGATTTATTGATTTCCTCCAATTTTTTTTTTTTGTTTCTTTTCCTCGATTTCTCTAAGGGAATTTTTCATTTCCTTTCTGACAGCCTCTATCATCTTCATAACGTTATTTTAAAGGTCATTTTCTTGTGCTTCAGCTGTGTTGGAATGTTCCGGTCTTGCTGTTGCGGCATCACTGGATTCTGACGGTGCCATGTTACACCTTGTATTGTTGAATGTATTCTTACCCTTGTGTGTATGCATCTGGGTTTGGAGTGATTATAGAACTGGGTGTTGCCTCTTGTGCTGTCTTTGTTGGATGGGTGTTTTGTTCCTTTATTATCTGTTTCCTTTATTGTCTTCTGGCCTTAAGGGCCAACAGTTCTGGTGATTGGCAGGTCTTCAGGTCTAGTAGGGTGTCTCAGCAGAGGTTTGTAGGGGTTTGGGTGCCTAGATTCAATGTGTCTTCCTGTTCTTCTGACTGGTGTGGGCAGTACCTGTGCTTATAGAGTCTGTTCTTCCAACTGGTGTGGGCTGTTTCTGTGCTTATGGAATCTGCTGGAGTTGTGGGGAAAGGCTGACCACGGGGAGGATGATGATGTGGGTGGGTTGAGGAGCAGAGTGGGTCTTGGGGGAACAGAATCCAGTGGGTGGTGGTGGTACAGCCTGCAGGCGGGTCTCTTTCCCATGGGCCAGCTGCGAGGGGCTGCACCAGAGCCTCTGCCTCCATTTCTCTCACTGGTGTTTTATCATCTTTAGCATAGGTCATTTGCCTCCCTGGTTAAATTTCTTCCTAGATAATTTTATTGTTGTTACTGTTGCTTTTGTTTTAATTTTTGGATTTTTTGAGACAGGGTTTCTTTGTGTAGGTTTGGAGTCTGTCCTGGAACTCACTCTATAGACCAGGCTGGTTTCAAACTCACAAAAAGATTTGCCTGCCTCTGCCTCCCGAGTGCTGGGATTGAAGGCGGGTGCCACCACTGCCAGGCAGATAATTGTTTTCTGTAGTTATTGTAAACAGGATTATTTTCTTTCTGGTATAATTTGCCATTCTCATATTTCTGTATGTTGATTTTATATTCTATAACCTTCTGGTTTTCTTTAGTAGTTCCGGTGACTCTGTGGTGGAATCTTTAGGACTTTCTATATATGAAATCATGCCATCTGCAAACAGGGACAATCTTATACCTGCCTTTGCGACTTGCAGTCCTTTTTTGTCTATCTACTGTCTGGAGATTCTGGCTAGAGCTATCAGGATTATGCTCAATAGAGGTGATTTTAAAGTGACCATCCTTGGCTAGTTTCAGAACCTAGAGGGAATTCTCAACTGTCCCCAGTCCTATACTGTAGTTTGTCCTGTGCAGTCTTTACTGTGCTGATTTGCTTCCCATGGATATATAGTGGCTCGGTTTTATTTGAGAGTTTTCATTGTGAAGAGGAGTTGAGGTTTGACGGTTGTCCTTCCTATGGAATTCATCATATGGCTTTTGTACTTTATTCTGTTCATGTGCTGTCATATTTATTCATTTGCTTATGTTGAATTCTCTATTCATCCTAGAAATAAATTCTACTTGACTGTGATGAATGATTTTTAAAAATTGTTTTAAAAAATTTAAAAATTTTTCTTTTTTATTGATGAGTTTCTAAATGTGCAGTTGAATTTGGTATGCTGGTCTAAATGTGTGTGTCTGTGTGTGTCTGTGCTCCATGGCACACATATGTGTGTGTCTGTGCTCCATGGCACACATATGTGAGTGTATATGTGTGTGTCTGTGCTCCATGGCACACATATGTGTGTGTATATGTGTGTGTCTGTGCTCCATGGCACACATATATGAGTGTATATGTGTGTGTCTGTGCTTCATGGCACACATATGTGTGTATATGTGTGTGTCTGTGCTCCATGGCACACATATGTGAGTGTATATGTGTGTGTCTGTGCTTCATGGCACACATATGTGTGTGTATGTGTATGTCTGTGCTCCATGGCACACATATGTGAGTGTATATGTGTGTGTCTGTGCTCCATGGCACACATATGTGTGTGTCTGTGTGTCTCTGTGCTTCATGGCATACAATGTGTGTGTATATGTGTGTGTATGTGTGTGTCTGTGCTCCATGGCACACATATGTGTGTGTATATGTGTGTGTGTGTACTCCACGGCACACACATGTGTGTGTATGTGTATGTCTGTGCTCCATGGCACACATACAGAGGTCAAAGGACAACTTGTGGGAGTCAGCTCTCTTCTTCCACCATGAAAGCCCTGGGGATCAAATTCAGGTCATCAGGTTTGATATCAAATGCCTTTACCTACTGAGTCATCTCACTGTCCCTTGCCAGTGTTTTCCCACAAGAACCTTTGTGCCTCTGTTCATCAGGAATACAGGTCAGTTTCCTGAGGGGTCCTTAGAAATACTGACTACATAGAGTGAATTTGGAATAAGACTTTTCCCCCAATTCTTGGGGTGATTTGTGAAGAATCAGGGTTCTTTCTTAAATGTTTGACAGTGATTGGCATTGAATGCCAGGACCGTCCTTGGATTTTTCTCTCATGGGAGATGTTTCTCTTACAGATTCAGTCTTTTTTCTTGTTCCGTTTCTTTGAAGTTCAGTCTTGGTAGGTTGTGACGATCCAAATATTTATCCCTTTTTCTAGTTATTGATGAGTGATTGTTATGGTAGGCATATGATCTTTTCTATTTTTGTAATAATCATTATAATATGTCCTTTTGCCAACTATTTTCAAGTCTTCTACTTTTTTCCTTTTAGTTAGTTTAGCTAATAATTTCTAAATATTGTTTACAATCTCAAAAAACTCTTCTGTTATGTTGATCTACTTACTTCTTTAGACTTTTTAACATTACCTCTCTGATCTTCATTTCTTATGATGATTTGGTTTCTTTCTTTCCTTCTTTTTTTAATCCTTAATTATTTAGTTTCATAGTGAAAACATCAGGTTGTCTGAGATTTTTTCTTAAATACTTATGATGGTACCTGGAGAGAGAAACAGGTAGGGCAGGGACCCCATAGTCCTGAGAATGTTCTTACTGTCTGACTGGTAAGGCCTGAGGAGCTTCTGGTTTCAGGCTATAGGTGAGGGCGGACTGAAATTGAGAGGAGACACCTGGAAGCTCCCGGGTGGGCCAGCTGGATGGAGTAGCTCATTCCCCTCCCCAGGTTTCACACCAGTTTCTACCAAAAGTCCTATAAGAAGCCCCCAGCTAGCAGCTTGAGGGTGCCCTGTTTCCTCGGACTCCCTCCTGCTCTCTGAGGAGCTCCCCTTCACCTCACCTTGCCTTCCCTCTCTCCCTCCTTCTTAGGTACCCACCTGTGAAATTTTAACAAAGTTCTCTCTAAAACCCACCCTCTGCGTCCTGGGAATTTCATCCACTGGATTCAGGAGACAAGAACTTGAAAGTCTCTGGTTCAGCATGGTTTGGGGCTGCAACCAAGTTTTTCAGAACCCTAGCCCCAAAGCCAAGCTCACCAAGGACTGAGAAAGATCCCATCACTTTCAAAGACACCTTGATATTCCCATACCAGTTATTACTTCAAACTTGCCTCTTGGGCTGCCTTTCCAGAACACTACAGACTCTGGTGTCTGGTCTTCTCATTTATATTTGTTTCAAGACAATTTTAAATTTCATTTGAATTTCACTCTTGGCTTGTTGATTGTGCAGGTGTTTAACTTCCAGGTTTTTATGGTGTTTCTGAGATCCCTCCAAAAATTGGTTTCTGCTCTTATGACATCATGATCTGGAATGATACTTTGACCTTCTTGAGTCTGGAAAGACTTGTCTGTGACCCCACCACGCCTGGCTGGGGAACTTGTTTTGTTATTTTATTGTTATTTGTATGGAAGTGGGTATGTGTAGATGCATGCAGGTACATGTAGAGGCCAGAAGAGGGCGCTGGATCCCCTGCAGCTGGAGTTAAGAAGGCTGTGAACTGCCTGTTGTGTGTGCTAGGAATTCAACTCCAGCTATTTTATGTGCAGTTGCAAATAATGTGTAGCTCACATTTTAGTGGGTTGAGTGTTTCATAAATATCTGCTAGATCCTTTTGTCTTAGAGTGGAGGGGAGTAAGATGAGTCTTGCATGTAATCCTGGCTGGCCTATCTATGAGGCCACTATCTATGAGGCCACTGGGCTGGCCTCAAATTCATCCAGATTCATCTAACTCTGCCTCTCAAGTGTGGGAATTAAAGGCACAAGCACCATGCCTGGCCCTCTAATGTTGAAGTGTATATACTTCTAGTAATATTCGCTGGTCATTTTGTGCCTTTGTCATTATCCGATGGCTTTCTTGTCTCTTTTTAATAGTTTTTCCCTTAAAGGTTTATTTTATGTGTACAAGCCCTATTCAGTTCATCTTTCAGTTGATGGGCTATCCTCTACTGCCCTTCACCTTCCCTCTGTATTTATAGGTGAATTGAGCCTCATGTCCGCAGTGTGTAGCTGGGGCTTCATGGGTTTATTTTGTTGACTGGAAATAGAATTTTGCTATGTGCACCGTGCTGACTTTTTTGTTGTTGTTTTTTGTTTTGTTTTGATTTTTCTCGAGACAGCGTTTCTCTGTGGCTTTGGAGCCTGTCCTAGAACTAGCTCTTGTAGACCAGGCTGGCTTCGAACTCACAGAGATCCTCCTGCCTCTGCCTCCCAAGTGCTGGGATTAAAGGTGTGTGCCACCACTGCCTGGTGCACTGTGCTGACTTTACACTCATAGTAATCCTTCTGCCTCAGCTTCCTGATGCTAGGATTACAGAAACCATGCCTGACTTGTGGATGTGCTTTGCTATTGTCTTTTCTTTTAATTAGTTAATTAATTAAATTAGTTTTGAGACAGGGTCTCATTATATGGCCCTGGTTGACCTGGAATTTACTATGTAGAGCAGGCTACATTCTCAAATTCTGAGTGCTGGGATTGAAGGTGTGCACCACCACACTTGATTCTACTCCTGTATTCTTTGAAAGTAAATCTTATTTTTATTTATGTGTGTGTGTGCATGTTGTGTGTGACCATGCTCTCATGCACATAGTTATCAGCAAAGGACAGAAAAGGGTGTCAGATGTCCTGGGGCTGGAGTTATAGATGACTGTGACCTGTTGGGCGGAATGAACTCTAGTCCTCTGCCAGAACAGCGGAGATATCTCCCTAAGCCCTGACATTGCCTTTAATACCTTCCTGTGTTAGTTTTTTGTGTAATCCATTAGCATGCTCTTTTAGTACGAAGAACTCTCTTTAGCACGTCCTCTGCACACTCTTTAGTGTGTTGGATAATGATGCGCTATCTTAGCTCTCGTTTACACTGGAACTTTCATCTCTCCTTTTTAGGAGGGGAATTTAGGATGATGTGGGAAACAGGGACTGGCCCCTTTAAGAAAGGTTGCCCCTTCCTCCAGAGGTTACACCCATCCTCTCCCCAGATTGCAACTGTTAAAAAATGGGGGGGGGGTCAGAACCAATCAGGGAGGAGAGGACATCCACAAGTGGGTGGGCCCAAGGAGCCTGAAAAAAGTTAACCAGAGTCCCTTGAAAGGAGCCGTTTGTCTGTTCTAATAAACTTTGTCAGTTTTCTTTTCGTGGCTGGTGTTTCTGTTCCCCCTCGACATGTAACTTACTTTCATCATGTTAGCCGCCTCCGGGATCTTGAACTGCTCTTTTCTGTCTAGGACCCTAAGGATCTCTGCCTGCTTTCAGGTCCCCACCTCAGATCTCTGGCTTCCACAGTCTGCCAGTGACACCTCTGTCTCAAGTGTCACTTCACTTTTCTGTCTTTGTATGTCTACTTTCTGGGATATACAATTCTTTGTCTATCCTGTGGAATTGTTAGGGTCTTCGAGAAGTCCTACACAACAACCACCAGCCATGTATGCCATCAGCAAGTGTTTATTAAGATTACCAACACGTTGGGGGTCTACCCATCTGACAAAGTGGCGAATGGCAGTCCCCATAGATGTCCATGTGCTCCTTTAAAGCAGGGTTAGGGGAGTTCCAGGGAGGAGAGATTAGTCTGGGGGCAGACTGGTGGGCTTAAACAGAAAGTTCATAGCATCGGTAGGTGGCTCTAGTGGTTAGAGACTTTCCAGTGGCAGGGTAGGAAAGCTATCTTTAGCAGAAGGCTACGGGGCCTGCTGATTGGTTGCCCCTGAGTTGGGTTCCTAGACACACACAAATGGAAAGTCAAATCCATGTTTGTATAATTCAGTGGTAAGCTTGAGTGTTCCTAAGCATTGCTATAAATTCATTTTCCTGCATTGCTCTATAATTCATGGTACTTTTCAAATATCCTAGGGAATCGTCAGTTCAGTAATCCAGTCAAAATGCCAGTGCTTTGCCTACCTTGCCCTGCTGAACAGTTCAAGCTGCAGCTTCTACGTGGAGAACCAGTCCAATGGAAAAGAGGTCACTTCCTACCTGATTTGCTCTCCTAGCTCCTCCCTAAAAAGAGGGATGCCATGTTTATCATGACTTTAAGCTCTAAGGACAGGTCCTGCTGTTGCTGTCACCGAGGAATAGTTAACGGATGGAGGCATGAATGGCTAGAAAAAGGGAAGGTTGGGACTTTCTGCGTGCTATCCTTTCCCTGTTTTCCAAGCCAGAGCTAGAGAGTTCTTCTGGGGCTTCCTGCATTAGCATTATCTAGTTTGAATTCTAGGCAGCATTGAGATTTTGCTGGGTAATAGATACTAAAGGAAGAAGACCTGGGAAGTTCATGGCCCGTGCAGTGATATATAAAACTCTGCTCATCTTCCTTCGTGTGTCTGTCACTATTTATTTTTCAGAGACTTCAGATAACGGCTCCATGTGCTGCATCAGAGCTTTGAGTAGCTGTGTTTAGCAGGAGAGACAAGATAGTGGTCACATGTATCACTCTGTCAAGACAAGAACCTACTTTCTGTCTCTGTAGCGTCTCACAGCCCCATAAAAACTTACTATTTTAATTTTTCACATAAAATTAAGAAAAGTCAGAAATATTCCTCCTGGTATGCATATTCTTTTGCTAAGTATGCTTTATATACATTGTTATTTTTTTTTTAATTTATTTTCATTTTTTGGTTTTTCGAGACAGGGTTTCTCTGTAGCTTCGGAGCCTGTCCTGGAACTAGCCCTTGTAGACCAGGCTGGTCTCGAACTCACAGAGATCCCCCTGCCTCTGCCTCCCGAGCATTGTTAATTTTTATATTCTTCATTTCTTTTTCTCCCTTTTCTTTGGTTGAGGTGGTCATAGGTGATCATGTAGCCCAGATTGGCTTTGAACTTCCCATGTTTCTATCTTAGTTTTTTCTATAGCTGTGAAGAGACATCATGATGAAGGCAACTTATAGAAGAAAGGGTTTATCAGGGCTTACAGTTCTAGAAGGTTAGAGTTCATGGTCATCATGGCTGGGAGCGTGGTAGCAGGTAGGCAAGTATGGTGCTGGAGCAGTATCTGAGAGCTCACGTCCTCGTCAGAAAGTGGAAGGCAGGGCAGGACTAACTGGGAATGTTACCTTAAAGGTAGCTCCCAGCTACTCGCCTCTTCCAACAAGACCACACCTCCCAATCCTTCCCAAAATATTGTCACCAGCTGGGGACCAAGCATTCAAATAGATGAGTCTCTGAGAGCCATTCTCATTCAAACCACCACAGGAGATAACCAAACTCCTGATCCTGCTGCTTCCGCCTCCCAAAGGCTGAGATACAAGAGTATGTTGCCATGACTGACTCTTTTCCCAGATGGAGGTTAGAAAGTATTGAGGCGGGGTCTCACACTATAGCTCAGGTTGACTTTGAACTTGCAGCGATTCTACTACCTCAGCTCTCTAGTCCTGGGATAACAAGTATGAACCACTGTGCACAGCCTCTTTCATGTCTGAGGGTCTGGGCTTTCATTGGTTGTCAACACCTTTTATTCCAAAGAACTTCCTTCAGTTTTCTGCCATGTGGGTTTGCTGGTGACAAACTTATCTTCCGTATGAAAATTGCTTCGTTTTATTTTGATTTCTTAAGGATAATCTTTATGATACAGAAATTCAAGACTAAGGAGGGCTTGTTGTCATTGGTGGCAGTAGTGACGGCTAGGTTAGTTCCTTGCTTAGTACTTAATGATGAGACTCTTCTCATTCATATCTAATGAAGGATAAACCAGCATCTCTATTACTGCTTACTGTCTTGAATTTCACCTGCTACTCTCCTGATGTTCATAGTCAACTTTCAGAAGTTTAACAGTTTATGGCATTCCCTACCCTGCCTTTTTTGTATTTGCCTATCTGACTATTTATTGAGTACCTGTAATATA
The DNA here is from genome assembly GCF_950005125.1 of Chionomys nivalis. Lineage (NCBI taxonomy): Eukaryota > Metazoa > Chordata > Mammalia > Rodentia > Cricetidae > Chionomys > Chionomys nivalis. Next base: position 31,875,391 of record NC_080098.1, read on the forward strand.
TATAATATACATATACTCACACACACACACACGCCTTCAATCAGATTGCAGGAAAACTGTAGCCACTGTGCCTTCAAACACCTTGTCCTAGTCTTTCTCCTCTCCTGCAACTCCTCTTGTATGTTACATGCTGTTACTGTCATGTTTTTAAAGATTTATTGTTTTAATTATGTGTGTGGGTATATGCATGTAAGTGTGGGTGCCCTCAGGGACCAGAGGTACTAAGTCTACTGGCACTGGGATTACAGATGGCTGTGAGCTGCCTGAAATGGGGGCTGGGAACTGAACTCAAGTCCTCTGAAAGAGCAGGACACACCTCTAACAGCCGTGCCATCTTTCCAGTCCCACTGTTGGTATTTCTAAGACAAGATCTCACTCCTTGGCCTAGGCTGCACATGACTTGCAATCCTCATGACTCAGTGTCTGGAGTACTTGGATTACAGGTCTGCACAGTTATATTGTTTGACTTTACCTATTGAATCCCTAAGGTATCCATCTTTTCTCATCAATCTTTATACTCTGCAGTGTGGTTTGAATGAAAACATCCCAAATATAGACTCACATATATGCATGCTTAGTCCCTAGTTGGTGAACTGTTAAGAAAGATGAGGTATGGCCTTGTCAGAGTAAGTATGTCATTGTTAGAGGAGGTCTGTTGCTGGGGATGGGTTTTAATGTTTCAAAAGCCCATGCCTGGGGGCTAGAGAGATGGCTTGGTGGTTAAGAGAACTGACTACTCTTCCAGAGGACCCAGGTTCAATTCTCAGTACCCACATGGCAGCTCACAACTATCTGTAACTCCAGTCCAGGGGATCTGAGACCTTGACACCAATGTACATAAAATAAAATTAAATAAATCATAAAAAATTCTAAAAAAAAAAAAAGCCATTCCCATCCCAGTCTCTCTCTCTCTCTCTCTTTGCCTGCTGCCTATGGATCAGGATGTAGCTCTCAGCTACTAATCCAGTGTCATGCCTGCCTGCAGCTGCCATGCTTCCCACCATGAAGATCATGGGCTAACCCCCTGAAACTGTGAGCAAGCCTCCTATTAAGTGCTTTCCTTTCATAAGAGTTGCCTTAGTCATGGTGTCTATTCCCAACAATAGAACAGTGATTAAGACATCCTGTTATTTTAAATCAACCTTCTTGTTTATTTATTCTTTAAATTTATTCTTTCCATTTGAACATTGAATATGTACAGTGAGTCTTCTGTTTCAGATACATTTTTTTTCAGTTATGGAGGGATGTTTGTATTCATCTGATGGTTTATTTTGTAAACATATTTTGTTTTTCTGTGAACGTGATTCATTTGACTTTATTAAAAGCCATTAGAATAGTTATCTTTTTAATATTTATTGTTATTTCATGTGTATGAGTGTTTGCCTGAAAGTGTGTATATGCTCTATGTGTATCAGTGCCTGAACAAACCAGAGGAGGCCATTAGACCCTCTGAACCTGGAGTCACAAACTGAAGTTAGCTGCCATGTGGGTGCTGGAAACTAAGCCCTGGTCCTCTGCAATGACAGCAAGTGTTTTTTTTTTTTTTTTTTTTAAAATTTATTTGTTTATTGTGTATACAGTGTCTGGCACACAGAAGAGGGCATCAAATCTCACTATAAATGGTTGTGAGCCACCATGTGGTTGCTGGGAATTGAACTCAGGACCTCTGGAAGAGCAGTCGGTGCTCTTAAGCTCTAAGCCATCTCTCCAGCCCCTGAAACAAGTGGTCTTAACTGCTGAGCCATCTCTCCAGCCCTATAATTGATACTTGAAAATCATTGGTTTCAACATCTGTTTCATCTCGGATTTCATCAGTATCTTCTTTTCTCTGGAGAGTGGGTTCCAATTTCCCTAGCTTTGCTTGTATGAATGTGAGGTAACTTTGGACCTGATAGATACTGCAAATGTTACCCATGAAGACTCAGGATTCTGTTCTGTTTTGTTTTGTTTTACTGCTCAGTGTCAGTTCCTGAATTTCAGTCTATAGTGTGGGTTGGGTGGCAGCTTCCGGTATCCATTCATAATTTTTCTTTTAAGTAGGTCTTCTTCCAATCTGTCCTACATATGTGTAGTTCAAAGACTGGCCAGATAGTTAATTTCCTTTCTGGTTTAACCTTCTCTGGTTTTTCTCTCTGTCATTCATATTCCCCCTGTCTCTTGTCCTGGCTCTGCCCCTTTCTTACCACACCTCAGTCCCTGCCTAGTATATAATGCCACAGGCCTGGCTTATGCAAGGGTCCTCCTTTGAGTGTGGAATCCACCTCTCACCCACCAAGGCTCTACATCCCCTTCCCTCCCTTCTGCCTTTATGGAACAGCCTTTTGTATTATATCTGAATCTTATAGCCATTTCCTGCATCACTATGGGCCTACTAGTCATTATTAAAAACAGGAGGCTTTATGCTTACTGTGCAGTGTATACTTGCCTGAAAATTCCTTCAGATAACACAATACCCTGTTCAGTGAGTGTGCACAAGGAAAATTGAAAACAAAACAAAAAAGGGCAGAAGGCTTCTCTTACCTCCCCGTCTTTCCCATTAAAATTTCAAAGGCATTTTAGTTTTTAGATCCTGTCACGAATGTTAGTGTGTAGGGCTAGAGAGAGGGCTTAGCAGCTAAAAGCACTTGCTGCTCTTGTAGAGGATCAGGGCTTAGTTCTTAGCACTCACATCAAATGGCTCACAGTGGCCTATAACTCCAGTTCCAGGGGATCCAACACTTTCTTTGAGCCTTTGTTAGAACCTGCATGCACCTGCATGCACCGGCATGTATGCGGTGCACATACAGATAAGTACACACACGCATGCATGCACAGGCACATAAACACACACACACACGTGCCCTCTACATAAATAATAATTTTTCTTGCTCCCTCTGATCTTTTCTTCATTTTCTAATTAGTCACTGTCTCTAGGATATAGCTATGAATTAAAAAAAAAATCACCTATCCTTTATACCACCCCTTAGCTGTATGAATTTATTTAACATTTTTATGTACATTGTTTATTTATTTATGTATATGTATGGGTACACTTGTGGAGGCCAGAGGACAACTGTAGGGAATTGCCTCTCTCCATCCACCATATGAGTTCTGGGGATTGAACTTAGGTCATGACAAGAGCCTTTGCCTGCTGAGCTATCCTGCTGGCCACAAAATCCTATCTTGATGATTTTTTCCCATTATGTCTCTTTTCCATTTCTAGGGAAAATTGTCATCTCTATAAATAATGTTTATAGACATGTGGGTCTGTGTGGCGGTGGAGATAGTGCCAGTCGGGCGGGTGTTCTACACTGTCTTCACCCTCATCCTGGTAAGTGTCATTCATTAATTTTATTTTCCATCTTACTGGAAATTTTATTTTCCTCCTTACCCATTGTTTTGACTTTTACCCTTCAATGATAATTTCCTTGCTCTGCTATTGTCCCATGTCACACTTCCAGAGTGGAGGCTGCCTCCCTGAAGATGAGATGACGGGGTTAAGGCAGGCTAACTGGACCAAGGCTCTATTGATTTTTATTTTTTTTTTTCCTTTCCAACTTGATTAGTGATTTCCATGAAAATGGCCAGAAAGAACATGCACAAACACAAAGCCTTAGAAGGCTGTTTGGCAAGAGCAGAACGAAAGGCTTTGTTAAGAGCCCATAGAGACTAGAAGAGGTGGAATTAATTCATGGTGTTAGAACTTGGTTTTGTTAAGGATAAATTTGAAAAGAGATTTACTTTTGAATTTTCCAGTAGATGTACAAAGGAAATAATGTACCTTTTCTTGGATAAAATACAAAATAGAGAATTCACAAATATACATGGAAAATTCATATCAGAATCTGCCCGTGGAATAGTCAGATAGTTGAGCACAAATGAAGACTGTTTGCTTGGATGACCAGCAAAATTGCTTTATCTTCCACAGAACATTTGTGAAAAAACAGAGGGTCTAGGAAAAGGCATTTAAAAATCCTTAGTACAGCAATTCATTTATTCTTGTGTGCGTGTGTATTTATTCTTGTGTGTGTATTTATTCTTGTGTGTGTGTGTGTATGTGTGCATGTGTGTGTGTGTACACAATGAGTGGGTGGGCACACAGGTGCCACAATGCATGCACAGAGATCAGAGGAGATGATGTGAGTCCTGGGAACTGAACTCAGTCATTGACCTTGGTGGAGCCTTTTCCCACTGAATCATCTTGCCAGCCCCAACATTTTAAAATAATCTTCTCAAAAAGACTGAGGAGCTGAGGCTATGGTTCAGCTGCCTGAGTGCTTGTCTCATGCTCAGGGGTTCTAGCTCTAGGACTGCATAAACCAAGTAGGGTGGTGCACACCGGTAATCCCCATACTCAGGAAGTGGGGGTGGGAAGATCAGAAGTTCAAGGGTATCTTTGACTACATAAGAAATTTGAGGCCAGCCTGGGCTACATGAGAATCTGTTTCAACAATAACAGCACAACTAATAGGGAAACAAGGCAAATATATGAAGCTACAACTCTAAAAACACAAATAAAATTAGTCTCAGGAAGAGCAAGGGGCTGGTAGATGAGGACCTAGGAAAGAGGGTAGACACCACGGAAGAACAATATGCATGTGTGGAAATGTCAGCGTGAACCAATTAATCTGTATAATCAATCTGAATTACTAATTATAATAAAAAGATAATCAATACACATATGGAAATTACTTATACCTCATGATTAGTCTGAGAAATAAAGGCACTTGTTTTGATTTTTGCCTATCATATTAGCAAATGTTAGAGAAATTGTTATTATCCAGTGTTGATAAACGTTGAGTGAAATAAAAGCTCTTAAGTGATGTTAGAAGACACTGATTAGTGTCGTAGTCAGTGTTCTATTGCTCTGAAGAGATACCTTGACCTTGGCAACTCATAAAAGAAAGCACTTAGTTGGGGCTGGTGTATAGATTATAGTTAGTCCACTGTTGTCACAGCAGAAAGCACAGATGTTTGGAAGCAGACATGGTGCTGGAGAAGTGGCTGAGAGTTCTACATCCAGATCTGCAGATATCAGTAATGAACAACACTGGGGACTGGTTTGAGCATTTGAAACCCCAGATCCCACCCACAGTGACACACTTCCTCCAACAAGGCCACAGCTCCTAACCCCTCTCATGTCCTGTCACGCCCTGATGACCAAGCATTCAAATACGTAAGCCTATGGGGGCCATTATCGACCAGGCCAACCACAGGCAGCATTAATATCCTTCACTCTTTACCTCTCTATGAATCAGTACTTTGGCCTTGTGACTTTGAGATGCTTTTTCTTCCCGAGTCTGGGATTTGCTGTAGTCATGGAATGCCAGCAAAGCCCAAACAAGGACTTGACAGGTGAGGCCGGCTAGTTTTTTCTCCTCGCACCTGCCCAGCCTCCCTTGCTGCAGAGTAGTTACCCCTTCTTCCAGCCAAACTTCTGGCAATCTGTAGACACAGGGTAGTAGCAACACTGTGGGCAGGATCAGCAGAGCTGCCAGCCAGTCGCCCAGCGTGTGGGTGTGTGTTACTGCACTCTGTCTGTGACTGCAGAACTAGAAAATGAAATCAGAAGGCAGTTGGATTCCTTTCTGGTTGGTAGGTTGCTTGGTCAGTTAGTTGGTTTGTGCTGGTGTCTCATGTAGCCCAGGCTGGCTTTGAATTCTCTATCTACCCAAGGATGGCCTTAAACTCTGAGTCCTTCTGCCTCTGCCTTCAAAGTTCCGGGATTACAGGCGTGCACCCGCATACCCGATGACTGTGAGATTTTTAAAATGCCTAACACTTGACCAACCAGTTATAATCTTAAGACAAAAGAGAAACACAGAAAAACTAACAGCTTCTAAGATGTCCATGGAAACATTGCTTGTTGTAGAAAAGGGGTTTACATACTCTGAATTTATTTCAGTGCGGAATGGTTGGATAAATTAGGGTATGTCTGAGTAACATAATGTCCTGGCCTGTACATAGTACCATAACAAAATACTTGAGACAACAGAAGTTTATTTCTCATAGATCCGGAGGCTGGAATATCCAGGTCAAGTTATTGATACTTTCTGTGTCTGGGGAGGGCTCTTGACTCTGCTTCCAAAATGGCACCACGCAGCTGTTTCCTGAGGGGGTCCAAAGGCTGTCTCATCACCAGTCAGAAGTCAAAAGGGGTGAAAGACACATCTCCCCCCTCCAGCTCTACTGCAGGGTCTTTAGTCCCTTTAATGAGAGCTGTGTTCTCAGGTATTAATTCTCTCTTAAGCCTCCATCTCTTAATACCGCTGCCTTGGAGGTTAAGCTTCTCTCTCATCTTTTTTTAAGGCAGGAAGGATCTATTTTGGTTCATTATCTGAAGGTACAGTCCACCATGGCAGGGAAGGCTTGGCAGGAGAGGTGTGAGGTGACTGGTCCTTCTCTGTCAACAGTCAGGAAGGGAAGAACAATGAATGCTGGTGCTCAGCTTGTCTCCTCCCTCTCTCTCCCCTTCCCCTTCCTCTTTCTCGGCCATTCCCCTTCCCTTTTATTGCCCCATGCTATCCACCTCAGTCTCTCTTCTGTCCATCTCTCCATTTCCCCTTGCCTCTATGAACCCAGGGCTACTTTATGTCCCTGATTTTGTCATCCTAGGCCTTCCTGGTCCTCACTCCCTGACTATTCCTTTTCAGTCTCCCTCAGCACCCTCACTTGGGTGTGGTGCCTTTACCCTGAGGCCAGCCACCTATTCTTGCAGCACAGGGCCAGGTATGCAGGGTGGATTGCAGATGGGAGGCCCTAAGAGTGGCCCAGAAACAGCTTCTCTGAAGAAGGCCGAGCTTCAGTGTTGCTGAAGGGCTCAGTAGGTGGGAGGAAATTCTGAAAGTGATAGCATATTGCCCTTCAACATCTGGCCATGCAGAATCCAGGCCTCCTACATATGCTCCCTCTTCTGTACAAACCTGGTAGTGGTCCCACTGATAACCTCTAAGCAAACTCAGACTTAAACCACCTGCTTAAGGGACTCTGGTTCCCATCTACTGCTGGTAATTGATAACCCTAATAACTGGCAGTTTCAAATGATGCTTTTCCCAAAGTTACATACACACAAAGTTCTGCTTATGTGTCCCACCCTCTCCACACACATCCATTCCTTCTGATCCTTCACTTGAGTGTGGCATTCACGGTCATGGCCAAGTGAAATAATTGCCAGAATTCAGTGAGGGACATAACTTAGTAGTGTGCTTGTTTAGCAAGCACAGAGCCCTGGTTTTGATCCCCGGACCTGTTCAATCTGGCCATAATGGTACACATTTATATCCCAGAACTTGGGGAATAGAGGCCAGAGGCCAGAAGTTCAAGGTCATCCTGGACTACAGTTAGAGAGTCTCTCTCTCTCTCTCTCTCTCTCTCTCTCTCAAAATTGCTTGAAAGCAGTCATTTTTGCTGAGAAAGATTATCAGCTTGGGCTACAGCTATGCCCGAGTCTGACGTCCCACCCGCAGGCGCATCTGGCCTTTGATTGTGCTGTTAGCTGACAGTTATTGACTTGAGCTGTGCATGAGTCTTGTGCTGGAGCTGCCCAGGAAATTTGGAATCCAATATAAATTATTTACTTACTACTCACCCTCTCTGCCCCAGGATAAACGTCTGTTTTTTCTTTTGAAAAGTGATTAAACTTTTCCCGGGTGGGTTGACAGTCTGGCATTTCGTAATTGACTAAATACAGTAGATTCTTAGAAGTTCTTACCACCTCTACCAAATCGAGGCAGCACATTTTCCCAGGAAACAGCAGCCTTGAACCTTGAGCCCTCTGTTTGTGTTGGCGCCTGCAGCAAGGATCGTCATCTAAGGCCAGGTGCCAGGTATGCCTAGATCACATGTCACCCTTGGGGATTCCTTTGTCAGAAGTCGGGGTGACGGGGCAGGCAGGTGAGGAGCAGGTCCTTCACCCTATGGCTGAGTGAATGCTTTCTTACTGTGATTGTTCTCCTAAGGCAACTCCCAAGTCCTCTGCTAGTGGCAGCTTTGGGAGCTGGTGGATCTGGTTCTTTGTGTCAGTAAGTGCTGGGCAGGGGAATCGTGATGCTCAGGGCTTTGTGGGTGGCATCAGTCAGGATGTCTAAAGAGGACTGTAGAACAAAAATTCTTGGGGGGTACCGACAGGAGCACCAGGAGTTAAAGCACAGCCTCCGGCTTGGTAAGTTTGACAATAGCGTGGGCTACCCGAGACTATCTCAAAAGAGACAGAGAAAGGGGTGGAAAATGCTTGGTAAAATGCTTGCTGCACGAGCATGAGGACTCTAGCTTGAATCCCCAGAACCTAATTTAAAGTTAAATGGGGTGGTATTTTTTTTTTTTTTTTTTTTTTTTTTTGAGACAGGGTTTCTCTGTGGTTTTGGAGCCTGTCCTGGAACTAGCTCTTGTAGACCAGGCTGGTCTCGAACTCACAGAGATCCGCCTGCCTCTGCCTCCCAAGTGCTGGGATTAAAGGCGTGCGCCACCACAGCCCGGCTAATGGGGTGGTATTTAAGGGTAAACCTGGTCCTGGGGAGGCAAAACCAGGAGGATTCCTTTGGCTTGCTTACCAGTCTCTAGCTTTAGGTTTACTGAAAGATACTGTCTCAGAAACCAAGGTGGAGGGGCTGGCAAGATGATTTACTGGGTAAAGGCATTTGCCACACACACACCCGATCACCTGAGATCAATCCCCAGAATATACACAGTATGGAAAGAGAAACCCAGTTCTACAAAGTTGTCCTATAATCTCAATATGTGTACCTTGGCACATGCGTGCCTATACACAAACACATCATGCATACATACAATAACACATAATTAAAAAAATAAGATGAAGAGAGATGGAGGAATATATGAGACACTAACCTCTCATCTCTGTATATACCCATACTCACATACATATGTACCACACACATACATGAACACATACACAGGAACACACACATGTAGAGGAAGCGGGAGGAGAAGAAGAGAGAGAATGTGAGGTCTGCTCATAGCCAGAACTGAATTTCAGAACAAAAGGACCATCCACCCCAAGCTAGGCTTTGCCACCATCTCAACACACTAATTAAAGGGATGAGTAATAGTGAAAAGCGGAGAACAATTTCGTCTTTAATCAGCACGTTGGGAAGAATAGAGGGATGCAATCTCTCCCAAGTTCACTTTCATAGCACTAACAATGACTTAGGTTAAACGGGAAGAAACAAGGAAGGGAGCAAGCAGGTGCATAATTAAACAGTGCGGGTCAAGCTGTGCTCCCTCCCGTCATTGTCTCAGCTCTGGACCTCACTGCACTCTGATTTATTGTTAGTCTACTAATCGCTGTCATTGTTACCAGAGTTGTTAGGGTCAGAGCCTGGATTCTGGCAATTCTAACAAGCGAGGCTCAGCCACCTATTCTCAATATGCCAATCAAAGAGACAAGGCAAAGCAGAAAAAGGAGATTTATTCCACGTGACCACTGGGAAGTGAAACAAATGAAAAGGTCCAGTGATACCCGATGCCCCAGTCTGTCTTCAAAAATCTCTTTTTTTAATGACCAATGACATTGTATTTCTTGCTTTTTGTGGCAACATCTTCCATTCAGAGTACACGTATCTCCCCCCTTTCCCAGTGTAAATCATTTCTGTTCCTCTGTTTCCCCTGAGTCTGTCCCTGAACCCAAATAATGACAGCTGAAACCCCTTTTCCAATAAATTCAGATTAAGTTTTGCTTTTCTGACTTTTGTGGTTTTCATCATCTGTACCATCCTCTGTGTCTTGGATGCTGAAGACTTTGCCCAAGCCCATTAGATCTGTAATCTTGTGTCTCATTTCATGTAGCACAAGTAAAAGGCTCTTTGTAAACAGGGGTGGAGTTTTTCTTTTCTTCCAACTGCCTTGTCTTGGCAACACTCATTGTCTCTCTTGTGTCCTGCTGGTTCAGTTTGGACAGTAACTGTCAGCATTTGAGGTAAGGGCTGTTTCTTTGTATATATGGATAGATTTTGCTTGTTCTTTTGCATGCCTTCTTGTTTCTTTCTGAAATTTGCCCACTGTAGATAATACATTGTAGCAACTCTGGCATCTTCTTATCCTTCTCCTGCCACAGTCCCCTTGTCTTGAAAAAGATGTCTCAATTGTGATTTCTATTTATTCTCTACATTTTGACCATTTGCAAGTTTCTGCATGAGCCATGGTCCAAACGCACAGAGAGGATTCCACTGATGAGATCTGAGAATGTCTTCAAGGATCTTGACATGATGTTTAGGTTGACAAGGAAGGCAAGAGGTACGTAAGCAGTCCTGATTGAGGACTGGTCTTCCCCACCCTTGAGCCATTGGCCATTGTCTTGCTTCCATCCATCACTTGTCCTGCAAGGCGATCAGACAAGTTTTTGGAGCTGTTCTAAATCTCTTCCTGGACATTAAGTTCTTCCTCTGGCTAATTTCAGTGTTTCATTCCAGCCTGTCCCCTCCCCCAGCATGACTTTCTTGCATTAATTCCAGTTTCTTGGGGTCCATTGTTTCAAAGGTCTAATAGCCAAAGAAAGGGGCACATATGTTTTTCTTTAGACTATGCCCTCTTGGTTAGAGAGATGCCTCAGAGGTTAAGAGCACTGGCTGCTCTTGCAGAGGTCCTGAGTTCAATTCCCAGCAACCACATGTGGCTGACAACCATCTATAATGAGATCTGGTGCCCCGTCCTATAGTAAAGTCAAACATGCAGGCAGAACACTATATATATATTAACATAAATATAATAAATCAAACCAAAACAGCAACAAAATACAGAGTATAGAATAAGTCCTCTCTTGCCAGGATGGTTACATCAGCACAGAGAAGGTCAATCTGTTCTCTACAAGACGAACTGCTCCTGAGTATAGCCTCTTCATCACTGAGGATTATCTCCACCTTGAGGGTTCTCCATCGGAAAGGTTTCTGGAATCCAGGGTGACTGCAAGTTTAGAACAATAACTGGTCTCTATGTCTTTAGCCCTGAAGGGAGATGAGATGGTCAGACATCCCTTAGCCTGTTATGCTTGTCCAGAGTCAAGCGGGAGTCTGACCTCAAGTGAAGGAACCAGACACAGATGGAGGCAGAGGTGCTAGGCTCTCATCCTGCTTTAGTGATGCAGCTTCATGGGCCAAAGTGAGAGATCAGCGCTTCTTAGCAAGAGTATCCACTACGTGTGTGGTTTTCAGTTCTGTGTTTGGCCAACTTGGAGCAATTGATGGAAGGAGAGGTTATGGTATATATGAATTTTTAAAGGTTTATTTGTGTGTGTGTGTGTGTGTGTGTGTGTGTGATGCACTTGTGAAGTGGAGGTCAGAAGAGGGAGTCAGATCTCCTGGGGCTGAAGTTGTTATTCCTGACTGGCCCTAGTTCACCTCGTCCTCTTTTTTACCCGTCTCTATCACCTCCGTCCTCACCAATAGTACTCCCTCTCCAGCCACTAAGAACCCTAACACTTTTCAAGCCAAACTATCTAGTTTGATGCAAGTCTGAAATGGTCTTGACTTTCAAAATCAAATTGAAATCCTTTAATCTGGAGCCCGGAAAGATGGCTCAGTGGTTAAGAGACTACACTGCTCTTGCTGAGGATCCAAATTCAATTCCCAGCACCCATATTGGTTTTTAAGCCCCAAACTAACATTGATTTATTTTGAAAAGATGGCTACAAGCTGATTTGTCTTCTATGCTGCCATCAATTGCCAATTGGTTTGCAAGGAGAAAGTGTCTATTAATAATTGCCATTTTGCCCAATTTGCATCTTTGAGAAAATACGTATTTCCAGGAATTATAATTTTCCTCTGCTAATTCTTCAGTCTGAATAAATAACAAATAAAGCAGCAAACACATTGTTTGAAATTGGCTTCTAGACAAACTTGGTGTTTATTTTCAGTTTTATATTTTTAGTTTTTGCTTTGGTTACATGACAAGGGCACTTGTATGGAGGACAACTTGTCGAGCTGATTCTCTCCTTCTACCATGTAGGTTCTGGGGATCACACTGGGGTTGTCAGTTTTGGCAGCAAGCGCCTTTGTCTGCTGAGTCACCTCATGGACTCAGGCTTCCTAACTGATTTGGAATATGCTAAAAATAAGCTCAGGAATCCAGGAGGTGTCTCTAGATTGGGCTCCAAGAATTCTCCTGTTTGATTCATACAGCTCTTACTCCCTCCAGATCCCATCCTGAATAAACTTGGGAGTTCTAGAAAGTTCAGCACTCAGTAAAAGCATCCCAGAGACTCCAGAGTGTCTCAAGTCCAATATAATGCCTAACAAAGGCAAAATCAGGTAGTCTTGCACTACAGGGTAGCGGTTCAAGATCAAGAGACACAATTTGAACACAGCGATCATGTGACCATGAGGTAATGGAGTTAGAACCAAAAATAGAAAGACACTTGTTGGAGGGGGAAACCTTCTAGAGCAGGAGGCTCTTCCTCCTGCTAGCCCAGAAAGAGGAACGGGAAGAGGTCAGATCAACCTGGCAAAAGCATTAGTGAAGGAAAGCAGTAGGACCTACCTGCAGCCTTAAAGAGGACCCCAGGAAAGAAGGGGGATAGCTGACACAACTCTCATTTGCCTTTAGGTGCCCAAGGATGTATTTCTAGGAATTTCCGCTAATACCCACCAATTACAGGGAAGCAGTCTGTCAACTTGAACAGACAATTCAAGATGAGCACAGAGGTTTGCCCTGGCTTCTAGAGCATTGGTCTGGGTTGGAGAAGTGTGCTGCAAATGCAGAAGACCTGGGGGCGTTCCTGGTTGGGAGGAGGGGTCCTGGGGTTTACTTGGTTTTTAGAACAGAACAAGAGTTTGTAGTCAGGTGACTCAGAATCCTTCCAAGCAAGCCTTTCCCTCTAACCACTCCTATATATTTGTTTCTGTTTCTCTCTTACACACACATACACACCCACCCACCCACCCACCCACACACACACACAGAGCACCTCAAGCTATGGGGTAAAAAACCCTTGAGTGTTCATATTTCCAGTAGAAAAACATCTGGAATGAGAGACGCAGGCAAGGGCCAGAGAGATGGCTCAGTAGTCAGGGCATTTGTCAACCAACCTGGTGACTGTGAGAGCCAGCCATGGTAAGCTAAGTCTGGGCAGGTCATCCAAAGGAAGTTCTTTACTTCCAACCATTATCACCTGGGACTCTGACCATCAATAAATTTATTTATTTATTTATTTATTTATTTATTTATTTATTTATTTATTTTTTTTTGGCTTTTCGAGACAGGGTTTCTCTGTGGCTTTGGAGCCTGTCCTGGAACTAGCTCTTGTAGACCAGGCTGGTCTCGAACTCACAGAGATCCGCCTGCCTCTGCCTCCCGAGTGCTGGGATTAAAGGCGTGCGCCACCACCGCCCGGCCCATCAATAAATTTAAATGGAGTCTATAGAGTCTCAGCAGTTTACCCTGAGACAATGCCTGGCAGGCCAAGATTACCGGACCCCCACCCAAGAGCAGACCATTCAAAGAAAATTCCTGGCATTCCAAGCACTGTATAGAAACACCTGCCAGCACTTCACCAGGACACCCCTAGACAAATGTCAGCCAATCAGGGGTCCTGAACTTCAGAGACCCCACCTTTACTACTATAAAAACCCAATTCTAATTGAGCTGGGGGAGGCTCTCTGGTTATTCCAATATGTTAGACCTGAGGAGAGACTAAGTTTGCAAACTTGATTAAAAGGAAGGCTCTTTGCTTTTATATATGGGACTCGGTCGTTTTTGTTGGCTTTTGTGAGGGCCCACAGATTTGGGCATAACAGTGACCTCAGTTTCATCTCTGTATCCCAAAGGAGAGAATTGATCCCCTGTAAGGTGTCCTCTGACTTCCACGGGAGTGAGCTATGGTGCTTGCCCCACCCCAAAATAAATAAGTAAGTTTATAATGTAATAAAACTTTTTAAAGAGGTATGGGTGAAAAGTGGGCGTTAGGGTATAAGGAAAGATACTTGACTTTTATTTATTTTAAAGCGTTGGGCAGACTACACACTCACATCCTCGTCTCTAGTAAATGCTGCACAAAGGGACGTAAGAAAGTAAAGAACGGTGGCCATATCGCATGTGATCTAAGATGGATTCAGCCACAAGGCACAGAATCATTAAACGAACCACAGAGAAAGGAAGCATGCCACGGGTGTCACTGTGGTGAATTGTCATTCTATCCCAGTTCTGGGACACGGTGACCTGCTGTCTTAAACAAACAGGCCAACGAACAAGCTCTCCAGTTATAAGAAAACCACTGAATGCTGTTCAGATCACCTCACTCCATGTTAGTTGTATCAGAGCCCACTGTCCCCGCCCTCCACCTGCTTTTGCACCTTAACAATCTCTTGGCACTGTCCTTGGGAAGAACTGCCTTACCCTGACATAAGGGTTCATCCAGCAGCAGCCACATGTATCCAGTGGTGCACGTCATGTTCTTTATCTTGTAGTCATTTTTTTTTAATGGTGCTTGGTTTTTATATTTACCACGAAGTATTTATGATCTTTAATTAGGCTAAAGCAATTTTATCTTACATTTTAACTGGAAATCTAAAAAATATTTAAGCGGATTATAAAAAAAAAAGCCAAAATGTAAAATTTGAGAGTGCTTCCTGGGTTGTCATGAAATACAGACTGTCAGTGAAATTACAAAGTTAATTTTATCCCAAGTAGGCACACTTAAAAATAGACTCTGGCTGTGCCTGTGCTGATAGGTACTTCTCAGGGTTTCCAAAGCTGAGCCAGCCACCTCTGGTGAGGATTCTCCAGGGCATAGCACACAATCCGGCCCACAGTGCCTTCCATCAGGGACAGACGAAAACAGACAGGAAGGGCACCCTGAAGGCTGTGGTGGTTAATATTGGCTGTTAATTTGACAAAACCTGCAATCACCTAGGAGACAAATTCCTGGGCCTGTTTGTAAGGAAATTTCTAGACTGGGGTAACTGACGTGAGAAGGTTCACCCTGAATGTGAGCGCCATAAAGGGGAACGCCAGATGGGCACCAGCTTTCCTTACCTTCTGCTCCCGGACTGCAGACACAGTGACCTGCTGCCTTGAGCTCCTGAACCGTGGCTTCCTCAACCATGATGGACTGCATCCCCTTGAACTATAAGCCAAATAAACCTTTTCTCACTTAAGTTGCTTCTTTTTAGGTATTTGACCACAGAGATGAGACAAGTCATTAATAAAATAGTCAGCGAGAGGAAAGAGGCTTGGGAGAGTGCCTGTGTAGTCTGTGTTGGCGGGATGTGGTGTGCACGCCCACAGATTGCACTGTTAATGTAGGTGTTCTGGTTACAATGCTATTGCTGTAATAAAACAGAAAACAGCTTGGAATAGAAGGGCTATTTGGTTGTATATTGTGAGGGTATATACTCACATATATAATTTCCTGGTTATAACCTATTATTGAGGGAATTGTTAAGATTTTTTAAAAATGTTGCAAGATTCCCGGCGGCAGTAGGCAGCAGAAATGCTGTAGGTCCCCAAATGGTGGTAGCGGGCCATGTGGTGGCAGGCTGCGGGCCCTGGGAGCAGCCAGTCCCAGGCCACCGAGCAGTGGCTGGTCCCAGGCAGGGAGAGATGGCGGGCAGGCAGGAGACAGAGGCATGGATAGACATGACATGCAGAGTGAGGTTGAATATTTATTCAGGGGGTTTATGGAGGGGGAAGGAAGAAAAGGAGAAGAGCAGAGAGAGAGAGGAGGAGGAGAGAGAGACAGAGAAGGGGGGAAGCGGAGAAATGGGAAGAGAGGCAGAAGTAAAGCTGCCTCTCCAAGAGGAAGACAGAAAAGAGAGCAGAGCGAGCTCAGGCTGGAAACTGAAGATCAGTCTGCCTCAGTGGATGGGGGAGAGAGTGGGCGCGGCTTGTCTCCCAAAGTGAGGAACAATCAAAACAAGAATAATTTGAGTAGTGGCAGGAACTCAAAACAGGACCCACGGAGAAATGTTGCCTACTGCTCACTTTCTGGCTGGCAATGACTCATGCTCAGATGCCTTATGCTCAGTCCAGGACCACCTGCCTAAGGATGGTGTTACCCATAGTGTGCTGAGCCTTCCCACATCAGTCAGCAATCAAGAAAATGCCACATAGATATGCCCACAGGCCAATCTGATTAAATAATTCCTCAGCTGAGGTTCGCTCTTCCCAAATAACTCTATGTTGTATCAAATTGACAATAAAAACTAACAGTATAGTAAGTAAGATGATATACCCATCAACCAGGCCCTTTGACTACCAATTAACAATGTTACCTCCCTCATTTATTGCTGTGGTTTGCATAAATATTTCCCAACAGCCCCCAGCCTCTGGGGCTATAGGAGGAACTTTGGTA
The DNA here is from genome assembly GCF_950005125.1 of Chionomys nivalis. Lineage (NCBI taxonomy): Eukaryota > Metazoa > Chordata > Mammalia > Rodentia > Cricetidae > Chionomys > Chionomys nivalis. The sequence goes on from NC_080098.1 coordinate 31,891,670, forward strand.
GAAACGTTAGCAGTGGGTTTTAGGGTCCAGAAAGATGGCTCAGTTGATAAAGAGCTTGCCTTTATCAGGTGTGACAACCTGAGTTCAGGGCACCTACAAACAGGAGGGCGTGGTAGTGCATGCCTGTAATTCCAGCACTCCAGAGGTGGAGACAGGTGCTTGCTTCATCTGCTTGAAGCACAAGGCTGGTAGATTCTTTTTAAAAAATCAGAGTGAGGGGGTAAAGAAAATTGTGAACAAAAAAAAAGTTGAAAAGAAAATTGCCAACAGAAGAACTGGTGTAGTGGGGGTATCTGTGAGGGTATGTACCCGCATCCTTATGCATAGAAAGGCTGGAGGGTAACCGTAGGTGCCATCCACTCCGTTATTCAAGATAAGAGTTTTTTTGCATTTTTTAAAAATTGTTTTTAATCGAGCTATATGTTTTTCTCTGCTCCCCTCCCTACCTCTCCCTTCCTCTTCTATCCTCTCCCATGGTCCCCATGCTCCCAATTTACTCAGGAGATCTTGTCTTTTTCTACTTCCCATGTAGATTAGATCTAGGTATGTCTCTCTTAGGGTCCTCTTTGTTGTCTAGGTTCTCTGGCATTGTGAATTATAGGCTGGTGGGTTTTTTTTTTTTTTGGTTTATGTCTAAAATCCACTTATGAGTGAGTACATATGATATTTGTATTTCTGGGTTTGGGTTACCTCACTCAATATGATGTTTTCTAGATCCATCCATTTGCCCACAAATTTCAATCTGTTGTGTAGTACTCCATTGTGTAAATGTACCACATTTTCCTCATCCATTCTTTGATTGAGGGCATTTAGATTGTTTTCAGGTCCTGGCTATGACAAACAATGCTGCTATGAACATAGTTGAGCACATGTCCTTGTGGCACGATTGAGCATCCTTTGGTTATATACCCAAAAGTGGTATTGCTGGGTCTTAAGGAAGGTTGTTCCCTAATTTTCTAAGAAACCACCATACTGAAATTCAAAGTGACTGTACCAGCTTGCATACCCATCAGCAATTCAGGAGTGTTCTCTTTTCCCCACAACTTCTCCAGCATAAGTTGTCATCATTGTTTTTGATCTTGGCCATTCTTACAAGTATAATACGGAATCTCAGAGATTTGCATTTTTCTGATGGTTAAGGATGTTGAGCATTTCCTTAGTGTCTTTCAGCTATTTTAGATTACTCTGTTGAGAGTTCTCTGTTTAGGTCTGTACCCCATTTTTATTAGATTATTTGTTCTTTTGATAACCAATTTCTTGAGTTCTTTGTATATTTTGGAGATTAGCCCTATGTCCAATGTGGGGTTAGTGAAGATCTTTTCCCATTTTGTAGGCTACCATTTTGTCTTGTTGACCATTTCCTTTGCTTTACAGAAGCATCTCAGTTTCAGGAGATCCCATTTATTAATTGTTTTTTTCAGTGTCTGTGCTATTGGGGTTATATTTAGGAAGTGGTCTTCTGTGCCAATGTGTTCAAGTGTACTTCCCAAAACAATCTTGTACAATAAAGGAACTTCTGGAGGTATCACAATCCCTGACTTCAAACTCTACTACAGAGCTACAGTACTGGAAACAGATGGTACTGGCATAAAAACAGACAGGAGGACCAATGGAACTGAATCGAAGATCCAGGCAGATATCAATCAACACACCTACAAACACATGATTTTTTGACAAAGAAGCAAAAAATATAAAATGGAAAAAAGAAAGAATATTTAACAAATGATCCTGGCATAACTGGATATCAGTATGTAGACGAATGAAAATAGATTCACATCTATCACCAAGCACAAAACTCAAGTCCAAATGGATCAAAGACCTCAATATAAAGTCAGCCACACTGAACCTCATAGAAGAGAAAGTGGGAAGTACACTCCAGACAAGTTTTTCTCATTGGTCTGGAACTCACCAAGTGGACTAGGTTAGCTGGCCAGTAAACCCCAGAGACCCTTCTGTTTCTGCCTCTCTAGCTGAAGTTGCATGTGTGCAATACCTCACCTGGCTCTTTCTACTTCTAGAAATCAAGTGTACAGCCTCATGCTCACTCAGCAAGCAGTTATCAACTGAGGCAGAGCCAACCAAAGGATTTTTTTCTTCCCTTCCTTCCCCTTCCCTCCCCTCCCCTTCTATCTCCTCCCCTTCCCCCACCTCTCTCTCTCTCTCTCTCTCTCTCTCTCTCCTCTCTCTCTCTCTTCTCTCTCTCTCTCTCTCTCTCTCTCTCTCTCTCTCTCTCTCTCTCTCTCTCCTCTCTCTCTCTCTCTCTCTCTCTCTCTCTCTCTCTCTCTCTTTCTTTCTTTCTTTCTTTCTTTCTTTCTTTCTTTCTTTCTACAATATTTCTCTGTAACAGCCAGCTGGCTGTCCTGGAACTCGCTCCGTAGGCTAGGATGGCCTTGAAACTCACAGTCATCCTCCTACCTCTGCCTCTGCCTCCCAAGTGCTGGGATTAAGGCCAGGCACCATCACCACTCAGCTAAAGGATTCTTTTTTAAATCAAGGTTTTATTTGCTTGCTTGGTTTGGGGTTTTGTTTTGGCATTGTAGTGGCACACAGGCCTGTAATCCCACCACTTAGGAGGTGTAGGGAGGCAGAGGCAGGTGGAGCTCTATGAGTTAGAGGCCAGCCTGGTCTTCAAAGCGAGTTCCAGGACAGTCTGAGCTGGCTGTTACACAAAGAAACCCTATCTCGAAAAGGAAAAATAAGAAGGGAAGAGAAGTTAGTAGTAATTCCCACTTTTGTAAGGGAAATGAAGGGCTGTGTCAAATACCCTCTGATACCTTTAGAGCCTGGGTCTTTTTTTTTTTTTTTTTTTTTTTTGGTTTTTGGAGACAGGGTTTCTCTGTGGTTTTGGAGCCTGTCCTGGAACTAGCTTTTGTAGACCAGGCTGGTCTCGAACTCACAGAGATCCGCCTGCCTCTGCCTCCCAAGTGCTGGGATTAATGGCGTGCACCACCACCGCCCGGCAGAGCCTGGGTCTTAAATTGGAGAAAAACCTTCAAATATCTGGTTTCCCTCAATGTCTCATTCTGGGTCTATTAATCTTGTATGTAATTACATTGCATCTCAATCTGTGCTCACTAAATGTTCATAATTTTTTACATGAAACAACACTGACTTTTAGTAGATTTTTTTTCTTTCTTTTTCTGGCATATGGCCTTCCATTTTTTTTTTTTTTAATATTATCCTTAAATCTGTCTGACTCAGGAACAAGTTAACAAACAGCTTTTATTCCAATTGACTCTCCAAAGTGGTTGGGGTGGGGGGAGGATGGAGGACAGGAAAGAGCTATCAGGCTTCATATATCAGATGAAAAACATACAATTATCTTTTTTAAAAAAATATATTTTTCCAATGGAAAATTATTTCAAGAGAGCAAGGCATACTAATCTTTTTAAATTCCTTCAGTTAAATCACACAGCTGCCTTTCAGCAGATGCGTAAAGATGTTAAGGTCTAGCTAGCCTCATCATCAGTCAGCTATAGCACAAACCCGGGTCAAGTGCACGTCTAGTTTAGGACTCTTGAGTGAAGGGAGAAAAATAATCCTGAAGCCACCACTGCTGTTCTCAACAACAAATAATATTTACCAACAAAACCAGGCGTGGTGGTACATGCCCACAACTCCGACACCCAGGAAGCAGAGGCAGGTGGATCAAGGCCATCCTTGGCTACACAGCAAGTTCAAGGCCAGCCTGGACTTGAAACTAAGTCTTAAAACACAAACCAGGAGCTATGAAGATGACCCAGTGAACAAAGTGTTGTCACAGAACACGAGGACCAGAGTTTAGACATCCAGAACCCAAGTAAAGTCTGAGTGGGCGTGGCAGCCGGCTTGTAGTCCCGCCTTCCGCTAGGCAGAGGGGCGTTCCCACAACAAAGTGACTAGGGAGACTAGCTCAGTTGGCAAGCTCTGAGTTCAATAACCAAAGTGGAAAACAATTGAGGAAGACACCCAAAGTCAACCTCTGGCTTACACACGTGTGCACAAGCGTGCACACAAACATACATGCACACCCCCCCACACATACACAGACACATAATCTCAAATGACCAAACATATTATACACAAGTTTGGAATTATCAAAGTGTAATCTTTTTTTTTAAGCCAAAAGAGAACATCAACAACAAAAGCAAATGTATAAGCCAAGAGCTTTCCTTGACTTAGCTTTAGAAACTGGGGAGGGGGTGACTCACTCTTTTGTCACTGTTGTTTTAAAATAGGGCCTCACTATGTGCCGCTGGATGCTCTAGAGCTTGCTATGTCTCTAGCTGAGAATGACTTTGAAATCCTGATCCTCATGCCTCCACTTTCTGAATGCTGGGATCACAGTGAGTGGCACCACAGGTGGCTTCAACTAATCTGTGACGCAAAGCAATTGTGCATCTTTACAGAACAAGGTGGTCATCAATAGATGCATAATGATCAATTAGACCAGGGTGACTGGTGCATCTGACATCCAAATATTTATCATTTATTTGCTTTGCGAGTGATGAAAATCCCCATTAGCTATTTAGAAATATTCGGTTATGGTACCAGCATGGACAACAGTTACTCAGCTATGGTTACTCACCTCGGTCCAGCTGCACCTCTGTAGCTGTGAAAGCCCCTCCACGCCCCTCCCCTTCCTAAACTCTTGGTCCATGATTCAGACCAACCTTTCAGTTTCCACTACAGGTGGCAACATTTCATATTTATCTTTCCGTGCCCGATTATTTGAGATATGCTTTTAAAGCTACCAGCTTCAACTTTTACTTTAATTTCACTGCTCTGTGTGGAAGCTTTTATCTTATTTTCATTTCCCCCAATGATTTTAGTCTTTGATGACTGTTGTAAATGGACTTTGGGGTTGATTGTTTTCCCATTTCCCTGCAGTCAAGCCGGGGCTGCAGGATCTGCTCCTTGGCCCTGGATGAGAGTGGGGACTTCCTGCTTTGGCCCTTAACCCTGGGTGTCTCCATGGCAGAATGCCCTTGTGGGTCCTAGTGACAGTTCTGTCTTTCATTCCAGCTGCTTTTATGGGATCCCCAAGGCGTCTAAGTTCTTTTTGTTCTAAAGCACAGACACAATTATAGAAGGGCTTTCTATGGCTTCTGTAGATCTGGTGCAGGAAGAATAAGCATATGAGCGTCTTAAGACTAGGAAGTGGTGGGCTGGGCTCTCACTCAGTTGGGTTGTCATTCAGCTGGTAAAGGGCTTGCCTTTCAAGCATGAGGACCTGAGGTTGATATTCCAGAACTGACTTTTTAAAAAAGCTGGGTGGGATGGTGTGCACTTGCAGTCCCCATCAACACTGGAAAGGCAGAGACAGTCAGGGGCTCGATGGCTAGCAGTTGGCTTGGTGCATTCCAGGTCAATGAGAGAGAGACCCTGCTATGAAATAAAGAGAGGAAGGAAAGAAGGAAGGAAGGGAGAGAGAGAGAGAGAGACAGAGAGAGAGATAGACACAGAGAGAGAGGAGAGAGAGAAAAGTAAAGGCTCTTACCACCAACCTGGAGATCACAACCTGAATTTTCTCCCCAGGACCCATGTTGGTCCTCTGACCTCTACATATAGGCCATGGCATTCATTTGTGCCCCTCCCCCATTCCTCTATATATGTTAATAAATAAATAAAATATAATTTTAAAAATGATGATTGGCACCTGAGGAATAAGAGCTTAAGTTTGTCCTCTGTGCATACACATACATCTGTATACATGAACATGTATACATACACAGAAAACAACAAGAAAATAAGCCTGTCTCTCTTCGACTGCTGAGGCATACCAGTTAGCTTCGTATTGCTGTGAAAGAATGTCTAATAGCAATAGCATAAGGAATGAGAGATTATTTTGGCTTTTGTTTTCGGCCCATCGTGGTAAGGAAGGCATGGAGGAACAGCTCAGGTCATGGCTGCATGAGTCTTGTGGAGGTTGTTTGCATCAGGGTGGATCAGGAAGCAGAAAGCAAGGCAGGACTAGGAACCAGCTATGGCCTGAAAAGCCTAACTCCTGGTGTTCTACTCCTGCCAGCTAGAATCCACCCTTTAAAGGTACCCTGCCTTCCAAAACAGTACCTGGAGGCCACTGTTGAAATCATGAACTTATGGAAGACATTTCAGACGCAAACCAAAATATCAACTACGTGTGTTGGGTTTCAGGAGCACCTGGCTCATGTGGGCATGTATTGTCCTGCATGGTATCAGGACCCAATAGCACTTCAAATGAAGATGCTTGTGTCCTCCAGAGATTACTCTGATCCTCTCTAACCTGGGCTGGTTTACCAATCCCACAGCATCCCCTGCAGTGACTCTCCACTTCAGGGCCTGTCACACAAGCCAAAGCCACTGTGACAGCCAAACTCATCTTCATTTTACCTCCGTGTCTACACTGTACATGATTTAGACAGTAAATATTCAATGAATGCCTGAGCAGATGAACATGTGAATGAATATGGACGAACAGTCTGAGTCAGAGAACAGTCATCATCACGAGGCAGGAGAGAGACTCATCTTGGAGGCAGTGACTTCAGCAGGCCGAGTGGGAGGAGACACAGGGCAGTTTCTATTCTGCTGCTGCTGTGAGACATAGTTACCCCGGCTGTCCTCAGAAGCTGGGGCTGGGTTTGTCTCTTCCAGTCTCCTAGAGCCTACTGTGCCGGCAGAGCGTGGCAAAGCAGTGTTTGAGGCTGCGTTGATTTCTCGGGAAGGTTTCTGATTCAATTTGCATGCTTAAAACAGTGCTAGCCAAGCATTAAGTTCTCGTGTATGACATCACTTTTTGGATACATTGTAAGTCAAATATACCATTTTGACTACAGCGCAGTAGCAGAAGGAAAAGTGAGGTAAAAATTCACACTGAAGTCCAGGAACGAAAAGGCTCAGAGCACGGCAAGTGATGCTTCAGAAAGGGCCAGCAGGGGTTGATCTGGGGGTGGGAAGGAGACTGGGTGTAGTGAGCTGCATGAAGCCACACCTGATGGCAATGTAGAGAGCTGCGTGGAGTCGCACCTGATGGTGCTGGCTCCCGCCCTCCGCGATCCCGAAAGCGAGTGCTCTCTGTGATAATCAACTCCTATGGCTAAAGCCTGACTTATGCTATTATCATGCAATGACTGTCAGCTGCTTGCATATGCGTGAACCTATGGGCAGTGCCCACCTGGCAATCTGAGGTTGGCGGCCCAGGCCTACTTAAGGGCTGGGAGAGGTTGGCTCGGAGGAGAGAGGAAGAGAGAAGGAGGGAGAGAGAAGGGAAAAGATTGCTGTGAATAAAGGTCCTGAATAAAACTGCAGTGAGAAGAGCTCCGGTGTTGCGCGTCCTCCTTGCTGGACGAGGGGGGCCGCGACAACTGGGCAGGAATTTGGAAGCCCTGCAGGTAAGAACAAGATTAATGATTACTGCCTATTGTTTTGCAAATATCTGCCAGGCTTTTGTCTTTTGCAATAATCTTCACGAGAGAGACTTAAGGATTCTAAACCTTGAGACAGGGTTTCATATAGCTGACATTGGCCTCAATCTATATAGCTGAGGGTGACCTTGAACTTCTTCATCCTTGTGCCATTTCCTAAATTCTGGGATAACAGACATCACCACACCCAGTTTATGAGGAACTGGGCTTTGAACCCAGGGCTTATAGTTCATGCTAGGCAAGCACTCTACCAACCAGGCCACATCCCTACCAATCAGCCGCTTATTTATATCCACAACCGTGAACTGGCTGAGGTGGACTCTGAACACAGACCTTTATAGTTAGGTAAGTTTGGCTCAGAACCCCAGGAAGAGTAGTCTCTTAGGGTCAACCCAAAGCTATTCAACAGCTGGGACCCAAAACAAAAAGGAGAGAGAGAATGAGCAACGGTGGGATGCAGAAGAGAAGGCTGCTCACTCTGACCAGGGCTAGCATTTGATACAGAGAGCGTGGCTTTGAGGAGGCATCAAAAGGTTACTACCTGTGATACAAATCCAGTTAAAATTTTTATCTGCTTCTCCCAATTACACCTCCCATTTCAGTATGTCATGATTGATAAAGACTCTCAACTTGACAGGATCTCGGGAGACCTAGGAGACCAACCTCTGGGCCAGTTTGTAAGGAAGTTACTAGGTTGGGTTTGTGAGGGTGGGGAGACTAGCATCACTGTGAACAGCACCATTCCCTGGGCTGGCGTTCCCTGCCTGAAAGAAAAGGAGAAACCCAGCTGAACAAAGGCATGCCTCTTTCTGCTTCCTAACTGATTGCTGATGGGGTGGCCTCAGTCACCTCATGCTTCTGCCACCATGCCTTCCTCACCCCAACAGACTGCACCCTTCTTAAACTGTGACCCAGAACAAACTCTTCCTTCTTTGATTGCTTTTGTCTGGTATCTTGTCACGGTGATGAAGAAGGTAATTAGAGAATATGCTATCATAGACTTCTCTACTTCTTCCTGAACAGGTCTCCCCAAAAAGAGATAGAAAAGTCCTGTTCTCCCTAAGGATGCTGAGGATTTCTAAATATAGGGGCTATGTACCAGAAGGTTTTGTTTAAACTTCTTGGTTTAAAAAACTAACACATTAAAGGATAATTATTTCTTTATGCTAGATAGTTTTCTGTCAACTTGACACAAACTAAAGTCATTTGAGAGGAAGGAACCTCAATTAAGAACATGCCTCTATAAGACTGGGCTATGGGCAAGCCTGTAAGGTATTTTATTAATTGGTGATTGATGGGGGAGGGTTCAGCCCATTGTGGGTGCCATCCCTGGACTGGTGGTCCTGGATTGCTATGGGATAATGCTCTTGTACATTGTAGATTTGTCACTAGTTTTAGTTTAAGAAAGTGCTGATTGGCCAGTAGCCAGGCAGGAAGTATAGGTGGGGCGGCCAGACTAGGAGAGTTCTGGGAAGAGGAAAGGCAGAGAAACAGTCACAAGTCAGATGCAGAGGAAGCAAGACAAGAATGCCTCACTGAGAAAAGGTACCAAGCCACATGGTTAAACATAGATAAGAATTATGAGTTAATTTAAATTGTAAAAGATAGCTAATAATAAGTCTGAGATAATAGGCCAATCAGTTTATAATTAATAGAAGCCTCTGTGTTTCTTTGGGACCAGGTGGGACAGAAACTTCCATCTACACCTGGTTCTTTAAGTGATTCTCCTGGCTCAGTCTTCTGGGTAGATTGAACTATAGGCATCTGCCAACATGCCTGAGAAGATTGATATTTTAATTAAGAAAGACATTGGTAAATTTGAGAACGGGCAGACCATGACTGTAGTAAGCATTGTCCATAGTGACAGGCCTGGATTCAGAAGAATGTACCTTTGGTTACACATGTTGATGCTATCACGGCCTTGAACACACACCCTAGAGAATAGGGGATCCAGAAGAATTCTTTGGTGATTCTGCTTAGGACAGACATGGCACTGGTATTTCACCTCTGCATTCCAGGAGCTGAGCACACGGGCACACAGCAAAGAGCACACACATACACTCAGCAGATGTTTGTTAAAGACGTGCTTGATTTCACAAGAGGAGTGATGAAGCACTAGATTGGAAAGAAAACATTCTAGCTTGTTTTCTGAACTGGTAGAAACAGGTTGCATGAGCTATGCTCTGAAGCTGTTGATGTCTTCTGACATGCTGATTGTGCGTGTTGTGTGATGCGGAACTTGGTTATGACACAGCTTCTATCACTTGACGGGTCCTACACGTGTGTGCCTGTTTGATTGTTGCCATTCTCCCACCCTGAGCTTCACGGGGAAAGTGTCTTTGTTTAGTTCACTGCTGGATAGCCAGGCTGACATATCACCCCATACCCAGGAGATGTTCTTCAAATGTTCACCAATGAATGAGATGAATGCATCTTAGTAATTGCCCCTAATCTTCTTGTGTATCTAAAAACTGTTTATTGTGAAACTAAATGTTAGATTAATAGCAAGACAAAGTTAGTAGTGGAGTATAACAAAATGAGGGACTGAAGTGATGTCTCGGTGGTTAAGAGTACTTACTGCTCTAGTGAAGGACTAAGGTCAGTTCCCAGCATCCACATCTGCCATCTCACAGCTGCCTGTAACTCCAGCTCTAGGTATCTGACATCTTCTGACCTCTTTGAGTACATAAACATACATATAATTGAAAAATAATTTATTTATTCTTATTTTATTTGCATTGGTGTTTTGCCTGCATGTATGTCTGTGTGTGGGTGTCAGATCTTGGAGATAGCTGCCATGTGGGTGCTGGAAATTGAACCCGGGTCCTCTGGAAGAGCAGTCAGTATTCTTGACTGCTGCAATCTCTCCAACCCTCTACACATAAATTCTTAAAGTATTTTTTAAGAAGAAAAAAAAAAATGAGCCAGGCAGTGGTAGCTTTAATCCCAGCACTAGAGAGGCAGAGATAGGTGGATCTCTGCGAGTTCAAGACAAACATGATCTACAAAGCTAGTTCCAAGATAGCCAAAGATACACAGAAAACCCTTGTCTCAAAAAGCCAAGGGGGAGGGGAGGAAAAATGAGTAGTAAGAATAGCTACAATAACTGCTAAATTTGTGGTAGTGGTGAGCATTTCATGTAATGTTAAATATAGAGAAAATTTTCAACCTGAATAGTCTTAACATACCAAATAATGAGTGCATTATGACACCTTAACGTAAGTATATCATGTGCTTTGCTTACATTGATCTCTGTTACTCTTTCTTACTTCCCTCTTCCCTTTACCTATTCTCCTTTCTCCCTACTAAATGGTCTTCCATCTACATTCATGACATATAAACACATGAATAGGGCTGGAGAGATGGCTCAGCGGTTAAGGGCATTGCCTGTTCTTCCAAAGGTCCTGAGTTCAATTCCCAGCAACCACATGGTGGCTCACAACCATCTGTAATGAGGTCTGGTGCCCTCTTCTGGCCTGCAGGCATACACGTAGACAGAATATTGTATACATAATAAGTAAATATTTTTTAAAACCACATGAATAGATTCTGCATGTTAGAGAAAACATAACATTTATCATTCTGAGTCGGGCATAACACACTTGGCATAATGATCTCCAGTTCCATTCATCCATTTATCCTAAAGATGTCAAGATTTGGGTTTTATATGAATTATTTATATGTATATATATAATATATATAAATATGTACATATATCATGGAACTTTGGTGCTATCTATCTATCTATCTATCTATCTATCTATCTATCTATCTATCTTCTATCTATCTAGCCTTCTCATTTTATTTATCCAGTCTTCCATTCATAGAACTTGTCTTGGTTCCCTTTCTGCTGCTGTGATAAAACACTAAGACCAAACAAAGGCAGCTTAGGGAAGAGAATGTCTGTTTCGCCTTATGATTCCAGTGGGATATGAGTCCACGATGGCAGAGCAGAGGCATGACACTGAACATTAGGCATGGCAGAAGGAGCAGAAAGGTGAGAGCTCATGTCTTGAACCACAAAGCAAAAAACAGGAACTAAAAGTCAGGTGAGATTTTAAGTACTCAGAGCCTTCCTCCAGTGACATACTTCCTCCGGTAAGGCTGCAACTCCCCATGTCGTCAAATAGGGGATGAAGTGTTCAAGTACTGGAGTCTGTGGGGGATATTCTCACTCAAACCACTACAGAATCTCTGCTGGTTCCTTCAATGGCCTTTGAGTCTCATTTCTGGGGAGCAATTGGCATGTAGGGTCACATCAATCAAGCTGTTGGACCTCTTTTCCTTACCTCTTCTTTTACGTGCACATGTGGACTTGGCCGTGACCTTTAGGTTGCTTTTGCTATTTGAGATTTAAATTTTAGACAGTTCCAGGTTGATCTCAAACTTGTTATGTAGATGGCCTTGAATTTCTGGTCCTTCGCCTCCTCAGTGGTGGGATTACAGGTGTGTACCACCATGCCTGGTTTATGCCGTACTAGGGATCAAACTTAGGGTTTCCTGTGTGCTAGGCAAGCACTGTACCAACTGAACTATGCCCTCCGCTCCTGCTTGGGTTTCATTCATCGTTTATGGTAATGAAAGCCTGGTTTTCTCTAGGACCCTTGCTCATCTCACCTTCACCTCAGGCCCAGGTTCTATAGCATCAACGTTACCACTGTTCTAGAGAGCATGATGGGAATAGCATGGCTTCGTTTTCCCTGTGACTTTTGTACCCCGGCACCTGCATTGGGTTATTGTTTCAGAGCCACGCCAAGCCAGTGGCAACAAGACTGGGCATTTGTGGGCAAACACTTGAGGATGAAACCCTTCTTTCCTGCTGGCTTTCAAAATGAAGAGAAAGATGAAAGAAACAGTTAAATCAAGACCAATGGTATCATATTTCCCTGTAAGTTCAGATCATTCACATGCTTTTCATCTGCATGAATTCTTAGCCTATTGTTTCCAGAACTATACACACACAGTAACATCACAAGTAAACAGCCTCATGTGCAAATATGGGCATCAGGGTTTATTTAAAAAGTCATGCCTCTTGTCCAGGGAGGATATGTTCAAGATTTCCAGTGGATGCCTAAAGAAGAAAGAGACTTCTATACCTCATGTCTGTAATCCCAGAGCTAGGGAGGCAGAGGCAGGAGGATCAGAATTTTAAGACCATAGTTGGCAGAATAGTGAGTTCAAGACCAGCCTGTCTACATGAGAGTTTTGTCTCAAAAACTAAAGCTAAAAAGAAATAGAGAGTGAGAAAGAGTCAGGGGAGGTGGAGAAGGAACACCAAATCTTACTGTCTGAGGACTTTCCCATCTTCTCCAAGCACTTACTACACACACACTGTGACATCACTCTACAGTCTGAAGACTGAGGGATTTTCAACATTTTTGTATGCTGTCCCTATGCTGGGCCCTTGTTGAGGAAGGTGGGCATCTTATTAAGCCTTAACCATTAACTTGGCACAGCCTAGAATCTTCTGAGAGAAGAGCCCCAACTCAGGTATTGCTTTGATTGGACTGGCCTCTGAGAAGTCTATGGAGAAATATCTTATTGTTGGCTGCTGGAGGCAGACCCAGCTCAGTATGGGTGATACTCTTCCTGGGTAGGTGGTCCTGGGCTGTTTGAGGAAGCCAGCTAAGCAGGGGCCCACATGAGCCATCAAGCAACATTTCCCCCTGGTTTCTGCTGTACATCCTGGTCTGGGAGTTCCCCCAGTTAGAGGCAATGCCTCTTAGAACAGCAAGCGGCCTGTCTCCAAGTTCCTGCTTGACTTCCCTCAAGGATGGACTGTGACCAGGAAGAGTAAGCTAGTAAACACTCCTTTTTCTTAGGAAAGTTTCATCACAGCAACAGAAATGAAACTGGAAGGAAGACAGGCTGCCAGAGATGGGCCCTGCCCTGGGACCATGGAGTCACTATGGGTCTATTCTCAACATCAGTTTCTCAACTCTAAAAGACTAGAATTAGCCTGTGTCCTAGAGCATAGAAGAACAATTCCTCTTCTGAAAGACTCTTTTACATAATATTGAAATCCTTAATGTTTAGCTTCTCTTTCTCCTGACAACTCCTTCCTTAAACGTGTTTATACATGGCTTTCATGCTTCCTGTAAATATCACCTGGGTGCAGTAATCTCACTCAGCATAATTTCCATGTGAGCAGGTAACACGTGACGAGAACACACACTCTCTGCCTTCTCCCAGCACATAACAGGAATGGGATTCCAATGCATAAAGTTCCAATGGAATACTGCCTATGACTCCATTAGACTTTGAAAAATTACCTTTATTTATTTTGTTGGGGGGTGAACATCCCATGTATACCACAGCATGTGTGTGGAGGTCAGAGGACAACTTTCAGGAATCGCAATGTGGGTCCTAGGAATCAAGCTTAAGTCATCAGACTGGGTAGCCAGTGCCTTTACTCACTGAGCCATCCTGTTGGCTCTGTTGTGTTGAAGTGGGGAGACTCTCACTCTATAGCCAGGTTGACCTTGAACTCAAGGAATCCTCCTCTCACGTCCTCCCAAGTCCTGAGATTATAGGTATGAGCTACTTTAACTAATTTCTGATTCTATTTTTAAGAATTATTGATGATGAGGTAGAGAAATGGCCCTTTCTATGTACCCCTGGTAACCCGAGTTCAATCCCCAACACTCGTAAGAGTGGAAGGGGAGAATCCATTCTACAAAACTGCCCTTCGTGTTGAGATACCCACCTCGTACATATCCCACATCATGCACATGAGCACAACAACAATAATACAAGTTTTAAAATTGAAAAATTAAGGACTTTCAGTTCAGAAGGAAGAAAGCTTATGCTCTTCCACAATAGGAACAAAAAGAATAATATCAGAGTTGGTAAATATGCATGGGATCTCACAGAAAAATGAAACCAAAGGGCTGAAGAGATGGCTCAGTTGCTAGAAGCACTCCCTCGTCTTCCAGAGGACCATCATCTTCATTGGGTGGCTCACAGTGCTGCCATTTTCTTCTTCCTCATAAGCACATAAGCATTTTCTAATCATAGCTTTGGCTGGTGCTTCTGATCTGTTCTTCAGTACTCCTGAGTACTGTTTTGTTTTTCTTAAATGTACATCTTGACATTACCTATTGTGAGATTTTTTTTCCCTCCACTGGGGTCAGACAGATAAAAAAATTTTTGCTTTCCATTTTTATTCTTTAAACAAGAACACTAAGACATGTTCTGATTTAAAAAAAAAATGTTAAAGTGTTAGCTTGTTTTCGTTTTATAGTTATGGCTGTTTGATTGGAGTGTGTGGGCTGATTTTGAAGTTGTACATCCCAGTAAGGTTTTGCTGCAAAGGGGTTGATTTGGCTCTAGCAGACAAAGGTTTATTTCAGAGAGTTTATTTGACAAGACAAAAGAAGATGGTTGATGCTTCTCATATATGTAATGTTGAAAGCTAAAGCTTCCAACTGAAATAAAAGGGAAAAAAAAACTGAATTCGGGGAAAGAAAAAATACCATGAAAGCATTAAGGGTCTGAAAAGGCAGTCAGAAAGCCCAAGGTCAACCGTCAGCAGAAACAGAAAGGCTTGAAGTTGCTATCTAGAGTCGCACCTCTGAGCTAAGGTCATTACCCGCCTGAAAATATGGGCGAAGCGTCCTGGGGTGGGAGCAGAAAGGGAATGGCTGGCCCAGGATGGGAGAACTCATGAGAGATTTACTCTCCAGAGAGCTTCCTGAGAGTTAGCCAAGCAGAGAGGGAGGAAGGTTGTTTAGGAGCATGTGGGTACAAACTGTCACAGTCAGGTTTGATCCCCTCCCGAAGGCTGTGATCATCTCATCTCCGAAAAACCTTTCAAGAGCAACTAACCCTGATCTTATATGTACACTACCAGAAAACAGCAAAAGAAGAAGCACACGCTAACCTGTAGTCAAGCACAGCCTTGATACGGAGACCAGATAAGAACACTTCAGAAAACTAATCTGTCTTGCCAACATAGGTGCAAAAATATTAAACAAACTCAGAGCTGAAGTCAGCAATAGAAGGAAATATATGTCATTACCAAGTGTCCTAAGAGTAGGTTTAGCGTGACAGAGTCAATGAACCACACTTATCACATAAACACAGGAAATGAGAGAAAAACGACATGATCGCTCTAGCTGACTTATAAAGAACATTTGCTAGAGTTCGGCACGTGTGCTACTTACATTTCTTGTTGCTGAGACAAAGTTCCTTACAAAAAAGCAACTTAAGGGAAGAAGGGCTTATTTTCATTCCCAGTTCAGAAAACCACATCCATTGTGACAGGGAGGTAATGGCCATAGCAGCTCCTTGACACATAGTGCTCACAGGAAGAGGAGCAAAGGAAGCTGATGCTTTGCTGGGCTTCTCCTTTATTTTCTTTAAAAAATTGTGTGTGTGTGTGTGCATGTGTGTGTATGTGTGCATGCACACACATGTGCATGTTGGCATGTATGAGGCCAGAAGTCAATCTCAGGTGTTGTTCCTCAGGAACTATCTAACTCCTATCTGTGTATGTGTGCGGATGGGCATATGCATGTGTGTGTTTGGGGGAGTATGTGTATGTGCCTGTGCCCGAGGGGAGCCAGAGAAGAATATTTGGTGCCCTACTCTGTTACTCTCTACCTTAATCCCTTGAGACAGGGTTTCAGTGAACTTGGAGCTAGGCTGCCAGGCAATGAGTCCTTGCAGTTCGTCTGTCTCCACCCTCCACAGTGCCAGGGTTTCAGGTGTGTACAGCCACACCTCAGTTTCTTAATATGGGTGCCAGAGATTCAAACGCAGGTTCTCATGCTTACACAGCAAGCTTTCTTAACCTAAGGCAGTGGTTTTCGGCATGCCTAACGCTGCAGCCCTTTAATACAGTTCTTCGTGTTATGGTGACTCCAACCATAAGATTATTTTGGTTGCTACGTCATAACTGTAATTTTGCTACTGTTATGAATCATAAATAAATATCTGTGCTTTTGGTGTTAGGCATCCCTTCTGAAAGGGTTGTTCAATCCTGAAGGGGGTCATGACCCACAAGTAAAGAACCATTGCCCTAAGCTAACAACTAAGAAACCAACCATCACACATGCGCACCTTTCTTGGTTTTTAACAAAACACAAATAACACCTCTTAATGATCTCAAAATGGATAAGAGCATCCCTGGTCTACTAAATGATGTCTGTCAAACACCAATAGATAACATCATTCTCTCTGGGGAGAGAAGTCCAGAGTTTGACTCACAGATGAAAACAACAGTGTAAGCTAATACCACCATTTCAGTCCAATTTTGTACGAGAGGTGCAAGATAGTGAAGTAATAAAAAAATAAAATTATAAACATTTTTAAGACTAAGTAGCTGTGCAATAGTGGCACAGACCTTTAATCCCAGCACTTGGGAGGCAGAGGCAGGCAGATCTCTGTGAGTTCAAGGCTAGCCTGGTCTACAGAGTGAGTTCCAGGACAGTCAGAGCTATGCAGAGAAACCCTGTCTCAAAAAACAGAACAAAAAACAAGAAAGAAAGAAAAAGCAAATAAAACTATTATTTATAGATTATTGTACACATGGAAAAACAGCAACCGCACATAAATTACTGGAATCAATACACGAGAATTTTACTGGATACAAGATGAATGTGCTAAAACTCACAAGTCCGTACTTAAGGAACAAAGAATAAACATTGTAAAAGATATGCCATTGAAGTAGCATCAAAAAAAAAATGTCACATAGCCAGAAAGAAACCTAATAAAATTGTAAAAATTCATCATGAGACTCCAGAAAACCTAGAGAGATGAAAAGCTAAAGAATGTTCTTGAGTTTGTAGAATTGGTCGCATTTTATGGACCCTTTCTAGGTTAAGGCAGCAATTGCAGCAACCCCCATGCTCAGTACTTTCCAAACAGTGAGCAATGCCAACGAGCCTCAGCCACACTTTCTGTGTTCACTTAGTGGAATGGAATGCTTGGTTCCTAGAACATACACGGGACTGCTAAGGGCTACGAACAGCCAAAGTATCCTAGAATGGTTTTTGTGCACAGTGGAAGTGTGTCTGCTTAATATGCATGGGTCTCTGGTCTCAACCTGAAAGACACTTACAGAATTAGTTTACATTATACAGTTTTGTAATTACAGTGTGCTGGTGATAGACAGCTGAACCAAATGAATAAAAACGAAAACCTTGATGAAGTCACATGAACATGATATGATATATGGCTGTTTGAAAATGAACATCAGGTCAGTGGAACAACAATGGATGTGTGTGTGTGTGTGTGTGTGTGTGTGTAAACATGCCTGTGGATTATCAGGTATCTTTCCTTAACTGTTCTTCACCTTCATTTTATTTTGTATTTTTTTCAACAAGACTTTTCAGTGAACCTGACGCTTGTCAGTTCTTCTAAGCCAACTGGCCAATGAGCTTCAGGAATCAGCCTTCACCCTGATCCTGCAAAGCTAAAGTCATCAGCATGCATTGTCATACCCAGATTTATTTTTAAATTTTAATTTATTTTAGTGTGCATTAATGTTTTGCCTGCATGTATATACATGCACCACGTAAATGCCTGGTGCTCATAGAAGTCAGAAGTGGGCATTGGATGCTTTGGAACTGGAGCTGCAGATGGCAGATGATGGTGAGCTATGATGTCAGTGCAGGGAATTGAACCTGGGTCTTCTCCAAGAGTAACATAATAAGTGCAAGTACTCTGAACCATTGAGCATCTCTCCAATCTCTCCAGCCCCCTACTTAGCCTTCTCATCTTGGGCTCTGGGTATTCTAACTGACACCCTCATACTTGTGCAGAAGGCACTTTACTAACTGAGCCACCTTCCCAACCCAGATCTTTTTTTTTTCTTCTTCCAGGCTAGCTTTGGACTTACTAGGTAGCTGAGGATAACCTACAACTTTTGGTCCTCCTGCCCCCACCTTCTGAATACTGGCTTTACAGGTGTGCACCACCATATTCAGTTTTTTGGGTTTTTTCTTTTTCCTTTGAGACAGAGCTTCTCTGTAGCTTTGGAGCCTGTCCTATAGTTTGCTCTTGTAGACCAGACTGGCCCCTAACTCACAGAGATCCACCTGCCTCTGCCTCCCGAGTGCTAGGATTAAAGGTGTGTGCCACCACCACTGGCCATCATGTCCAGTTCTATGTGGTGCTGGGGACCAAATTCAGTGCTTTGTGTATGCTAGGCAAGCACTCTACCAACTTAACTATGTCACCCAGCCTGGCAATAAATTAAAAAAAAAATGAAACAAAAGGGTCAGAAATTAGAACAAGGTATAAGAAATAAGACATGAATGAGAGTGAGAAAGTGGCCACAGGAAGTGGTCTGAAACACTGGGTTTCAAAGCCCCTCCCCCCAGTGACATACTTCCTCCAACAAGGCCAAACCTACTCCAACAAAGTCACACCTCCTAATAGTGCCACTCCTTTGGGGGCCATTTTCTTTCAAATCACCACATTCCTCATACCCTTTGCATTTCTAAAGTGATGTCTTCTTGTATGTTAGTTAGCTGACTGATGACTGATAGTCCTTATGTAGCTTCAGGATGGGGACTGGTTACTGGAAAGACCAAGGCAGGATTAGAAGGCTGAACTTTGAACCCTTTCTGGTAGTCTTCAGGGAGAGATGAGTGGATAGAAGCTAGAACATCAGTGAATAATGACTTAATCAATGATGCATAGCTAATAAAGCTTCTAGGAAAGCTCAATAGGCCTGGGTTCTGAGAGCTTCTTGAAGTCAAAGCACACACAGAGGGAAGCAAGGTCCTCAGTCCTTCCAAGTGCCCCACCCTGTGCCGCTTCTTATTTCTGCCCTTTGTTTAGTTTTCTGTTTGTTTGTTTCTTTTCCTGTCTTGTGATGTGCTTGTTGAGGTCAGATAACTATTTTGAAGGGTTGGTTTTTTTTGGTTCTTCACTCCCACTATGTAGATCTTAGGAATCAAGCTCAGGCTACCAGGCTTGAAGGTAGGTATCTTTACCCTCTAAGCCAACTTGCCATGCTATGCAACAAACCAGTGAGCCACTGTGGCAAATTAGTCAATTCCAAACTTGGGCAGAAGTAGTGCAGGTGAAAGAACCTAAGGCTGACAATGATCATCAGAGTGGATAGACTGAGGAGGCTATCATGGACTTGGTGTGTGTGTGTGTTGGGTATGTATGTGGAGCGGGGAAGTCCCCATTCTACTGGGCATGAGTGAGAAGGAAATACGGAACACACACGCAACAAACCTGATTAGGAGTTTATTAGAGGGGGTGCATATAGGCCTGGGAATCGGTGAAGAGGGGTGGGTGCGACCAGCTTTTAAAAGCTGCCTAGCGCATGTGCACAGGGGGTTTGGCGTGACTACGTCATATGCAGATGTCGCAGATGACAGGTTCACGCATGCACACAAGGGTTTAGCTGAGTCATACGGTGGATGGAACCACACATGTGCGTACGTGGGTCACACGGGGCCCTTTAACATTTAGGCATCTCTGTGTTGGAGGGCCTGTCTGCACGTGCTCGCCTTTAGAACCCGGAAGTGCAGCCTTATCTGTGGCTGAATAATTACACCCTCCTCCTCCTCCTCCTTGTTCTCCTTCCTCTCTCTCTCTCTCTCTCTCTCTCTCTCTCTCTCTCTCATATCATGTTCTCTTATTTGTTTGGTACGGTGGTCACAAGCGGGTAGATGCAGCACCATTGGTTGAATTGCATATAGAATTATTAATTCTATGTATGTTTTTGATCATCAGCATCACAAATATTATGAGAGATAACTATATTCTCGTGGTTAAGATGAACAAAAACAATGACTAGGGAGGTAACTCTTTCAGTGAAGTACTGCCTGTGTGAGCATGAGGGCCTGCGTTTGGTCAGCAGGACTCATGACAAAAAAACAGACATGCGGTAACATTTATAATTCCAACGTAGGGGAGGCAGGGACAGACGGGTGCTGAAGCTCACTGATCAGCCAGCCTGATCTACCTGGAGAGCTTCAAGCCAATGAGAGACCTAGAGGCTAACCTCATGTAGACAGTCCATCAGAGGTATGCCTAGAGGCTTGTTGGCTATGTTTTCCAGATGCTGTCAAGTTGACAGGATCCCACCTGTCCACCCGTAATTCCCACCAACGTATTTGAAAACTGCCTTGATTTATGAACTTCTTTTTGTTCTGTAACTGTCCAAACGACTCCGAAATAAACTATTCTTTGTCCCTCCCGCCCCCCGTGAGAGGAGAGCTGTGTTTCTGTGTTTCAGTGTCCACATTAGACTATGACCTGAAAGGCTGAGGACAACCTCCGCTCGAAGCTCTGCAATTTAGCATTGCAGGTTCGCTGTTGAACAAGTCACTTGACCTTCAGAGTTCTTACATTTCTTTCTTCCTTTCTTAAAAAAAAAAAAATCCATTGATTGGTTGTTTCAGAAAATATGAAGTCCCTTCTAGTTTAAGGACTTTTGATTGCATAACATTGTTCACTTTTCTACCTTCCCTGTGAAGAGGGCATCTCAGAGTCTTAAGAGGTTTAGTGGAAAATAATTCAGGGACCATGCTGTCTAAAGCCTCTATTATCCCGATTCCACGAACTGTATAAAAATACAGCCATGAAAAACCAGTACCTAGGAGGCCTATAAAACAATACTTTTCACTTTCTAAAGAGTACTTATTCGAGGAGAATAATGCATCCTAATTGCTGTTGGGCTGCAGTTTTGCAGAGCTTCAGGTCTTCTGGTGATCAGTTAGATGTTTTAGAAACGGTGTTAATATTTAGGATCCATAATCCACAGCAAATGGAAAGGGGTGCTTTAGAACTTCTTCTGCACTGACTGGGTCATTTTGATTTTCCTTCCAGGAAATATTCTTGGCTTCCAGGGCTTATTCATGGGACATTTATCTTCTCATTCTATATGAGGCAAATTCGTCCTTTCTTGTGGTTTTAGTTGCCTGTTTTATTTTTATATAAGATTTTTTAAAATTTTGTATGTATGTGTATGCATGGGTGGGCAGGTTGTGCATGTAAGTTCAGGGGTCAGTGGAGGCCAGAAGAGAATGTCAGAACCCTCGGGGCTGACTTACAGGTGCAAAAGCAGAAGGCACTCTTAACTCCTGAGCCATCTCTCCAGCCCCATGGTTACCTTCCATATATTGAACCCTCTTGTTTTTATTTCTCAGTGTCCTTTTGAGCTCTGAATTTAATATAGCTGGCAACTTACTGAAGTTTTCGGTATTTCTCTCTTAACTGTTTTCTTTTGAAAGGGTCTCATGGTAGCTTGGGACTCATTATATAGCTGATGATGACTTTGAACTTCTTTTTTCTTGTTCTTTTCGAGACAGGGTTTCTCTGTGTAACAACCCTGGCTGTCCTGGAGCTCACTTTGAAGACCAGGCTGGCCTTAAACTCACAGAGATCCACCTGCCTTTGCCTCCTGAGTCCTGGGATTAAAGGTGTGTGCCTCTACACTCAGGGATCAAATTAGGGCTTCGTGTTTGCTAAGTGAGCATTCTCCTGAAGCTGCACCCCCAGCCCCCTGACATGCCTCGAATTCAACATTATCTTCTCCCACATGTCTACATCTCTCACCTCTACATCTTGGTGATTAAGATAATTGGTTGTCAAGAGAAGAACTACAGTGATCCAGACTGACTGATACCAAGGATTTTGTGTTAGCTTTACAGTCAGCCAAGGAGATCAAGTCACAAAGAACGAAACGTATTGAGAAATTCACAATCAGTGCTGGGAAACCAAGTCCTACCATCAGATTGATGGTCAAGGGATGGACTGAAATTGGGAAATAAAGTCAAGAGTCAGATCAGTGGTGAAAGGAGCAAAGGAGGTGAAGGAGCAAGAGCACCCACCAGTGTTGAGCACCTTGAAACTGCTGCAAATATCCGCACTAGGATGGCCCCACACCGTCCCTTCCCCATTAGGTCATCCCTCCTTCCCTTTCCAAGTTTGCCACGTACTGATGATTTTTCCTGAAATGGCCATGGTTTCTCTCTGCTGGGACATTTCTTATCACCATTTGAGACTAAGCTGGAAGTTTGTCTGTTGCGTGAAACCTTCCCCCAACAGACAGAGTTACTCTCCTTATTCTCCATCCCCCCTTACAAGACTTTCTCTACAGTCTTTCCATTTTTGGCATCTGCATACTTCTTTTTCTTTTATTCAAGTTTCATTTTAATAGAAGTAACATATAAAAATAGTTTGCTGTTAAGTAGTAGCTTCTAGTTTCCAAAACTAGCAGATTGGATTCTTTAGATAATCTTCTCAGCTAAAAACAATGGGGAAAGTTATGTAATATAGTTTGACACATTAAACTTTCTTTTTTAATATCAAGAATCTGCGGAGCTGGGGGAGTAGTTCAATTAACAGAGTGTTTCCCTAGCATTCATGAGGCTGAGGATTTGGTCCCCAGAACCAAATAAATAGTACAAAGGCCTGTAATCTCAATGCTCCTGAGATGGAAGCAGAAGGGTCAGAAATTTAGGGCTATCTTCAGCTGTATATCAGGTTTGAGGCTAGCCTGGGATATTTGAGATCATGTCTCAAATGAAAAGGTATCACGAATCTGAAATTACAGTAGAAACTGCAAATTAGTTTAAGAAAGTTGTTTGCAAAGTTTATAAGCATACATGTACATTTGATAAAATAAAAACATATGCATATATATTATACATGATCATTCATGGGGCTAATATCTTGATAGTATTTCCTATACCTGCAAAATTGAGTGGTGGGTATATGTCCTCCTTAAACAAGAGAGACAGAAATCATGCCTAGTATCCAAAAACTTAAAGGAGATAGTCCTCATTGGGATGCCTCAGTGAAAATCACACTCAGGATTAAGTAAACCATATCTCAACTCATTCTCCACTCCATCCAAGAGAGATTGTTGGTGTGGGATTCCCTTCTGTATGCTGTGAATATGTTTTATTACCATTGGTTAATAAAGAAGTTGCTTTGGGCCTATGGCATGGCAGAATAAAGCTTGGCAGGAAATCTGAACAGAGATATAGAGAGAAAGTATGTGGAGTCAAAGTGATGCCGTGTAGCTGCCAAAGGAGACAGATGCCAGAGCTTTAATCAGTAAGCCACCATCATTGTGGTGATAGACAGAATAATAGAAATAGGTTAATTTCAGAGGTAAGAGTTAGTTTATAAGAAGCCTAAGCTAATAGGCCAAGCAGTGTTGTAATTAATACAGTTTCTGTGTAATTATTTTGGGTCTGGGCAGCCAGGAAATGAATGAGCAACCTCTGTCAACAGATTGTGATAAAATATTCCTTGGAATTAAACATAACATAAAAAACTATAGAATTTGATTTTGGGCCTTATCAGCTTCTAAACAGTCTTGCATCCAGGATCATAATATCCACAACTCAGAAACAAAGGACAAGCCAGTAGCAGACTTAGGTTAAGATGTAATTGTAGCTGTTGGAACTTCCATGCTAGAATTTGGGCAACTGACAGAAGTAATTTTCAAAGACATTGATTATCAGATACTCAAGATGGTGGAAGTGGTGGTGCAGAGGCAAAGAGACAACCTGAATGAAAATCAGGAGACAAAAAATTGAAAGGTGCCAGAGACATGGTTCGATGGGCAAAGACTTTCCACTGAATATGATCACCTGGTTCTATCCTTAGGACCCTAAAGGAGGAACTTGAGATGGGATTCCTCTGACCTTCACACATGTGTGGAGTTTGTACAGAAACATACATGTAATTTTAAATTCTTTTAATTGAAACATCTATAGGTTTTAAAAAGTAAAATTATTAGACATGTATTTGGAAATAAGTATGTCATGTTTAAAGAAATAAAAGAAAAATGAAATGCTTGCTAAGAAGATGACATTATAAAAAGTAATATAGAGTCTAGAAAAGAAAAATAACAAAAATTTAAAGCTCAGTAGATATATTATAAAACCAATAAAATCTTAAAATCAGGTAATAAAGTGGATAGATCACTTATAAATGATTTACACCTATGCACAGCTGGGCTCCTCAACTGAAATCCCTGGAGAAGTTTTCCCTTTCTGAGGAGAAATGTGCAGACTTTAAAGGGAAAAACCCCAATATACTCTTCTCATCTACTGGTAGAAGTTATCAAATAAGAAAATCAGTCACTTAAAATATAAAATGCTCAGTATAAATTATCAAACAGATTCATAAATGTCTGTTAAATACTACATCTAAGTCAAGAAAACATGTACTTTCCACCATGCACCGAGTATGTCAAATATGACTATAAAGCAAGAATGAAATATTTCGAAAGAGCCAGCTGTGTAATTACACATCTGGGCAGCCTGGGCCACACAGGGAGCTCAAGGCCAGTCTGGGTTTCGTCGCAAAATTGTATCTCCAATAGCAAAACAAAACAAAAAAGAGGTAAGCAATATCCAGATATTTCTAGAACCCATGTAACTAAGAGGGGACACCAATCACAGATAAGCAGAAATCCCTTTCACATTTAGAAATTTCACATTGTTCTATGCAAGCCATATGTGAAACGGCAGTAACAGTGCTAGCTACAAACGACAAATGTAGGTAGGAAGCCAAGAAAGTAAAGAGAGGAGCATGCATAGCTTTCCCTCCTACATAAGAAAAAAAGGAAATAATAAAGACCAATATTAGTGAAGTTCAGCAGCAAGATACTTCAATGGGTAAGGGTGCTGCTACCAAGACAAACAACCTGAGTTTGATTCACACACATACACACACACTGTAAAAATTTATTTTAATGAACATGCTTACTATCCATCAGATAATCTTTTAAATGTTGTTATCAAAATATACCAAAAAGGAAAAACAAAATGAAGAATAAAGACAGGAACAGCAGTTAAAAATAAACATGAAAGTCAAGAGAAACATCTAGCCAGGCGATGGCGCACGCCTTTAATCCCAGCACTCGGGAGGCAGAGGCAGGTGGATCTCTGTGAGTTCAAGGCCAGCCTGGTCTACAAGAGCTAGTTCCAGGACAGGCTCCAAAACTACAGAGAAACCCTGTCTCAAAAAACCAAAAAAAAAAAAAAAAAAAAAAAAAAGGAGAGAGAAGCATCCAAACACAGGTTTGTGACAAAGTTAATAATGACAAAAGTTGAAATTATGAAAAGTAACAGTTGTGGAACTGACCAACAAATGGAGAGAAGGCACAAACACTATTCTGGGATACAAATAGGGTCTGTCGCTATAGCCACTGCACACACATGTGAGAAAAAGATACTGGCAACTTTCTGCCAGTGAATTTGAAAATAAAGATGGAATGGGCAACGTTTTAGTGAAGCCTGCCAAAATTAATTCAGCAAGAAATAGGCAATTACAATCATCTACAAAGGGCCTTTCACAAAGTCTCAGCAAGCCCTAGCTTGAATACAAAACAAGATAAGGAACCCCAAGGGCCATTGTGATCAAACTATTAAACCAAAGATAAAGTGATTTTGTTTTGTGTTCTGAGAAGTGGTCTCAGGGTGGCCAAAATTCACAGGCCCTCCTGCCTCAACCTCCCAAGTAATAAGAATATCTGTGTGAGTCACTGTGTTTAGCTAAAGAGAAAGTTTGAAAACACCCAGGGGGAAAAATGACAATCAAGGTATTTGGTGATGGTTCTGCTGGTGAAGTTCTTGTTGGGCAAGTATGAAAGCCTGAGTTTGGTTCCCCAAACCTTGGAGGAAAAAGCCAGGAATGGTGGCATGTGCTTAGGTAGGGACAGGCAGATCCCTGGAGCTGATTGGCTAGCTAGTCTAGCCAAATCAGCAAGTCCCAAATCAAAATGAGAGACTATCTCAAAAAGCAATGTGGAAAGCTGGGCACTGTGATATACACCTTTAATCTGAGCACTGGAAGGTGCACTTAGAAAAGTAGACCTCTGAGAGTTTGAGGCCAGCCTGGTGCCACATAGTGAGACTTTGTCTCAGAAAACAAAAACAAACAGATAACAACAACAAAAGCCAAGGTGGAGAATGGCTGAAGAAAAGATCTGAGGTTTGTATACACACATGCATTCACGGGTGCACATGCATGCACGCGCGCGCACACACACACAATGTGATTATACGAATGATGTTTCATTTTCAGAAACAGTGGGCAACAGAATAAAATGCAATACAATTTTAAAATGTTGAAGAATAAACCTACCAACTTAGAATACTAACTCGAGCAAAACTATCATTTAAAATTGAAGAGGCAGTAAAGATGTCCCATTGCTGCCATAATTATGCAAAGGCAGGTCTTCATGACCCTAGAGAGGAAGTCACATCTCCAGGAGTGAAGAAAGAGCATCAGGATGTAAACTGAAAGGAAAAAAAAAAACAGGATATACTTTAAAATTTTCCTCTCCTAGTTTGTAAAATTCATGTTACTGGTAAACTAAATATTTTTCCACTGGTTAAGTTTATAGTATATGTGCATATATTATCTGATAAGAATATCTAATCACCAACAGTAGACATCAAGAGAGCCCGTTCCTTAGGAGGCTCATGCTGGAGATGTGTGAAAAGAGAAGAAATTTAACCCAGTTCTAGTATTTGGAGGTGGGGCATCTAGGGGTGACTAGGATTAAAGAAGCGTCCAGGACAGAGTTCCCATGATTGGATCCTGGTGACTTTGTAAGAAGAGAGACACTAGAAGAGATGTGCCTAAGCTACCTGGCTCTTGCCATGTGATGCCCTGCATCTCCTAAGGACATCCCAGCAAGAAGGCCTTCAGCAGGTACCCCCTCAGCCTGTCACTGCCAGAACTAAGAGCCAATAGGAACCTCTTTTTCTTCCTTCTAGTTTTCCTTCCTTCCTTCCTTTGTTTTTTGTTTTGTTTTGTTTTTGAGACAGTCTCTCAACACCCAGCCTACCACTGAACTCACTATACAGTCAGTGAAGACTGTAAATGCCCGACACTCCTGCTTCTACTTCCTAAGTGCTGGGATTACAGGCACATACTGCCATGCTTGATTTAAGGTGATTTTCTGCTCTGCCCTACCTCCCCATGCCTCCTGCCCCCTCCTCCGGTTTATTTATTTATTTTTGAGATGGTTTTTCACTACGTAGCACTGGAATTCATTATGTAGAAGATGGTGTCCTCAAACTTGCGTCTTCACACCTAAACCACCTTAACACTGAGATTACAGGTGTTTGTCCTGGTATCTGCTATGACCGTCTTTTCTCTATAGCTTACCATTGTATAACAAGCAACAGAAATGAACCAAGAAAAAAAGACACGAAAATAGAGGTATAAGAAAACAGATGAATTAAAATGGAATGCAAAATATTTTTTTTTGATTGATCCAAATGAAGCCAGGAAAGAAGAATCAGGAAAGAAAAAGAAAGTCAGGAAGGAAAGAAGGAAGCAGATAACAAATAGCAACAGGATGGGTCTAAAAGCAAAGCAAACGGACAAATGCTACATTGTTATTGTATTATAATATCTAGAGCTTGGCAGTGTAATGTACTATGATTGTAGATAATTGCTGTGTTATGCCTATTAGATTAGTGTTTTTCTTTTTTTTGGTAACTAAATGTAATTTCTCCCCATACTTTACAACAGGCCATTCATTGCCACTGCTAAGGTAATCATTTGAGTTGCTCTATCAATTCCAGTTTTGTTTCATTTTTTTCAGAGAAGGTATCTTCTTATATCTCTTGCTTTCTTCCATGTAGAGGAAGCTGTATACAAGCAACATTTCAAGCTTCTTCTTCTTTTGGTTTTTCGAGACAGGGTTTCCTCTGTAGCTTTGGAGCCTGTCCTGGAACTAGCTCAGACTGGCCTCGAACTCCCAAATATCCTCCCAACTCTGCCTCCTGAGTGCTGGGATTAAAGGCGTGTGCCACCACCACCTGGCTCAAGCTTCTTTTTTATTTGTAAATACGTACAGACATACAAACATACTCTGCTCCAGAAAAGGTGAAGCCACCTTACCTAATGGGTGGGAATGAGGAAGAAACTGGGCAGACATGGACAAATGGTGTCACCTCTTCTTCCTCCTTGGAGTGACTGTGTGTATGGGGAACACAATCTGCCTGTTGTCAACATAGAAGATTTACAAGAGAAGGCCTTCCCAGGTCAATGGACTATTCAGGGACCAGGACCCAGAAGTCTATTTACCTGGCTATCTATGAATCACTTACTAAGAAAGGTGTTGTTGTGGGCCAGGCAAGGTGGCACATGCCTTTTATCCCAGGATCTGGAAGCAGAGGCAGAAAAATCTCTCTGAGTTTGAGGCCAACCTGGTCTACATAGTGAGTTCCAGGCCAACTGGGATTACACAGAGACCCAGTTGCAAACAATCAAACGAGCCCAAAGCTGTATGGTGAGCTGAGGGTGTAGCTCAGAGGCTACATGGCTTTTCTGCCATACAGGAACTTCAGTCCTGTATAAATTGGAGCAAGCACTGATGGAGGAAAGGCAGTATAAAGATGGCTGTATTCTCCTGTGGTCAGAGTTTGGAGGAATGCTTCACAAGATAGAAGTACTAAGGGTTGGGCTGGGAAGATGTGCCAGTCAGTAAACAGCTTGTTATGTAAGCATGAGGATATGAGTTTGATCCCAGGACCTGCCCTGAAAAAAGCCAGACATAGACTCTGACTTTCACATTTACACGAGCCACCCCCTCAATAAAATAACAAACAAATAAATATATACTGTTGTACACTTGTAACACCCATGCTGGGGAGTCTGGCTGAGATAGACAGATCTCTGGGGTTTGCGGGTTATTGACAGGACAATAAGAAATCCTGTCTCAAAAAAATCTCACGTCGGACAATGTCGCAAGGAATGATTCCCAAGGTTGACCTCTGGTCTCCATGTGAATGTGCACAGATGTATTTATGTGCCCTTCCATACAGATGTATTATCTTGTGAGAAAAATAGTTAAGATAGTGAGAGAGACAGAAGCAGGCAGATAGAAAAAATTCCAAGGAATCCACCAACTTGCCTTTTAAAAGCTGAGAAAAGCAAAAGTTATCCCCTAGTGCTGTCAGGGAATATGGTCCTGCTGATACGTTGGCTTCGGATTTTCACTCCCACAATGAGCCAATACACTACTATTTAGAACCACCCGTATGTGGCACTCTGTCGTGGCAGCACTGAAAACCATCACAACTAATTTCTACTGCAACATCTAAAAATAGCAGGTTGCGTATATATTTTAAAATATTTTGTCTTAATATATTACACATCTCAAAAAATCATCCCTTTCATTTGACTCTATTTTTGCCTTATTTGTGTTTTGTCCCATCAATCTCTTTTGCTGTTTTTGACTCAATTCTTTTTTTCCTTGAAGATGTATCTCTTTGAAGAGGTAAATGGTGCATATGTCTATTTTCCCTCCATCTTTATTCCTACTGTTTTTTCTTACTGTCTCTCATTTCTTAACTATTTTAAAGATTTATTTATATATTTATTTATGTGTATGTGACTAGGAATGCATGCTCACATGTGTGAGTAGGTATATGCTTTTGTTCCTGTGCCTGGAGACCAGAGAGGTTATCAAAAGTTGTCATCTGTTCCTGTTTACCTATTCCTTTAAGGCAAGGTCTCTCCCTGAACATGGAGCTGGAGTCTTCACAGCGAGGCTGGGAACCTGCAAATCCCAGTGATCTTCCAGTTCCCACCTCTTTTGGAGCGAGGGTCACAGGCATGCTTGGGATGCCTGGCTCGTTTTATAGATGCTGGGATCCAAATTCTGGTCCTCATAAATGTGCAATAAGTGCTCTTAACCTCTGAGCTATTTCTCCAGGCCCTCCATTCATCTTCTTCCTTCCATCTTTCAGTCTCTGTCTTCTTCTTAATCTTAAGAGAATTTCTGTTTAGAGTTTTATGATACATGGGTTCAGTAAGAGGTAGCATTACTTTACTTTACTATTAAAATGGTTAGAGTATATGCCATGCAGTTAAAAACGTGGCTTAGAAATCAAAGCAGTAACTCCAGAGCTTCTATATCAACTTCCTCATTCTTGACCTTCCTCAGAAACACATTGTTCATATGGCACTTATTAATTCCGCTTTATCCTGTGGTGGTTTGTGTGCATATTCTTCGCTTCCTGGGGTCTATAAACACCACAAAAGCCAGTGAAGCCCTTGATTAGCCTGCTCCCTCTGGAGAAGAAGATTCTCAGGGGCTAGGGAGATGACTTAGTTGGTAAAGCTCTTGTGTAAGCAAGAGGACCTTGTGCCCATGTAAAAGCTGATTCAGTGCCATGCAATTGTAATCAACATCCTCGAAGTGGAAGCAAGAGGCTTCCTGGAGCTTGATGGTCAGCGAGTTCAGCCTAATCAGTGAGTTCCAGGTACTGAGAGAGAAGGTGGAGATGGATTGAAGAAGACACCTAACACTGACATCTGGTCTCCACATGTGTGCTCAGATATGTGTATACACATCCCCACACACCACACACACACACACACACACACTGATGCTATGAGGGTTATTCTAACTAGGTAAATGCCCTGAGTCTCTCTCAGCCTGGGACCAGCTACTGGGTAGCCAACCATCTCCTCAGTGTGTGTGCTTGGAAGTTGCCTAGCATAAGCATTCTGTTTGAGAAACTGAGAACTGTATGCATGGCCATATTTTGGCCCCCATGTTAATTCATATTCTCAAGGAGACTGTGTCCTTAACTTTGGTATTGTGCCAAAGGTCAAGAGTTGGGGCTTCCTCTTATCATACATTGGTAATAGACATACAAGAAATGAGAGGAGGGGCTTTGAGGGTATCCTATCTCATCTCCATAACAGAGGCAAGGTGAACTAAAGAATAACATATCCTGCAAACCTATAGTACTCTAACATTGTTCCCTTTTGCCTAAAGTCTGCTCATACTAGTACCCAAGGTCTAGATGCAAGAGAGAAAACAAAACTGGGCACTATTGGTGACAGAAGGGATTCTGAAGAGGGCCAGTCAGCGTCCACACAGTGCGTTAGAAGGCAGAGATATGATGAGGTACAGCTGGACAAAACACTTCACTGAATTAGACCTTTTGCACAATGATAATGCTATATAACCAAGTGTTCACTAGGCGTGTCTAAAGCATGCGCCCTCATCTCTTCCTTGCACACTCGCTAGCCTTTGTCCGTATTTGGCCTTGTGTAAGCTACTTTTCTCTCGCTTGACAAAATACCTGGCAAAAGCAACCTATGGGGCAGGGAGACGGCCCAGAGAGTAAAGGCACTTGCTGTGCAAGTCAGCTGACCTGAGTTGCTCCCCAGCACCCAGGCAATAATATAAAAAAAAGCTGGAGGTGGTGGCACATGTGTGTAATATCAACATCCCTTCAGTGAGATGGGAGGTGGGTTCCGGAGGAGCTTGTGGGCCAGCTCGCCTGGAGGACAGAGGAGAGCTGCAGGAACAGGAGACTCTGCTTCAGCAAGGTGGAAGGGAAGAGACAACTTCAAGAGTGTACGCTGCTCTGCTCTTCAGACACGTACTGTACCACACATGTGTTTACACACACACACACACACACGCATGATTAGGAATTGTGCTTTAAAGAACAACATAGGAAAAGCAGTTTTAAGGGGAAATTCTGTCATGGCAGGGAAGGCATGGAGAAGGAAGCAGAGGTGCCTTGTCAGGTTGCTGCAATTGGGAAGCAGAGGGAGATTAATGCTGCTGTTCAGTGGACTTTCTTCTATTTATTCATTTTAGAATCCCAACTCACGGAATGGCTCCACCCACTCCCAGGATACAGGTCTTCCCTGCTCAGTTAAACCTTTCTGGCAAGACCCAGAGGAGGGTTTCTGTAGTGATTCTATATATCCTATCAAGTTGGGCTTCTTTCTTGGGCTTCCGGCCCTACACAAACAGGTTAGGGACTGATTTGGATTGCTGGAATTTAAAAAATAAGTGGCGTGAGAGAGAAAGAAGCCATGCAGCAGAACTCAGCAGGAGGGGCTTTTATTGGGGAAAAGTGAATGGGAAAAGAGGTGTGGGGAGAGGGGAGACCAGCCTTCTGGGGACAGGAGCAGCGGAAGAGAAGAGAGGCAGAGAGGCGAGGGTGGGGGGGAAGACAGAGAGAGAAAGATGGGAGGTGGGCAGAGAACATGTGATTGTACACAGGAGGTGTTCTTACTGGCTACAGCTGAGGAGGTATCCTGTCAGAACCTAAGGACAAGCCAGTACAGATGCTTGAATACTAACACATATGGCATTAATGTATTTTATACCAACGGCTTTATAAAACTCCTCACAAGTCTGAATATTTTCTAAAACTTGTTGTGAATTATGGAAAGTAAGTAGGATCCTTTAAATTTTTGTCTTATTTGAATATAAAAAGAATAAATACAAAATAATCCCTTCAACACTCAGCCACTTAAATCCAGCTTTCATTCCCGAGAATTTCGCGATGCTGTTTGCATAGATCCACTCTGTGGTGAGTGGGAACCTTTCTAATCAGAAAGTTCACAGATCAAGGCATTTCCCAATACAGAGGCAAATGAATTACAGTAGAAGGGGAAATTACGTTATAGATCTTAAATATTATCTAATGATTGTCTTGGTTTAGGGTTGGTGGAAGCTTGGAGTCTATTAAGTTAACATATTCCACAGGTTTTACCTGACAGGGAGGAGGATGCTTGGTCAGAAAAAAGCAAGCAAAGGATGGTTATTCAGGGGACTAAAGGTTAAGACTGGCTCCCGTTTGTACCATTTTAACTCTTACAGTGATGAAATTCTTTCTAATCAGTTAACCAGCCTTGTAGAATTTTTAACACACACACACAGTAATATCTATCTATCTATCTATCTATCTATCTATCTATCTATCTATCTATCTAATCTATCTATCATCTATCTATCTATCTATCTATCTATCTATCTATCTATCTATCTATCTATCTATCTATCTATCTATCTGCCTATCTGTCTATCTATCTGTCTATCTATCTATCTATCTATCTATCTATCTATCTATCTATCTATCTATCTGCGTATCTATCTGCGTATCTATCTATGTATCTATATATGTATCTATGTATCTATGTATGTATGTATGTATGTATGTATGTATGTATGTATCTATCTATCTATCTATCTATCTATCTATCTATCTATCTATCTGCGTATCTATCTATGTATCTATGTATCTATGTATCTATGTATCTATCTATGTATCTATCTATGTATCTATCTATCTATCTGTCATCTATCTATCTATCCATCCCTCTGGAAGAGTCTTTCCACCACCACAGGTAATTACTAAAGAGGTTGGACTACCCTGTGCACTGGTGGTTTAGAACTTGGTGTCTGGAAGGAGCCGTAGTGATGTATTCTTCTTCCTTCCCTGTCCTGATATAAACACTTCTTCCTGGTTCTTCCTGAGAGAGGAGGTGTTCAATATGGTACCACTCCCCTGGCTCAAGCCATTTACCCAGGATCTACTTCTTGGTAATCCAACCTAGGATAGCACCCCACTTCACTGACATTCTTGGGATTAGGCATGAACTAAAAGCAACAGTACCTATTAAAACTTCCATCTGGACTGGGATTTGACTTTCTGGATTCCCATCATCTCATGTTCCATGCTCATTTCTACTATGTGGACTTTGTTCATGGTAGTGCTGGTAACTGAGCTGAGGGCCTCATGTATGCTAAGCAATGGCTGAAACACTGAACTAATCCCTAGTCCACTGCATTGTAGACTTGTGTGTGTATGTGTGCATGTGCATGTATGTACATGTTCATGTATGTGAGAGTGAGCACATACATTCTGTGACCTCTGTGGACATCAGAGGACAACCACAATTTCAGCTGTCAGTCGTCACGTTCTGCCCTGTTTGAGACAGGGTCTCTTGTTTGCCAGGATAGTTAGTTCCAAAGCTTTCTAGAGATTCTCCTGTTCTTACCCCCATCTCACTGTAAGAGCACTGGGATTGCAGATGCCTGTGGATGCTAAGAATCCAAACTCAGGCCTTCACACTTACACTCTATCCAATGAGCCATTCTTTTAGCCCTGTTGTGGATTTTCTTCCTTCCTTCCTTCCTTCCTTCCTTCCTTCCTTCCTTCCTTCCTTCCTTCCTCCCTCCCTCCCTCCCTCCCTCCCTCCCTCCCTCCTTCCCTCCCTTCCTCCTTCCCTCCCTTCCTCCTTCCCTTCCTTTTTCTTTTCTTTTCTTTTCTTTTCTTTTCTTTTCTTTTCTTTTCTTTTCTTTTCTGAAGCTGAGTCTCAATGCATAACCCTGACTGCCCTTAAATTCACCATGTAAACTGGGTTGGCTGTGAACCCTTAAGAGATCTGCCTTCTCTAGCCTTCCAATTAGTGGAATTAAAGGAGCACGCCAGCATGTCTAATCTCTCACAGTGGGTTTTCAGTGGCAAAATTTTAGTTCCCAAGTTTTTTCCCTTCTACTTCAAAAGTCAGTGCGTCATTTGTCTCAGCCATTTGCAGATGCAAATTCTGAGAATGACAATTTAAACAATAGTTTAATTATACCAGGCATTAATCAGTCATAATTGGCAAAGGAAATATGCTGCAGAAAACTCATACAATCTAAGACCAAACATGAGTAATGTTCCCATAATTTGCTATTTTGTGTTAGCCACAGCATCATTAGAGGAAGTGATTTAGACTTCACCAAATTATCTAAAATATCAGAAATCACTACCTCATTGATAATTGTACTTTGATGTGTGGAAACATATACAATAAAACATTTAGGCGATTTGGCTAGAACACATTTCACAACTTGTTCTTCCGTGAAAACATCTTTGACTGGCAGTTGAAATCTCAGTATTTGCATCAATGGTGTGGAAAAGCAAATCAATGTACTTTCAGACTCTGAAATTATTTGTGGTTTCTTTTCCTTTGCTGCTATAATTGCTCTTAGGTAAATGGGTTGAATAGTTCATTAATTGCTGTCTCATTGTTATGTCAAAAATGCCTGAAAGAAGCAACTTAAGGGAGGAAGAGCTTACTTTGGCTCCCAGTTTGAGGGCACAGTCCTGATGGGGGATTCCCCTCTGTATGCTGTGAATATCCCTCTGTAGGCTGTGAATATGTTTTATTACCATTGGTTAATAAAGAAGCTGTTTTGGTCAATGGCTTAGCAGAGCAAAGCCAGGCAGGAAATCAGGAGAGAGAGAGAGAGATTGAGAGAAAGAGAAGGCAGAGTCAGAGATATGCCATGTGGCTGCTGAAGGAGACAGACACCTTTCTTTACTGGTAAGCCACAGCCTTGTGGCAATATACAGATTAATAGAAATGGTCTATTTAAGATGTAATGATTAAGATGCTAGATGCCTGAGTCATTAGCCAAGCAGTGCCATAGTTAATATAGTTTCTGTGTGATTCTTAGGGTCTGAGCAATCAGGAAATGAACAAGCAGTCTCTGCTTACACAGTCCATCACGGTGGAGGAAGCGTGACAACAGGCAGGAGTATGAGGCAGCTGGTCACACTGCATCTTCAACTAGCAAGCAGAAAAAGCTAGCTCAGCTAGCTTCCTCCTTACTCCTTTTTGCAGTCTGGGACCCCACTCCACAGAATGACGCCATCCACATTCGGATGGGTCTTCCTCAGTTACGCCTCTCTAGAAATACTCCCCCTTACCCAACACACGTGCCTCCTAGGTGATTCCAAACCCAGTCAAGTTGACAAAGAAAATGAACTATTACAGATGGTTTGCTGTTTCCGGAAGAAAACAGTAATAAAAGCAGAAGTAAAAATGCACATAGAATTCACTGAACTTTGTTACATCATTTTATTTCTGTCTGCCTGTCTGTCTATTTACCTATCTATCTATGCTGTGAAAACGTGCCACAACAATGCTGATGATCTTGAGATGCACAATTTCTTTCGAGCATCTCCAGCTGTTCTCCAAATGCCAGTTAATTAAACTCAAACTTCGTGCCACATCTCTCCTGTTTTTAAACCTGCCTGAACCCAGTTTTGATAAGACATAGTTGAACCCTAAGCAAGCCATAGTTTCCAGGCATAATTCTGCATGAAAATTGCACTTTAGGAAGATCTGCCACCGTAGGTCCATATGCCACTCTCCTCCATAGGATTTATCATACTCAAGTACCTGAGAACTCCTAACACAATATTTTACAACCAGCTTTTCCCAAGAACCTTGGGGAGAAAAAAGAAAGAAGATGCACAAAATCGGGACAAGCAGAGGAAAGCACAATATGAATAAATTATTTGTTACCCTGATAAGGATTGAAATCATCTCTCACAGTATGGTGCTTTGAATGAGAGGCTCAGGAACTTGAACACCTGGTCCCAGGTTGGTGGTACTGTTTGGGGAGGAGGCGCAGCCTTGCTGGAGGAAGTATGTCCTTGGTGATGGCCTTTCGGAGACTGTAGCCTTGCCTCACTTCCAGTTAGCTCTCTCTGCTTGTGTTTGTGGTTGAAGATAAGATCTTTCAGCTCCCTGCTCCTGCTGCCTTGCCTGCTACTTGCTGCAATGCCTCCCTAGAACCATGGCTCTCCATTTAGAACCATAAACCAATTAAACTGTGTCTTTTGTAAGTTGCCTTGTTCTTGATTTTCTTTTTCAAGACAGGGTTTCTCTGCGTAGAGATCCACTTACTTCTGCCTACCGAGTACACCATCACCCCCCAGCTTGGTCTTGATATTTTATTATAGTAACAGCAATAAGACTTAAGAAGCCAGAGTGTGTTTCTGAGATACCTTTCTGCAAGGGGAGCCGTTACTGTGAGGCTTCACTTTGCTTTCTGTTAGTGATCTCATGAATAAATAAACCCTCCCTGCCCAGCACTGATACCTCTGACGTACTCTGATTTAGCGTATGCCTTTAATTCTCTCTTAAACCTCAGATTTGCTGAAGTCAAGAATTCAGGTAGAGATTAAATAATTATCTCAAAACAATAGGCTTGGAAGTCAGTGAAACAATAACAAAAACAAAACAAAACAAAACAAAACAAAAGAGATGTGGTCCTGGAAGATAGGCAAATGATGACCCATTAGTAGGTGAGATATGGAAAGGAGTACTCTATAGCTGGTGTGATGGTTAATTCATTGTTTAATTAGATATTTGTAGGTGCCCCTTCATGGAAATGCAAACCTGTATCGAGGATGTATCTGGGCAAAACTGCAGAGTAGCAAAGACAGCCGGCCATGGCACATCTTTCTGTCTCTTCAGCAAGTTTCTTCCTTGTTCCTGAGTCTACATGCTTGATGGGGAGGCCATTTTCTTCCCGCTTTCTTCTTCATAGATATTTCAATGCTCTGAACTGTGTTCTATGTCCCCTGTCTCCTGGCTTTCATTGTATAGAGGCTGATTTCTTGGATAATGTAAATCATTCTATTGTGTTAATAATACCGACCAGTGGGATGACTTAGTGGGTAATAGCACTTGTCACCAAACCTAAGAACCCAGGTTCCGTCCCTAGAATCCATCTGGTGGAAGGAGAGGTCCACTTCCTAGAAGTTGTCCTCTGATGTCCACATTGTAATGAGTGCTGATAACACTGGGGATGTAGCTCCATTGGTGGAGTCCTTGCTCGGCTTTCATCAAGCCTTAGGCTGAGTCCCTAGCACTGTATAAAAAGGTATCATGGAACATGCCTATAATAGCAGTCTTTGGTAGGAGGGTCAAGAACCCAAGTCATCACCAACTACCCAACATGTTGGAGACAAGCATAAGCGACAAAGACCTTGTCTTTAAAATAATAAAAAAAAGTTGGCGACTGGGGAACCACTTCCTAAATATAACTCATGGGTATTATGTTGGTTTACTGAAGATAGTTTTGACCAGAGTTCAAAACATGTGACTCTGGTCTTAAATGGAAGTCTTAGGGATTTTGGCAGAGTTTTTGAGACAATAGACCTGCGAGTTTATTCCATTCAACCGAACCACTCCTGGCTAGGCTACTTGATGCAGGCCTTGACGTACATTTGAACCAGTTTCCTGTCCATGTAAATACATGTGTATCTAGCATATACACTAAAACACGCATTCTGTGGGCTTGAGCAAGAGTGGAACTGGGCAGGACGATGCAGACAGCCTTTCTCTCCCTGTCTCAGAGCAGGCCTACTCCCTGAGAAACAATCATTTTCTTATGTCATTTAACCCAACGCTAGGATTGCGGACACGTTAGCCGTCAGATAAGACACACCTATTAATTACAAATACCAGAGAGAACAGATAGATAAAGAGGTGTGTAATTCCAGAGGTGAGATTAGGCTTGGCTTCATGGAAGGAGTGGCATTTGTTCAGGGGAGAAAAATTAGAAGATGGGGTGTTATTATATTGGCCTCAAAACTTTGTGTGTGTGTGTGTGTGTCAGGGTCTCACTGTGCAGCTCTGTCTGCCCTGGAATTCACTATGTAGAGCAAGCTAGCCTCAAACTCAGAGATCTGCTTTCTTCTATT
The DNA here is from genome assembly GCF_950005125.1 of Chionomys nivalis. NCBI lineage: Eukaryota > Metazoa > Chordata > Mammalia > Rodentia > Cricetidae > Chionomys > Chionomys nivalis. Next base: position 31,930,314 of record NC_080098.1, read on the forward strand.
ACCCAAGTTCTGGGACTAAAGGCATAAGCCTCCAGGCTGGGTTGGCCTCCAATGTTTTAGCCAAAGGGTATTCCTGGATATATTGGTGCACATTACTGTGCTGAGAGTCATCATCTAATATTTGATATGTGACTATGACACATATTGGAGACCTGGTTGGAGACGATGAAGGAAGAGGCTAGTGAAACATAGACACAAGTAGGTGGGGCTCCCCACAACCATGAAAAATTTTGCAGCTAAACGTAGGTGTCTGGAAGAGAAAAGCAGATCTCCTAACGCGCAACACTGAACAGGCCTCAGGTCTTGCTCCGCTGCCGGTAGCGATTCTCCACTTACAAGCTAAAGAACTCTTTTACTTAATTTTGAAAACAACAACAACAACAAAAAAATCTGTTCTCCTAGCTCCTTTCTTTCCTCCCCTTCTTACTCCCACTCTTTCTCTCCCTACCTCTCAAACCAGGCCTGGTTTGTACTGTATTAACAGGACAGGAAGAGAGGAGAGCCAGCCATGAGAGAAATGTCATGGGCAGAGGTTGTTGAAACTTGGTCACCGGGATGAGAAGGGATACGTAAGAAAAAGGAATGTTATTATCAGAAATAATGAACTAGGGGTGAGGACCAGTGGGTAAGATGAGTTTGGTTTTGGACATATCAGAGTTTTGAAGAAATGGTAGAATTTCCTGATAAAGTTGGGTATCATGTTATTGAAAACATTGTTAAGAGCCAAGAGCACACACCCTCTCCAGTGTATTTTGTAGTTAGTCAAAGGCCCATTGAAATTTAGACCCGTCAGCTCCAAATACGTATTTAATGACAAATACAAGTTTTCTTTGAGATCAGCATTGTTATAGCATTCACAAATAAATAATGACCTATACATTTTTAAAAGACGTGTGTGTGTGTGTGTGTGTGTGTGTGTGTTGTAGGAAGAGAGTTTTCTCCTTCCACCATGTGGGTCCCAGGAATCCAATTCAGATTGTCAGGCTTGGTGGCAAACACCTTATTTAGTGAGCTATCTCTCTGCCTGACCTGAATAATTCCTAAATAGGGAATACAGTTTTATTTTGACATCATCCTACCTTAAATTTACTTGGTACCATTTACTGTTTGGAATGTAAAATCAACCTGGGACATCCTACTTTAGAGACTAAGATATCTTTTAAAATTTAATAAACATTTTATTAATTCTTTGGGAGTTTTATACAAGGTATTTTGACCATATTTACCCTTAACTCCTTTCAGATCATTCCCTACCTCTCACCTCCCCAACTTTGTTTTATTTTCTATTTTTTAAAGATATATATTTTTTATTTATGTACTTTATGCATATGGGTATTTTATCTGTGTGTATGTTTGCATACCAGAAAAAGGCATCGAATCACATGGGACTACAGTTACAGATGGTTGTGAGCCACTCTGTGGGTGCTGGGAATTGAACTCAGGACCTCTAGAAGAGTAGCAATTGCTCTTAACTGCTGAGCCATTCATTCCCCCCACCCCTTTTTAAATTGAGTTACCACCAAGACTAATTTTTCTGTTGATATGCTCATTGGTATGTGGCTATCCAATGGCATGTGGTTTGACTTGTCAGAAACCACAGCTTTAAAGAAAATTGACCATCTTTCCTCAGATATCCATAGAAGCCATCAGATATCTGTAGTTCCTCTATCAATGGTGGGGATCATGAAGCCCTCCTACTCCATGCTAGGGCGCTGACTGGCTTGTTCTGGCATCAGTCTTGTGCAGACAACTACAGCTGATGAACTTTGTCTTATAACTTGAGGATGTTATTATTATTGTGTTTATTTTATTTAGTTCAATTGAAATAGATTTTTTTCATACAGTTTATTCTGATTATGGTTTTTCCTCCCTCATTTTCCCCCAGACAGACAGACAGACAGACACCCACACACAGAGAAAACCCATAACAACACAAATTGGAAACCATAATATATATGCAGAAGACCAGTAAGGTAAATAAAATGCCCAGACAAAACTTTATGGGACAAAAATGGAGACTAGGATTTAAGTACTGGTTTTACTATATTTTATTTCTCTAAGGTCTTTCATTCATAACATTAAAAGTGGAATGATGTCTCTGGGGCTTTCTTAATTAGTGGTTGGACTGTTCATAATGAAATGAGTGTGGATAGTAGTGGGGCCAAACATTGTGCCAGTAGTGTCTATTCTATTTTTTTCTTTGAGACAGCGCTTCTTCATAGCTTATTTGGAGCCTGTCCTGGAACTCACTCTGTAGTGACCAGGCTGGTCTCGAACTCACAGAGATTCACCTGCCTCTGCCTCCCAAGTGCTGGGGTTAAAGGTGTGCACCACCACTGCCTGCCTTTCTACTGTATTTTAATATGCTCTTGGGTAGACACCAAACCAATGGGCATACATCTCAGTACAGGACACATCATAGAACACAAAGAGTCAGCAATTTGGGACTCACAACTTCCAAGTTCCTCATTGCTAGTGGCTCATTTCTCTCCCAATTCTCTACTGCGAATGGTATTTACAAAGGTGGACAGGTCTGTTCCCTGTCTTCAAGGAGTTTACCCACAGGCTGATGAGGATTAACTGAAGGCCAAACTGACTGAGGACAGACTGACGGGAAGACAGTAAGGGAGAAGAGAGTTGATATTAGGGAAAAGTCTGAGCAGACAGCTGGGAGAAGCAGGGACTCCTGCTCAAGACGAGCTGGCTCCGCAATTAAGAGAACTGCTGCTCTTCCAGAGGGTCTGGATTCCATTCCAAGTACCACATGGCAGTTTACAACTGTCGGTACTTCAGTTCTGGAAGATATAACACCTTGTTTTTGTTTTGTTTTATTTATTTATTTATTTATTTTTTATTCTTTGGCTTTTTTTTTTTTTTTTTTTTTTTTTTGTGCATGCTATCCAGCTCCCAAATAAATATACGGAGTCTTCTTTCTTATGAATGCCCAGCCTTAGCTTGGCTTATTTCTAGGTTAGCTTCTCTTAAATTATCCCATCTACTTTTTGCTTCTGGGCTTTTACCTTTCTCTACTTCTGTATATCTTTTTTTCCCCCTTCTTACTCCATTGCTTGCTGCGTAGCTGGGTGGCTGGCTCCTTTATTTCCTCTCTCCAGATTTCTCCTATTTATTCTCTCTGCCTGCCAGCCTCACCTGTTCTTTCATCTGCCTAGCTATTGGCCTTTCAGCTCTTTGTTCGATCAATCAGGTGTTTTAGACAGGCTAAGTAACACAGCTTCACAGAGTTAAACAAATGCACCGTATAAAAGAATGCAACACATCTTCACATCATTAAACAAATGTTCTACAGCATAAACAAATGAAAACAAAATGAAACAAATAAAAAAAAAGATATGCACTGAGTGGGTTGGGATGTAGCTCAGTTTTTAGAATGTTTGTTTAGTCCTGGGATTGATCCCCGGCATCGCATAAACTGGGCAGTGTGGTGCACTCCATCTTTGGTAGCATAGTAAGTTGGAGGCCAGCCTTGAATACATGAGGTTCTGCCTAGAAACAGACAGATGCACAATAAGCCAGGATACTGAAGACTAGTCCTCTTCAAGAACCTATGGTGGGAAGCAAGGCTAGGCTGAAGGTTGGAGCAGCTGATGAGGGTCCGCTTATCTCAAGTTGAGAAGTGCGCTTGCATTCAAGAAGCAATGCAATGAAGTGCTGTGTCTCATTCTAAAAGAGGAGCAAATGCAATTGTGCGGCTCCATTAGTGGGGCACCATCCCAATGGGACTTTTGAATATTCCAGGCAGGAGGAAGTTTGGGAACTGGGAAGAGATTTGGAGGCATGGGAAGGAAGCAGATGATCAGCATTTTTGTGGGATAGGTTTGAGGAGACTGAGAAGCAAAAGATGTGTGGAGATCAAGGAAGACAGAGAAGTCAGGTGATGATAGCCTAGATAATTAGGAAAATACTGGTAATTACTGATGTCATTAAGCAGGTAGATGACGGCTAAGGCCCTAAGGCTGAATGAAGACAACAAACACATTGGTCACATTGAGAATCTAGTCAGTGCTGATCAGGAAGTTTCTTCTCTGCTGGCTATCATGCATAGTTCTCGAAGGTGCTATGCAGGCTGTTGATGGTGGGGGGAGTCATTAACAGTCTTGCCCAACTATGACCCCTACAGTAATAAGCCACATGAATGTTATGTGTGAAGATCAAGATCACACGCTTTCACAATTGCCTTCTGAATGGATTTCAGGTGTGCTCCACAGGAGGAAACCTATGCTGGGTATCAACCACGCAGAAGAGGCATTGACACACCAGAGGTGATGACCAAAGGGAAAAGAACACACAAGAGGTAGGAGGAAAAAAAGAGAACAGTATTGTAGGGTGTGGGGGAGAAGACACTTGCAAAGGACCCCTGGATGTCAGGCACTCCTTAGTCTCAGGAAAGGGCTGGACGGTGTTTGACAGACCCAACCATTTCCCTTATGTCCTTTCCACAGATGGGGAAAATGACTCCTGAACAAAAGCATTGGGATGATTCAAGGTCATATGCTAGTCTGTTCTAGATCCACGCTTTTAAACTTCAAATTAGTACTCAATGCATGCCGCACACTGCCTTTTTATCATTTTTCCCTTTTAAAAGTATTCATTAAAAAAAAAAATCAGTCCTCAAGGACCCAGATCATTTGAAGTTTTAACAAGTAGACTAAGCTGTAGTTCAGAACGCTTTCTTTCCCCCCTCTTTCTCCCTCCCTAGAGTCTTCTAAGCCTTGGGTTTGAGAAGGCCCCCAGGCCAAACATAAGACTGTCCCACCAGCGCGCTCTCGAAGTAGCCACTGGAGGCCCCGCCCCCCGATCGCGCGCTGCCGTGGCACGTCCGCGCGCTCCCGCCTCTCCGCGCGCGCTTCTGTTGCCCGGTGCGCGCGCAGCGGCGCTCGCTCCCGCCGGGGCAGGGCGGCCGCGGAGCAGCTAGAAAGCCCTGTGGCCGTGACCGCGGGCGGGCCCGTGATCCGGAGCCGGCCTTACGGGGCCGGAGCCCGCGGCTGGGGGAGGCGCGCGGATAGAGCCGGGCGCGAGGCCGCCGCCAGGGTCGGGGCCGCGCTGAGGAGGCTGAGGAGGCGCTGAGGAGACTGACGAGGCACTGAGGAGTCGCTGAGGAGACGCTGAGGAGGCTGACGAGGCGCTGAGGAGACTGAGGAGGCGCTGAGGAGACTGACGAAGCTGAGGAGGCTGAGGAGAAAATCCCCGCGCGCCTGCCCGCCGCCGCCGCCGCCCGGCCTCCCGCGCCCGCCCGCCCGCCGCCGCCTCCTCGGTGCGGTTCCTCCAGGTTCGAGCGGCGGCCGCTGAGGAGCCCTCCGCCGGCGAACAAAGAGGAGGCCGGCAGGGCGGGGGCGTCTGCGGCGAGCATGGCGGACCGCAGCCTGGAAGGCATGGCTCTGCCGCTGGAGGTGAGGGCCCGGCTGGCCGAACTGGAGCTGGAGCTGTCGGAAGGTAACAGCAGCCCCCCCCCCCCCCCCCTTAGCCCCGCGCCCCGGCCGGGTCCGGACACCTCTTCTCTGCCGCTCGCTCGGGGCCCCGCGGGTCGGGCCGCGCTGTCACCCCGGGGAGGACGCGCGCGCGGGGACTGGGGGGCGGCGGGGCCCTGGCCCCGAGAGGTGGCCCCGGGGCGGGTGCATGGGTGTGCGTGTGCTTGTGTGTGCGCGTGCTTGCTCGCGTGTGAGTGTGTGTATGTGTGAGTGTGTGTGTGTGTGCGCGCGCGCGCGTGTGCTTGCCGCGGCCCCCGCCCTCCAGGCTCAGCTGGCGCGGTGCAGCGGCGATGCCCCCTGCGCGATGCGGCTGGGCCCGGGGCGCCGGGCTGGGAAGCAGGCTTAGGGCAACCTTTGGGGCCGCTGGGGAATGGCCTTGGTGGGGATGTGCGCTCTGCCCTAATGGAGAGGCGGGAGAGGCGCCGCGTCCTTGATGCAGCTGCACCAGCAGCAGCAGCAGCGGCAGCAGCAGGGGCAGCAGCAGCAGGGGCAGCAGCAGCAGCAGGAACAGCAGCAGCAGCAGCAGCAGCTCGCTGCCACCACGCTCCATGCTTGGGGACGGCCTCCGAATGGCCTGATTTTAATGCGAAACTTGTCAGTGGACTTCGGGATTGGCTCCCTCCGAGGCTGCAGGCACACGGTCCTGTCAGCGGGAGGAAGATAGTAGTACTATTGTTCGGGCGTGTTGTGTGATGTGCAGGTTGAGTTAGAGCCGTAAAACCTCCCCCCTCAGGCCAGGCTGGGTGCCTCATTCCCGCCGTGTCGGAAAGAGGTACTGAGAATTTGCGACTGCCCTGCTGCGTGATTTCATGGAGTGTTTTATACGGTTTCGTCTTTGCTCTTCATGGTGGACATCATGTGCTTAACGGTCATACGTTTCAGCTCAGGTTTTGTGGGTTTTCTCCCCCTCCCACAAAGTTCCAAAATGTGTTTAATAATAAATATTTAGCAGTCATCCCACTCATTCAGATGGCTACAATAGAATGGTGTGGGGATAGGCTCTCTCCTCTTGAATTAGTACTTGCGGTAGTTTAGCATGGTGAACTTTTTTTTTTTCTTTCTTGTAACGGTTTGTGAGGGCCAGCAGCCAGAACGTAAATTCATCCGTGCCAATTTTCATCATCGGGGAGGAGCTGGTGTTGACTTTGTGTTTTCCCTTTTAACACTTTCAGGGTGGAGAAGGAAATAAACGTGGTGGCTGCTGTGTTGCTTGTGTTATCAAAGTCTCATAGACTGAACATTTCCTTCTATTTCAAATTTGGGATTCTGTAAGGTGTTTTGGGGGCCGGTGGTGGGAAACTCCAATGGAAGGAAAAAGATAATGTGTCCCAGCCTCTATGCTCCCTTGTCTCTGTTCTGACCAGCTAGAGATGATGGTGAGACCATCACTCTTTCCTGAGAGGGTTCACAGGCAGAAAATTCAGGGCTGGATTCCACAGGGAACAGTCTTTAGACTGAAACGGGCAGATGAAGTGTGCATTATGTACAGATAGTTTAACCCTGTAAAGTAGCAATGAAGAAACATACTTGAGTTTTGGCAACGTTCAGATAGACTCTCTTCCTCAGTTTACCAGCTCTAGATGTCAGCACCTGTTGTGTTGACAGCATCCCCTCCCATCACGTTCTGACTCAGAAGCAAGCACTTCTGCTATGCCTGCATTGTATTAATGTGATGGGTCTGCACCCATACTTGAAAAGTGAGAAGCCATCTCAGTTCACCAGCATTGAGCCCTTTCTGCAGGATCCTTCTCTCCCTGCCTACCAGGAAGTCGATTCATATTTACTCTCCCTGGGAACCCATATCCTGCCTGAGAGTATCTGTTTGTTTTGTTTTGTTTTGTTTTGTTTTTGGTGACAGCAGTCACCTGTTATCGTCATTCACTCTGGAAGAGTGAATGTTAACTTCTGGTTGTTCAGAGAAGTATGGAAAACCACTTTAGATGAGATGTAATTAGCCTAACTCCCGGTGAGCACCTTGTGTCTGGATAGAACTTAAAGGATTTAGTGAGTTTCTTGGTGAATGGGTGTGTGCAGAGGAGTGTGTATGTATATTTTCATTTTCTATATAAGCTATGTTAAGGCCTGACCAAAACTTTTAAGAATTTAAAAAAATCAAAGCCTGTGTCACTTTGTTCAGCCTCTGCCATTCCCTGCTCACACCACTCACCCCATCTATTAGCTATTTCATCTTTGACTTTATTGTGAAGTGTGGCTTTGGAGTTGTGATTTACAAAAGGTTGTTTGAAATTCCATGTCTTGTAACCAAAAGGAGTGTTCACCTGGAAGAGATGAATCAACTTGTTTTCTAGTATTGCTATTTTGGGTCTGTACCATCTACTGGGCACTGATATGTGTGTGTGTGTGTGTGTATGCTGTTTTTATTTGATTGGGTTATTATTTGTTTGATGAAGATAAAGAATTATGCATTGATGTTTTGGTTGCATTTTTTTTTTAACCTTCCTGCTTTGTTGTGTCTTCCCTTTTCCTGGCCGGGCACTGCCCAGTGCTTTTTTCTCTGAAAGCAGCTAGGCTTTGCTAAATGTTGTAGAACCTTTTCAGAAAAACACAAGAGGTTTTTGTAGGAGGTGTAGTGTGCAGCCTCTCGTATTGATTCAGATAGTCTTGGACCTACATGTGTGGAGACATTCACTGGTGTGGGGCTATGGATCCTGGACACCTGACTTTGAATATGAGCTGGGGAGGAAGTCATGTCAGAGCTAGCACTTGTAGTAATCTTGGTGGGGCCTTTTTCATACTCATAATTCTTAGGTTATTTTTCTTACTACAAAAATAACAAACCAAAACCAAAAAACCAAATCCCTGTCTTCTTGCCTTTTGGTAATCACACATTTTTTTTTCCTTTTTGGCTTTAAAGGACCAAGACATAATTTTATTAATATGTGATTAAACATTTGACACAAGGAAAAAAGTTTATACAGTACCACTAAGCAAATTAGAGGAGGAAACAGAAAAAATAAATCATTGCTTGACAGCCTTTTGTCTAAGATCAAGTGTAAAAAAATTACCCAATTTAGTTGTTGAATGATATGTTGGTATGTTTCTTTGTTAATCCATCACTTGTTTCCTGGGCTATACCTGTACTTCATTGGGCTTAAAAGAGCTATAAAAGAAGGGCCTTCCTACTCTTTCATTTTAGCTTGTTTTGATAGTGTCTCATGTAGTCCAGGCTGGACTTGAATTCTCTGTGTAACCAAGGAAGATTTGGAATTTCTGCTCTTCCTGTTTCTACCTCCCCAGTGCTGAGATTACATACATGTACCACCATGCTCAGTTTATGTGGTGTTGGAGATGGAACCTGTGGCTTCAAACTTGTTAAGTGCCCTACCAACTGACCCATGTCCCCATGTTTTGTTTGTTTGTTTTATAATAAGATGGCATCTCATTGTGTTGCTCTGACTAGTTGATCTTACATGGTTTTTATCCATTCTCTTGCCTCAGTGTCCCTCCCTAGTAGCTAGGACTGTAGGTATGCTCTATTATGCCAGATTAGAGTTGACTTCTTCAAGAAAACTGCCTTAAGATGTAGCCTGTAAAGGTATCTAGCTTTTATAGAAGGAAAGTCTTTAATATATTATATATATATATATATATATATATATATATATATATATACTGTACTTAAACTTTGTTGCTTTTAAATTGTTAGCATGTCACATCCCTAGTATCTTTGTAACTTTCTCTAATGGGAGTTGTATAGTTTATGCTCTGCTTTTTTTCTCTAGACTTTAAATTTTTTTAAAAAAAATTTTATAGATTTTTATTGAGCTCTACTTTTTTTCTCTTCTCCCCTCCCTGCCTCTCCCCTTCCCTTCAACCCTCTCCCAAGGTCCCCATGTTCCCAATTTACTCAGGAGATCTTGTATTTTTCTACTTCCCATGTAGATTAGATCCATGAATGTCTCTCTTAGGGTTCTCATTGATGTCTAGGTTCTCTGGGATTGTGATTTGTGGGCTGGTTTTCTTTGCTTTATGTTTAAAGACCACTTATGAGTGAGTATATGTGATAATTGTCTTTCTGGGTCTGGGTTACCTCACTCAAAATGATGTTTTCTAGCTCCATCCATTTTCCTGCAAAATTCAAGATGTCATTTTTTTTTCTGCTGTGTAGTATTCCACTGTGTAAATGTTTCGCATTTTCCTTATCCATTCTTTGGCTGAGAGGCATTTAGGTTGTTTTCAGGTTTTGGCTATGACAAACAATGCTGCTATGAACATAGTTGAGCACGTGTCCTTGTGGTACGATTGAGCATCCTTTGGATATATACCCAAAAGTGGTATTACTGGATCTTGAGGAAGGTTGTTTCCTAATTTTCTGAGAAATCGCCACACTGACATCCAAAGGGGCTGTACCAGCTTGCACTCCCACCAGCAATGGAGGAGTGTTCCCTTTACCCCACAACCTCTCCAGCATAAGTTGTTATGCTCAGCTTTATTAACACACCAGATTACTTTAACTATTACTTATGCTCCAAAATAGAGTCCTATTAAGCATTTCTTCAGTACATGAAAGTGCTCTAGGAAATTGGTGAAAAACCTGCTTGAATGTCAGGTCTTTCTGTATTGGTCAAGGAATCAATACTATTTTGTTTTTAATCTACTCAAGTAGGCCTCATGCAACTTGTCCACTGCTGTCACCAAAGAGTGGGCTCTGAAAGCAGTGGCTATCTAAAGGTTTGGGAGTGGCAATTTCTTATTGCTTTCCTAGAATAACATGACACACATTTTATTAGAGGACCAAATTCTGTCCCCTACTCTTCTCCCCAGTTCCTGAGCCTTGCTTGTGTGTCCTATTGCTACAGAACAAGGAAGATACATTTCTGTACAGCTTCTGTGCTATGACCACTTTTGGGAGTCTGCAAGGGAGAGACTTCTGGCATCTCTAATGCTATTTAAACTTTGTGAACCTTTTCATTAGAAAGAAGCAAAGCAAAATAAAACAAAACAGTTTCTGTTGGAAAACAAGTGTATAGAAGCATGTTTTCTTCCAGCATCATCTCTGAGGTCTCTTTGCTTGTCCACCTGTACACACATGAATATGATACGTAAAAGCAGAAGGAGGACTGTTTGCAGGGAGAGAAGTGATACCAATGAGGAGGATAGAAGGGGCATAGTAAGCATGGTATAATGGGTGAAAATGTCATAAAACCTACTAAATTGTATACTTGAATAAAAAACGAAGATGTTGGAGATAGCATTGTTTTTAGTGTAGGGTTTTAAGTGAATGGGCTTGACTTTTAACAGTTCTTCACAGTTGGCTTTGAATGTTCTTAATGACTAATTCTAGATGTCAGATTTAGCTGGGGAGGTCAACACACACGCATGTACACACACACACAGCAGTAGGATTGTTTCTAGTAAGGTGTTTGCAGTGCCATGGTCATACTCCTTAGATCTGACTTTATGAGGTGAAGGCTTAACAGTGTCTATTTTGCTTCAAGTGGGACCCGCTAGTTTTATATTCCTCTTATGGTTTGGAGCCTTAGATGCTGTTGGATGTTATGGGTCACTTTTTGCCTTCCTCCTCCCAGCCTCTTCCAAATGGGTTGTCTCTTTATTTAGAACTGATTTTTTTTTTAATAAAGCAGTGATTTATGGGGTGAGTTGTAGCATTCTTCTGAATGGCAAAGAATGTATTGAATAATCTTAGTTTTGATGTCACATATATCAACTGACTCACCTGTTCAAATCCTAGTTATATTATAAGATCATTTCTAGTTCTTTTGGGGGAAAAAAAAAGCACCTTGAAAAGCAAATTCCTGGTTGCACGGTGCAGTTACTGACTTACTTTTGCACATTAATATTTTTTTCTTGGAAGGACATTTCCTTCCTTCTTTTCTCCCTTTTTTCTTCCTCCTCCTCCTTTTTTGTAAGGTAGATATATCTTTTGTTTGTTTCATTACCCCCCCTTCCCTTTTCCCTTTATGTGTTCTACTTTTAAGATATCTGACTTTAATTTTCCTTCTTTTGTGATCTTTTTGTGTCATACAAAGGTTACTCCCTGTTGTCAGTGCTCTGTTATTTTTTGCTGTGGGTCAAAATCTTGTCACATCTTAAAAGAAGTAATTGCATCCATTTGTTCTTGATGATGATAAATAGCTCTCTTAAAGAGGAGACTCTAATTGGGAATCCCAGCTGGTGGGGGTGGTGGTGGTGGTGGCACAGCTAGAAGTCAGCATGCCAGAGGAATGACTAAAGTCATCTTAGCATACATATCCTGTATATCCTTTTCTTTTCTTCAGCATCTAGTTGGGAAAGGAAGTAGGGAAATGCTGTGATATGAGTTGTAAAACTGAGTTGAAATTATTAGTCGTTTTTGATGTGTGTGTATATGTGAGGGTCACAGTTTTGTTTCATTTTTGTTGAATATCTTGGGTATTAACATGAGCTCTCTGTGTGGTGTGAACTATGAATTGAGATAGTTCTTTATGGAAGTGCTTTGGATAATAGATGTAAAATCAGAAGAAAGGAAAGAAGGATGAGAAGGATGGAGGGAAGCTATTTTGCTAAGCATGGAGGGATTCTATGATTGATGTGGACTGAGTAGACTTTTTTTTTTTCTTCTTCAGGGTTGAAGACTTTAAATCATTTCTTGATTATTACCTTGGGAAATGGTTCCTGTGAAAATTTTTTCTTCTGAAAAGACTGGAGACTATGAGCCTGACCTAAATCAATTCTAAGAGTACCAGAGAGGGAGATTCCTTACATATGCTTTCCATGGATCTTTGTTTTTTAAAAGACTGAATTCTCTGGTTAGTCTGTTACATATTTGTGGACTTACTTATTTGAGACATAATAGAACACTAAAATTGTAAAACAGAAACTTTTCTGTGTAAACTTAACACTTTTCCTCATTCGAGTAGATGTACAATTGTTCAAGTTTCAACCTTATACTACTTTGTTGTTTGATTTTTAGTCACTGGGCTGATATTTTAGTTTAGCTGATTCTTCCTTATTGGTGTTTGGTTGAGTCTTAGCTTTTTGCCGCTTTCCTTTTTCTATAATGTAAATGTAGGTATTTGATTGACTATTTCATAAGATTTAAAGCTAATCCCAAAGGAAGGAGTTGTATTTAGATTTATGATTGTCAGTTTGGGAGGATCGTGGCAATCATGCCTCTTTCCTGAAAAAGAAAATGTCAAAACATAATGAACATGTCGCTAGTTGCTTTTGGGAGCCTTGTGATTCCCTTTGGGTTGGCCAGTGATACAGAATCAGAGCTGAAAGTCATCAGTAGGCCCTGTTCTTTTTGTTGTTCTGAGAATGTTGTGGGATGAATATGAAGGAAACAGGACCCTTCATCCTCTAGGACAGTATCTTCAGGTTTTGCTAAACACTCATGTATTGGTGGGGTGGCTCAGAGACAGTTGAATATTCAGAGCTGCTTTAGTCATACCAGCCTCAGGTTGAACCTTCATATGGTTTTGGTTCATATGGTTTGATTTCTCATCTGGATACTTATTTCTGTATAAAGAGTAGCCATCCCACTTGGTGTGTAGTTTGTAAAACAGAACTGTGGAGACATGGGAGATACAGCCAGCCCAGCCTTTCCTCAGTTGGTCTATTTAAATCATTCATTCCATTCAGCCTGTCTTCACTCTCAGGTCATGATGAATCTGTTCCTGGCTTATCCTTGCCTTGTGATGGAACCACATTTGTTGACTGTTACTCCAAGGAAAAATGGGAACATTTATTTTGTTTACTTCTTTTACACAGTTTACTTTCTTGCCAAACTAAACTCTGTTTCCCTATAGAGATAAAAGTAGAAGGCTTTCCTCAGTCTTTTTAAGGAATGAAAATGGAAAAGTAATGGGGTTACTAAATCTTATTGAGAGACTCAGTATTGAAATTACAGATATACTAACAAAATGTAACTTATATTAAGTCTTGCATTAAAAAAATGTCAAAGACCTGATGTTGCACACCTGTAGTTTCAGCTACTCAGGAGACTGAGAGTTTGGAACCAACTTGGGTAACATTTCAGAGTAGTAACAGTAACAATAGTGGTAATAATTATAACCATAATAGTGTCAAGATGTCAAGTACATCTAAGAGTGGTTGTAAAACTGATATTCTCAGAGAAGAGGAACAAGAAGAAATCTTTTAGTTGGCCAAATGCTACAGAAGTCTTGGTTTACCTAAGAGCCATTTGTATGAAAAGATAGGGTTCTGGAGATTTAAAGCACCAAGATCCATTTAACTTTTGGTGAGTTTTTGATTTCATTGGATTTTTTTTTTGGAGGGGGGCTTTTCAAGACAGGGTTTCTCTGTATAGCCCTGGTGGTCCTGGAACTCTGTAGACCAGGCTGACCTTGAACTCAGCGATCTGCTCGTCTCTGCCTCCTGAGTGCTGGGATTAAAGTTTGATTTCTTATGTGGAGGGGTTTGTGCTAGGACCGTCGGAGTTTTCAGGATTGAAGCTCTGTATCTGCCTGTTGGGAACCCTCTTCTTTGGCTTTGTTGAGTGCCAGGCTGCTAGTCTCTTTCAGTCTCAGTTTCTTTTGCTGAGTGATGGTGTTAGGGAAACCAACCTTTAGGACTTAAATGAAAAGCTGGGCATGGTAGTGTACACCCCTCATTCCAGTACTCAGGAGTCAGAGGTAAGAGGATGAAGAGGTTATGGTCAACCTGGGCTACATAAATAGCCCATTCCCCTAATTAAAAAAAAAAAAAGAAGAATGGGATCAGATGGTCCCACTCTTACCTGGTACAATCCTCTTGTATTTCTTACCCCTCACAATGTTATTAGCTTGGGCAGAGTTCTTCAAACCTCTTATTCCTGAAAAAGAAAAAAATCTTTTTCTTGAGATAGTCTCAGGTTGAAATTGAATTTACCATGTATCTGAGGATCCACTTGTCTTCACTTCCCAGAGTGCTGGGATTACTAGAGTGTGTCCCAACACTGTTCTTGAATAATAAAGTGCTGAGGATTGAATTTAGGGCTTTGGGCTTGCTAGGCAAGCACTACCAAATAAGCCACATGTCCAGCCACTTAACAAAACAAAACAAAAACAAAGAAAAAAGGAGTTATTTGTTCGTATATGTGCCTACTTGAATACCTACTGCTTAGGTGTTTGAAGTATATTCATGTGCAGATGGAGGCCATCTTGGATCCCTTCGAACTGGAATTACAGGCAGTTGTGAACTGCCTGATGTGGGTAACTGGGAACCGCAGTTCTTCAAGAGCAATAAACACCCTTAACCACTGAGCCAACTCTCTAGACCTAGCATTTTTTTAAAATAGCACCTTATCTAGGTGGTTTGAAGTAACAGTGATGTTGAAATAGTATTTTAAACTTACTATTATTATTATTTTAATTTTTGACAGGGTTTTCTGTAGCCCAGGCTGGACTGGAACTGCTGACCATGCCTGGTTTTTAGGAAATCTTTCTTGATAGATCTTTCTTGTGTGCTTACATTACACTGGAGCAGCTATCATTATTTTTATCAATTTTTCAAAAAGACAATATGTCTTTTTTTCACTGACCTCTTTTAGTTAGTACTCATTTAAGAAAACTTTGGGATGAAAATTTGGGACAGATGTCCTAGTAGAGTGTGAGAAGGCAGTCTATATTAGTTTCTAATATACATCTGGGGCCTGCCTTTGCATTTGCACCAGTGGCAATCCCAAAGCCTTTTGAATGTCTGTGGCACCTTCCCTTCCTCTTCCTGCTCATAGAGAGTAGAATTCTGTTTTGCCTGCCAGGTGGCGGTGGTGCATGCTTTTAATCCCAACACTTGGGAGTCAGAGGCAGCCAGATTTCTGTGAGTTGGAGGTCAGCCTGGTCTACAAAGTGAGTTCTAGGACAGCCAGGGCTACTCAGAGAGAAACCCTATCTTAAAACAAAACAATTCTGTTTTACCTTTGGAAGTTCATCCTCCCAAACTAGTGGTGTTCACCTATTAGCATGGAGGAGACAGAGGCAGAGCTGGCATCCCCCTAGTCAGCTCTTTGCTGGGTGTTGGAGATGCATGGGCAGTCTAGTTACCTGGAAACCACATGGGAAAGTGGCATGTGGAGCCTTCAGTCACTTGGTTGAGGTCAGGCAGCTCCCAAGATTGCAGCCTGGAGCCTTATTCTCTTCTAATGTTGATCTGCCGTGGTGCAGGCAGGATCTTGTTGTAATGGTGTAGCTCAGTCTTCATGTGCTGAATACCCGTGCTTGGTCATGGAGATCTATATTTTGCAGCCTTTGGGCTTTGAGCACTGTTTAGATTTTTTCTGCATACTTATTTTTCTTACCCACTCTCTCATAAGCTTTTTCTTTTAAAATAAAAACCCTGAGATAGACTTTGAAGTCTACCCCCCTCCCAGTGAATTTAATGGTGTTGCAGAAATCATGGTTTCAATTATGTATAACTACCTATTTAAAAAGAAACAAAGTAATGAGGTGGAATCACCATTTCAGGGTACTTTATGCTGGATTCTTAAGTGAATGTTATCAGTCTCTGAAAACATGTTCTGGTTTTATTTTCCTTAGAGGACATAATGGTTGCTTCAAAGCTGTTGAGATTTAGTAATACATAGTAATCTTTAAGGACTTATATAAGCAAGGGGGCAATTTCATTGAAGGCAAGCCTTTGAAATACACATAGTGGTATCAGCACTGCAGGGTTGAAATTTCATTACTAGTTACTTTTTATACCAGTGATTACAATTTCAGTGCTGTGTTATAAAGGGAATTTCTAGAAAAAAAAAAGGCTTGGTTTTCAATTTTTTGTCTATTAACTCAGATGACCATAGTCTTATTTGCAAATGTCTGGGCTCCCACCCATGAATCACAACATTGATATGGGCCCAATCAGAAACAGTGCTTTGGGTTATTTTGCTGTTGCTGATTATAATTTTTCCCATAGAGTTACCTTCAATTAATGAGAAAAAAAAGCAGAATCTGCTTTTCTTTGGCTCATTGTAAACAATGATATTTTATTTTGATTTTCGATTTTATATAATCAAAGGGCTTGCTAGTATTTTAGATTTTCTTAAACCTCTTATTAAGAAGAGAAAGAGGCTAGTGAGTTCCTGTACTTTTCCGGTAATAGTTTGAATGTCTTCAACTTCCCTTTTTGTGTCTCCTTTTCTATTTCTCTCCCAGTAATCCTCTTTAGTTCTGGTCCTGGATACATCCCCTGGCCCATGTGTATGCGTGTGTGTGTATGTGTGTGTGTATCTATGTAGGACAGAGGTTGACATCAGCTGTCTTACTCTTCATTATATTTATTGAGGCAAGGTCTCAGTATAGAGAATGAGATAGAGAACTTCAAATGGTTGGAACACATGCTAGGATCTGTTGTTTCTGAAAGCTTTTCAATGAAAGTGTACAATATGAAAGTTCAAAGCAGCTTACCTACAATTAATGCCAAAGTTGGGTATCTAGCTTTTGCCTGTCAGTTGGCCTAGGGAAGCTCAATGGTCATCCTGGGTAATTGGTGGAGGGCCAAACCCTGGCAGTGTATTCTAGTCAAGTAACAAGTCCATGAGAACTCAGTTTTTCATTCTACTTGGGTGTGATGGGTAGAGGCATATGCTGTTTTTTTTTTTTTTGGTAGCTCTCAGCCTCTTATTTAAAATCTTATTTAAAATCTAATTCATGACTAGGGATGTAGCTCGGTTGGTAGAGTTCTTGCCTAGCATGCATCAAGCTACGAGTTAGATTCCTAGCACCACATAAACCAGATATAGTGGTATGTGCCTGTAATCCCAGCACTTGGAAAGTGGAGGCAGGAGGATCAGAACCTCAAGATCAGCATGAGATCCATAGGATCCTGTCTCAATATATAAAGCTGTATAGAATGTTTGTGATCTTAAGGATGGATAAAGTCTGTCTGATGTGATGTGTAGTTCTTTACATTTTCTCTATGCTTGAAAATTTTGCATGTTTTTCATAGAAGACAGATATAGAAAAATGTAATTCCTTGGGATTAACTCTTCTCTATAGTGTAGTTTAAGAATCAGAAGGCTAGGCCGGGCGGTGGTGGCGCACGCCTTTAATCCCAGCACTCGGGAGGCAGAGGCAGGCGGATGGATCTCTGTGAGTTCGAGGCCAGCCTGGTCTACAGAGGGAGTTCCAGGATAGGCTCCAAAACCACAGAGAAACCCTGTCTCGAAAAAAAAAAAAAAGAATCAGAAGGCTACACTCGGGAGGCAGAGGCAGGCGGATCTCTGTGAGTTCGAGACCAGCCTGGTCTACAGAGCTAGTTCCAGGACAGGCTCCAAAGCCACAGAGAAACCCTGTCTCGAAAAACCAAAAAAAAAAAAAAAAAAAAGAATCAGAAGGCTGGATATGACAGAGGTTCATTAGATCTTGTTTTTCTTTCTTTCTTTTTTTCTTTGTTTGTTTGTTTGTTTATTAAGAAAATGCTTCTCATTCTTGGCTATGTTGTTGGGGAAAAAATTCTAAATGAGGTTCCAAGAATCACCTCTTCCCTACAGGAAAAGAATGACCTCCACTGAAGCTTCTTTTATCCCAGCCAGAATGATTATGTCATTTTTAAAGCAGCTACCAATCACTTACAATGCAATCAATGTTTAGCTCACTCATATTGAGTGTTTTGATTTCATGTTAAGTGCCTATTCAGTTTAATAGTGATCTTCAGTACTTGCAGGGTTTGGACCATAGTTAACAGACATGGGAGCACAGCTTCCTACCTTGAACCTACAGTACAGGTAGGAGTAGATGGTGTATAATTGAAATTTTGGTAGATTGTTTTGTTTTTGTTTTTAGTAATTTCTGGGCAAAAGAGATCTTCTTGCATCAGACTCCTGAGTAGCTGGGACTACAGGTAGATGCTTCTTGCTACTTTGCCTGGTAGCTGTAACTTCTAAATCAAATGTTATTAATTCCTAGTATGAGTTCTTATCTCTGTTCATGTGACATAGTTCTATCTTTGTCATCATTTCCTGATTGTTTACTATATGCAGAACACCAAATTAACTGTCTTGCATATACTATTTTACTTTTTTTACACTTAAAATCTAAATGTCATGCCTATTTTATGAAGAGGAAAATGTGTTCCGAGAGCTGATGTTAGTTTAAAGTCATGTGACTGAGCTTCAGATTAGACTCTGGGGAGTTTGGCCTCAGCTGTTGCTTAAGCGTTCCTGTTACCTCATGTTTGGATTCAGCTTTACCTTTTCCCTGTTTGAAGTAGGTCAAGCACATCTAAAGGAGGAAAGAGAAATACCTTTTATTTTGTTGCTATCCTGGGAATGAAACCAGAACTATGAGCATTCTAGGCAAACACTTTACCATTGAGCTACATCCCAGCCCAAGGTAACCACTGTTTTAAAAGATAAATTTCATAGTATATGTGGTAGTTTTTGGTTTTTATATATTTACTTTCCTATATCCTAAATGGTTTACTTTTCTATACCGGTAGAATAATTAACTTAATTACCAGCTATCTCTTGTACAAAATTCTATGAAGGATATTTTAGGAAAATGCAGTCTCAAAAAGGTACTGTACTTCCAAAGCTATAATTTGCTGAATAAAATTGTCAGGATTATTGCTTTTTAGTTATCCTGTTTTTATTTTTAGTTCTTGAGAGGAAGCTATTTAGAGATTATGTATAATTGTGAAAATAACCAAATGATTAGAGAATCTTGTTAGATTATTATATTTACATATAACATACATCTTTGTTTTCCTTAAATGACAATTATTTGACACTTTTTTTTGATTAGTTAATTTTGCATGTGCTTATGATGTGTGTGCATGAGTGAATGTCATGATGTGTGTAGCAGTTATGGAACAACTTTTGAGAGTTAATTCATTCTAGCCACCTTGTTTTTTTTAAGATTACATCTTGTTTATTTATTAATTTTGGTGTGGTACATGTGCTATGTATGGCTTGCATGTGGAGGTCAGAAAACAACTTGCAGGAGTCATTTCTCTTTTTCCATCATGTAGGTTCTGTGGATTACTCAAGTCGTCAGGTAAAGTACCTTTACCTGCTGAGCTAACTTGCAGCACTCCTTCAAAACTGTTGAGGCAGAGTGTGTCTATTGTTTCTGCTTAGCATTTTCCAAGTTAGCTAGTCCATGAGCTGCTAGTGAGTTTCTTGTTATCAGTTTTCATTTTGCTGTATAAGAGTGCTGGGATTATAGATGCATGTCATCCCATGTGGTTTTTTTACTTGGGTCTGAGGGATTGAACTCAACCACTGAGCCATCTCCCATATACATAAATGAAAATTCTTAATCTGAAAAACCATTAACAGAAAGGATCATGTTTATTGTAGCAAAGATTACCTACAGACTGAGGGTAGATATTAAATAAAGGCATTTCTCCCTTTTCTCATCCAGAAACATGTCCATCTCAACATTAATAGAGATGAATATGCTACTATCAGGAACCCTTTAAGATTGTCCCGGCTATGTTAAATAAATAAATGCCAAAACAAGATCATTTTTTAATACTTGTATACATTAGAGTTTTCTTGTAGAAAGTAGTGTAGATTGGGGGAGGGGGGAAATGGGAGATGGTGGCGGGGAAGAGGCAGAAATCTTTAATAATTAAATAAAAAAATACCCAATAATGTAAAAACAGGGGTCTAGGAATGGTTGTAGCTCATTGATAGAGCCTACTATGTGTAAGGACCTGAATTGGAGGCTCTGGAAAATCTTGATACAAAAAAAGTAAAAATAAAACAAGCTGCCGTAGGAAAAAAAAAAAAGTAGTGTAAATGCAGGTTTCCTACATATTGGAAAGAACATGGCAAGTTTAAATATAAAACATAAAATATTGTGTCTTCAAATAATTTTTGCATATTTAAGAATCCGCCTGTTCTCTAAGCTATAAAGCCTTTTGTTTTAGATGTTGGTTATCAGAATCCAACAAAACAAGATATTGTTTAAGTGTTTGAAATCTAAAGCTTCCCTTATCTACATAATAACCAGGTCTTAAAGATGCAATTTGGCTTTTAGTTGATTATATTAAGTTTATTACAGATGACTGAATCATTATACTACATTGTGAATTAATTTTATTTTTCATCTTGTCTTCATACTGTAGAGAAATTCTAGAATATCTGCTGGGATCAGATGAAAGTGTTGATGTGACTGCTAACTATTGGTTTCTCTAGGAAGATAACTGGAGTTATGTATTTAATTTATTGTTGTTATGTACGTGTGCATGTTTGTATGTGTACCTGCGTATATATGTACTACATTTATGTATGTTGAGGCCAGTGGTTGATATCAGGTGATTTCCTTGATTGCTCTTTAAGTTTTGAGACAGGGTCTCTTACTCACAACCTAGAGCTCACTGATTTGGCTAGGCTGGTTGGCCAGCAAACTCCAGGGATCCTGTCTCTACCCTGGTTGTCTGTAAAACATTGAAAACACATTTCTATAGGGAAAAACCCACATGTTGCCTTACAGGCACTGTCCTCCTGGTATCTGAGTGCTGGTTACTTAGTTCCTCCTTTCTTGTTAGAGTGCACTATGTCTTGGATTTTAAGTTCATTTTTTTCTAGGTAAGAATGATAGTGTTTCTTTTGGAGGGTGTTACTGTTAATTTATTTTATTAGTAGGAAATTGGGGGTTGTATCATCAGTCTCCTCAAGACCAGATCTGTTTCAGATGATTTGGCCTTGGCATGGACAAGGAGGAGCTATAGGTGTGTACTTGGTCAGACACCTTCTACACATAACAATGCCTTGCTTTGTCAAACATGTTAACTTTTTTAATAATGAGATAACTAAATCTGGGAAGCTTCTTATAGGAGAACTCTGGGTATATTTTACTCCTCTTCTTGTTTAAAAATAAGTGCTTGCAGATGTATAAAAGAGAATCTGTCACCTCTTAATAGTGGTTATCTTTTAGAGATAATATTTGACATGTTTCCATGTTTTAGTTTTTAAAACAAGAAGTTTTACACTCCAGTATTAAAAGTTGTGATTTAATAGCTTCTGAAACAATCCTGGAAGTTTTGGCAATGTAAATGAAAACCGTGGTTGGTCATTCCAAATTTGGGAGTTAATTGGAGCCAAGCCTTTTGCTTGTCTCTCATGAATGTCCTTTGTTTTGATATTCCTTTGAGGCCTTTTCCCGAGGCCTGTGACATGGGGGAGTGTACTTTATTGGCCAGGGCAACATGCTTGCTGGAGGCTGCTTTAGAGTAGTTTCTGGGGAGCTACCTACCTCTGTCCTTGTGGATCTTTTAGAAGCGAGATTTCAGCCACACTAAACTGAGCATCTTCCAACATGTCTTTGAGTTCATGTTCAGACATTAGCTGGCTCTTTCTCTTTGTGTGGCCAGCTGACCTTTCTGCATTCTAGCAGTCAGACCTTTTCTTTGTTCCCACCACTGCCATTGAAGGCTCAATACAATGAGCAAATACTGCAGTGGCAGGCTGATGTCATTAACACATCTCAGTTTTTTCTTACGTGTAGTGCAGAAACCTGGCCATTTGCTACAGTCACCCAAAGATCCAATTCGTGGTTTCTTCTTCCCCAACACAAATCTCCAGTATCCAATCGTAGTGATTCCAGTGTAGCTGACTAGTCTTCAGGAGCTAGTGGTTATTTTTCTCATCTGGTCTATCATATATTCATAACAGAGTGGCAAAGAACGAGGCAGGACAGTTCTGATTTTTGTCTTGCTTCTGCTACTTTCTACCTCTGTGAACTTGGATGAACCATACCATTGTTTTCTCATAGATATTATCAGCATTTTGGCTTTGAAATAGGAGTCCTTTGCTTTCTTTTTGCTTTTCAAATAGGCAAGCTATGCAAAAATTTGGAAAAAAACCCCTAAAATGCAGAATTACATATGTAATATGGATTGTTAGTATTTGGCATAAAATAGCCCTTCTTTCCAACAATGCAAAGGAGAAGGGCCTTCACATTGTGATGAAGATGTAGATTTTACAAAACTTGTGTTGAAAAAAAAAAAAAACCAGAAGAACCCAGGAAGAACCTAGAGAAAACCTAAAAGGTTCCAAACAATACAAACTGTTGTTTTTTTGAAACATTGTCGTTTGTGACATATTTAGTTCATTTCATGTTTTGTTTCATTGCAGTATCATGTAATTACTCGCTATTTTCCGTGCGAGGTAATATCATTATTAGGCAACAAAATTATTTACTTCTCTTTTTGTAAATGCTAACCAAAACAGTAAGTAGTACTAATAATACTAGATACAGTTATTTAAATGAGTAATGAAGTAAAGGGCATCAATTTATAACAATAAAACATAGTTAAAGTGTGTCTGTGTTTTATAAGTATTTTAACATAAAATAAAAAGACACAAAATCACACATACATATAAAACACATATTAAGAATACCAGTGTTGTGGAAATATTCTGCTTATTTTCTGTTTATTTGGGCAATCTCAACATTTACTTTGTAGTTTCTCTCTTAAGATGAACTCCACTAGTATTTTTTTTGTTCTTCACTAGTCTTAGGGTAAAGAGTACAGTGCTAGATGGATGGCTATGGGACTTACTGATCAGAATTCAACATAGTTTCTTGTTAGTTGACAACATTTTCTAATAGCAAAGATTTTAATGTACTTTTTTTTGAGTTTTATTGCTATAAAATTCCTCCAGGGAAGGGATCACTGTAACTCTCTGTCTTCTTGCTATTTATTGTGAATTATCATGTGTTATGTTAGAAGTTGTAATTCCTTTTTTCTTTGATATTCATAGATTTCCTGTAACTTCAGGTAAATTACATTAAACATCAGTTTCGGAATAAAAATTTGTTTCTATTTTGGAATTAATAGTATAAATGATTTGGATACATAGATTTTAAAAATTCATAATCTTATAACTCTAACATGGTACTAGTGTATTTTATTTCCTTCATGGCATTTAAATTGTCTACAAAGATAACATTGGTAAATAACGTTAAGACTGTCTAGTTTATTATAGTTTTACATGCCTTATTTTATTGACAGACCCTTTAAGCATATGAAGCAGGTAATGTTAGAAAGAAAAAATAAAAAGCAGAGCTTGGTGTTGGACGTCTTGCTTGAGTCCCATTGGTGTGGACCTGAAGCCTAAACCCACCTTAGGGTTACTGATTCCACAGAGCAGTGGATTTGATCAGAAATTCTCAGAATTTCAGTAGCTCATCCAAAACTTTTTAAGTAAAAATAAAACTGTGGGTTCATATGTTGCTTCTTACAGAGATTTGTCTGTTGCAAGGCACTGTACTTTGCAAAATATATAAGCAAAAGTTATATATAGACTTTTAGTGACTTTGTAGAAGGCATAAAAATCCTTCAGATCGGGCTGGAGAGATGGCTCAGCAGTTAAGGGCATTGCCTCCTCTTCTAAAGGTCCTGAGTTCAATTCCTGGCAACCACTTGGTGGCTCACAACCATCTGTAATGAGGTCTGGTGCCCTCTTCTGACCTACAGGCACACCCGCAGACAGAATATTGTATACGTAATAAATAAATAAATATTTTAAAAAAATCCTTCAAATCAGGATATCTTGCTCTGGCACTCTTGATACTTTGGACCTGCAGATCCTTTGTGAAGCTGTCCATGCCATCTATCCTGAGAGGCATCAGAGTATCGTTTGTCTTCTGCTCATCAGATGCCATTGCAGCAGTCACTCCCAACAGAATTGCTCGTGCTTTAGACTGTTGCTTTAGAAGGTGCTATGACACATGGAAGTTTGTATTTTTGATAATAGTTTGTGTACGTGTGTTTTTAAAGATGTGATGAACATGAAATGTAGCCAAACACCTTTTTATTTTTTGAACAGACATGCTCTGAACTGTGACTTGGCCTGTACTTCACATCCTTTTAACTTTATTTACATTTTTTTTTCCTTTTTCTGGTGCTGCGGGTGGAACCAAGAGCCTTATGAGTATGAGGCAAGCACTGAGCCATACCCTCATTCCTGACATCCTTTTGCTGCATGGATCTTGCACTATTTGTGTAGCATTGCTACTTAGGTACTAAAATACTTTTGCTGTCATTGTACTTAGAGGAGACTGTGAGAGTCTTGCTGTCCAATATGTAGGACTAGAAATCTATGCTAAGCTCCTCAGAGAGTTAAGTGATTCTTGGCTGTGTGGGAGTTCCAAGAGGGAGACTTATAAAGATTAAACCCTTTCAGTCAGGGAAGTGTTTGACATCTTTGTGTGTTCACTCTCAGGAATGGAGGAAGGCAGACATTGTACTGTTCTTGCATAATAATTTTGAAAGTCCATATTAAGCGTTTCCAGGGTCTCTCCATTCTTAAACTGATTCTATATTTTTAAAGCCTTTTCTTTTCAGATCTTTCTCTCATGTATTCTGTGTAGTTGCTTTCTTGATCCATATCCAAGTTTTCCAAAGTTTACTTAAGCTGGTTTAAAAAGGTAGACATAGAATTACAACAGAAACTCAGCTTCTGTCAGATAATTCTTGGTACAGACGGGCTCCTTTGAAACAGTACTGTTCCTTGGAGAGCAGTGTTCCTTCACTTGGCTTAACAATTTCCCTGCTAAATCCAGATTATTTAAAAATCTTTCCTAGACAGTAGAAATCCTTTGACTGGTGTCATCAGAGCTACTGTGTTTCCTATATTAATTACTTTTCTCATTGCTATTGCCAAACACTTGACAAGAAACAGTTTAAGAGGTGGATTTATTTTGGCTCATGGTTTAAGAGTATGCACCATGGTAGGGATGGATGATGTAAGAGTGGGAGTCTCACCTGAGGCAGTGAGAGCATAAGATTGCTTGCTCACATCTTGGCGGACCATGACACAGAGGAAGGGACCGTTTTCCTCCTTTTTCTGTGTTTATTCAGTGCAAGATCCCTGACCATGGGATAGTACTATTTACATTCAGGGTGGTTTTTCCTACTTCAGTTAGTGTTCTGGAGATATCGTCATGGACATATTCTGAGGTGGATCTCCTAAGTGATTCTGAATCCAGTCAAGCCGCCAGTGAAGATTAAATATCACATTCTCTTGATAATAAAATAATAAACTCCTGACCTCAAAGTGCTAAAAGTGTACCTTGAGCTCTTGCTATTGGACCAAGGCAAATCTGAGGAAGGTTCTAGCTGGTGGCTGCCTCCTCTTTCTTGCTTGTAGTACATGTATAATGGAGGTCTGTTCTTACAGGCTTGTTATTACAGGTTAGAGTTTTATAAAAGAAAGAACAGCCAGTTGGGAAACAATCCGAGTCTTAAAATTTTTTTTTTTTTTTTTTTTTTTTTTTTTTTTTTGGTTTTTTGAGACAGGGTTTCTCTGTGGTTTTGGAGCCTGTCCTGGAACTAGCTCTTGTAGACCAGGCTGGTCTCGAACTCACAGAGATCCGCCTGTCTCTGCCTCCCGAGTGCTGGGATTAAAGGCGTGCGCCACCACCGCCCGGCCCGAGTCTTAAAATTTTAAAACAGTTTTCTTAATGCTTTAAATTGTTTTAGTCACTCCTAATTTTAAAGCATTAAAAAAAAATAAAAGTAAGAAACACAAGTGGTGTTCATCTGCAATTCTAAGCACAAGGGAGACAGAGGCAGAATGGTAATGAATTCAAGGCCAGCCTGGGCTACAAAGTGAGACCCTGCCTCTAAAAAATTAAAAACAAGCTGGGCTGTGGTGGCACACACCTTTAATCTCAGCACTCAGGAGCCAGAGGCAGTTGTATCTCTGTAAGTTCAAGGCCAGCCTGGTCTACAAAAGCTAGTTCCAGGACAGGATCCAAAGCTACAAGAAACCCTCTCGAAAAACAAAACCAACCAACCAAACAAAAAAACAACCAAAAATTTAAAAACAAAACATTTTTGTATGTCAGGTGTTTGTATGTTAGGTCATTTTAGTTTTCATAGACTCATTTATTTTGTTTCTTGGTGTGGGACAATTTTGTATTCTGTCAATTATGTTTTAAATAAATGATGATTGGCCAGTAGTCAGGCAGGAAGTATAGGCGGGACAACCAGACAGGAAGTAGAGGCGGGCAATGAGAACAGGAATATTCTGGGAAGAAGGAAGCTCTCCCCGCAGTCCTGTCCAGACATGGAAGAAGCAGGATGTGACCTGCCCCGCCAAAAAAGGTACCAAGCCATGTGACTAACATAGATAAGAATAATGGGTTAATATAAGTTGTAAGAGTTAATAAGAAGCCTGAGTTAATGGGCTAATCAGTTTATTATTAATATAGACCTCTATGTGATTTCTTTTGGGACTTACCTGCTGTGGAAACTGGGCAGGACAAAAACCCCAACAAGCAAGTCCTCATGTTACAGTTTCTCAAGTCATACTTTATTGAGTAACAAGTAGAACTGACATAAACCTATTTAGGAGCAAATAGAACTATGTCATCATTAGCATGCATACAACTCAGCTGGTGGGAGCGGAAGCTTGCAGGACCTCCTGCAGTGAAAAGCCCAGCTTGCTGTGGCATCGAGGGGTGGCTGAATGAAGGGATGAAATGTCTGCTCATTAGTGAGGCAGTTGCTTAAGCAAGGTGTGTCAGTCTTATGTAGAGGATGCCTTGTGTCAGTTCAACCTTTTTGGTCATGTCACAAAATTAAGAAAGTTATTTTTAAAGAATATGTATGCATGAGCAGTGGTGGTGCATGCCTTTAATCCCAGCACTTGGGAGGCAGAGACAGGTGGATCTGAGTGAGTTTGAGGCCAACCTTGTCTACAAAGCGAGTTTCAAGACAGCAAGGGCTTTTGCACAGAGAAACCCTATCTCGAAAAACCAAAAAAAAGGACTATGCATGCACAATGGAGAATAAACATAGATATTCTGTGGAGTACTTTTAGGGTTGGGCCTAGGAATGTTTTGCAGCTCAGTTGCTTGCTACTTCTTTGGGAGATAGAATATGAATGTGCATATCCAAGGCCAAAATGGAGAAGTTCTTAACTTAGGATAGAGCTCTAAGGTTTTTTGGAACTAGCTCTTGTAGACCAGGCTGGTCTCGAACTCACAGAGATCCGCCTGCCTCTGCCTCCCAAGTGCTGGGATTAAAGGCATGCGCCACCACCGCCCTCTAAGGTTTTTTGGAAAGAGGTGGCTGGACTCTGCATACTCCTGATCCAGAAGAGATGGGAAGATGACCTTAGAGGTTGTCACTAACCCTGGTGAAAAGAGGAAAAGAGAAGGGAACAGGGAACAAGTGAACCAGAAGGACTTAATTAACAAGTAGAGGGAGGAAATGAAACAGGAGGGAGATAGGACTGAAGTTATCAAGGCATGCATGTGGAGGTTAGAAGGCAACTTTTGGACATCAATTCTCTCCTGCTACCTTGTTGAGCCAGGGTCTCTCTGTGATGTATACTCCAGACTAGCTGGCCCGTAAGCTTCCATCTGATCCTTCTTTTCCCATCTTATTTTAGGAGTTCTGGGTTTACAGATGCTTGCCATTGTATCTTTTAACATCAGGATTCCATGGCTAGCACTTTTACCTGCTAAGTCATTTCTTTGGCCATAAGTGATTGTGTTTTTATTTTCATCAATACTCTTATTTTCTAAAAGAGGTACATCATAAGACTTATTGACTTTTTTTGTTATGTCTGCTTATGTATGTAGACCATATTCCCTTTGAAATGATGTAGGTCTTTGCCTGAAAATTCAGATAGTAGTACCTATGCTTCCTAATAACCATCATTATTGACATTTTTGTTGTGAGGCCTGGTCATGAGAAACATCCCGGTGACTTGTGGAGACTCAGACTACTGTGTATTCCTCTCTACCTGCTGGCCTTGATAGTTTCTCACCATTCACTGAGAGTTGGGATCTGATCCAGGAGTACTTGAAGACCAAATACATCCTCCTGTTTTGTATATCCTGCTACTTTTCTTACAGTACACTTTGGCTTTCATTTGGGTTACACATGTGCAAGGGTATATAGGCAAGAGGTTGTTGTCAAGTGTCTTCCTCAATTGTTCTGTACTTATCTTTTGAGACAGGGTCTCTCATTAAACCTGGAATTCACTGATTTGGCAAGATTGGGTGACCAGCAAGCACAAGGAATCCTTTTGTCTCTTTCTTCTCATTTCTGGGATTATAGGAATGCATGACACATGGGCTTTTACTTGGATAATAGAGATGGAACCTAAGTTCTTCTATTTTCATGACAAGTACTTAACCAAATGAGCCATTTCTCATTGAATACTTCCATTCCAATTATATTTATTATTTCATGCTGGTAAAGTATGATGGGGAACAGCATGAAGCGTTCTCCTTCATTATGTTGAATTTTTCTAGTTTGCTCTACACAGTGGTGCTTCTGCCTTGATGAGGACTGTTGAAACTTCTGCTTTTGGTCCTATGCATTTGTCTTTTTTTTTTTTTCCTTGCTGATTTTTTTTATTAATTAATTAATTTAATTATTAAAGATTTCTGCCTCTTCCCCGCCACCACCTCCCATTCCCTCCCCCTCCCCCAATCAAGTCTTCCTTCCTCCTCAGCCCAAAGAGTAAGCAGGTTTCTCTGCCCTGTGGGAGGTCCAAGGACCACCCACCTCCATCCAGGTCTATTAAGGTGAGCATCCAAACTACCTGGGCTCCCACAAAGCCATTACATGCAATAGGATCAAGAACCTGGTTTTTTTTTCGAGACAGGGTTTCTCTGTGGCTTTGGAGCCTGTCCTGGAACTAGCTCTGTAGACCAGGCTGGTCTCGAACTCACAGAGATCCGCCTGCCTCTGCCTCCCGAGTGCTGGGATTAAAGGCGTGCGCCACCATCGCCCGGCTTGCATTTGTCTTTTTTATACTGTGGGAAATGACAAATGTAGGTCTCCAGTTGTAAGCTGTAAAGCTAGCCTCATGCTTGAACACCGCACAGAGGGATGATGAAAGTAGAGAAAAATGGTCTCTTCTTCCACCCCTGTATGTATTCATGTGTGGTGTCTGTGTGCAGGTGTGCTCACCCATGAGTGCACATGTGGAAGCCAGACGTCTACATTGGGTATCTTCTATTCTCTTTACCCTATTTCTTGAGATAGGTCTTTCACTGAACCTGTAGCTCTCTATTAAGACTCTCTGGCCAGTGGGCCGCCAGAATCTATCAGCATGTCCCTTCCAAGTCCTGAGGTTACAAATGTGCAGTGCTACTCTCAGCTCTTATGTGGGTGTTGAAGACCTGAACTTAGGTCCTTTTGCTGATACAAAAGGCACTTTAGCCACTGAGCTGTCTCCCTAGTTTTAGGGGTTGAAACTTTTTCAGTATAGGAGATACCTGTATGGGAAAGAAAAATCTTAGATTCTTTAGCAAATTATTTAATTAATGGTTCATTATTCTTATTATCATATGAAAGTTGATTGTATAGTTGAAGAACTTTATGAGGTATAGTTTGTATACTTCAGATACTGAGATTTCCCCTTGAAATGCTACTTTTATTTTTGGTTAGGTGTTTTTTTGTTTTTGTTTTGGTTCTTGTGTGAGTAACACTCGGCACATTATGTTTTTGTGATATTTCACTTGTAAAAAATGTTTAAAATTAAATTCCTAGAAGTCAGGTATGTGGAGCCCTTGGCCACACTGCCTGGGGTGTGTTTTGAGCATTGCAGAAGACTCCTATCACACTGGCTATTCTTAGTAGTTGTAGCGATTCATGCTGCTATAAGAATGATATTTGCTTTTGTTTTTAAAAATAAGTCTAAAGTCTAATGGCATCATAGACTCCTTATAGCCTTCTCTTATAACTAAGGATTAGTGTGTTTAGAATCTGTTCTCATTGTTCCCTTGAAGAGCAGATGCAGTTAAAATTTTCTCCCTTTCCCTTCTTTCTAGTCAGCTAGTCTTTGCCAGTGTTATTTTTTATCCCTTCAGCTTCATGAAATAGGGGACAAAACAGTCAGATGTTGTTTTATATACAACATTCTCAACTGGATTGAAGGATCTATTTCCCTGATTCCTTGTTAGTCTCTGTCCTGTGAAGTAACTCAGAATTTCTTGACTTTCTGTTTTTTTTGTTATTATTTATTTATTTAATTATTAAAGATTTCTGCCTCCTCCCCGCCACTGCCTCCCATTTCCCTCCCCCTCCCTCAAACAGCTCCCCCTCTCTGGTCAGCCCGAAGAGCAGTCAGGGTTCCCTGCCCTGTGGGAAGTCCAAGGACCTCCCATGTCCTTCCAGGTCTAGTAAGGTGAACATCCAAACAGCCTAGGCTCTCACAAAGCCAGTATGTGCAGTAGGATCAAACCCAGTGCCATTGTTCTTGACTTCTCAGCAGTCTTCATTGTCCGCTATGTTCAGCGAATCCGGTTTTATCCCATGCTTTTTCAGACCCAGGCCAGCTGGCCTTGGTGAGTTCCCGATAGAACATCCCCATTGTCTCAGTGTGTGGGTGCACCCCTCGCGGTCCTGAGTTCCTTGCTCGTGCTCTCTCTCCTTCTGCTCCTGATTTGGACCTTGGGGTTGTAGTCCGGTGCTCCAATGTTGGACTCTGTCTTTGTCCCCTTTCATCGCCTGATGAAGGTTAATATCCAGGAGGATGACTATATGTTTTTCTTTGGGTTCACCTTCTTATTTAGCTCCTCTAGGATCACGAATTATTGGCTCAATGTCCTTTATTTATGGCTAGAAAACAATTATGAGTGAGTACATCCCATGTTCCTCTTTTTGGGTCTGGCTTACCTCACTCAGAATAGTGTTTTCTGTTTCCGTCCATTTGCATGCAAAATTCAAGAAGTCATTGTTTTTTACTGCTGAGTAGTACTCTAATATGTATATATTCCATACTTTCTTCATCCATTCTTCCATTGAAGGGATCAACCTACCCCTGGACCCAGCAAAACCACTCTTGGGAATATACCCAAGAGATGCCCTATCATACAACAAAAGTATATGCTCAACTATGTTCATAGCAGCATTGTTTGTAATAGCCAGAACATTGACTTTCTGTTTTTATAGATTTCTATAAAGAATTCCTTTCTTCTCTTTGGTTCATTCTCTGTGGTATTATCTCCTGAGGCTGTATCTTTGCCTTCAGTTTTGACAACTATGTTTTAGTTTCTGAGATGATGAAAGGGTAGTGAAAAAGGGCATGGAAAGAAAAAGCAGGAAGGGAAGGAATTAGCTCATGATTTTAGTCAGAAGGAAATCACTCAGACAGAAAAAAAATTTTAGAAGTGGGTCAGATCCCAGGAAGTTGGACTGAATAAGTGGTACCATGTTACACAGCCCTATTTTACATCAGTGTTGTTACTGTGGCAACTGGAAGAATGAGTGTATTCATTTGGAGGTCAAATATATGTCTTTGCTGACTCTGACTATAATTAGTAGAATTTATTCAATTCAAGTTTGTGAATGCTAGTGGAGAAGAGATTTTCATACTTGTGTTTTTGTGTGTTTTATGTGTTTGAGTGTGAATATATTAATATATTTTTGTGTATATATGGAATCTTATTATCTGAAATAAAAAAATGCGTAATAAAGTAGGGTTATTCATTTCCAGAAGGTACATTCAGGAGATACACCACCTTTTTTTTTTTTTTAATGTTATGTGGCATGTGTGCTTATGTACATGTGGAGGCCCACAGTTGATGTTGGAAATCTTTCTCAGTAGCTCCTCTTTCTTATTCCTTGAGGCAGGGTCTCTCAGTCAAACCCAGAGCTTTCCAGTATTGCTTGCCTGTTAGCAAACTTGCTCTGGGATTCCCTGTCTCTACTTCTGAGGCTGGAAATACAGGTAGCCTACTAAGCCCACATGTTGTTTACATGGGGAACCGAACTCTAGTCCTCTTGCTTTCATAGGCAGCCTTTAACTTTTGAGCCTTTTTAAAAAACTGTGTGTGGGATGAGTATATGTATGCATGTTGACACTATTTATTTGTTTGTTTTGAGACAGGGTTTCACTGTGTAATAGCGCTGGCTGTCCTGGACTTACTCTGTATACCAGAAGGGCCTCAAACTCAGAGATTCTCTTGCCTCTGTGTCCCAAGTGCACCTCTATGCCTGGTGGATACTATTTTTTATAGAATTGAATGGTTGACTTACTCTGAGGGGTGTGTATATGTGTGATGTTGTGTATGTATGCTCATATTTATGTATGTGTGATTGTTTGCATATATTTTGCTTATGTATGAATATATATGCATATGTGTATATGTGAAATACATGTGGATATGTTATGTGAATGGTTACATATAACTGTGCAAGCAATACATGTATTTATGTGATTGTGTATGAATGTGTGTCTTTGTATAAATGTGTTTATCCATATGTGTATATGTGTTATATGCCTTTATGTGTGATTTATGTGGAAGGTATGAATTTGTATATGTATTTGTGTTGCACTTGTGTATGCGTATCTGTATGTAGTGATATGTGCAGATTATGTACAGTTACTTGTGTGCCCATCTTAGTGCATTGCATACTTATTTTTTTGTGTGTATGGGCATATTTTATTCCCTAGGGTGCAGTTATTATTGTTTAGCCTGTGGTGACTCTCTAGTTGCTCTCTCAGGAAGGGATTGGAATTGTAAATGTTCTATTCTTGCTTAATCATGCCTGAATTTGTATGAAATGTATGTCTACATATGATGTAAGGTTAAATATATTTTAAAAATTTAAAGGTGTTAATGTGTTACACTAAAATAATGTAATGTTTTGTTCCTTTTGCTTTGTGACTGAATTTTATTTTTCAGGCACAGGATATAAGGTGCAGTACGAAATGACAAGGAGTTAGTGGTGATGTTGTCTAGGAGGGCTGGCTAATGATGAATTTTTATATTCACAAACATCTGTGTAGTATTGAGTTCACTTAATGGGCCAGATGCCTTTCTATATGGCTCATTTGCAAACCTCCCTTCCTACCCTGTCTCTTCAAGTAGACAGTTGTCATCAATAGAGTTGATTGCTATTTCTTCCTCAGGTTCATCACTTTTATGAGAATAGAGTTAGGGGTCTGGGGAGATAACTCAGTTAGAGCTCGAGAGATAGCTCAGTGGTTAAGAATGCTGGCTGCCCTTCTAATGGTCAGAAGTTCGATTCATGGCAACCACAGTTTGGCCGGGCGGTGGTGGCGCACGCCTTTAATCCCAGCACTCGGGAGGCAGAGGCAGGCGGATCACTGTGAGTTCGAGACCAGCCTGGTCTACAAGAGCTAGTTCCAGGACAGGCTCCAAAACCACAGAGAAACCCTGTCTCGAAAAACCAAAAAAAAAAAAAAAAAAAAAAAAAAAAAAAAAAAAAAAAAAAAAAAAAAAAAAAAAAAAAGTACTTGACTTGGGGTTCAGATCCCCAGTGTCCACATGGAAAAAAGAATCTGGGTAGGTATAGTGGCTGCCTATAATTCCAGCACTAGAGAGGCAGGAACTGTATCTCTGAAGCAGTCTGGCTACACTGGAACTGGTGAACTCTTGGTTCAGCAAGAGATTGCCTTAATAAATAAAGTAGAAAATGACTGAGGAAGACACCTGATGTGTGTGCAGACACATATCGCACACAGGAAGAAACAAAAGAAAAAAAATAAAGTTTCATAGCACTTATGATGAACAATTCCTGTGCTTTTCTGGGTGAAGTTGAATTGTGACCTGCCTCCAGTTGTGCTAGAGCATTGGCAGCTGTAACTACTTTGAATGGTGACTGTCTGACATTCCACCAAAACTGTTGATCTTACACTCTCATCTCTTCAACATATAAGAGCCTTGGACATGTGTGTGAAAGTGAGTATGTGCTAGTATAGTTTCCCTGAGATCTCAATGATTACCTTAGTTTTTCTTGCTAGGACACCAAATATGGCAAAAGATAGAAAGAATTCATAGAAAAATGCATAAAGAATTATTCAAAAGTAGTTAATGAAATTGATTATGTAAAAAGTTCATTTATATGAGCATAAAATCAGAAAAGAGACATTAAGAAATGGATATATCTTAATATCCTAGTATTAGAACAACCTAGTGTTGTATAGTATAGAACAAAAGGACTATAATAGTATTTGATAACATACTATAAAATAATATCACATAGACTAGAATGAATAGCTAATAGTGTTATATAGAACAGAATAAATAATTTGGTACAGCTCCTTGACTTATGATGGAGCCATGTCCAAAAAGCTTGAAAATGTGAGTAGCACATCTAACCAATGATTCTTTATTCATACCTGGGCAGAGCAGTGCAGTGTAGTGTCAGTTGTCTTTCCTGTTCATTGTGTAGTTGGGTGGAGAGCTGCAAAGTATTATATCTCACTAGCTTGTGGAAAGATCAAAATCTGTAGTTCAAAGTAGAGTTTCTACTGACTGTATTGCTTTTGTGCTTTTGAGAAGTCAAAAAGTTGTAAATCAACACACTGTATATATAGGTCGAGCAACATCTGTAGTGTAGTATAGTGTCAGTAGAATTGAAATTCTAATATTTGACTGTGTATTGTAGTATCTGTCCTTGGTCTTTTTTGGATTTATTCTGAGTATCAGGACAGATATATAAGAAGGCAAGGAAGCTGACTTTTTATTATTAATATTTTTTTAAGTTTGCTTTCAAGGCTATTGCTTGTTGGGATTATCTAGCGGGCATTGTTTACTTGGTAGTATTTGCTGTAGCATTCTATGCATTCTTTGTGGAGTTCAGTATTATCTCTTATGAAAATAGATGCATATATCTGTCACCTGTCACAACCTCAATGGATTATACCTATGGTCAATATTCTGATTATTTCTTTGCATTATCTCTGTTTTGTTGGACAAAAGGCACATGATAAATGCCATGTAAATCAGAGTCTCTTCATTATTTGAGGTTGTATTTGAACAAGAATGGAAACTCATCTTCAGAAAGCCAGAACCTCTTAGTATTCTGTATTGTAAATGACTCTATGTGTCTAGTGTGTAGTGGGGGGAGCATTTCTAATGTCCTTTTTCTCACTTCTTTCATTGGGTGATTATTTCAGAGATACCTAAGTTATTGTGGGGAATGAGTAGCTCAAGATTTGGCCAGCAGCCATGAAAGATGAAAGCCCAGCTGGGAAATACCCTGTGTAGCTGTGCTAAGGAAAGATACTGCAGAGGATTATAGGATACTCTCAGAATTCTCTTGCTGTCCTCACCTTCTTTGGTTAGTGTCTTAGTCACTGTCCTATTGCTGTGAGAGACACCATGGTCACAACAACTCTTATAAAGAAAAGCTTTTAATTGAGGCTTGCTTACAGTTTTATAGGTTTAGTCCATTGTCATCATGGCAGGAAGCATGGCAGCATGCAGGCAAACTTGGTGCTGGAGAATATAGCTGACAGTCTATATCTAGATCCACAACAGCAGGGAGAGACACTGTGACTGGCTGGGTTTTTGAAACCCCAAAGCCCACATCCAGTAACACTATTCCTCCAACAAGGACACATCTATTCCAACAAGGCCACACCCCAATCCCTCTTAATGAGTGCTACTCCCTGATGACCAAGCATTCAAATATATGAATCTATGGGGTCCATTCTTATTTATACCACCACAATTAGCACACTCAGAGGGTCACCTCCTAATTGGACTTGGTTGTTGCCTCCTGAGGAGGAGAGTGAATGTCAGGTGATTAGGAAAAGGCACCTGTGGTATTGCCCTTGACCTGCCTCTCCTTGTAGGAGCATCTTCTGAAGAGATAATTTGTAGGTATCTATTAATCTAAATGTGATTAACAAAGGACATCCCTTCAGATAAGAGAATTGGAGCCACTTTGATGAGCTATTTTGTATTTCATTCTTTCTAAAGAGATTATTGGTTTTTCAAGCTCAGCAACTAAAGTCAAAGAAAAATTCATTTTCTCTGAGCTGTCTGCCTTGTTATTGATAAAAAGAAATAACAAGGAAAGGACATGACTGCTTCTAGGTATGGTAGAGGAGAAAGTTTATTGTAGATAAAAGGGAGAGGGCTTAGTGAGAGGCAGAGACATCTGGGAGAGTCCAGAGTGGACTTGACCCCGAGACATGTTGGGAAAATGGGGAGGAGAAGACGGAAGAGGAAGAGAGAGAGAGAAGAGCCAGGTGCCCTCTCAACAGTCAAGAGGGCAAAGGTACAAAAAGATCAGGTAGCTAAAATGTCTGGGTTATATAGGGAAGGGTAGTTCAGCCCCTGGGCAGGAGAGGTCAGGGTAGAGGGTGAGGTATGCTAGCCATACCCTGTACCAGGGAGGAACTGTGAGAACCTGGCAGCCAGGGCCACTTTGATATGTTATTTCTGAGCCTGGTGGAAGACTTTTTCTTACCCAAAGAAATATATTCTTTGAATGTTTCTGAACCAGGGCATTTTATTAAGAGATCCAAAGTGCTTTCTTTAGTTTGTGATAAATGATTAAGCTAGCAAGCTCAAGGATTAGATTTGTGATATAGTTAATATGAGACACTGACTGTAAGTATCTTAAACAAAAAAGTAGCCCAGTTCATTGCTGCTTGTGCCAAAGGAATGATGATTTCATGTACTTTATCTGCTGAGGCCCTGCTTGACCTAGAAGGCTCACTTTCCTGAAGTTCTCTGGTGGAGACATGCCAGATCACATAATATCTTTGATATTTATTTATTTACTTGGTTTTAAGACAAGGTCTTATGTAGCCCAGGCTGGCCTGCAATCATTTAGTCGATGATTTTGAGCTTCTTTCTGCCTCTGCTTCCTGGGTTCTGGTATGAATGTGAGAGTCACCATGCTCAGATTACATAGTGCTAGAGTTCAAACCTAATACTTAGTGGACACTAGACAGGCACTCTACCAACTGGACTATAGCTTTAGCTTGCCCCTTTTGAGATACTGTATTACACAGCCCAGACTATCTTTAAACTTCCTGTGAGATGAAAGGTGGTTTTGAACTTTTGATCCTCCTATCTCCAGTCTTTATCTTCTAACTGCTAAGATTCCAGACTGTGCTGCTGTGTTTGGTTTTCTTAAAATTTAAAAGTTACATGCTTTTAATTGTCATTGGAGTAATTAGTTTGATCGTCATTAGATCTTGATGCACAGTTTGAGTTCCCTGCAGATGGGCCTTGTGGCTCTTCTGCACAGGTGGTGCCCAGGGTAGTGCTCAGTACTTTGGGTGTGCTTGGTGACATTTGAAGGTCTGTAGCACTCTGAATGCCTTTCCCTATGTTTCTCTACAGCTGTTTCTATGGAGTGTCTGGAAGTGGAAGGAATCAGGAGAGGGTGTGGTATGGCTGCTTGGGATTTCTGAGAAGCCTTTTATTTCAGTGGAGAGCCTGGTGTGAACACATCTTTTTTTTCTCCCCCAGGTTAAATATTTGTTTAATGAAACTTTAAATGAAGTTTACCTGGATTGTGATAGTACTTGTTTAATTAAATACTATCTTTGTCATTTAGGCCTAAAACTGTTGATTCACTAGTGAGTAGAGAGACCCATAAAGTCTCAAATGTCTTTATAATACATATTTCTAGAAGTATTTCCTTAAAATGTTGTAGGCAGTTCATATGATTTATTTGAGAGAATCCATTTTCTAAAGTACACTTCATAGTGCTATGGGAGTACAGGTTGTGTGTACAAAGAAAGGGGTTGGGCATGAGAGTTGTGGGAGCAGGATGTTTGTGTTTCAACATTAGAGCTTATTAATAAACATTTAAAGAGATTATTTAGTTTCCAAATCATTGTAGATTTTTTATTTCAACCATTAGGGCTTTTTAGAACATTAACTGCTATTAGAATCCTGGTGGTTTCCTGAATTTACCCCATCAACATATTTTCTGGCAAGCTCCTGTTTATGGTTGATGGACAGCAGCCCAGTCACATGTTCAGCTACATTGTGTGTCTTCCCACAAGCAACTGCCGGAGAATATGATTCCGTTCCTTACCAA
Source organism: Chionomys nivalis (assembly GCF_950005125.1). Lineage (NCBI taxonomy): Eukaryota > Metazoa > Chordata > Mammalia > Rodentia > Cricetidae > Chionomys > Chionomys nivalis. The sequence goes on from NC_080098.1 coordinate 31,968,503, forward strand.
GCATTTCTGTTTCTGAGCCATGTACCAGGGCGTTACCCTTGCTGACGTCCCTGTAGGAAAATGCACTCTAGTTCCAGCAGCCTCTGGGGAATGGACTTGTGGAATATGTGTAAGGCTGGGTTGCCTGGGTTGTATCTACATGCAGGAGATCTCTTCTATGTGCTTCACATAGTAGGGGCCTTTCCTCAGATCATTAAATTAATGAAGGCTAGGGAGTGATAGGTTTAGGACTGCATAATGTGGATGTGTGCATGTTTGGAGATGTGCATGGACAGGTGGGACTCACCTGCTCCCTGTGCAAACAACTTTTGACTTTCCTTGCATATTATTTCTGTATTCTGGCTTCATACCCAGGATCTGCCAGTCAACGAATTTAGTGAATTGCTGATGTAGTCCCAGCCAAGCTCAGAAACTAGAGAAATTGCTGTGATAACCCAAGTGATATTAAAAAGAATTCATTGAGTTTGACTGGGAAATGACATGGATTATACAACATGACTTAGTAGCTGTATAGATGGAGTATCAGATCTCAAGAACCTCTTTTGAGAGGTAGGGATTTTGTTTTCTAGGCATCTAAGATGTTTTCTAGTCATGAATGGTTATAAATATGAGAATATGTGAATGATGTACATGCCAAGTCTAGAAATATTTCATATTGGACTCAGACCCTAAAGCCAAATTTCCAACTCATCAATGGGCCACATCCTAAGGAAGTGAAATTAAAGTATTGTGGCAATGAATTCTGTGTACTGAACTCATCTTGAACAGGAGTATAGGATTAATCATTTGTATAAGGAGAAAAACAATTTACATGGCTACAAAATATAAATGCCCAATTGACTGTGAGTGCAACTAAAAAAGCCCTTCCCTCCCCTAAGTTTTTATTGGTCAATAAACCATCTCAAGTGATTTACAGTGTGAAGATGAGAAGTAGAGATGGCTCCATGCTGGTGTAAAGGGAGAAGTTAACCTTTCTCCTTTTTGACTCTACTCTGCCTATTGTCTTCAGACACAGAGTGACAAAGGAAGGCAGCTATAGTTAGCAAGAAGGACATTTGTTAGGAAAAGTAACAGATAGCCATAGAAAGAATGTTCTGTCTCTCTCATGGTTTTCTGTTTGACAATTTTGGTTGCAACTCTGAATAACTGCCTCTTTTTTAGGGGCAGACAATGTAGGTATAACCTCCAGGATTCTTTCTCTAGGATTGTTCTAGTTGCCTGCCTAGGTCCAAGACTCTGATGGCCATCTGCTAAACATTACTAGTTAATGAAGCCAAGCCATATTTTTTTTATTATATAATTAATATCTGCATCATCAAGAAAGATACTCAAAATTGTGTGGCGATGAGAATCAAAGCACCTATGTAGTGGGTTATAGTAGAGATGCTAAGGAAAACAGGTCCTTCTGTCTTTCCCAGCATGGATAAGTACCCTGGAAAGTAAGGACATGTAAAAAAAATACATAATTTGCCCTGGTACCTCTTTTATCTAAAACAAGCAAAACAAATATTCATACTTTTGTATTAACACAAGGGTAGAAAATATTTAGAAAGATGCAGCTTGTTATTTCTCTGCCTTCCTATTTCCCTTCCTCTCTCCCTCTCTTCCTTCCTTTCTTTTTCTGTGTGTGTAAGATTTGCTTGTATGTGTGGTAGGCATGCCTTATATGTGCATATGAAGGCTGCCAAAATCTCAGGTGTTTCCTTTTATTGCTGTCTGCCTTCTTTTCTTGTCACTCACTAAACTGGAAGCCTGTTATTTTAGTTAGGCTGGTGGGCTGGCTTTAGAGCTTTAGGGACTCTGCCCTGAAATGCTTGAGTGATAAGCATATTTGGCATGTGCTACCCTCTTTTTTTTTTTTTTTTTTTTTTTAAATGAATGAGGTTAGGACTCAGGTCCTCATGCTTGTGAAGCAAGCACAGTAATCCGCTGAAATATATCTTTAGCTGTCAGTTTTTTTTGGGGGGAGTGTTAGATATGAGAAGTGGGGGGTTGAGTGGGTGGAAAAAACTATTAGGTGTTACTTTTATAATATTCTACTTTCTAAAACAAAATATTCAAGTTAAGATTGAGCCCAGCTTCTCTGTAGCCTCAGCAAGTGATATTACATTGTCGCAGCCTATGGCAGTGAAGGAAGAGAGTTGGCAGGGTCTGTGGCAGGTTCGAGGGTGAACACATTTCATGTTCTGTTGACTGGGTCCTGTTTGGAAGTGTGGTCAGACAGTTTGTCAAGAGCATTTTAGCCAACAGCCAGCAACAGTCTTTGTATAGGGGGAATACATGTGCCAGTTTATTGAAGCTGATAAATGCTTAAGCTTTTAAAAAATTATTTTCTTTGAAGCAAGGTTCTACTATGTAGCCTAGTATGGTCTGGGTTTTCACTATGTAGCCCAGGTTGGATTTGAATTCAGTTCTCCTGCTTCAGCTTCATGATGGCTAGCATCCTCGGCATGAGTCATCATGATAACCTGTTGCCTAGGTGTATTTTTTTTTTTTAGTTTTGTTTTAATTTTTATGCTCTTAATTATGTTGGGTGTTCAAAAAGTGGGATATGTCAGCTTGTAATTTGTATAGACCACATTTGCCACCAATAGGTTATTTTTTTCTATATCGCTTTTCTTTCAGTTTCTCTTCCCATGTTTCCCTTTGTGATGGTGGCGCTGCTGCTGATGAATGGATTACCCAGAAGCAGGGACTACAGTGTCTCTTTTCTGGCCACTTAATCTACTTCAGTAGGCTACACTATATCAGGGTTGGTATTTAGGAAACCCCCATATTCAGGATGAGGAAATTTTTTTTTTTTTTTTAAATTTCCACCTCCTCCCCTCCTCCTATTTCCTTCCTCCTCCCCCTCCTTTTCCAGTCTGAAGAGCAGTCAGGGTTCCCTGCCCTGTGGGAAGTCCAAGGTCCTCCCCCCTCCATCCAGGTCTAGGAAGGTGAGCATCCAAACAGACTAAGCTCCCACAAAGCCAGTACATGCAGTAGGATAAAAATCCAGTGCCATTGTCCCTGGTTTCTCAGTCAGCCTTCATTGTCAGCCACATTCATAGAGTCCGGTTTGATCACATGCTCCATCAGTCCCAGTCCAGCTGGCCTTGGTGAGTTTCCATCAGATCAGTCCCACCGTCTCCGTGGGTGAATGTACCCCTCGCGGTCCTGATTTCCTTGCTCATGTTCTCCTTCTTTCTGTCCTCATTTGGACCTTGGGAGCTCAGTCCAGTTCTCCAATGTGGGTCGCTGTCTCCATCTCCATCCATCGCCAGATGAAGGTTCTAAGGTGATATGCAAGATACTCATCAGTGTGGCTATAGGATAGGGCCAGTTCAGGGGCCCTCTCCTCAGCTGCCCAAGGAACAAGCTGGGGACATCTCCTTGGACACCTGGGAACCCCTCTAGAGTCAAGTCTCTTGCCAACCCCAAAATGGCTCCCTTAATTAAGATATCTACTTCTCTGCTCCCATATCCACCTTTCCTCCATCCCAACCATCCCGTTCCCCCAAGCTCTCCCCATCCTCCTTTTCTCCCTTCTCTCTGCCCATCTCCCCTTACTCCCACTCCACCCCCACCCCAAGCTCCCAATTTCTGCCTGGCAATCTTGTCTACTTCCAATGTCCAGGAGGATAACTATGTTTTTCTTTGGGTTTCTCTAGGATCATGAATTATAGGCTCAATGTCCTTTATTTATGGCTAGAATCCTAAGATATGAAATCATTTAGGCAAATATTCAGAGTAAACATTCAGTTGATTTCAGGGGGTTGAAGAGATGGCTGAGCAGCCAGAACACTTGCTGCTTTTGGAGAGGACAGAAATTCAGTTTCCCAGCACTACTGTTGGATGGCTCACACTGCCTGTAACTTCTGCTCCAGAGGATCTAATATACTCTTCTGACTTCTTGGGCATACACACACATATGGCATACACTCATAAACACACACACACACACACACACACTTTTAAAACATAAGAAATTATTTCTTTTATAAAAAAGAAATATTTACTTGAAAAAATGCTTTCAGTGGCATATAGTCTTACCTTGTAAAATATTGTGTGTTTTGGATGAAGTACTTTTTAGAAAGGCATTTTATTGAAGGATTGGAATGAAAATTAAAATAGTAGTGTTTTTGTTTGTTAGCCTTTGTTTCTGAGACAGGTTCTTGCTATGTAGCTCAGACTAGTCTTGAGTTTTCTATGTAGCCCAGGCTGTCCTAAAACTCAAGACAATCCTCCCTCAGTTTCTCAAGTGCTGGAAATATAGCCACAACACCTGGCTCTGAAGTGCTTTTTACATGTCTTCCATGTGGATAGTTACTGCCAAAAAAGTTGTAATTGTTGCACATCTGTTATTCTATTTTCTGCTCTTTTATGATAGGAGATTTATCTTTTCAATAATTTGGCCATTCCACAATGCTTAGTGATATATCTTTCTGCTGTAGCTACTGTATTGGGAAATAAGATCACTATTGGTGAAGAGTTCATCTCAGTGGAAAAACAGAGGAGAACTGAAAAACATTATGTGGTGTAATCCATGACTCAAGACAGGAGATGGTAATCATCATAGAATGGTATGGGGCTGTGGTCTAGGGCCTTAGTGGTGCAGGAGACAGGCCATCAAGAGGGTCAGGTGGATGTCTTCTGAGGGGGGGAGGAGTGACAGAAAGTGGCCAGGAAAAGAGGGGGCTTTAGCAACTTGGCAGGAATCTAGGAAAGGTGAATGGTTTACATGAGGGATGGAGGGGTAGGCAGGGGTAGGGACAGGAAAGAAGAGCTTCTCTTGACTTTGAGTTGGGCTTTGAGAGATAACGGATGAGAGTTGTAGAAAGTAGCTAGCTATAAACCACGGAAAGAAGTGTTGGAGCTAGAAGTTGTATCTTCTGATCTGTTCTGGAGCTCACCTGTAGCTTCCCATTGCCCCAGACATTTTAAGGGAGCATTTGCATTATGTTACAGATCAGAAAAAAGGCAGAACATTGTAGCCAAAGTGGTGGTGGTGGGGGGGGCTTACTAGACCTGGATTGAGGTGGGTGGTCCTTGGACTTCCCACAGGGCAGGGAACCCTGATTGCTCTTAGGGCTTACGAGGGAGGGGGACTTGATTGGGGGAGGGGAAGGGAAATGGGAGGCGGTGGTGGGGAGGAGGCAGAAATCTTTAATAAAGAAATAAATAAAACAAAACAAAACAAAACAAAAAACCAAAGTGGTGATGGGTCCTGTCTGCAGTTCTTGAGTGCCTAGGACATTTGAATTCCATGTATGAGCTGGCTAGGATTCTGGTTGCAAATTACAGAAAACAACTCAAACTAAATTATTCAGAAGAATTAATGTAAAGTTGAAAGCTTAGTTCCAAGCACCAAGATGTAGGTGTCCAGCTCTGGAACCAGAATACTTGCAACTGTCCTGTCTCTTTTTGTGGGTACAGGCTCTGCTTCTGAGGACCAGCTTTCTGAGCTGGTAAGTTAGGTGAAAGGTGCTACTTGCTTTTCCTTAGCTCTGAGCCCAAGTTTATAGGGAAAGGATTCTGTTGGTCAGTGGACCTCATGAGCAGTTCTCTTTGAGTGACCACCAGCTGTGATAGTGGAAAGCACACATCACAGAAATGGCTACAGGGCCCCTTATTTCTTTTGTAAGATGATGACAGTAGCCTTGCTATACAGAAAGACATCAGCCAGCCATATGATGTGTCTCTTGTGTTGGTCTAGTCATGTATAGCTTTTATGGAATTAGGATAGTTGACAGAGCAGAACAGTGTACTCACCTGACACTGAAACGTAGCACAATGCTGTTGAGGCTACATTCTAACAATGAGGAAGTAAGTTCTCAAGGTGACTACCACTACCTAAGGAACAGGAAAGGAAACCACCTTATGTGTTGGAGCCCACCAGTGCGTGACTGTTGAGCGCTCCTCTCCTGAGTGTGTGTATGGGTTATCATTCCCCAAAACAGGGCTCTGATGTGGGGTGTTAGTTAGGCTATACTTCCTTCTTGAATTTTGCTGCTAGTGTCTACCAGATGCAGATGATAAGACTCAAAATTACTCCTGAGGAGAGTAAATCTCACAAGACAGCTTAAGTGGACACTGACTTTGGGCAAAAAAATACTACCTAAATTTCCTTTCCTGTTTAGTGTGTTTATCATGTGCTACAAAGCAATGATACACTTAGACGTGAGCAGGACTGAACCCCAAGCTGGTGGGTGCAAGAAAGGGCATTTTTCTCTTATCTCAACTAAAGTTTTAGTGGGGTTCTTACAGAAAGAACTCATCCCTTTCTTAAAATAGACAGAGAATTATTAGCAAGTCGTTTGTAACTTAGGGTTAAAAACTAAAAGAATTTTATTTTGTAACACTCTGAACATGACATTTGAGTTAATTATTCTTTGAGAGCTTATGTTACACATGTACAGTATATTGACTCTGATTCCCTTTAATCCATAGCATTTTCTATAATATGACAAAACTTATAATCAGAATTTTTGGAAAATGTAAGAAAGGGAAAAGTTGATTGTTGTTTTGCTTTCAGGTAATTGTGCTATTTTGTATATGTTTAACTTTTACTATTTCCAACAAAAAGTGTTTTTCTTAGTATTATAATTTATCTAAAATTTAATAAAAATAAAGCTAATACTCTGAAGTGCATGTACTGTAATGTAAAAGTTTTAAACTGCCATGCAGTGTTGTTTGAATTGGATGCTTATTCTCTCTATCCTTACATTAATGGGTGATGCTGCCACCCATTTTTGTGCTTGCTTTAAGAAATAATTTCCAGAGTCATTAGTTTTTGTTTTGTACCTAAGGATTGGGACTTAGTTATAGCAGTGGGCATGCTCAGCTGAATGGGTGAAGTTTGGGGTTAAAAAATAAAGTATCCACTTTCTTCCCTTTTTGCATGTGACCCAAGCTCTTTTGAGAAAATCACAAACATAATTGCCTTGATCTTGGATTTAAATATAATTTGTTTAACAAAACCTATAATCCTATAAAATTCTGTTGGTATATTTTGCTTTTCTATTTTTTTCAATTGCTTTGACACAATAAATTAATGTTTATGTATGTGTTTTATTATGTTTTTTCAGTTTCTTTGTTTAACATGATGAATTAATGCAACTTTATATATTGTAACCAAGTATTAGAAAACTAATTTTTCTAGTAAAGTCAAGACGAAACTTTATAAATTATTTTTAATGACAAGGGTAGCTTTTTTAACTTTTATTTTTAGAATATCCATCATGCTTGCATGTGGTTCTGCAATGTCCCTGTCCAGTGCATACCCTGCTACCTCCTCCCAGGCTAAGGATAGGAGGTACCTTTTACTTGACTGTCATTACTCTCTCATGCCTTAGGCTATATGGCGGAGAGTGGAGGAGTGCTTGCTATTGAAATAGAAGTGATATGGGGTGGGATTATGCACATAATTGCCGAGTGGAAGGGAGGCTTGTAGTATGTCATAGAGGTGTCAAGTGGTCTGCATGTCAATGTGACCTGGAGTAGGGTGTTAGGGCCTTGAGGAACTGGGCAGAAGGATCCCTGGGGACCTAATAGAGCCACTACCTCAGCTATGGCTACTCTTGTGGTCTGGGGTAAAGGGTGGCAGGTCCATATGCCCACAAAGCTAGGGTATGCTGATAGTCTTACACTTACAGTCTGTCCTTCAGCTTGTAGACTCTGTACCCTTTGGAGGTATTCTCAAAACAAAACTAATGTTATTTAAATGTTCTTACATCACCTTCCAGAAAGTATTTGAGTCTTCATGAGTGTTAACCCATCTGAGGTTAACATTCAGAACACTATGAGCATATAAGCATTTCCTTTTTTAAAATTTACTATATTTATTATTATCCCATGTGTGTATGATATACATGTGAGTCCAGGAATGCGTGTGCCATTGTATATATGTGGAGTTCAGAGGACAACTTTTGGGACTTGGTTCTCTTTTTCCATCCTGGATTCCAGCAGGAATCAAACTTAAATTGTTGGATTTGCACAGTCTTTACTTGCTGAGCCGTCTCGCTGGCTCTTTCTGCTACTACTTTTGTTTTTAATTATATTTGCATTTGAAAATGGATTTACAAAGTAACAAGTTTCCATATGGGATTTTCATATTTACTTCATTTTAGTTGATATCTTCTCTCCAGCTTTCTGCCCTCACTCCCTTTCTCCCATACCTCATTTGACCCCTATTATTCCTTCTTCCAATTTGTCTTATTATCTTTATCCCCCCTTCCTAAAGTTTCCCCAACCTCTCCCCCACCCCCGTAGCCTTGTGGGCTCTTTTTTAGTGTGTGCCCCTGGTGGGTGGGGATGTACTATGATCCCATGCAGATCTTGAAGCCTTATAGCCCTTAGTGGTAGTAAGATAAGGGGGTAATAGGTTCAGGCAGCATAAGTCACTCTATATTGTTTTTGCTGTTCATTTTTTATTGTATAATTATGATCCTGTGATGGATATGTAATGATTTAGGATGATTTTTTTTTTTGTTTTTGTTTTTGTTTTTTTCTTTGGATTTTTCGAGACAGGGTTTCTCCGTAGCTTTTGGTTCCTGTCCTGGAACTAGCTCTTGTAGACCAGGCTGGCCTCGAACTCACAGAGATCCGCCTGTCTCTGCCTCCTGAGTGCTGGGGTTAAAGGCGTGTGCCACCACCGCCCGGTTGGGATGATTTTAAAAGCCTTTTTATTGTTAAAATAGTGCATGTTTATAGTGTGAAATTTAGATGTTTGTTTCAAAATATTACCATTATCAAGTTATTAATATTTTTATACAAATTTCTTGGTTTTTCATATACTTAAATGACAGGTTTTATAGATCGCAAATAACACAATTTTATAAATAAAATTTGGTTTGTCTTGGGAATGAGAAATTAGGCAACAGAGTTCTGGCCTCAACTCTTGGTTTAGTCTATCTAAACACATTCCAGTTTGGTAGATTTACTTTTTAAATGCCTACAAATGCTTTTAACTTAGGGGACAATCTCCCATCTGAGGATAGAGAAAGGTACCAGCTTGGAAAGCCTTTTAGAGCCAAAGGAAAAGCTAGTAATATATCTTACTATATGTAACATTTCAAATGAACCATCCCCCCCCCACTTGAGGTTACAGAATGGAAGCTGTTGGGTGGCTAGATGTGACTTCCTATGCACCATTGTTGCCTACTGAATATTTATTGAATAAAATGGACTTAACCAAAGATTAAATGTAGATCAAGCTTCTCTCACATTCTATTCTATCTGTCTCAAGTTCTGTTCTATTCTGTCTTTAGAATAATAGTGCCCATAAGTGAGGTTGTGGATACTTTTTACATTCATCCTATTATTGTGTGACGCATGTATAACAAATGTGGAATGGTGCAGCATTTTATTCCATTTGATTTAAAACAGTTAAAACTTTTTGTGTATGTTGTGTGTCTGTACATGTATGTATGTGTCTTTCACTATTGCTCTTAGCTTTTGAGACAAAGTCTCTCATTGACTCTGGAGCTCACTGGCCATCTAGTCTTGTCAAGTTAGTGAGCTCCAGGGATATGCCTGTCTCTGACTTCTTATCACTAAAATTACAGGTGCATGCAACCATGCTTGGCTTTTTATGTGGGTGTTGGGGATTTGATTTCAGATCCTTATGATTGTACAACAAACACTTTACCAAGTGGACCACCTTTAGCCCTTTAAAACAATTATGTTGAAAACAATTAAGCAAACAAACAAAACCCCTCTTCTTCCAGAGGAGAACCAGAAGTTCACATATGTGTATATGGCATTCTTTTCTCAAATTATTCTCTTAAGCATCAACTATAGTTGTGTACTGGCTGGTTTCGTGTGTCAACTTGATACAAGCTGTAGTCATCAGAGAGGAAAGAACCTCGGTTGAGGAAATGCTTCCATTGACACCCAGCTGTAAGGCATTTTCTCAATTAGTGATCAATGGAGAGGGCCCGTGGTGGGGGTAGTACTATCCCTGGGCTAATGGTCCCGAATTCTATAAGAAAGCAGGTTGAGCAAGCCAGGGGAAACAAGTCAGTAAGAAGCACCCTCTCCATGGCTTCTGTATCAGCTCCTATCTCTGAAATCTTGCCCTGTTTGAGTTCCTGTCCTGACTTCCTTCAGTGATGAACTGCAATGCTGAAGTATAAGCCAAATAAACCCTGTCCTTCCCAACTTGCTTTTTGGTCATAGTGTTTTGTCATAGAAATAGAAACCCTAACTAAGACAAGTTGACAGAAAAGTAAAGAGGTGAGATGATTCTTGTGTTGAAGATGTGTAGGAACTTGGGTGCCTGGTGTGGTTTCATCACATCTTAGTGTGATGACCATAGACATGGTATGAGTGTGTGTCTCTGACCATAATGCAGAGCCTTTGACATACTATTATTTTGAGCAGAATTAGTAAGCAAAATGTCTAAGGTAAGAATAGTATTTGTAAGATGGCTGTGTTCTCTCTCCTCCTCCTCCTCCTCCTCCTCCTCCTCCTCCTCCTCCTCCTCCTCCCTTTTTTTTGAGTTTAACTTGATAACCAATGGCCACCGTATTTTTACAGAAGATTACGCACTTGCTCTGCACCCTCTGTGATGGTGGTTCCAGCATTGTCACTAGCAGTTTCCCTTGGACAATCTGCTAGAAGTTGGAGACTCTTTCATGTCTCAAACCTGAGGACATAGGACTTATAGAGAACAGGAATCTTCTGTAAACTGCTTCTCTGGTTTCCAGGTGGTTCTGATGATGCCAACTTGTACAAAAATATTGAGTACTGTCTAGTATACCCTATTAGATTATCTGTATATTTTATTATCTTTAAGTGAATTTAAAAACCATATTTATAGAAAAGTGATGTTAATGTAAATAACCTTTTTGTCCATAAAATACAGATGAATTTTATAAAAAATAAAATTAATTGACCACTCCTCATTTTCTTGCTTTTCTTTTATGGGGAAGGGGATATAAAATTATTTATCAATTTCACCACGATTCCCCCTCCTTACATTCTAATAGTAATATAGTAGCTAGCAGTAGTTTTGATTGGCTAATAGGAAAATAATTTAGATGTTGAATTTACTTTATCCAAGTATTGACTGAAAGGGACAACAGTTGATCAGCAACAAAGAGAGAAGGATTTTTATTGAGGGATTATCTTTCTGATATGATCTGATAGGAGGTAATGTTATCTTCATGGTTACTAGGATCAAATAATAAGCAAAAGCCCAGAAATATAGTGACAGTAAGAAGTTACAGGAGTAATATAGACTCAGAAGCAATGCCCCATGAGTTCCTATGCATACACATTGTAACCAGAATTCCCTGTGTGCCTTATTCCAGCCTTTACTGGCTTTGGCCTGTACTCGATGAGGTCTGAAGTATAGAAAAAGTTTCTGCTGTCTTGGTCATGGTCACAGAGTAGCCTTGTTTAGTCCATATGGCATGTTTCACAGTAAACCAGACCCATTGGGATTAATATGTGTGTCCATGTATTCTGTGTGTGCAAACTCAGTTAACATGTTGGTTGGGTATGTGTAGTAAGGAGGAGGCAGCTTGTTGGTTCCTGGCTGCTCAGCCCCAAAATAATCACACAGAAACTGTATTAATTAAAACACTGCTTGATCCATTAGTTCTAGTTTCTTATTGGCTAACTCTTACATATTAATTTAACCCATTTCTATTAATCTGTGTATTGCCACGTGGCTGTGGCTCACAGGCAAAAGTTCTGTCATCTGTCTCAGGTGGGGTTACATGGCGCCTCTCTGCCTCTGCCTCATTTTTCCCAGCATTCAGTTTAGTTTTCCCTGCCTGCCTCTATTCCCTGCTCAGACAGGCCTAAGATAGTTTCTTTATTAACCAATGGTATTCACAGCATACAGAGGGGAATCCCACATCAGGTATTAGGTCGAGGATGTGACTCTGGCACATGTAGTGCTGGGACTACCATACCTGCCCTGTCCTGTCCTGTCCTGTCCTATACCCGATTCTTGAGGCCTGAGGAAGGCTGCCTTCTACTTTGACTTTCATTGTGAGCTTGGTTTTTAGGATGTGATAAGACTCTAGTAGAAGAGATTGTTTCATAGTCTTTCAAGGGAGAGTTGTGCCTTGGAATGTTCTTTCCCCAGTGCTAGTGGCCCAGTTACCTGTGAGTGTTGTCCTTCACAAAGAACAGCTTGTTCCTTTAAAAGTCAGGCTATATTCTTTTTGTTAAACCTTAGTTTTCTAACACTTGGCTACTTGTTACTATTGTATGACACAGCTCTTAAAGCATTGGAGGGACATCACAACTCTCCACAACCCTGATAAAAGGCCTGAAGTTGCACTCATATAGCTTATTAGCCTCTTTTTTCCTGCTTCCTGGGTATCCTGCCAGCTGTTGAAATGTGCAGGCAGCTGCTGTGCCCTAGTAGAGGCCAGCACCTGTTTGTATCCTTGTGGAGGAACATGCACACACCCAGGAACATGGGGAGTGTCTGAAGGAGTTGCAAGACACCCTGAGAATGCCCAGTATTAACAGGAGTAAAACACTTAAACCATACAATCAAGCCAGAGGAAAATTTTCTAGACACATTTAGAAGGTGACTTTTAATTACACCAATGGGTAATGCTATAGGTCTTTCTTCCTGATGCCCAAAATGAAGTATAATGTTGTGATGATTTGTGGTGACCTAGGTTAAGTGTCTAAATTGATCAGGGTTTTAGTTTAATCTTTAAAACAGGTACAATCTGTGCATTTCAAGGAGATCCCAGACTTAAATTTTTTTTATAAACTATTAAGTGTAGTGGAAATGTTAGTTTTCATTAACAAAGTCAACAAAGTCAAGCACCCACTGTGTGTGGTTTCTGATATTGGAAAGGAGTTTTGAATGTACATCCAAAATGATTAAGTGGGTGGCTTCTGTTAAAACACTTCCTATGGTGTTAATATTGAGATGAGGGTCAATATCCTTGATGTACCAACTGATCCCATTGTATTAGTTATGGGCTAGGGATACATAGATCTTAGCATATACATATTTAGTACTTTAAAAAATCAGTAATAAGTCAAGGGCAGTCGTTTCTTGGTTCCTTTGGTGAAGAACATCTGCAGTGAGCACAAAGCACTTGTTTGGTTACCTGTGGTATGACCTCCACTGACTTGGTTTTATGTTTTACAGTTTACCAGTGCAGCTTCAGGGACTGAAGCTTGGGAGTGGAAATTTCTAAAATGGGAAGCAGACATTTTCACATCTTTGTAGTTTTAGGTACATCAGAAAACTTACTTATTTTATATTAAAAGTCACACAGGCAGATATATTTCTAGAGTCATGGGACCTTTATCATGGAAATTAGTGGTGGCCTAATCACACGTTGAATTGAACTCAGGGCAGAGAGCTTAGAATAAGACTGGTAAGTTTCATAGTTTATGTTCTGGTGACATTCTAGGAAGGAAGGCAAGGACTGGAGATTTTCCCCATGTGAACTTCTGGTGGCTGTGAGTGTGTATTAAGGTCATTTTTGCTACACAGCCCAGGAATGGAATTGGAACCTGCAGGATATGAAGAAGTGTATTAGTCTGTATTCCTTTCTACCAGACAAGGTGCATTTTAAATGTTAAATGTGGAAATTTGAACGTAAACCTTGGATATCTCCATCTTTCTTGCATTATTTATGAAGAAAATAAACTCTAGAAACACTCTCATGCCTGTAAACAAGAAACAGGAACTTCACCATGTAAGATTCTTGCCGAAATGGAATGCAAGTAGAGGGAAGACCCTGACCTGCACCTACCCTTTTCTTGTTCTTCAGAATCAAATGGCAAGTTCAAGGGCACCTTTTTAATCATGTAAGTGCCTTGCCTTTTTGAGTACTATGCTTTGGGAACTTAAATATTTAGTTGAAATTGTCATGTGTGACTGAATTGGCAGTATAATTTTATTCTTTGTAAAGCTTTTTGGTTCCCCATTAGAATTATTTACCTGAAGCAATCTGCCTGCTGCCAGTGTGAAGAAACAGTGGTATAGCAGGAATATCAAATTAAATACATTTTCCCTAAATAGAGCATGTTCTTTTCATATACTTAAAAAATTCATGTATTCATCAAACATGTATTGAGAGCTTGCCATCTTGGTTGCCTAGTCACTGTTCCTATATATTTTTAAAGAGTTCCTGCCATCCAGAACTGGAATAAGCATGCATTTAGGACTTAGCTTGGAAGTAATTAAGGAAGATCCTTTCTCACAGCAATTCTGTTTTTGTTTCTATTATAAAACATTTTCTCAGACATGGCACTCAGTTTATGCCCAGGCTTGAGTTAACCAAGGCTCTTATCTGTCCACCACTTAGTTGGGGCTGATGATGTTGCATGTTTGATCAGAGGAAGGGCAGAGAAAATTTAAGCAGCTATTGGCTGTCAGTAGATAAAGTCCAACTATTCATTGTATTACTTTCAGCTTCTTAACATGTTTGAACATTTGTGTAATAAAAAGGGGGGAAATATAAGTAGATCTGGAAATTAAAAAAAGTTAATTTGAAATGTACTTTTGTAGATTAAGACAAAGTTAGTGGGCGGGAGAGATTACTCAGTGGTTAAGAGCACCGACTGTTCTTCCTGAAAGCCTGGTTCAGTTCTCAGCCCCCATATTACAGCTAACAATTGTCTATGACCCAAGTTTTAACACACTCTCACACACATATGAGCAGACAAAACACCAGTGCATATAAAAGAAGGCAAAGTTAGTTGCTTCTGTCATTGCTGTGACAAAATATCTGACTAACTAAAAGAGGAAAACTTATTTTTGCTCAGACTTTGAGGGTACATCCTATCATGGCAGGAGAATCATAGCAGCAGGAGTATAATGTGACTGCTCCCATTGTACCTGAAGTCTGGAAGCAGACAGAGATGAATGCTGCTCCTCAGGTCTCTTCCTCCATTCTTAAACCTCTTTAGAAATGTCCTCAAGGACATACTCAGAGATATGTTTACATGGTGATTCCAAGTCCAGTCTCGTTGATAAGGTGAACTGTGACAGACTGAAGAATTGAAGTATGCATGGCACTCTTAAGTGCTTTGAGATTTCTTTCTCTTGGGTTTGCCATGTGGTTTATTTATAAAGTTATTTTATATGTAGTTAAGAGCATAGGTGATACCAAAAAAACACCCAATCTGTTTGATTTATCTTAAAAATGGGAGAGATGATTGGAGAAACAACTGGTAAGATTTCATGATAAGCACTGCTTGAGTTAATTTTTATGACTGTTGTTCTTAGAGGCCTTCATTATGAAAGACGTAAGTTAGTCTGACTTGATGGTCACATATGCAAGGTCTAGTTACCGCTCCTATGGGGCTACAGATAACTTCTTGCTTGCTCCTCTTCCTAGTGTCCTCTGCCCTTTCTACCTATAGGTGGATGCAGTAAAGCCCCACGCTTATCTCCTATTCTATGTCCCTTGTAGCTGTGGGGATGCTGCCTAATGGTACCTAGTTAGACAGGCAATTCTTTCACACTGGCCTTTTACTTTAAAAGTGAGGGGCCAAACTCAGTGGTTTGGAGCATGTTCTTTTCCTCAGAACATCCATTGTCTCTGGTGTTGTCTGCTGTGTTTGGTTTCCTTCCCTCAGTGCTCCTAAGCATCCTCAATAAACCACAGGACTATCTCTTGTGCCCTGGACTAGGAATTCAGCTGTCATAATTCAGTATACAAAGCTGGGGACTGCAGAGTTGATGCGAACGCCTGCTCGCTTGCCTTGGTCTTTCTTGGTCACACAAACTCACTCTAGTATGTGGGAAAATGTGGCCCATGATGAGGTGAGGGTGTATATGATTGTGGGGACAGGAGTCACTCAGAATATGAATTCAGACTCGGTGCCTAAATAACTTCTGATACAATACTGCCATGTGCTTTGCTGAGATGTATTCTGATTGTTGTATTTATAAGGAAAAATGGTTTGGGAACCATGCTTTCTAGACACTTGGGCTTGGTTGGGGGTCAAATCCTACTTTTATATGTTTAGTAGGAGTCTCATTGTGTGTGGTATTTAGCCCATGGACCATGAGACTAGGCCAGACAGATCTTGTTGACTTGGATTGAATATTATCTGTTACCTGCTACAAGATTGTATTGGTAATAGTAAAGTCTCATGTTGTTGGGGAGTAACTAAACTTACCTGTATTCTTAGCGCAAGAACAGTGATGGAGCATCATCAGGTTGCTGGATATGAGCCAGGCCTGTGAATCATGACCATGGGGCTCAGATTTGATCACTTGTAATATTTGGTTCAGGTAGGCAGCTTGAAAGCTCCTCATAGGACCCAATGCATAGAAGTAATTAAGAAGTTCTTCTGTACACATGCTTGAAATTCAAACTGGTATTTCTCAGATATAACTTTTCATCCATCACCAGTATCTAGATACATGCAACTTTATTCATCTTTAAACTGTCCGAATGCTGTTTTTTAAAGTTTGGAGCAACAGGCTGGTAGAAATGGATAATAAGAGGCTTGTTCTGTACTGTGATTTGGGCCCTACCCCACAGGCTTCTCTCTTGGAAGCAATTAGTTAAATGCCTTTAATAGATAAGTACACATTCCTTCAAAGACACCATGTGAAAGATGGAAATGGCCAGTTTTCTTTCTGGTTAACTCCTCTCTCCAGGATGTGTGTGGTAAACATTCTCTCCATGATTTCTGAGAGAAAAAGCTTAGGAAAAGTTCATGTAAGACCTAACCTGTCACTGCTGGTATAGATCTCAGTAAACCAGCAGCAATAATGAGAGAAAACAGGGCTTAACCAAGTCAGCTGCTCATGAGAACTGTGACACACAGAAGGGATTGATGTGAGGGAGCAAGGGCTGAGTGTATGCCCTTTGCTGAACTAGCAGAGAAAGAAAGGACTCTACTGCTGCTCTTTCTTTACACTTTTAGGGGATGGTTCCTTTTTTATTTTCCTCTACGTTTAGACCCTTGAGCACATAGAGGGATGCAGGTTTTATTTTTTAAAGGGTACAAAGAACAACAAAGTGATAGATGTGCGTGAACTTTGAAGCAGATATCCAAGAATGAAAATATGATGGAAAGCCAACGTGTTTTAGCATAACAGTATTTTGTTAACGGTTTCTTAGAGAGATGACATAATTTATAAAATAGATCTCCATTGAAATACGATTCCTCACCTGTTCCCTTTAGTCATGTCCTTGCTGAATTTTGAATTTGGCTATAGAGGCAGAGTGCTGTGGTTATGTAGCGTGGCCCAGGGTGAGGTAGGTCATTGATTATGAGTATAAGGGTCACTCAGAATCTGAATTCATACCCTGTGCCCAAGTGGCTTCTAAAAGAACATTGGCTGTCATGTATCCTGCTAATATTAGAAGAAGGAATCACTTCATCTCACTCCGTCTTCCTATATCTATTTTTACTATGGTCAACTGCAAGTCATAGTGAAGATAGTGCTTAATATTTTATGATCATTATAATCCTTACTTACTCTTATTTATTCTTTTGAGATATGGTCTCTGTTTGCTCACGGTCTCACATACCTCACGTTCACTCTACAGCCTAGACTGGCCTGGATCTTGCAGCAATTTCAGCCTGAGTCTAAACCTCCTGAATGGTAGTGGCAAGTGTGTGTGTACTAGTATGCCTGCTTCCACATCTGCCTTTTCTGACAGTGGATTCTTTTTTGCTTTGCAGAATCGTGATTCACATGAGTATCTGTACTCTCCATTAAGTGATTGTGCTTTTCATGTATTGATTCACTCCTCATCTTCTCCTGTAATAGAGTCTTTTAGCTACTAAACTCTACTTCATGTGAAGTGTACACTTCAGATGAAGTTTGATCATACTTCATAGTTTCTAAAGTTCTCAAAAGTTTATTGACATATTGGTTATGTCAATTAGAACATTGCATTCTAAATAGAATACTTAAGTAAAAAATAATACTTTGATTTTATTAATGGATTCTCCCTTTTTGCCTAAATAAAAAGAAAAGTTTTAACTTGAACATAGTAAGACTATATACAATAAGAACAGTTATCAAGTAAGAATTACATTTACAATATCCAGTCCTTTGTATTTGACAAATTTGGAGAAATCCCTCTATTATCTATCCTATCTTGATGAGTCCAAAGCTCTGTACCTAATTTACCTTCTATCATAACTAAGGAAAACTAACTATAACTATCTAGTCTTCAACCCCATCTAAGACCCTAGAAGGATATACTATTACCTGGGTAAGCAGGAAGTGCAGAACAAACAACTTCCAAAACTATAGAAACGATAGAGATATCTGGCTGCCTGGACAGTCACCCAAGTTTCCTCTGTAATGTTGTGGCATCCACATTAGCCCACAGACCTAGAATATCTGGCAGACTTTTCTATGAAGCAGGATATTTGAAGGGCTCTTTTGTCTTATCTTGGCAAAGTACAGAAGTCTTTTTCCTTTGTGTCCTGCTTATCCAGTTTATATAACATACTGTTAGCAGCCAAGGCAAGGGCAGTTTCTTGCCCAAATGGCTAGCTTTGCCACAGTGAAAGCAAACTCCATATGGAGGTTCTTCGATGCCCATTATCCTTTTATAAAGTAGAGTGGTGCTGCCAGGAGCAGATCTGTCTTGCTGTCACGAAAAGCCCTATGTTAACAAAACATTTTAAATGCCATATTCTCAAAGCATTTGCAGACCACCTATATATCTAAAATATATCTGTTTAACTTTGAAAATGTACCTAACACAACTAGAAGTTTGATTATTATAGATGACTAACTACTAACCTGCATCTTAAATTATATATTACATTTTTAAATGAGCTGCATAAGCACAATGCCCAAAATAAGAATAGAAACATACATATAACAAAAATAACTTTAAATTTATAACAATATACCAAAATCCATACCAGTGTAAAATATTTGAGATGAGTTTTTTTTTTATTCTATATTCTTATATCCCCACTAAATGTTGACAAACATCTATAACCCACTGAATGTCCAAAAACCACTCACTCCACCTCTTGGAAATGTGGGTGTTATGTTCTCTAGATTTTTTCCTGTTGTCTGAGAGTGATGGTATCTTTTGGGGTCCCTGAGAAAATAGAGATAATGATCAAGTCCTGGGAAAATTAGTTGTAAAATTTGTTATCCAGTCTTAGAACTGTTCCCATGCAAAGGAACCAGTAAATATGTCACCTGTCTTGTGGTTTATTTATTTATGTTTGTAGTCAAGATTTTCAGGAGGTCTTTCCGATCAAACCTGATCTTTATTAACCTTAAAATAATCCACAGTCTTTTATTTCCTGTGGAAGCAAAAGCATAACCTCTTCTTCAACACAATACATTTTCTGAATTCCATTTTAAAGTTAAGGCATCCCTAAAGTATTTAGGTTGATTTAGTTCAGCAGTACCTTTTACAATTTCATGTCTCTCAGGAGTTGTCACTTGCTCATCAGCATTAAAAAAATTCAAAGTCAACACAATATCATACAGGATCCAGACTCCCTGTGTATTTTCCATCTTTTCTTAGATTTTTCCTTTTATATTACTTTATTCTGTCTTTAAAGACTTTATTATTTTTAAAGTATTTTTTCCTATGACTTTCTATGCCCGATTTCTTTTCTTTTTAAAGCCTATGTACATTTTGAAACATACTGTTACCTGTTTAGAGGTTTTTTTTTTAGTCTGGACCTGTCTTTATTGCTTGCCTGTAGCCTTTTCTGATTATGTGAGTCAAAGCAGCTTAGCAATTCAAGGTTTGACTCACAGACATTGTTCTTTAAAAAAAAAAATCTAGTTATTTTTAAAAGATTGGTTAAAGAAGGGAAATTTCATATCGAATGAATATTTGGTAAAGATTTCTTTCAATCTAAAAATAGTTTAAAAATACTTTTATTTCCTATAATGAATTGTCAATGTGTTCTTTGAAACCTAGAGTTGCTAAGTGCTAATCTGTCCTACTCTCTAGAGATTATTTGTCATGAATGGACGTATTTAAGCAGCACTGGTGTTCATAGTTAGCTGTATATCAGATGTGATCACAGGTATTATTGTACATTGGACTCCCTGCAGATGAAATAATTTTCTACAGATCTAATTATGGGAGAGGTCACTATAAAACTATATAACCCCCAAAGGACTATTAAACGCTTTTTAAAAAGATTCCAGAATATTCTTTTGTAGAAGGCAGCTTACTTTCTTCCAAAATATGTGAAGTACTATGAACTAAATCAAGTGATGTTTATTATTTTGGTTATTTTGAATAAGTTAGTAATGAATGAAAAAAAGAAATAAAAGTAGGACACGAATGCACCTAAGGGGTTGAGATTTTTATTATAGATACAAGGGAGAGCACAGGCAGAGGCAGAGGCATCTGGGAGAGTGAAGAGTGAACATGACCTGCAAACTGAATTGGGCTATGGGAGGAGCTGGGGCGGGGAGAAGAGTGTGAACCAAGAACTGTGGCCAAGAGGCAAAGAAGCAACCAGCCCAGCATAGCAGAATGGCTGAGTTATTCATATAAGAATCAGAAAAGCTGAGAGAAGGAAAACAGCCCAGTCCTTGTGCTGGGAAATTCAGGGTAGGGGCAGGGTGTACCAGCCAGTACTTCTCCATAATAGCTAGGGATTGAGGGAGAGCAGTAGCCAGAGTCCATTTTAATATGTTAACAGGGACCTCAGGAACCTAGTTACTTAGGTTAATAATGAAAACTATATATATATTTTTATTGAAACATGGTTTCACTTTGTAGTGCAGGCTGTCTTGGTTATCACTATATAGCTCAACCTGCTTTAATCTTTCCTGTGCATATATTATAGGCATAAGCCACTATGCCCGATGAAAGTAATTTTAATAATTTATGTAAATTATTTGAAATTTTGTTAATTTAATGTAATATTTACAATCATGTAAATTAATTTTAAAAATTATTTGGATTATTTAGTATTTGAGTCAAGTAGAACAGAATTACTTGGTGTGGGAGTTCTTCTAAGGAGTTAGGAAGGACACTGAAGAGATAAGCTGAGAGCAGGTTGAATAGAAACTTCTCTGAGAGAAGCTGTCAATAGCAGTAAGGGAGCTGACCCAGAAGACTGATTTCTTCAGCATCTCCCTGCAGCACTGACTCTGTTCTCAACAGCTCTGCAGTCCCAGAGCCCAATCCTCTGTTCCTGGGCCCTGCAGCTGCCCTTGCAGGGCTGGTTTCCTCAGGTGCCTGAGCAGCTGGCATGTGGGTGGGGCCCAGGAACTCTGGCCTGGATTCTGTGGCTGTAGGCTTTATTTTTTGTTTGACCTTCTGACAAGATATAGCATGTTCCTTGGAGCAAGAAACTCTCCTCCTCTAGCATTGTGTTTCCCACTACTTTGTTTACCTCAGCTTGGAGGTCTTCACTATAACAAAATGACTCTATAATGCAGTCCAACAGAAACCGGCACATTGGGCAATGTTAGTCTTACTATCTGTACTTGAAGCGTGTGAAAGGCCATGCCTCAGCTTTGGGGTGTTATAAACAACTAACTGAAAGTGTTCACTTGTATTTTTAAGGCAGAGTTAAATGGATCTTATGAATTCCTGCTTTGGGCCTCCACATATTTGGTTTATTTAATAATATGTTCTCTTAATAAAGAATAACAAGAGAGCTTAGAGCCTGTTAGTGTAGCTTTCCTGATCGAACTAAATCAAAGAGGTCAATTAATTATTCATGATGACATTTTACATGTTATTATTTTACTTTTTGTAATTACCATAGTCTCTATAATTAATCTTCCAATTACTTAAAATAACACTAAGTAGTGATATAACTACAACTTAAAAATATATGGAAAAATTTAAAAAGATTTAAATAGAAAGGAAATCATATAATTCTATAGAGAAAATTTACATACCAATGGTTATTTGTAATTATTTAAGCAAAAAGAAAAATAATTTAGAGAAAAAAAACCCACTGGTGTTCTGTAGGTGATGGATGTGTACCTTCATCAGCTTAGGTATTTTGCTTCTTGTATTAGTGGAATTAAGTATTTGAACATCTTTGATTTTCTGTGTAATCCTTTAGAGACAGAATCAAATGGAGACAATTTCCTTCTATTTTGATTTCTTTATGACTGAAAAAGCAAACTAATTTCAGTTTAAACATAGACCTCTAGGACTTTACTGAGGGATAAGAAATATCCTCTCAGTTAGTGGAGGGGCTTGGCACCAGCTCCAGGTATTGCTCTTTGGAGCAGGATCCCCCTCCTGGGTCTGACATCAGCTCTACTTAGCGATTTTGGGGGAACTCAAGGTGCTATTGCTACCACTAATATTGGGAGGAACTTAATTCAAATCCAGCTAAAACTGGATTATTCTGAAAATCAAAGTTCAAGGCTGTGGGGTGGTCAGCTTGTCTCAAAGTCTCATGTAAGTGTCTTAACTGAGAGGCTTCTTCTCATAGAACCCTTTCCTGTTCTACTGCAGGACACCTCCCAGTCTTTACTCATCAAAACTGATAGTGACTCACATTTTGGTGACCTTCAGGATGTGCTCCATCAAAGAGATCAGTCTTAATGTTGGCTGCATCTTTTGTAATGTGGCTCTTATGGAGTTACAGTCTGTTTTTCACTTTGTGAATGTGAACTTCATTCTTGAAGCCCAGGGTGAATCTCTGCTAGCCCAGCTATGCAGATATGACTGTGTAGGAGACAGACAGGGGAACATCTATAATGTGAGTTGTTACACTGTTGCTTTTCATTCTTGCAGCTCCAGGCTGTCTGTGTTTTAGTTCCTTGACATACAGTTGTATCATTCTTATCTGTAAGGTGGGATCACAACTGTATCTCAGGCACAGAGTGAGTACAAATGTAGACCCCTTAAGACAATACCCAGTGCATCCTCAGTACTGACTGAATGTTATCGGTTATTAATACTTATTTTGACATGACTAAGGGTCAAGTTTAGTTGAAAACTAGAACAGCCTTGGGTTAGTATATTTTTCTATTTGTTACTTCATTTATTTATATTTTAGGAGCTTGATTTCTTTTGTGAAAACTAAAGAAAACAACATTTCTCTTTTTTCGGAGACAAATCTTGCTGTCTTGGAACTCACTGTGTAGAAAAGGCTAGCCTTGATAGCCTGTGGCAATTCTCCTTCCTTTCTTTCTGAGTTGTTTTTTAAATTGTTTTGAGACAGTGTAAAACTGTCTCTATAGCCCAGGCTGGCTGGAGCCCAGCGCAATCTTAAATTTATCATTATCAAAGAGACCAATCTTTGTTTCCTTGCTTTAGCTTCCTGAGTCCTGAACTTAGAAGCATTTGCTTTCAAAATTTTCTTTGCTTTATTTTTCCACAATCCTAGGCTTTATGCATATAGAACAAGCCCTCTACCACTGAGATTTTCTCAGCTCCCTTTTAACTTATTTAACACAGGGTCTCGCGCAGGCCTTGAATTTGCAGTCTCCTTAGTTCACCTCCTGAGTAACTAGATGGCAACTGTGTCAACAGACACAGATTTTTTAAAGACTAATGTATGGAGGTCTCAAGTGATTTATTATATATTTCTTTAGGTACATCCTTTCTGTTTTCCAACAGGAGAATCTCTTTGGATATATAACTTGAGAAATAAAATTCTGGCAGCCCTTACTCAAAGAACTTTATGATAACTGTTATGGATTTGCTGTGGGTCCCCAGAGTAGCCAGTCCCAGGCAGGGCTCGGGCACACCACGCAGCAGGTCCAAAGGTGGTCCCCTGGGCGTCCCCGGCGGCTAGCCATGTGGGCGGCAGGTGGGCAAGGGGCAGACAGATAGGCACACCATGTAGATGGGTTTGCTGCAAGCTGCCGGGGTCCCCAAAGCAGCCAGTCCCAAGCAGGGATGGTGCACATGAGACCATGCAGCAGGTCAGACAAATAAACATACCATACAAAGTAAAGTTAGACATTTATTAGGTGGGTTATGAAGGGGAAGGAAAAAGGGGAGAAGGGGAAGGGGGGAGGGAGAGAGAGAGAGAGGGAGGGAGAAAGAGAGAGGGAGAGAGTCTGCCTCTCCAAGAGTGGGGACCAGAAGAGGGGATGCTGAGGTTGCAAGCAGGAAGGGAGTGAGCGTGGCTTTCTCTTAAAGAGACGGAATTTCAATAACCTTCATAATTTTATTCTGTTACCTTCTGCTAGGATATACTTCAGTATCTAATTCTTTTAAATTTGCCATTATATTAAGATATATTTTTATCCATTTTGAGGCCTGAGTTCTCTTTTGTTTATATTTTAGGCAGTGGTTTCTCATTAATGGCTTTTTTTTTTTTTGTATTTATTGTGGGATTATTATGAGTTTGTAACCTGGGCAGCAAGAGTAAAATGGCATTATGCACAAGACTTTGCTGGCCTACTATGTTTATTTTTTTGGTACAGAATCTCACTCACTATGTTAGGCTTAGGCTTGCCTGTAAGTTTCATTGATCCTGCTGCCTCATCAGTTAGTTATACACTATCATACTTGGCTGCAAGTAATTTTTACTATTATTCTCTAAACCTTTTCCATCTTTGTTTATTTTTGAACTTCCCTTCCCCAGAATTAGGAAGTGTTAGTGATATTTGATAAAGTTAGAGTGTCCTGTGTGCTGCAGGCAGCTGAGGCTTTAGGACAAGTTCCACAAAACTAAGTCCAGCACCTTAGTCACTTTTCACAGTGCAACGTCTACCATGAACCTATCGCTAGAGCAGTGATTCAGAAGTCTATTGTACCTGTTGCACCTTTCTAGGATGCAGTTTTTACTTGATTTTGTTCTTTACTGCAGGAAAACTAGCATGTATCTAGCCCCTAGTCACTGTCATAGTATTTGATGCTGGTGTTTCTAGAGCGGCAGAGGGAGGCTTGCTGCCTAGAGTCCTTGTCCAGCAGTTAATGAGGCTGGCTGGAGATGGATAATAACGGGTTTGTTTTCTTCTGGTTACAGTTGAGTTCAAGCTGTTTTATAGTTCTTTTTAGCATAATCAGAGACTCACTGAAGAAATATCTATAATTTAAGTTGACATTTTTATTTTCTTAGTTGATATCAGTACAGGTGGCTCTGTAGCAAAAAATGCAACTCATGATAATCTTACTCGATATCTCTTTAAGATAAAGTAAGTTTCTGCTTTCAGGTGGTTGTGTTCTTTGGAATCAAGTGAGTAGATGGAGATGTTTCCAAGGCTTTTAGAGTTATCAGGAGTCTGGAATGTGCTTAGAGCTTTGTTTGCCTATGAGGCCTGGCTCACCCTGCCCTTGTGTGATGCCTCCTTTTCTGGGTTATCATAGCAACAGAGTGTGTGTCTCTACCTCAGCAACATGTGATTTTTCTCACTAATGCACACTAGGTGAACACTTGTTCGTAGTTTATATTCCAGTTCATTTTCTTTAGCTGTACCTGGAACACAGTTAGTAAATCTTTTTATACTTGTGCATATACTTGTATACTTAAGATATTTGTAACTAGGTGATATGAAGACGGATTCCAAATGCTCTCCTTCCTTTGTGGCACTACTGGTTGGAGCTTGGGTGTTAGGGCTGTGGAGATCAGTTGGCATGCCTTCTTCAGATTCTTGCTGGCAGGAATGGAATGCCTCTTCATGGAGTCAATTTCAAGTCACTCAAGGGTGCTTTCCTTTTGTATCATATATCATAAAAACTCAATCACATTAAGCTTTAATATGCAGGTTCCTTGTATTTTTTGACTGTGGTAGACAGTAAATGGAAAAACAAACAACAAACAAAACGAATAAAAAGCTGGGCTTTCAAGTGGAGCTGATTAGCAGATCAATATCTCTCAGACCTTGTGCTACACTGATGCTTCAGAGCCTTCAAAAGAACAGATGATTTCACTGTCCCCTTGAAAACTTAGTGTGTACAGGACAGCTGTTGTCTCTATCGTGGTGATATCAAGCCAGGGCTAGGTTTTGGTATTCAGACATTGTGCTTCCCCATTACCAAACACCAAGGTCAGTGAGAATGAGCATAAACAATAAAGTCAGTATCTCTGTGAAGCTTTAAGGAAACATATTTGTGAAAATATCTTAAAACCAGTTAAAAGTTATATCCGCAGCATCCATCCCTCTACTTAACTCTTGTTTCTCCACCAAATCCATATTCTAAACATGTATTATTATACTTTGCTTATGTTTTATATTATTTGCTTTGCTTTTTTTCCTGTCAGTAATATATAATGAAAAATGTCCATGTAGTATTAGTTATTCTTCATTGATATTGATCAAATACTTGATAAAAATAAGAAGGAAAAATTTGATTTGTCTCACAGTTTGAAGGTATGATCCCATCAGTGTGGGGAGGTTGACTGTGGGAGTGGGTCTAGCTGTCGCATCAATAGTGAGGCAGTTGCTCACATTATATCTTCATTCAGGAAGGAGAAAGAGATATGAATTCTAGTGCTTAGTTTGCCTTCTCCTTTTCCTCTATTATTTACTCAGGGACCCCAGTTCATGGGATGGTGCTGCTAATACTCAGAGTTCTTATTCTGAAATTACTTCTTTCTGGCTATGCCCTCACAGACATACCTAATGATGCACCTTACTAACAACTCCTATGTGTTTCTTAATCTGTCTGGGTTGATAATAGAAATTAATCATTGTGCATGATAATAAATATGGATGTGAGAAGCTGCTTTTTATGACTTTATTGTATATAGATTTCTGAATCATAGTAGTAATCTACTCTAGATAATTAAGAAGAAACTACTATAGTTGAAAATGTGTGTGCATTGTTTCACAGTGGGTGCAAGCTAAACAGAGTTAAAAGAGTTTGGAAACGGTGGGAAATGAGCTGAGTTAAACCTAGATGTGTGTTCCTTGAGGTAATGTGCTAAGGTTGGCCTCTGTTTCTCAAAGCTCCTGGCTCAGCTTCCCAAGTGCTGAGATTACAAGTATATGCCACCATTCCCATTCTTCTGTGACCTGTTGGAGCAAGCTTTCTGAATGGTTCACATGCAGGCTAAAGTTGAAGAACCACTGCTGGCCGGGCGGTGGTGGTCCACGCCTTTAATCCTAGCACTTGGGAGTCAGAAGCAGTCAGATCTCTGTGAGTTTGAGGCCAGTATGGTTTACAGAGTGAGTTCCAGGATGGGCTCCAAAGCTACAGAGAAACCCTGTCTCAAAAAACAAAAACAAAACAAATAAAAGAACCATTACTGTAGTTAGTATTGACTAGGTTCAGACCTACTGAAAATACAGTTTGTCTACTTGAGGTCAGATACTATATTCACTCAATGACATCTTGCTGTATAGGTAAGGTATTATAGGAAGCAGGCAGTGTTAGTCTGGAGACCTTGTTGTGTAGTTGTAGAAGCTGAACAGTAGATGATTATATAGAAATGCCTGCTGTCCAGTAGAAGGGCTCAGATCTTACCATTGCCAATCTAAAGATTTAATTGATTACTATATAACAGGTACTACGCAGTAGATTTGGATTTAAACAACCTAATGCATTTATTTTAAAACTTTAATGCTGAAATAGTAATGTGTCAGCTGCAACCTATTTTCTTATCAAGTAATGCCAATGAGGGATATGGAAGATTTGCCCTTTATGGGATGGTCTCCTCCATTCAATAGACAGCAAAATATACCCTGGGTTTCAAACATAGTTGGAAAGATTTTAAAACATTTTGCACTTAAGTGTCTTAAGAAGGGCACAAAATTTCAGTTTCCCAGCTGTTCCATGTCACCAAATAAGCTGCTTTACTCACTTGTACACTACACTGCTTCCTGAAGGCATCTAAGTTTAGCTTTTGATTCAGACTTTAGTACCTTAACTCAAACTGGAGCTCTAGCTATAGCAACTGCTGAGGTCTTTAGCACAGGAGTTCCTCAGGAGAAAGCAGGCAAGCTCTTGTGTCCTACTTACTTTGTATTTTTTCTTTTTTAGTCTTGATGAAATAGACAAAACCAAAGTTTCATATGAGTGTTCCTTAGGCTTTTTTCAATTATGAGTCTAGAATTCATGTACAGGTCATTCCATTTCTTTGTTTGCTTGATAATTTGCAGATAACCCAGGTACATTATGCCCTGTCCTCTTAGCTCAACCAGCATTACCCCTTTTCAGGAGCGGTCAGATGCAAAGTGCTCTTTTCTGTCCAGCCTGCTAGAGATAAGATGACTCATGGACAATTTCTTTTTCTCTTCTTTACCCAAAGGTTCTAGCATATACTCAGATCTATGAGTCAAGTGAAGCAGGGGCTTGGTTACAGTTATTTAACTACTTTCCCTATTTATCTTTTATTTAAATATCATCCTGTAAGTAAGCAAAATGAAATCTAAGAAGTATTTTCAATGATTATGTAATTTATAGATTTGAAATACATTTACCATGGGAACATGGTCAGCAGGCCCACCACTTTTTTTTTTTGAAGTTTTACACTGTTGAAGCTTATTTTGGTGGAATTATTGTTAAGATATGGTTTTTTCCTTATGTGCCTGTTTCTGATGTTCTCCTTCTCTGATTTCCACAACCTGTTTTTTTTGTTTGTTTGTTTGTTTT
This sequence comes from Chionomys nivalis, assembly GCF_950005125.1. Taxonomy (NCBI): domain Eukaryota; kingdom Metazoa; phylum Chordata; class Mammalia; order Rodentia; family Cricetidae; genus Chionomys; species Chionomys nivalis. The sequence continues at coordinate 31,996,915 of NC_080098.1, forward strand.
GGTTTTTTCTTACCACTTCTTTTTTTTTTTTTGTCATAAACCATTTTGATTTTGACATACCCCAGCCCTGGGTACATGTGCTCACAAGAGCCATAAGCTGGTAGTTGGAGATTCATGTAAATGTGTACATTTACATTCCTTTGTTCTCACAACATATTCATCTTTTCTCCTCCCTGGCAACCTTTGCAGTTATACCCAGTGTGATCAGAATAGAGATGAGTTTGTCTTTTATTTTACTCTAATATTTACTACTTCTTCAGTCAATTAAACTCCTCACCTATCTGCTTTGTTCAACTGTTATGTAAACTCTCAGTGAATAGTTAATATATCCTGTCAGAACCTTTCTTCTTAGTCCATTTGGATATTCCAAAATTCAGAAAAATTAGTGATGCTTATGCTTTGAAGTTTGGAATTGGGATGAAATGAAAAGTGATCATTATAATCATTGGGCAGAAATTAGGTAATGATCTTTAGTACTTTCAGAAATGTACATTATGGAATTTAAAGAGAGAACTTTGAAGATTCTTGAGATCTGATTTACTGTCTTGTATCCCACTATCTCTAGTGCCCAACAGCTCTTGGCCAAGTCAGTTCTTAATAGATACTTAAGTAAACAACCTAAACTAAGTTTAGCATTCTCACCCCAAGTACGAAACTGCTTGCTGAGCAATTTAGTATGAGTGCTATCTTGTGTCTTTACTCATATAGTCAAAGGCATCCCATATGTAGATATTAGTTCATGTTGGGTATTTAACCAAATAGATCTCAGGTATAGAGTTGTTGTTAGGCTAGTAAGGCAGCATCTTGTTTTACAGACGGAGGGAAACAGTTTCTCTCTCTTTCCTTGAGGGGGAGAGTGGAAGAAAAGAGACCTCTCAGGAATCTGCACACTTGGTCTGAACAGATTTACACAACCCGAGTCAGTACCAGCTGCTTTACCAACTCTGGCAGATGTCTCCAGAAAGTATTACTAATGGAAATCCTAAAGTAATGTGTCTTAAAGTGTAGCAAAGAAAGTTGATGGATGGATATACAGAGCTGAAGTTGATCGAAAAGAAAGCTAAGTGATTCTTATATAAAACCGCCATACTATGGTGTTTGGAAAGGGAAAAAAACCCAAAACTTTTTGTTTGTTGGTTTGTTAAATACAATTTGTGGGAGATCATGGATTTGGCTTGGGTATATGCACTGGGACCAACTGACCTAGACCATATGCAGTATAATACTGATGCAGATTTGATTGGGTATAGAACTCCTTAGGCTCTCTGTAATCCCTGACTGTGATGTTGATTGATGAAGCTGTAGTTAGCTAATGTTTTCCAAGTGTCAGTTTACTGAAACAGATCCATGCTGTCAGATTGCATTGTTACTTGGGTTCTAATAAGTTGCCCAATTAAAACAATATATATATATATATTTTTAAAAAAACCCTTGCTTTATATTTTTGTACTTAATTCATGTATGTGGTGAGAGTGGTGGATATTTCAGAGGACAGTTTGCAGAAGTCAGTTTTCTCCTACCATGGGGTTGTGGGGCTTGGACTCAGGTCCTTAGTCTTGGTAGCAAATGTCTTAATGATGAGCCTTCTTGCATGACCCTAGTTTTGGTTTTGCTCTAAGTTTATTTTGCTTTTCATTGCAGAGATATGCCATATCTTACTACATTGGTGTAAGGAATCTTCCTTTTAATGATCTGTAGGAGAGTATTTTGTTGTTTTGTTGAGACTGGGTCTCATATATTCCAGGCTGGTCTCAAACTTAACTAGGTAACCAAGAATAACCTTAAGCTCCTGATCTTCTAGCCTCTGTTTTCCAAGTTCTGTGTCTATAGTTGTGCCTTACTATATTTGGCATATTATACCATAATGAAACACTTTTTGGGAATTGTCAACTTATTGCTCTTTCATACTATCAACATAAAAAAGGTGTCAGGTGCTTTTGACTCAGCACCTTGTTGTGAGCTTTGTTTGAATTTCTTTTGAATATCCATTGATACCCACATGAAGAGAGATTTGAGAATTGAAAAAGGAGGGTAACTGCGAGGATTACACAAGTGGGTGGTGAGTGTAGGTGAAGAAATTGAGCAAATCTAGGACCCTGTTCACTCACATTCTTCCTTTATCCTGAATTTTCATGTGGTCTTATAAATGCTTTTTTTTTTTTTTTTTTTTTTTTTTTTTTTTTTTTTTTGGTTTTGGTTTTTCGAGACAGGGTTTCTCTGTGGCTTTGGAGCCTGTCCTGGAACTAGCTCTGTAGACCAGGCTGGTCTCGAACTCACAGAGATCCGCCTGCCTCTGCCTCCCAAGTGCTGGGATTAAAGGCGTGCGCCACCACCGCCCGGCCATTATAAGCATACATTTTGTCTCAAAGTACTGCCCTACCATTGAATCAGTTAGTGGCTTCAGCCCTGTGTGTCTGTCTCCCCACACTAAATGTAAGTGACACAAATTTTAAGATTCTTTGTTTATAAGTAGTTGGGTCTTCTTAGGACCAAATATCAAGACTAGTTAGCTATAAACTCATTCCATATATAGTATATAGTTGTACCTTGAAAATCATTATGGTTATTCTAGAGAAAGATCTCCCATGAGGCAGATAAGAGGAAAAACTATAAAAAGTTAGTAAGACACAAATAAAATGTGTGGTATTATAAAAATTGACATTAGAAATGTCTAGTTAAGCCAGATCAGCTGTAGACTCCTTATGTAAATAAGCTTTTTGCCACATGTGGCCCTGATAATAGTGAACACTGGTATGTTGTTTACTGCTCTGAAGACGATGGAACCTTGGAGAATGGAGCATAAAAATGAGGTGGACTAAAGTCTCATGCAATAGCCAACTTTACTCAGAGCATCAGACAATTTATATTCAGGATTAAGAAACGTCATATTAACAAATTTCTCATGAGTTCAAATTGTATATAATCACAAGGACAAGCTACATGTGACAAAAACATGTTTTTCCATGGAGACATATGAGCAGATAACAATAGACAGTTGTAATGAATAATTTGAGGTAAACTCAATCATATCTACTACACCTGGAGGGAACATGAAAACACATTCCAAGAATAATACCATATTTTGACAAAACTGAGGTCATAACACTTGGTTTCTTGGAGTTTTCTCGCAAATACTCAGAATTCCTTACATGGCTCCAGTCTTGGATTGTGTTTTAAAAGTGTGTAATTTTGAGGAAAAGTATTTTCACTGGAGTTACCCCCATGTTGCCCAAGCAAGTATGCTTAATTGGGCACCATGAAGGTAACTATTTAAAGAGTGACAAAGGCAGAAGTGGGCGGCAGGACACAGGGTAGATGTAAAGGTTGTTTGAGCTATGGTATCAACTCTGGTGTTGCTCATCTAGCATCTCTGTGCAGAATTGAGGTGGGGGCTCCTTTCTAGTGAATTGATGACTCCACTTATAATGAAGTGAACATTTTTGCTCAATGTTCCCTGCTAATGTAGAACCTGGAGTCAGGTGGAGGGGGATGAGCTAGCGAGAGATGAGCCCACTTCTGGAGAGGGTGTTGATAAGTTCCTGGGCTGGTCTCAGTACTTATTGTACTGCTCCCCATGCTTCCTTATTCTCTGTGTGACTCATACACAGGTGAGCTTTTTTTTTTTTTTTTTTTTTTTTTTTTTTTGTTCATTACATGTGTCTTGGTGGTGCAGGTCTACAGCTGTTGTCTTGTATACTCTTGTACAGTTGAAATCCAGTTATAGTAAAACCCATATAAATTCATAGGAACTGTGTGCAAAGGATTGAGATGGAAGTTAGAAGATGGTGCAGGCACTGAAGCTCTGCCTTTTTGTGGTCATATATGTTTTTATGAAATAGTGTGAGAGAAGTGGGTTAAAGAATATCATAGTAAGCTTTATGTGACTACAGAAGAGGTAGGATGATTCCCAGTAAGGACTCAACTTTTCTTCTTTGACTTTGAAGGTGAGTGCTCATTCTCAACCAAAAACTTTGAGAACCTGCAGAAGTGCCGATGAGGTGAGATGAGGTGAGCCACTTCCTTTTGAAGTGTCTGGAAGTAACCAGCCCTGTGTTTACCCTTGTAAAGGTGAGACAGTTCCAGACTCAACTTCCAGAAATGTGAGGTACATGTGCATTGCGCAGGCCAGTAAGTTTGTGGTAGCTTCTTATAGGAGTACTAGAAAAGTGTATATCAAGATCAGTTTATAGCCAGGCAGTGGTGGCATATACCTTTAACCTCAACACTCAGGAGGCAGAGGCAGGTGGATCTCTGAGTTTGAGACCAGCCTGGTTTACAGAGAGAGTTCCAGGATAGCCAGGGTTATACAGAGAAACACTGTCTCAAATCCCCCTCCTCCGAAATCAGGGTATAAAAGTAAAACTTGCCTAGGGAATTACACTTAACATGGGATAGCACCATTAGAACTTCTAAACTATTAGTTTGCTTCTTAAATTTTTTTAAAACTTAATCGAAGGTACAGCTTTTCACAGACATATCATGTATGTAGCCAAGGAGACAGCCACTGTTTTGGGTTTATTCCATTTCAATGGAAAAAACTGCTATAGCCTTGGTTAAGACTGAAATAAACCTATTTATTCCAAGTTGGAGAAAACTCTGACTACATTTGATGTGTCTCTTTCCCTTTTAGGTTTTTAAATTCTGGAATAAAAGCCACATAAGTGTTCCACAAAGATTTTTATGCCCATGTGCCTCTGTAGACTGGAAATAGCAGATGGACAAGTTGGGCCCTGGATTCTGTGCCTGGCTTTCATGCTGCTTTCCCTCTTGAGTTGCATGTGTGATTGTTCTTAGGAAGTGGTACTGTGACTCTTAATGATTATCCTGGTTATCCATAAGCTATTTAGTTCCCCTAAATAATTAATTATTGTGTGGTGTCAGATTCTGTACCCCACTAATATGTGTCTGATGTTTGTCTAAAAGCCAACAAATAATGCTGATTTTTTTTTTTTTTTTTTTGATTTTCGAGACAGGGTTTCTCCATAGCTTTTTTTTGGTTCCTGTCCTGGAACTAGCCCTGTAGACCAGGCTGGTCTCGAACTCACAGAGATCCGCCTGCCTCTGCCTCCCGAGTGCTGGATTTAAAGGCTGCGCCACCACCGCCCAGCTAATAATGCTGATTTAAAAATGACATAGTTATTGCTGTAAGTATATGTAATGTATGGTTATGGCTTTAGAATCCAGTGTCTCATGCTAAAATCACTTGTAGTGTGGACACTGATGGGTATTTTCCATATTGATTAGAGCCTGTCTTTTAGCCATGGAGTGATAATCGTGGTGCCAGGTTGAATGGCAGCTCTGCATTTGAGTAGTACGGGCTGGTCCACAAGGGGACACACACTGTGAGTGGTAAAAGGTGGGGTCAAAGCTGCATCCAAATCTAGTATTTCAATTTTTGCTCACCATTGACCATCTGCCTCTACAAACTTGTATGTCTGTCAGGATTTAGTTTTCTTTCATAATTTAATTCCAGGAAAGTTGCATTATTAATTGTTTTAAGACAGGTCTCCTGTAGCCCAGTCAAGACTGGAACTTGCTTTGTAGCTGAAGATGACCTTGAACTTCTAGTCTTCTTGTCTATACCTGCTAAGTGCTGGGATTAAAGGTGTGTAATTATGTACAATTTAGAACCATAATTTTAAAAGAGCTAGCTTCTGATTTTACTATTTAACTGTTTAAATACCTAAAAATATGTGTAATAATGTTTCTTTTTGCAATGCATGCATGAAACCTTATGGTTGGAGAAATTTTCTTATTAAGAATTACAACGAAATAATATTATACCCTTTGAAGATATTTTACTTTTCTATTGGCTGTGGTAAAACACCATGATTAAGGCAGCTTACAAAAAAAAAGCATTTAATTGAACTTGTGATTTCAGAGGGGAAGAATCCATGATGATGGAACAAAGGCATGGTGGCAGGAATAGCTGAGAGCTCACATCTTGATCTGCAATTAGGAAGTAGAGAGGGAACACTGGGAATGGCATGAGTTTTGTGAGATCTCCAACCCTGCCCCCTAGTGACACACCTGTTCCAACAAGGCCAACCCCCTGATCCTTCCCAAACAGTTCCACCACCTAGAGACCATGTATTCAAACATAGGAGTTTAAGGGGTCCATTTTCATTCAAACAACCATAGAAGGTATATATTTCATTTAAGAGGATTTTCTTTCTTTCTTTTTTTTTTTTTTTTTTTAGTATATGCACAAAATAAATGCCAATAACAGTTTAAGAGTCTTGTGCTCTACAGATTGAGCTAGTTGGGCACTCTCAGTGGTACTTAAAATCTGTTTTTTTTGTGTGTGTGTGTGTTGTTTGTTTTTTCTTCCTCAACACACCTGGGGAAAGCTGACATTACTTTCTCAAGGTCATGACGTTTATTAGGCTGGGTCAGTGGTGAGAAACTTTGCTCTCATCAACTTGACTTCTTTGAGTGCAGAGTTTGAGTGAGAAGTTAAGATGGAATGCTAGGAAGATATTTTGTGTTCAACTAACTAAATTACTTTGTATTCAGCTAACTAAATTGTGAGGTTGCCTTGATTAAACATACATGAAGCACAAAGAGGGTGAAACAGAAGTAGCTGCATAAAGTAAAGGATGAGGTACCAGGAGTCTAAAGTGAAATAAGACTCAGTGGCAGTAAGAAAGTTGGGGAGAACACAAAAGAGGATGCTGGGAGGTTGTACTGTGTAGGAGGACTAGATGTGTTGAGTTTGACCTATTTAAGCAAGACAATGGGTGTCAGGAAGTATATGAAAGTAGCATTACTCAAGAGAAATGGGATTAGAAGGCCTTCATTTTAGAAAGTTTAAGTAGACAGGTGATAGACAATACCCAGAGATTAGCCTTGAATCACATAACATTCTAAGAGAGAATGTTGTGGAAATAACCTATTTAAGGATGATTCTAAAACAATGAAAACAGAAGAAAAACTGAGACTGAATATGTTGTTGTATTTCACCATTGAGGAACCATGACTGATCTCTTTAAAGTACATTAAAATGTATTGGGCCTGTGAATATATCTGGTTACTTGTCAGTCATGTCTACCAAATTTGGAAAAATAGTTTGTTACTGGAAATTATTAGGAGGGATTTCTATTTGAGGTAAATTCAACTCCAAGTCCAAGCCTTTTGAGAACCTGTTAGTTTTTCATTTTTAATTTTTCTAGTTCACCTTATTGCGGTGTAAAGTTCTTAAAACTTGGCTTTCTCACAGACAGCTTAATGGGGTTTTCCTTACTAAGAAGTCAGGCTGGCATCTTGGATTTAAAATAAATGTTGATTACAGTGTTCTCCAGGAACAGTAGGCACCATATAGTTTGTGTTGGCTTTCTTTGCCTTTTCCTGTAATTATGGGGGGATTTATTTTTAAAATTGTATTGAAATGGATGTTTGAATGGAGTAAAGGAAGATATTCTTTACCTTGGACCAGCAGATCTGAATGACAGATTTGCTGAAGTAGATTGCAGGATTCCTCCCCACTCTCAAAAGGGACTTATGGGTAATTATAACTGGGAAAATCTGAATTATTCTGACAATAAAGGAGGAGTGTTCTTTCTGGCAAGAATTACTGTTTAGTAATTCAGCGTGTCTACTTAGTAATGGATGGTGTTTTTCCTGTTTGTATTTATCAACTTTTAGAATCTTATGTTTTAATTTGGAAAATTTTCTTTCCAAATATTTTTTCTTAACTTTTCTGAGGTGATTTGGCATCCATAAGTCATTGATATTGCCTTTTCTTCAGTACCTTGACCTCGCTGTTTCAGTTTGGGCAGTTATTGATTATTATTCAAGTATTTGTTTTACCTCCTGACCATTCTTCAGGAAGTTTACATGTAGTGATGAGCCTTAGAAGGTGTTCTTCATTTTTGTTGTAAAGTTTTGTTTTTTTTTTAATTTATATTTTATTTATTTTGACAGGGTCTCAGTATGTAGCTTTGGCTGTCCTGGAACTTACTATTTAGACCAGGCTGGCCTGAAACTCACAGAGCTCTAACTGCTGGGATTGAAGGCCTGTGCCATACCTGGCTATTGTAATGAGGCTGCTTGTTCATTTCCCAGCCGCCCAGACTCCCAAAAATAACCACATAGAAGCTGTATTAATTAAATCACTCTTGGCCAATTACTTAAGAATATTGCTAGCTAGCCCTTACATCTAGAATTAACCCATCTCCATTATTTTATATTTTACCATGAGGCCTGTGGCTTACTATCAAGGTTTCAGCATGTCTGTCTCTAGCGGTCGCTCCATGGCTTCTCCCACTCTGCCTTCTTCTTCCCAGCATTCAGTTTAGTTTTCCCTGCCTAACTCTACTCTTTTGCCCTATCAAAAGCCAAGACAGTTTATTGACCAATGGTATTCGCAGCATACAGAGGGGAATCCCACATCACCTGGTTCTAGTGTAATTAAAATTTTCTTCATTCATGTTGAACATTTTTATTTCTATCAAATTTATTGACCTGAGTTTGGAAACTTGTAAATTATTAGTGCTTTTGGTGGAGATTTTGGTCATTGCTTTATTTATTGGCTATTTCCGCCCCCCTTTTCCTCCCCTTTGATTAAATTATATAATAGATGTGAGAGGAAAGAGATTGACGTGAAGAAATAATAAGTAATAGGAATGGATTCCAAGTTATAGGAGATACTGAGTCTGTCTGATTAGGATATGAACTGGATTTGATTTTGTTATGATGATCTTCAGATGTCTCTGTCCCTCCTTGTACCCTGACTTGCTGTTGCCTGAGTCTTAAATGATTAATCCTGATCTGCTCTGAGTTTCACCTGCCCTCAGAAGGTATGTTCTCAAGCTTTGGTGGACCTACCCTCAAGACAAGTGCTGCTTGTTACTTTGTTGTTTGTTAGTATTCATGGAGGGAAAGAAAGTCCCTCTTGGTTTGCCCATCTTGTGTCCTTGAGTCCAGAGCAAAGTGGGGCTTTTGATGTTCTGGGTTCCTTCTCCCTTGGCTGTTAGTTCCCACCTCTATAATAGATCTTTTATAGGACTCTTCTTGCCTCTCTTCCAGGGTCAGTAGATGTAGAGCCGTGTGGAGTCACACCTGATGGCTATCTGTAGAGAGCTGCGTGGAGCCGCACCTGATGGTGCTGGCTCCTGCCCTCCGCGATCCTGAAAGCGAGTGCTCTCTGTGATAATCAACTCCTAAGATCAACTAGGCCTGACTTATCACGCAATGATTGTCAGCTGCTTGCATATGCGTGGACCTATGGGCAGTGCCCACCTGGCAATCCGGGGTTGCTTGCCCATGCCTACTTAAGGGCTGGGAGAGGTTTGCCCTGGGAGAGAGGAGGAGAGAGAGGGAATGAGTGAGTGAGTGAGTGAGTGAGTGAGTGAGAGAGAGAGAGAGAGAGAGAGAGAGAGAGAGACAGACAGAGAGATTTTACAATTGTTAACAAGGTCCTGAATAAAACTGCAGCAGGAAGAGCTCCAGTGTGTCGTGAGTCCTCCTTGCTGGACAAGGAGTATGCGACGTATGGGGACAAGTGGTGCCGCGTATGGGGAACCTCCAAACCTCTCTCCGCGGAGCCCAGAACTTGCTGCAGTCAGGGGGTGCACCGTATAATCCTCAGGTAAAGACTGGGGATCCGTGAAAAAAGCGGGTTTTCCACTCTTGCCGGTAGAAGGGAGAGTGGGGGTAATAGGGCCGCGACTATAGTGGATGGATTAAAGTGAGGGCCACGACCAAAGTGGATGCTTTAAAATGAAAATAAAAGAGTGGGATTTTAGAATGGGCGCTTCAACATCACACCTGATTTTTCTGGCTCTTAACGAGCTGTTAAGGAGCGCACTGGAAAGGTTTTTGACTGAATGTGACACAATTGCTCCTTGGTTTGCCATCTGGCAATCTTAATGTGTCATCCTGGGATAAGCTTGGTAGAGATCTGAATTTTGCGGCTGAACAAGGTATGCTAAGGAAGGGAGTTAGATTCATGTGGTTTGAATTACGGAGACCTCCTGAGTTTGCAGTGGAGTGTGAGCAGCTGCGGCTCCAAGGCCAAGGAGCTCCAGGCAGCACAGCACTGAGGGTCTGCGAAGGACCTGCCTTGAGGACCAACAGGGCCTGACCGCTAGGCCACTCCCAGCGTGTGCCTCAGGGCATAGAAGCGCAGCACAACCTCGATAAGATCTGTTGGCCTGGACCTCTGTCCCTGCCCGGGGCAACAGGCCGAGACAGGATCCATCCCCCATCCCTTGGGGTCGGGCTGAAAAAGGCAGTAAGAATGCAGTGTCCCCGCTTAGCAGGAAGTAGCCAGAGAGAAAACAACTGGAAAAGCTGTGAGTGGCGACTGCAGATTCCACATGCATGGATACCAGCCTGGCAGAAGGACTATCCTCCTGGATCACTCCATGGATCATCTGAAGGAGTGGGCGGGAGTAGGAGCCCTAACAGGCTTAATGGTGCTTGCCTCCCTGGTATGCCTGTGGTGCGTCTATCACATAAGGGTTTCACAGCATCGCAATGCAGTTATGATCATTCAGGCCTTCACGGCCATTGAAGCAGGACAGTCTCCCCAAGTTTGGCTAGAGATGTTTGCAAAACAAAAAGGGGGAACTGTAGAGAGCCGTATGGAGTCACACCTGATGGCTATGTGTAGAGAGCTGCGTGGAGTCGCACCTGATGGTGCTGGCTCCTGCCCTCTGCGATCCTGAAAGCGAGTGCTCTCTGTGATAATCAACTCCTAAGATCAACTAGGCCTGACCTATCACGCAATGATTGTCAGCTGCTTGCATATGCGTGGACCTATGGGCAGTGCCCACCTGGCAATCCGGGGGTTGGTTGCCCATGCCTACTTAAGGGCTGGGAGAGGTTTGCCCTGGGAGAGAGGAAGGGAGAGAGGAGGAGGAGAGAGAGGGAGAGAGTGAGAGAGAGAGAAAGAGAGATTTTACAATTGTTAACAAGGTCCTGAATAAACTGCTTAGCAAGAAGAGCTCCAGTGTGTCGTGCGTCCTCCTTGCTGGACAAGGCGGCCGTGACAAGTAGAGTGGCCACACACACCCCCACACCAACACCCAACCCAGTGCCTTGAAGACTGTTGTCTTGGGATAGGGGTCTTGCTTGTACTCGTTACTGGTTCATCTCCATTTACCCCTAGTTTTGAGCACCAAAGTGATTTTTATACACTGAGAATGGGGACTGGTCTGGGTCTATGCCTGTCTGGTCAGTGCCCCAGCTTGTCCATCTTTAGCCTTCAGCATTCTGTTAGAAAATTTAGGTGGAATCTTCTTAGTACCAAGATCGGATAGTCTGTGTATTTTTCCCTCTCTGGTCTCACTGCAAATGAGGCAGAGCTACCTTGTTGTCTTTGGTGGTACATGATAGTCCCACCACACATTCCCAGCCATTTGTTGTCTAATACACAGCCAAATGTGTAGAGAGCCGTGTGGAGTCACACCTGATGGCTATGTGTAGAGAGCTGCGTGGAGTCGTACCTGATGGTGCTGGCTCCCGCCCTCCGCGATCCCGAAAGCAAGTGCTCTCTGTGATAATCAACTCCTAAGATCAACTAGGCCTGACTTATGCTATTATCACGCAATGATTGTCAGCTGCTTGCATATGCGTGGACCTATGGGCAATGCCCACCTGGCAATCTGGGGTTGGCGGCCCATGCCTACTTAAGGGCTGGGAGAGGTTTGCCCTGGGAGAGAGGAGGAGAGAGAGAGAGAGTGAGTGAGTGAGTGAGTGAGTGAGAGAGTGAGAGAGAGAGAGAGAAAGAGAGATTTTACAATTGTTAACAAGGTCCTGAATAAACTGCTTAGCAAGAAGAGCTCCGGTGTGTCGTGTGTCCTCCTTGCTGGACAAGGCGGCCGCGACACAAATGTTCAAACTCAGGAGCCTATGAAGGGCATTTTACATTCAAACCACAAAAGTCCTCTTTCATATCCATAAGTATCACATCAAGAATATTTTTAAGGAAACTCCATTAGAATTTTTATGCTAGAACCTGTATAATTTTCAAAAGGCAAAAAGGATATTGTCCTTGTGGTAAACTTACAAGAAATGAATTTATATTTGCTGAATATCTATGTATTGGACACATAGCTTTGCTTTACTTTAGAGACAAGGCTTACTCTTTTGCCTAGGCTGATGTGACTCCCTTCCTCAGTCTCTAGCACTCTACTCTTAATACATGCTGAAGCATTAGTCTTAACAATATTATTTTTGAGATACTTGTTCCAGTGAGGAATCTGAGACTCTTTGCCTTAGATTTGACTCCTGGTTTAGGTTCCAGCATGCCATGATTGCTGTATGTTCATTGAGATTGGCATGTGAACAATTTGGGAAGATATAGACATAGAAGTAGGTGAAATAGACACTAATGTTAGTTTTCCATAAGACCATGAAAATTCATACTGGGGAGAAAAATTAGGAAGAAAGTATATTAATTTTCATTGGACTCGAAGATGCTTATTACTTTAGTAATTGGTTTGTTTATAGAATTGTACCCATCAAAAATACATCAGAGGAATTGGATGTTAGTCTGTGATGTAAATAGGAGCTATTACCACTACCTAAATTAAGTTTAAATTTTGCATAAGGTTCAAATTATGAACTGCTACCTAATTTAATTGATAAAATTGTTTTAAAAATTGTTCTAGTTTTAGAGCCCAGAATAAAAAGGACAGAATAGTTTCTTAAAAAAAAAAAAAAAAAATGTAATGGGAAGGGGTGGTAATTTGAGTTATCTGGGAGTCAGGACAAGAGTTACCCAGGGCTCAAATCTTACACACTTTCACAATAGAATTTACATTTTGCATTTTACTGATGAATAGAGGATGTGTTTTGGAAAGCTGTGTGCATTGACATTCCTTTTTGTGAGTTTGGAAACAGGTAATTGCTTTTCTCTTGAATGGAATGCAAAACTAGTCTTTGGTCTAGAAATGGTACTAAGTGATTGGCAATGTCATCTTTGATCCTCATACTAGTCCTGGGTGGTCAATGGGATTACTCATGTTAAGTGGAGGACACTGAAATCATTAGACTGCGTGTCAAAGCCAGAGTTGGATGTTGGGGGTGATAACTCACTTGTTCAAGTGCTTGGCATATAATAAGTACCTGAATTTGATCCCTCGAACCAACATAAAAATCCATATGTGGTGGTTTACACTTACAGTCCCAGTGCTGGGGAAGCAACAACAGCCAGATTCATAGGGTTACTTATCTTCAGGTGAATGCGACCTCTTGTTTTAAAATTACAAGGTGGATGTTATTCAGGTTTCATCTGGCTTCCACATACCTTCCAGCACACACAGCCAGGTCTGTTTGACTTACAGACTTTATTGCACTGCTTTCTCATGCTGCTGTCTTTTTCCTTTGTTGACTTAGTTTGAAGAACCCAGCGAGATGATAGACATCTATTTTTTTAAATTTAAACTGCATTTACTTATTCTGTGTGTATATGAGTGTGAGTGTGCCTGTGCTAGATAATATATGTGGAGGTCAGAGGACAACTTGGGGAAGTTGGTTCTCTCCTGCCATGTGGCATCGTCTATTTATATTCTTATTCTGTAGGATAGTATTGCCTCATATGGCAGCAGTAGTTTTTGGAGGACTTTAGTTGAATTATGATAGTATGTAATGGCATTTAATGCATTTGAAAAGATAAAATTATAAATTTACTTTTTCAGTCACAGTAGCTACAGGTGATATCTGGCTCCTGCATTAGATAAAGAGAGAGTTCTAAAAGATAGCTCTATCCCAGAGTGGGACACCCCAGCAGTAGAACCTTTGTAGAGGTCTGCAGTCCTTTGACTGTGAAGGAACTCTGATGCCTGCTGAATAGCTTGTGGTACTAGCTGCTGATTTCTATCTCTGCCTATACCAGGTGATGTGCAGACTATGAAGAATTTGTATTATGGCAGAATTAGCATTGTTAGAGTTTGGGTGACTCTGCTTTAGCTGCTTGCCAGTTTGGGGTCTATGTAGTTGTCTGTATTATCTATGTGACAAAAGGTGCAAAAGAAACTGGGGAGTCAGTAAAATGCTTGTATTGCAAGCGTAAGGACCTGAGTTTGATCCCTATAACCTTTTTTTTTTTTCTTAGCAAAAGCCATCTGTGGTGATGTGTGCTTATTTATAATCCTAGTGCTGGAGAGAGACAGAAACAGATTCTTGGAGCTCACTGACCAGCCAGTCTAACCTAATTGGATGGTCTATGCCAGTGAGAGACTGTTTCAAAAAATGAGGAATGACACATGCGAGTGTACACATATGAACACAAATGTGGTTACTAATTGGAGTCTATGTGAGTGCTAGTGTGTGTGTGTGTTTAAAGGAAAGATTCTTTGAATGTTTGCTGAGTTTGCTTTCTGGTCATTAGTAGCAAAGTGCTATAACTGATTCAGATTACTGACTAGGAGCACAGTTCTTGCTCTCATATAACCCAAGATTATGGAGGGAACATTAGAGTATCCTTAGTTGGAAAAGGTGCCAGGTTGAGATTGAGCCTTGGTAAGAAAGTTATATGCTATACATTTCTTGTCAGGAAAGTGTCTTTGGCCCTGATTTATAGGAGTAGTTGTGTGAAAAAGCTGTTTTTCCCTGGTTGTGGGAAGAACCTGTTGACCTCCATTCCCAGACAGCAGTTCTTCCCCTAGAGTCCATTCTTACTAGGAACCCTTGCCATTGTAATATAGTAGCAAATTGTGCAATTGCTCTAATTACCTGCTGTTAAGTTCCCATCCCAATTATCATGAATTAGAAACAGTGTTAATTATGAAAAGAGGTAAGGAATCTGAGATATCCTAGGTGGAAACCACTGCAGTTGTTTGCCTGATTAGGCCTTGCCAAGAATATAAAACCAGTGGAACCAATTTTAGTCGCCTTGAATTGGCTCCAAATCAGATTCCTTTGCTGGCTCATGTTCCCTCAGCTGCTGCAGATCTTCTCGGGTCTGGCTGCACATTCCAGGCATCAGAGTCTCAACTCACATGCCAGGATGTGCTTATTATTTATAGAAAATCACACCACCATATTGTCTGTTTGAACTGATATTTTATAGGTGTGGAAACTGAAACTGAGGGAAGGTCACGCTCTTGGTTATGTTCTAGCTCTTGGATGGTGGCAAATTACTATCTCCTGATTGGAGCTGTGCCTGTGCTTGTAGATGCTCTTGGGGGTGTAGGGACTGTCCTTGTAGTACTTGTTCGGTGTCTGAATAGGAGAAGGTAGGATTCCCAACATTGCCCATTCTGGGTACCTACTGTGAGAACATTTATTCCCACCAGGTGGTACTTTAATTTGACTTCTCCCAGTGAGGTGGAATGCAGGTGAGCATACCTCATTGCTGGAGAGTTGATAGCATCATTGAATGGAGACAGGCTATGATTCCACTTGTTCAATAAGTGAGTTTGTCACTGTTCGTCTAGTAGGTCTCTCAGTGACCTGTCCAGAGATGCAGTGAATACTCTAGGGGTAGTGCCCCATCCTGCATGTTTCAAAGTAAGCAATCAAGGTGTATAGTTTTTCCTCTGCCCCAAATTTTATGTTTATGTGCGTTTTACCTGAATCTGTGTTTGTGCACCATATGTGTGCCTGGTGCCTAGAAGATGCTGTTGTATTCCCTGGAACTGGAGTTAGGGGATGACTGTAGGTCACCATGTGATGCTGGGAACTGAACCAGGACCTCTGCAAGAGCAGAGTGTTCTCAAAGAACCATTTCTCTAGCCTCAAGATACTTGTATTTTTGATGTACTATGAACACTATCTATTCATATAGCACACAAAATTTGTGTGCTAGTGGACTATGGTTTGTTTTGGAATATGACAGTTTAGTTATTCAGACTTTGGAATCCCTGCCCCCATAACACTTTGATCCCTCCCTCCCTCCCACCCACCTAAAGCATATGATACTTAATTGTCCAGAGTAAGTGAAGTGAAAGTACACACTGAATTTTTCTCCTGAAAAACTTCACTCCAGGAAAGTTTCTTCAATGGAAAGTGTTCAGAAGTATAGACAAAAGAGGGCCCTTGGCAGGGAAGATATTCTAGACATGGCTTTTTAAGAAAGATTGTGAGGGCTTTTTTTTTTTTAATGGTACCTTCTAGGTGGTTTGCTGTGTCAAAAACTGAGTATTTTGTGTTTTCTTCCCAGCCATCATCTATAAGAAACTCATTGAAGTAAATGATGAGCACAAGCTTTGTATTTTCTATGAGAAGCGTTTGGACACAGAAGCTGATTATGTGGGTAAAGAGTTAGAGGGTTGGGGGGAGGACCTTGGACTTCCCACAGGGCAGGGAACCCTGACTGCTCTTTGGACTGGAGAGGGAGGGGGAGGGGTGGGGGAAGGGGAGGGAAATGGGAGGAGGGGAGGAGGTTGAAATTTTTAATAAAATTTTTAATAAAAAAAAAAGAGTTAGAGGATTATGTGGTCTGAATCAGTGGTGGGAAAAACAAAAGTTTTTTCTATGAAGTAAGGTATCTTGACCCATGATAGAATGTACCTACTGTTGAATAAATAACAGTCTTATTACAGACCAAGGGGAACCAGAGAGAAGAAGTGCAAGTCTGTGGATACCAATATGAGTGCTCAACTTGGTGGTTGTTGAGAGAGAGAGAGAGAGAGAGAGAGAGAGAGAGAGAGAGAAGGATATTCCTAGCTGACATATACTTCTTACTATACCTTGGTGGGTTGGGGTCCAAAGAGCTGGAAGAATCTTAAAACTTTTCAGTCTCTCTGAAAAGAAATCACAAGGTGATTTCTGCCAGTATGTTGTCAGAAAGCCCTTAAAGAATATAAGAAGCCAAAGACCAAAGCACCCAAGATTCAGCATTTTGTTACTCCATGTGCCCCACGACACAAACAATGCAGGAGACCATTGAATATGCTAAACTTTGCCCAAGAAAATGAAGGAAGCCAAGTTTAACTTCCAGAAACTGATTGCCAAGAGACATAGGCTATCTTTGCTGAAAGCCTCTAAGTCTGAGTCCAGTCCAAAATAAGTCTTTATGAGTAACAAATAATGATCAGACCTTAACAAAAGATTGTGAGGGATGTATATGATAGATGGGGTGCAAGTGAGATGGGAGAAATGTGTAAGCCTGAAGCAGCCTCAGGATGATTTGACATTTGTTGGACTAAAGGAAGACATTTGTCAGTATTGGAGCCCTTCTTACTATACATTTATCTTAGCCAGTTTTCTCACTGACTTTATGCTCTGGAACGTGGCTACCCAATACTAACTCTAATCCTTTTTTGGGAATGCGACATTAAATCCCTCTGTACATACAATGGGAAGGAAGTGGAGCGCGGGCAGTTAGATTTGTGGCTAATTCATATAGTAGCTGGGTCATCCCAAGAAGATGTGTTGGTGAAAACCCAACATGCTTTCCAATATATCCATTACTGTGGTTTTAACTTGTTTTGACTGTGTTATTATCAATATTTTTTATATAGCTTGTTATGAGTATTAAAGGAACATAAACTATACTTACAGTTAGATATACTTAACTATAAAGATTTAGAAAGAAACAGCCTATTTTGGGGGAAGAGAGCCCCTGTTTCAAAGATAAATGGCTGATTTTATTGTTTCTGAATTGAATTAATCTTTTTTAGGAAAAAGATGCCTTTACTTGAAAGGTTAACTGGGCTACTTATTTTTCCTGAATAAAGTGGTCCAACGATGATGTACACAGTACAATAAGAAAATACTATTGATTTTAAGTTTTTAGGAAAGGTAGCTTTGATTTGGAATATGATGCAAATACTTAGTGTCTCCTTTAATATTTTTTGCTATGTTGCAAGTGAATGGAATGATGACTTGAATTCTTTTGTTTCAATAATATTTTGCAACTGAAAAGTTCCCGAAAAAGAAGAAATTTTAAACAAGTTCTTCCTGATTTTTATCTCTCCTCCCCAAATTGTCTAGTTTGTGGGAGACCCTTCTAAGACAAAATTCCTCTAAGAAGAATAAAAATAGCAGTACTTGAACAGTGACTTCAGTTTAGGTGGAAATACTTTGCTATCAGATTTGTCTCTTCTTCCCCCACTGCAATTTTGCATTAAATATGGAACAGTGAATCATAAGAGCTTGATGTATTTTTAATTTTTTGCTTTGTGATACAAAACTGGTTTATGACTGTAGTAAAGAATGACAAAAGAATTGGGCTGGTGATATATGGGGGCTGGTTTTGAGTATCAGGATTTTTAAGGGAACAAGTGAATCACTTTAATAGACTAGCTGGACTGGGGTGACTAGTATGCTAGTTGCATCATTGTAATGAGATTCATATGAAACTTATTTTAGAGATGTTTCCTAGGCTACACTTCATTACATGGAGTCTTGCATATTATACAACTATTCAGTTGGTTAAAGGAAGATTTATCTAGAAAGTCCGAGTGGCCAGAATTGAAGCTCAGTATTAGGGTTTATTGGAGGTGATCTTTTTGTGTGTGGACAGATTAGTTTTCAGGCCATTAAGGAGATACAACAAAGATAACAGATTTGCAGCTGAATATTCATTCATGCATATTTCATTTGGGAATGAAGATGTCATAGAGCTGCATCTAAGGACTTAGGTTTTGAGTTTAGTAATAGTATCCTTTAGCCATGGCAATACCTAGCCTGTGGTATTGCTGTAGTGAAAGTCAACATTAACAATAGATTTGCATGTCTTAGTGAAAATGATTTTGATCTGTTAGAATGCTAAGAGTCTAGATATTTTCTCCCTTACCCATTTTGAGACTCTTTTTATGAGTTAATGGATGTTTCTCCTTCCCTCCCTCCTTGCCTTTCTCTGGTGGGTAAGGATCAAACTGGTGATCTTATGTATGCTAGACAAGTGTTCTACACCCAAGTCATATCTCTAGACTCTCCTCTGTGCCTGGTTCTATGAAAAACATTATATGTATTAACAAAGTATATGATTATAATTAATAATCTTCAATTCTGACTTGAAAAACCCAAAAGGAGTTTAGCATAGGTGGGCTCCTATACATATGGTCCCTTATGTCTTTGGAGGAATTCTATATTTTCTTTTAGAATACATTCTAAGGACAGAATGATCAAAGAAGTTAGAGCAGAATATTCTGTGTCTGAGTTAATGCATATATTTTAATTATCTTTAAAAAGATATACATTTGAATCTTCTAAAGACACACTTTGATTCTTACCATGTTTTTCTGGCTTCAAACTTTTTGGAAAAAATGGAAGCAACAGCGACTTTCACATTAGACTTAAGTGCCTTCTTCTTTGGACCAGAGCACACACATTTAGGGGAAAATATGATCCTTTTTATTTTTGTCCTGTTCCTGACTCTAGACTTGCTAAAGGACCTTTAAGACAGAGCTGTCTTAAATAGTTACCTTATTTAATACTTTGCATATACATGGTATAATTGTGTGGTATTCAGGCTTGTCTGTGAACATTGAAACTTGGGGTGTGTGGTGTTCATATGTATGTTGTGCATTTTGGTTGCCTATCCATGGTAAATTTAGCTAGATGTATCTGTCATCAAACCACTTATCAAATATTTGTGTTTCTTTCTCTGCGTTGGGATGGGTCTGGGTTTTCTGAGGGGACAGAAACATTGTTTAAGTGAGGCTTTAGTTTTTAAGTTTTCAGAGGGCAGCATGGAGTGAGATGCTTTTTTTTCTGATTGCACAGAAGATAATTATGGTGGTTGGTAGAATTTCTTGAGCTGAACAATAGAGGCTTCAGCTGGTCTCCTATTGCCCTTTCAGAGTCAGGGAGGGAAGGAGGGAGCATGCTGGGGTCTAGAAAGTTTCCTCAGGGAGATTGTCCAAGAAGTGCTATTCTACACCTTGGTTAATCTTCAATGCTGAGGCACATAGTTGGGCCAATATAGTGTGGTCTGTGTAGCCATGCTCCCCAGACTTTATTTTGAAGAGAGCAGTGTGAAGACAGGATTCACTTATCCGTGGTCATTCAGCATTTATTGGGGTTCCCTAATGTGCAACATCAAGCAAAGGCAAGACTGTAAGCAGTCACCCTAGCAGCCTTTCATCCATAGACAAAGGAGAGCTGCAGAATTGAACATCTGTCCAAAATGAAAGTGGGGTAGAAGCTTTGCAAACAGGAGCCCTTGAAGTAGAGAAATTAGTCTACAGTAATACTGTGTTTTTATAAGGGTATGATGGGTTTGAAAGTCAATCTTTTTTTTTGTTGTTGCTTCATTTGTCTTTAATCTTTATAATATGAGTTTTGCTGGGGGAGGGGCATCTTCCTATATCCAAAGTGGGCTTAGAACTTCTTTCGTAGTTGAGTTGAAGATGACCTTGAAATTCTGACCCCTCTGCCTCCTCCTCCCAAGTGTGTGTGTGTGTGTTATTGTTGTTTTGAAAGAACTATTCTTTCTTCATTGACCCAATCATCGTATATTGAATTCTAAGTTGCTCTAGTAATGCAGTGTTCCTAGGTAGTACCTTTAATGGCCACCATTATTGTTTTTGTGTCTGCATGAATGATGTGCACGTATGAGTAAATTATTTAGTGGCCTTGAGGGAGATCATTACTCAGGTCAGGAGTGGACATAATTTAGAAATATGTGCTCTGAGGTTAGAGAGATTTTAGTAACCTACTTCACACTGAGATCCAAAATGGGGACAATTAAATGTTAGATTCTAGTTTGAGATGGGATTTTCTTGAAGGATCATCTTATATTAATAGTGTATGTTTGGGTAATGTCAATTGCAAGACTTCAGTTGCACTTACACATGTTTATGTGTTTGTTTAGCTTGCATTTTTGGTACAGAATTTAAGTTTTAGACATTAAAATTTTTCAGAGAATCTTGAGTGACAGTTTAAATGTTTCAAGGTAGTCCTAAATTCACAGTAAAATCTGGAACCTAATACAAAACAAAGAGACTTAGATTTGTAAACACTCTAATCACAGTGGTTGAGATAATTGTGAAGATGGAGTTGTAGGCAGAAGGGATAAGATGATAGGTGGGGTGAGATTTAATCAGAGTATATTAATGTGCATGTATGAAAATGTCACAATAAAATCCATTACTTTCTATCATTAATACAGGCTAATAAAATTAAGACCACACTTTTAGTATTTCAGCTCCCCTTCCTAAGAGGAAAATATTCAGGTTTCACATGTTCTGTCTGAGATCTGATGACTAAAGTAGCTGAAATTCCAAACTCCAAACTCTCTTCTACAGGCAGGAAGTTGCAGCTACATTAATGAACAATGCAACTAGGAGCCAGTTCTCTAGTTCCTCACATGGGGATAATTCTCTTTTCTATGAACCAGGCAGGTGCAGAGACATCTTTAGATGTTGAAATTTTTTATGTTGTTTTAGCTTCAGTGTCTGTGGATTTTAATTTACCCATATATTGTAGGTTTTTCAGTAATTTGTGTGTGCATGTTTGTTTTCCAGGACACTGGTGTTTAAAGCTTCAGATGATCAGTTTGATAGAAAAACCCACCACATTTGGGCTTCACTATATGAAAAAACTTGGTTGTTCCTTCCTGCCAAATTTTGTGTGGTTTCTTATTTAGTCAGGCAAAAGCCATGCTCATAGGCAAATCCCATATTTATTTCTTACATTTTTTTCTTTGTACCTTTTTGGTTCCTATGAAATAGTAAAATTGAAGTGTGCTTTATGAGGAAAGGTAATTTCTGTAATAAGAGAAATCTTTTGGTCGTTAGAAAAATCCCAAATTATAAACATGCAATTAAAGACTGCTTTGTTGTAATGCAATTTATTTAAAAGAGCAAAGTTTAAAGTTTTTATTGGATTAAATGTTTAAGTATCTACTCAGTAACACTTTGAATATGGTTAGGAACTGAGTTCTTGCTTGACTAGAGTTAAAAAAAATACTGCTTGATGTTTCTGATTCTGCTAGTGATCAAGTGAGTAATACTTAGGTTCCTTAAAAGGAAAAAAAAAATCACCTTATCACACAATGTTTATTTTATTAGCTTGTGTAATAGAATGGTTTCTAGTGATGTCCAGGTTTTAGTCCCCGACTCCTGTGAACATGTTATGTGGGAAAGGAAGAGTTCTGGTGCATCTGTTAAAGGTCTTGGGTTGGAGATGATCCTGGACCATAGAGGCAGGCCCAATGTAGTTGCAGAGGAGGACAGACAGACTTATAGGATGTAGGGACAGAAGCAGAAGTGAGAGTGGGACAAGAACCCTGACGGCCTCTAGAAGGTGCAGAGAATTCTTCCTGGGAACCATTTATAAGGAACTTGTTCTGCCAACAACTTCAGCAGACTGATTTCTCTGAAATCTAGAACTAAGAGAATAGATTCGTATTCTTTGAAGTGGTTACCTTTGAGGCAATTTGTTATGGTAGTAATAAGCAATAATACAGTGTTCCTATTCACTGACTATGTCTTAAACATAACTGTTGTACCAGCCTCTTGTGTGCCCTAAATTATAAAGAGAGATGGTTTCTAGGAAACAGATATTTAAACTATGGTGACAAGGAAAATAAGAAAGGAGTGATGTGTTTATATGGATTTGTCATTTTAACGCTTTAAAAAAATTACCTTTTAGTCACATGTTGTGGTCTTGTTAAAATAGCATTCTATCTAAAATATTAGTAAGGAGCTTACTCTGAGGAGACTATTCTTGTACTTACTTTATAGTTGGATTGAAAATACAAGAATGTGAGAAATTGAAGTTGAAATAGTGTTAAGTTTTGGCATAATTTGTTTTTATTTTCCTATTGTATATGCTTCATAATTAAATTCACATAGATTTCATGTTGACATACCAGAACCGAAATGTAATAATATAGCAAAGTGGCAGTCTGATTCCTTTGGGTGCTTTTATTTAATTTTTGTAGAGTGAAGGATATGTTTCCTTAGTTACTATGAACTCACAGTTGTATGAACACTGAGTGTCACCTCCTGCTGTGGCCTCAATGATGTCCCTTTATACAACTATTTATAGCCATCATAGGAAACAAGGCTCTGAAGAGTAAGGGTGTGGTATGTTGACATCCAGTCCCAACTGTAGTTTTTTTGCTGTGGTCTATCCTCTTTACAAACATAGATCAGTGCTCTTATTGTAGGTAGAACTATTTTTAAACCTCTTTTCTACCTTCTAGTGAATCTCATTTGCCATATTGCAGTGACTCCTCACAGTGCTTTGGTTCACTGAGATATAATAATGATATATTGTTACTGTCTGAGTATATTCAGGTTGCTATAACATAATACCTCAGACTGGGCAATTCTTAAACAAGAGAAATTCAGTTCTTACAGTGTTGGAAGTGCAAGGAGGTACAAGGTAGAGGAGCAGATGTATTGTGCTGCTCAGAGATAACTTCTTACTGCATCCTCATGTAGCAGAAGAAAAAATGGAGCCAGTCCCTCAAGCCTCCTGTACAAGGGCATCAAGCCCATCTTTGAAGGTAGAACTTACAAAGTCCCAACTCTTTACATTATCAAACTGGGGACTGTTTCAACGTAAGTGATAGGCTGGTCACCTAGGAGTGATGCTGCTGTAATAGTGGAATCATTTGTGATTTATTACTGCAGAACCTTTTTGTTGCTATTTATTTCAAAAGCGAGATAAAATATCTTGAATGAGTTAAGGTTTGGTGTAAGAAGTGGAAACCCTTCTTTAGAAATATATTCAGGGGGGCTGGAGAGATGGCAGAGTGGTTAATCACTGACTGCTCTTCCAGAGGACCCCACTGCTCTTACAGCACCGACATGGCAGCTCACAACTGTCTGTACCTCCATATCTAGGGAACCTGACACTCATGGCAAAACACCAATGCACATTAAAATTTTGTTTAAATTAAAAAATATCTTCCAGAAGAACTTAATATAAAGGCTTGAGATGTGAAGTTGGTGATAGAAATGTTCCTCATACCACTTGGCATCTGCCCATGTTAAACTTTCCCAAAACCTTGATTATGCACCAAGGGGTGGTGAAGTCCTCTACTGTACCAAGCTGAGGCAATGCATACTTCTTATCTCAGCACTGCAGAAGAAGGATCTTGAGTTCAAGCAAACCTGTGCTACAGAGCAAGCCCCTATTTATTTTCTAGTTTTGGCTTTTTGAGACACAGTTTTTCTTTGTAGTCCTGGCTGTCCTGGAACTAGCTTTGTAGACCAGGCTGGTGGTCTACATGCATACATAAATACATAAAACCTCTATCTCTTATTTTCCTGCTAAAAAATACTTCAACAAATGTCTTAGATAAGACTTTTGGATGACTGGTTTTACCTAGGCCAAGGTGTCCTTTGAACACCCATTCTCTGCACCACAGATGATTAGTTTTAGAGTTTATTTCCACTGATCAACCAGAACAAATTCTGGTTAACCAAATCTTGTTGTACTCTGTCTTTAGCTCAGATCCCCTGAACATTTGACCTGAGCTTTATCTCCTATCCTTCCCCTTGGCAATAGGCAGCCCCCTGTTTAACCACCTTGTCACCCCATACGTGCTTCCTTAGCTTCTTCTAACCCTGTTTACCCCTCTGTATGAAAGAAAAGCCTCTTGCCTGCACCACTGAAATATTGCAGATGGCCAGTGACAGTCCCTCCTACTTCACAATGCTTTCCACTGGAATCTCTCCCTAGCAAGTTTTGATTTGTTTTTGTTCGGACTTCTGATTCTTTGCAGAGAAAAGACAAAGCCTTCAGGTAGGACTCCCTGCCATGAGTCTGCATTCCAAAGTGTGATTGATGGTAACCTCCAAGCCATGGTCTTCCAGTTTTCAGCACCAGGGGGCAATCAGTGTAGAGTGAACAATCCAGTTTCATTTAGAACCGTAAACTCTTGTTTTTCTAAAAGCGATCATCTCTGTGTAAGATTTCTCAAAGAAAAACACTTTAAATTAGTGGTTTTCAACCTTCCTAATGTTGTGACACTTTAATACAGTTCCTTAGGTTGTGGTGGGTACTAACCATAAAATTATTTCATTGCTACTTCATAACTGTACTTTTGCTACTGTTATGAATCATAATGTAAATATGCAGGATATCTGAGATGTGACCCTGTGAAAGGGTCGTTTGGACTCCTAAAGGGGTCTTAACTTACAGATTGAGAACCAATGCTTTAAATGCTTCTGTTTTCTTCATACATACCTTGACATCTAAATTGGTAATGGTGGTTCTTGAGGAATAGGTATATTTTGAAACCTCAATGTAAACTTTATTTTTATTATTTGTTGTACTTTTATTTATACCTGGTTATTTGGAGTATTACTGAAGCCTAGAAATTGTATAAAAATTGCATGCCTTTTAAAAAAATGTTTTAATTGAAATAGAATTATATAATTTTTCTCTCCCCTCTTTCCTCTCTCAAGTCTTGCCTGGCTACCCTCCTTTGAATCTTTTCCATTTCCCCCCACTCTCAAGTTTATAGCCTCTTTTTCTTTGATTGTTTTTTTTTTTTGTTTTTCAAGACAGGGTTTCTCTGTGGCTTTGGAGCCTGTCCTGGAACTAGCTCTGTAGACCAGGCTGGTCTCGAACTCACAGAGATCCGCCTGCCTCTGCCTCCCGAGTGCTGGGATTAAAGGCGTGCGCCACCATTGCCCGGCTTCTTTGATTGTTTCGCGCGCGTGCACACACACACACACAAATATATATACACAACCTATTAAGTCTGGTTTTCTTTTGTTTCTTTCTTTCTGTGTATGATTTTAAGACTGATCACTCTACATTGGTAGAAACAGCAAGGGTGCTCATCCTTGGGAGACAGGATAATTCTCCTCCTCTCAGCTGTCATTAGTTGCCTGTAGTTCTTTATTTAGAGGTTGGACCACATGAAAAATTTCCCCCTTCCACATCAACATGTCCAATGATATTGCCATTGTTCTGGTCTAGTTTATGTAGCCGTTTCTAGGAGAGATTATTTCACAGAAGACTTATGGGTATTCTGGCTCTTAAAATCTTTCTCTCCCCTCTTCCAAGATATGCCCTGTGCCATGGATGCAATCTGGGCTCCTCACAATCTCCCCAATGATCTCTGCATTGTATCCAGTTGTGGTTTCTTATTCTTATAATCACACATAACTGTAGCTACTACCCCCTTTCAGAAAAGCCTCTCTTTACAGCAAACAGAGACTATCTTGGTTTTTGAGATGGTTTTTTTTTACTGACCTAAAATTCTCAGATTAGGCTAGCCTAGATGGCTAGCCAGCCCCAGGGATCTGCCTGTCTTGGCTTCTCTGACTCTGGGATTTCAGATGTTTATGATGACACCGGCTTTTTTTTCTTTTCAAATTTATTATCTTTGGGATTGAATTTATGTCCTTATGCTTATACAGCAAGCATTTTGCCAGCTAAGCCATCTTTCCAGCCCAAGAGTTTTGAAATAACCAATTCTAGTATAGACAGTCTTCTAAGTACCTATGGTTTTAATTGCTTTGAATTTGAAGGATGGTTTACTTATCAAGGAGGTTTTATGTAAAGGAGTGATGTGTAACTGAGCTGTGGGGTGCTGTGTAGGAAGGGAAAAGAGGATCTTGGGGGAGGTGTTTCTTTGATGCCATGCCTCTTGAGGATTTGAGTATTATGATGATTAGATTTCCACAGGAAACATGTATCTGTCAGACTTAATGTTTTATGGAGGTAGGCATTTTTTTTTCATGCTGAATGGGTGAGTGCTGTCAGATAGACGTGTGTGGAGATACATGGGATATGTATAAATGTAGTAAGGGGGTTCCGGAACAGCAGAATTACCCTGAGAAAGATGAAGTATAGTTCATTGCCATTGGAAGCACGGGGAGGGTACATATTCTGGCCTCTGCCCTTATTCCATATTTTTATATATAGAGAAAGGGAAGCCATTGGGGTCATCAGCACCTTATGGGCATAAAGCCTGTCTCCATGTCATCCAGCTGTTTTCGGTAATACTATTTATACTCTTCCAACCCGAGGCCTGTTCACTCCAGAAATATGAAGAGACAGAAATAGTTCAAGGACGTTAAAGGTTTACATAATTATTAATAGGCAAAGTTTTGATTTATCATGTATTATGAACAAATTATATATTTGAATAAATTGATATAGATAGTGTTTTGTGATAAGCAGCCAGATGACTTGGTTTATTAAAAATACTTAGTGTTTTTGATAAGTATGCCATCATCCTTGGTGGGTATTTCCACTTGAGCTCTGAGATTCCTCTGCACACATCATATTCCTAGTGATCAACCCCAGTTTAAATTTCTATCATACCTGGAATTGTGACTGGGGCTGAGTGCACTAGGTCTAGAAACTAGAGGGAAGCTCAGAAGCTACTTGTAAAGTGAAATTCCTTTAATGAGATCATCTATATGTATAAAATAACTTGAGTGCTGTGGTAGTCAGATTCTTCAGAGAAGCAAAGCCAGTAAGATGCATATATATGTCTCGAGTGAGATTTACTGGAAAGAACTGGCTCAAGCAATGTTGGAAGCTAAAAGCCAATGATGTACAGATCCAGAAGACAGTCCGCTGAAAGCCTGAGAATTACAGAGTCCATGGTGTACATGCTGGACTGGCTCTGAGGGACTGAAACCTGGCAATACCAACTCTGAGGTCTGGAAAAGATAGGTATTGAAGTCCAGAAATCAGGCACAGAACTGGTAAAGGCTCCTCCACCTTGCTGTGTCCTATTCAGCTCCTAGATATCCTGGATGGTACCCACCCACAGTGGAGGAGGACTGTCTGCTTTATGCAATTTATGGACAAGTATTCCTATAATCTCTTCTAGAAACATCCTCACAGGCTTTTGTCTGCAATCAGGGTATCCTGTGTATGGCTCAGACGATATGGTACATAAAAGTATATATTCTAACTTATGTGTCTCCACTTTGTGTACTCTTCAGTTTCCTCTGTCAGTGTACAGACTCTTGATGCTGGTTTTATATGTCTTTATCATGCCCCTGTATTGACTGTTAATAGTTCTGAGCAAGGTGGCCGTGGTGTAGAAGATAAAACTATGAACAGACTTTATGGGTACTTGGAAGAATGTTCTGGAAAGTTTGTCTTTAATGGAATATTTTATGTTGATCCAGTTCAGAATATGTTCCTTTTTTTATCTTAACATCAGGTGTAACTATTTTTTTTTTAAAAGATCAGTCTTTTCTATCTCCTGAAGTATGGTTTTTTTTTTTTTTTTTGCTTTTATTTTTAGATGAGTTCTCATGTATCTCAGGCTGACTTTGAACTTGATATGTAGCTAAAAATGACCTTGAACTTGTGATCTTCTTGCCTCTTCCACATGACTTGTGATAGGATTATAGGTATGAACCACTGTGCTCAGCAGGAACAGTTGTATGCAGGATGAAAGGATGAATAAATGATAAGCTGTGGTGGAAAATTGTATATAGAACCAGACTATAGTATTTGTTTCATTTCAGATTTCCATAACCCTAATAGTTTGATTCAAAATGCTCTTCAGTAATAAAGTCAAGGACTGGGTATTATTTTCCCCTTTATATATGTATTTTTTAATTTAAACACACACACATATATGAATGTTTTGCTTAAACATATGTATATATGTGTGTGTGTGTATGTGTATGTATGTATATAAACACACACATACACACACACTACATTGTGCCTGGTGCCTAGGTAGGTCAAAG
The DNA here is from genome assembly GCF_950005125.1 of Chionomys nivalis. Taxonomy (NCBI): domain Eukaryota; kingdom Metazoa; phylum Chordata; class Mammalia; order Rodentia; family Cricetidae; genus Chionomys; species Chionomys nivalis. Next base: position 32,025,447 of record NC_080098.1, read on the forward strand.
ATGGTGCCAGATCTCCTGGAACTGGTGTTAGAGATGATTGTGAGTCATCATGTAGGTACTGGGAACTGAGCCTGGGTCTTCTGCAAGGGCAACAAGTGCTCTTAATTACTAGGCCATCTCTTCATTCTCCTTTTTCCCTACTGCTGTATTTCTTTTGCTTTCATTTACTGAGATGTGTCATGGAGCCTGGGCTGGCCTCAGACTCAATTTTTAGTTGAGGATGACTTTGAACTTTGGATTATCCTGTCTCTACTTTCAGAGTGCTAAGATTATAGATTATCAACCATGTAAGGTTGATAGGGTACTGGGGATTGAAAACCAAGGTTTTGTGCATGATAGGCAAATAACTTTATCAACTGATCTACACCTCCAGTACTATTGCCCCTTTTGACATAAAGCCAAACAGTAACAGGTTCATAAGTGAATGTCTCATCATTTATATCAGTGGATAATCCGTTCAGCGACTGTAGTCCTGGATTTGTAGTAGTCTTTACTTGTGTATGTTTTCATCATTACTACTTCTCAGATGGTGGCTTAAAGTATACTTTTCCTTCTTTAATCAATACCAAGTTACCATGTCAAAATGACGGTTTTTAGGCTTCTGACTATCATGATATAATAGTAAATAGCAAAAACTTTGTGCCCTGCCTTATTCTGAAAAGCATTCACAAAGGAAGAGGTATTGGTTATTTCATTTCTGCAATTTCCATGGTATGATATTGATGTTTCTCTTTTGAGTATATAAAGTCCTGAGTGAATAAAAGATGAATTTGTGCTTCAATATGAAATCACTAGTTTTAAATCAAATACTGTGTTAACGTTGACTATGTGGTTTTCACTTAAGCACATGGATGTATTTTGCTCCATTGAACCATATGAAATTGCCAATACTTACCTGTTTTTGACCTATAAAATGTTAATTTAATATTATATAATTGAGTGTGATATTTTATAAGAGCTCCTTTGTGAAGAAAGTAGAAACCATTGAAGATACCATATTACATTATAGAACTGTAGCATATTTTTTAAAATTATTTTTATTGAGCTATATATTTTTTCCCACTCTTCCTTCCACCCTTCTCATCTTCCACCCCCCATTTCTCCCCCACAGGCTTCCAGTTCTCTGTGGATTGTAGTCTGGTTATCCTTTGCTCTGCTCTATATCTTCTATCCACTTATGAATGAGTAATACCGTGTTTGTCTTTCTGAGTCTGGGTACCTCACTCAGGATGGGTTTTTCTAGTTCCATCCCTTTGCCTGCAAATTTTATGATGTCATTGTTTTTTTACAGCCGAGTAATACTCCATTGTGTAAATGTACCACATTTTCTTTATGCATTGTTCAGTTGAGGGGTATCTAGATTGTTTCCAGGTTCTGGCTATGACAAATAATAGTGCTTCTATGAAAAGTGTTGAGCAAGTGTCCTTGGAAACATCAACTCTATGGGATTTCGTCAAGAAACATTGACAAAAGGGAAGTCTCTGAAATAAATAGCCTCAATGGATTTTCCAATCTGTTTTCTGGTGTTGTCTTTCTAATTCAACTGTTGAGCCTCTAAGTAAGCTTTGGTTCCTTCCTTTGTCCCACTCCCTGTTGCCTGTGCTTGCTGGCAAGAGGAGTTATTATTTCATCTTTTGTCTTAGGAATGGTCAGGAGATGAGTGATAACCATGTGGAAGATCTGCAGATTGGCTGGGTATGAACAGACATTACACTACACTGGGCTTGTGATTGTGATCTTAGTCCTCTTTAACGAGAAGTCAACTTTCAAGTTCCAAGATGAACCCTGACATTGCTTGCCTTGACTCAGCTGCTGGCCACTGAGGCTGGTGTTTAGAAGTGAAATGACTAGATGCCTTTGATGATAACCTGAGTATGTGTGTGTACTCTCAAAGCTGACAGTGGGTTTACTCCTTGATTGCTCTTCATTCCATTTATTGAGGAGATTGTCAACCTATTGTAGCTATCCAGCTTGCTTGGGATCCCCAATCTTTGCATTTTGAGAGATGGGCTTACAGGTGGACAATACACCTGCCTGATTTATATGTAGGTCCTGCAGATCTGAACTCTAGTCATTAATGTTTGCGTGACAAGTGCTTTTATCCACTGATCCCCAGCCAGATGCCTGAGAATGTTTTATGAAAATCTCTTAAACACTAGTAACATGTATCTGCTGCCTTGTAAATACAGTATAGTAACAAAGACTGCACAATAGGCAATTGACTTGCACCACTTAATAACAGTGGGAACTTAACAACAGGACTCCAGTCTGCTGTTTGATGCTGGTTTTGCAGGTGTCCTCAGTTCCTATTCTTGTGATGTGTCTTTTCTTGGCTTTCTTCTTCATGCCCGTGTGCTGATGGAATAGAGGCTGGGTTATGTAGGCCTTGGCCTTCTTGTAGGGCACTAGCTTGCTTAATCCTACAAAGAGCTGAGGTAAATCTTTGACTTCATTGTGGCTTTCCCAGAAAACCATAGTGTGGACTCAAGGTTTTTCTCATGCACCCCTGCTCTCCCCCTGCCCCAAATAAGGAACAGCCAGGCATAGTGACACACTTGTAATCCCAGCATACAAGGATCAGAACTTTGAGGTGAATCTAAGCTATATAACAACTTTGAGGTTAGCCTGGATTACATGAGACCCTGCCACAAAGAAATAGAATCCCAGACAAGGGTGGGGGTAGGCTTCCATAGCAGTGTCTCTATAGTTACTAGGAATCATGAGGAAGGAAAGCAGCAGTGACTTTGTATTTTGTAACAGTTGTAATACAGCTTTGTAACTCAGCAGCAGTAGAGAGGGGCTGCTGGCCATAGGGAGCACATTAAACATTGAAAATGTCACAGTAAGCTGCAGTCCTGGGATGAGGATAAAGGTCAAGAGATCTTGACCCATGGTTGCTGTTGATGGATGTGATTAAAATTGTGTAGTGTCTGCAGTGACCAAATGTAGTTATCTGACCACTGATGGTTAGGCTTCCACACTGGGACAGTCCAGATCCTTTGGGACAGCCCAGGTGACTATACCGAACCTGAAGCAAGAAATGCTTGTACATCCCTCTTGTAGTCTCCGTCTGCTTGAACCCAGTACTGTCTCCTGAGATGTGCAGTACATGAGATATCATTAGTGTCATACAGAATTCAGTGGGCTCTAGCTGTCTTGGACAAGTCATCCAGAGCTTCAGGTCCTGCTGGATGAGCTTTACTATAGTTTGTCCCTGAACCTGAGGACTGAATAATTATAACTGCTTCCAGTGATCTCATCACAGCCTGGTTTGTATACAAAGTTTCCATCATTGACAGGTGCTATGAAGGGGTTAATCATGATGGCTCTGGGCATCACAATTAACAATTACATTTGAGAGATGATGAATTGTATGTACATGCAGTAGTAAGTTGCTACTGTGAGGTTAAAGCCTTTTTGTTTTTCTGTTACACCTTGTTTTGTCCTTTGCATGGGATAAACTTAGTTATAGTTCCATAGCCCCTATACTATAATAGATTGTTAGGATTATAAAGAAGGAAAGAAAAAGGAACTATGGACTTTGTTCTACTGAAGTAGGGTAAGGAACAGTAAAAGTGTAAATTATTTTAGTTTAGAATTTCCTATTACCGTTGCCAAAGGACTCTCCTTGCCTTGCTGTAGGGCATTTTAAGATCCATAAAAATTTTGTTTGTGTAAGTGGATAGGAACAAGGATTGTTCTTGTACCAAAAAAAAAAAATTGCATGGGGATGCCCAGCCTTTACTCCCGGAGTTCACACTCAAGAGTCCTTCATGCAGCCCATTGATTGCCTCTCCGTCTTGTGCCTGGTTCTTACTAATTTCCTAGGATTGCTGCTCTTCATGATGGCGGTCCTCATAAGTGAAAGGGTGCTCAGGGATGAATCTCCAGTCTAGGGGCCTTGCTTTATGTGCTTGTGTGTTGAGTATCCAGGGCAGGGTGTCAAACAGCTCTTAAAGCCAGATCTACACATTGACGGTTGCTGTTTTCAGTGTTACTGTGCTCTGGAAAGCAGCGGCTTCCATGAGCTCACATCGAACTATTTGCCAACGTGGCTGTTTTTCCATTTTAGGAATAGACTCTGAGATCCACAGGCCTATCCATACTTCTCAAATAGACATGTTGGCACAGACACAGGCCATTACAAACATCAACTCTGAGATGGCACAGGAATCTGTCCAGTGTACTGTAAGTTTGCCCAGTGGCTGGATTTCTGTGAAGATGGAGTCTCTGCTTCCAGCCCCAGCATCTGGTTTTCCCATTTCCTTTTCTGGTGAAGCTGGGGGTGTTATGAGCCTTGCTCCTCCTTGTAACCCCATTGGCTGTTTGGGATCAATTCCTGCTTTTTCTCCATTAGCCAGTAAATGTTTCTCAGGGTGCTTTCTGGGGAACTGCAGCACATATCACACATGACTAGAGAAATGATGATGCTTCCCTGTGGGTTCCCCCTCATGTGCCCTTCTACCATCTCTGAAAAAGCATCTTGGTAGTTTGTGCCTTGATTCCCCAGATTCCTTCACTAAAGTGTTATTCATGCCCTATTGTTGGATTTGATATGGCATTGAGTAGCCAAGATGGCCAGGAAGTGCAAATGGTTGTGATATCAGTGGGGCCCTAGCACTGATATTTCAGAGTAATTTGACCTTAAAGCCTAATGGTGTCACAAACAGTGACTAATATAAGTTGAATTCAAAGATTGGGGTTTGAATTCCTATTGTGATGCCTTTGAACACGAGTTATCTTAAGATTGATGATTTGGTGTCCACCTCTGTCAATCTTGATCCTACCTTTTGAGACAGTCTCTCACTGAACTTGAAGATCATCAATTTGAGTAGACTTCCTGACCAGCAAACCTCTGCAGTCTTCCTGTTTCTACTTCCCAGTGTTGGGGTGATAGACACACACTGCTGATCTGGCCTTTTACATAAGTGTTAGGAATCTGAATTTGAGGTCCTCATGTTTACTGTGCATAAGCCATATTCTCACCGAGTCATCTTTTTGGCTCTTCTTATGAATATTCAGATAGTGGGTGAGCTCTGTATAACTGATGTCTTCATTAATCCCTCAAGGCTATGGGCAAACTAGACAAGAAATCCCAAACAGAAAGTTGAAGACTTTGCCTAGGGCATCTGGAGAACATAACTCAGATCAATGTTGCTTTCATTTGTGCCCCTAACAATAAGGGAAGCACAGAGGAGGGGCTCTTGACTTGGTTCAAGAAGATTAATGATCAGAATTGAGGATGGCTGTATTTGAGGAAGTCGACCTTTGCTGAATCCTTGTGAGAGGAATGAGGAAAGTAGGTAGTGATCAGAATAGTACGGTGCAGTTTGGAGTTTGCTGCTGAGGTCTACTGAGGAGGGCTGGTATACTTGCTAAGGAAGACAGACATTCTGAGGTGGTATGTCTAGGGAGTGGAGCTTATGGAGTGTGCTGACTGGAGGATGGAGGTCATTAGTTAGCTTTGCATTTCCTTGTTGAAATACTTGAAATATAATAACTTAAGAAAAGGTCTATTATCTTACAGTACTTAATGTCCTAATCCAAGAATTGTGGCTTGTTTGCTTTGGGCCGCTGGTGAGTAGTAATGTAGAAAATACATTTTGGAGCAATTGCTGACATTGTGAACCAGGAAGTGAACATGAAGACACTAGGGTCCCAGTTCCCTTGAATATCCTTCCCATGACTTCCATTAGGTTCTGTTACCTTTGAACAGCACCACCCCTTTTAGACATAAACATGGAATATATGATTCTTCAAATGACAATCAGCATTCATATAGCAACCAAGGGTTAGGTGGTCAATTTCATACTGTAAGTGGAGAATTATTTAATAAATACAATTAAAGTCATGTTTAGAAAGCAGATATAAATATATATATATATATATATATATATATATATATATATATATATATATATTCTTCATAGCAGACACCTTTTTAGTCACCCTGAATATGGGTGTCCTTGGGCTTTGAGGCGATGTTTAATAGTCCTTGGGTTAAATCTGAGTTCTTCACAGGATGAGATGCCAAGTTGCAGTTGTTGAGACGAGAGGAAAGAATGGAAACTTAGATGAGCATGTTGGGATTGCACAAGGAAAAAGATTGGATAAACAGATGCCTTCAAAGATATACTTAACTGTGGATTAGAAAGATAACCAGAACTCCAGTTCAGTTTTATGATAGGCTCTTGTGTTTGTACAGGATTTGTAGGCACACATGGAATGAAGGCAACCAGTAAATGTCCAGGTTTTAATTGAGCCTAACTTCATTAGAGTTTTATTTCATGGAACTCATTTTGGAGCTACAAAGTGACAATTAGGGGAAAAGGCTTTCCAATTTTTAAAGTTTTAAGGTATCATAAGAACTTAAAATTATGTGTAGTCACTGTGTGCACCCTTAAGCATTGTTAATTTTAACTCTTAGCAAAATGCTTACACAACGTGTCTTTGAAACAAATCACTTTGATAGCTAAATTCTATCTAGTCCGTGTTCTTAATGCATACAACTAGCCTCATTCCTGTAGCTCTAGTTTTTGTGATTTTCTGTTGAGTATTATGTGAACATACTGTGTGTGTGTGTGTGCGCACATTGTACACATCCATTTGTAATATTATTGGACATTGGATTATTTGGGGGAAATGGTTAATGTGTTAATTCATATTACATTTATGGAGGATAAGAATGCCATATGATTATGTGTTCCTGAGTCAATATGAACTCCGATTACAAGACTAAAAAAGATTCTCAGGTTAACACAGAACCATTTTCTTATATTCGAGTATCTGTAAATATAGAACCTAAAATTATAGAAAAGATTCTTCCAATATTAAGTTTGTAATTCCTTTTTATTAACACATCTGACACTTCAGTGACTATATCATGCTGAAATTTGAGAATGTAACACATTTAGAACAGAAAGTTTTCATTATCTGGCCACACCTTTTTCTTGTGTCACTGTGATTCTCATTTGAAATATAAGATATTTATAGCTCTACATTTAGGCCTGCGCATGGTTCTTCAGTGGCATATTCTCTTTGTGATATGCATTCTTGCTAATAACTGAATCCCTGTTCTCAGTTTGGTCTTCAGCTATGTTTGTTCTTGTACTTCTGTGACCATTAGAGGACATGCAGATGGTCCACTCTAGTTATCTTGACCATGTGGGTGATTGTTCACAGGCAGACTAGTTTTCTGAGAAGAGTCCCTGTGTTTTGAAGTCCTTCAAAGGGAGATGTCAGAACGCTGAGATACATAGCTCTGTGTTTTATAGCTAGTGTTTCTTGGAAAGCTTCCTTTGCTTTATTGACTCGTGTTGATATTTCTAGCCTATGAACTGACTCTGCTTCTAACTCAAGATGAACAGGTGAAAGGGAAATCTTAAGCAGTTAGTTATCTGCCTTTGTTGGTATGGTTCAAATCAACTGGATGTATGGAAACATCTAGACAAATAAATGCTATTTTTTTTGTTTCTAGAAAATAGATATCCCTTGTTCTCTGAATATATTAGTGCTTAATGGTTCTGTCAATAAAACATACAGGTAAGAAACTTGTTTTTAAAAATGCAGAAATATCTTGGTAACTCTGACCAAGGAAGTGAAAGATCTATTTGGCAAGAACTTTAAGTCTTTGAAGAAAGAAATTGAAGAGGACACCAGAAAATGGAAGGATCTCTCTTGCTCTTGGATTGGGAGGATCAACATAGTAAAAATGACAATTCTACCAAAAGCAATCTATAGATTCAATGCAATCCCCATCAAAATCCCATCAAAATTCTTCACAGATCTGGAGAAGACAATAATCAACTTTATATGGAAAAACAAAAAACCCAGGATAGCCAAAACAATCTTATACAATAAAGGATCGTCTGGAGGCATTACCATCCCTGACTTCAAACAGAGCTACAGTATTGAAAACAGCTTGGTACTGGCATAAAAACAGAGAAGTCGACCAATGGAATCGAATAGAAGACCCTGACTTTAGCCCACAAACCTATGAACACCTGATTTTCGATAAAGGAGCTAAAAGTATACAATGGAAAAAAGAGAGCATCTTCAACAAATGGTGCTGGCAAAACTGGATGTCAATCTGTAGAAGAATGAAAATAGATCCGTATCTATCACCATGCACAAAACTCAAGTCCAAATGGATTAAAGATCTCAATATCAGTCCAAACACACTGAACCTGATAGAAGAGAAAGTGGGAAGTACTCTACAACACATGGGCACAGGAGAACACTTCCTACGTACAACCCCAGCAGCACAAACACTAAGGACATCATTGAATAAATGGGACCTCCTGAGACTGAGAAGCTTCTGTAATGAAAGGACACTGTCACTAAAACAGAAAGGCAACCCACTGACTGGGAGAAGATCTTCACCAACCCCGCAAATGATTTAAATAATAAAAAGTATCTCTGTCTTTGATGGTAAATGTACCCAATAGAATCACTTTTAATGACATACGTAGAATCCATGCCAATGCTGATTCTTGAGCTGGCATGTTGAGAGCCCATACCTTACCCAGCTTGAACCTTATCATTCATAAGTGATTTTGCCATGTCCTGGTGTAAGACAGAAGAGTTCTGAGAACAAGTGTGATCAATGAGCCATGAAGAATGGCTGCAGGTCATGGCTGAGGGTTTCCTCCTGGCTCCTTTGGGCTGGGATTGGGGCTGGGTATACTGTGTTTTCTTTGATGAATGGGGATCAGTGAAGATGTGGGGACTGAGTGAAGGAGGAGTAAATCAAGGGGGTGCTGGTCATGATTAGTGAACTCTCGGGGTATGGAACAGGTATGAACCAAAGCACCAAAGGTTGCAATCACTTAGCACCAGGTACTGTGGAAGTTTCTAGATATGATTCTTTTACCATGAGGAGGCAACCCAAATGATAGAGCCAGAGAAGGAGTAGAGGGAATTGGCTGTTGTGGATTATTATTTTAGCTGGTCAAAGCTATGTTATTCGTTTATGCTTTGGAATATTACTTTAACTGTGTAAAGGTGTGTTAGTTTTGTTTATGCTGCATTTGTTTAACTATATGAAGATGTGTTTCACTTTGCCTGCCTAAGGCACCTGATTGGTCTAATGAAGAGCTGAATGACCAATACCTGGCAGAGGAAGAATAAGCAGGACTTGTAGGCAGAGAGGATAAATAGGAGAAACCTAGGAGAGGGAGGGAGGGAGGGAGAGAGAGAGAGAACAAAGAAGGAGAAGAAGAAGAAGAGGGAGAAGGAGAGAACAAAGGACACACCTAGGGTAAGAAGCCAGGCAGCTGCCAGGCAGCCAAACATGAGAGGCAGTGAAAATAGGACACACAGAAGGAAAGAAAGGTAAAAAGCCTTGAGGCAAAAGGTAGATAAAGAGAAACATGTTAATTTAAGTTAAAAGAGCTAACCAGAAACGTGCCTAAGCAGACCAAGCATTCAAAACTAATGATAATTCTTTCTATGTCATGATTTGGGAACTGGTTGGTGGCATAAAAGATAAAACTTGGTACAGTTAACTTTTTGCCACCCTTCCTCTAGGATTGGGGTGATGAAAGAGCCCTTTGTACATAAAGGTGCTTCAGATGTACATTGTATCTGTTCTTTGCATTCCTGAGGAAGGAGAGCAGTCCTGACTCCTCTGCCACTCCAGTGAGAGTTTTCTTTATTTATAAATCAAATTACTGAAGACCCAGTGATTCTTTAGTTGCGTGTGTGCAATGGGAACATGCAGGTTTGGTACACAACGAGTTTCTTCCATTTTTTCCTTTTTGCTCAGATTATGCCTTACATGTGAAAATTAGTGACATTAACTTGTATTCATGCCTTGTGTTAAATTCACTGGAAATAAGTTATCTTGCTGTTGACTAGGAAAGTTAATGAAAGTTTAATCCGTCCAAGTATGTGAACATACTGTTACTGGACACCATGCCCAACATGTTAGAGCATTGGGTTTGAGATCACATTACCTTACTGCATGCCTAAGAAATGAAGAGCTAGTTACATTGAGGAGACCTTTGAAGTCTTTCTTACCTCTGAAAATTTCATAAATGTTTCAGGCTGCTTGAAGGGAAAGCTGCTAGAGAAAGTTTTTAGAAAGGTTGGGTGTTGGCTTTGTCATTAGTTAATTGAGATACATGTACGAGTTTTGTGTTGGTTTTTTATAAAGGGACAGCAGTGGGAATACATATTTACTTGTATGCTTGCTGCAACAGTCAATCACTTGACCAAATATTCTTATTTATTTATTTATTTATTTTACAATGTTTTGCCTGTACGTATGCCTGTCCACCAGAAGAGGGCACTAGGTCTTATAGATGGTTGTGAGCCACCATGTGGTTGCTGGGAATTGAACTTAGGACCTCTGGAAGAGCAGTCAGTACTCTTAACCTCTGAGCCGTCTCTCCAGCCCTTGACCAAAAATTATTAATCTTATACAAATTTACACAGTATGCTCAGCCCTTCATTCTACACTGTTTCATGATGGTAGACTTAAAGAGAATCATAGTAAACACATGCTGGAATTTGCATGGTAAGCTTCTAAGAAACATTTCATCAAAAATTCTTACACTAAGTTGTTTGGTTCTTATTCTGTAGAGTATCAGAATTTTTTATATTTTCCAATTGATTTTTGCTTTCCTGAAGAGAAGGATATGGAACATAAAAAAACCATCTTATCTGAGTGGTAGTGATGAGTGTTACACAGAAACAGGCTGTAACTTTTTAATTTTTTTCTGAGGTTATAGAGAGCTCTTGTTTGCAGTGGTCAGGATGTTTAATTCAAGTGAGAATGAATTAGTCAGCATACTGCTCATGAAAAACACCAGATTTTAAAGGAATACTACCATGTTCCCAAAGGATTAACAACAAAGTTCATTGAACGTTTTTGCTTGAGAGACTTCTAAGTCCTGTTACCCAAGATTGCCTTCTGATCATTAGGGAACATCGGTAATTCAAGTTTCTTAAAGACCGAGTATTTTCAGATTCTGTACATTGAGTTAATTGATTGCACTTGAGGCAATGTAGTATTTGGACCTCTTAAATTGCACCAGGCACTGCTTAGTACTTCTAATTAACCTTTGTTGGTGTTTAGGTTTATTTACTGTGTGTGTATTTCATGCATGCATGTATGTGTACCACATAGTTGTCATTTGTATTCCTTAGAACTGGGGTTATAAGTGATTGTAAGCCACTATGTTGGTGCTGGGAATCCAGGTCCTCTGCAAGAGTGACAAGGACTTTTAACCACTGAGCTATCTCTTCAGCCCCTAACATTTGTTGTTTTGTCAGCCATTATGCAGTGGGATCTAAGCCATGAAATGACCTTGGCTCCCCCCCCCCCCAATTTTTAAATTAAAAAATATTTTATGTGTGTGAGCATTTTGGCTGCAAATATACCTGTGCACCATATGTGCACCTGCTGCCCATGGAGGCAGGAAGGCATCAGATCCCCTGGAACAGGAGTTTGAGACAGTTGTGAATTGCCATACAGGTGCTGGTTCATAGAGACCAACAACCTTGATTATTGTTATAAGTTCCTCTTTTTTTTTGGAAACATCTTGTTTTGCCGAGACATTGGTATGAAAGTGTAGGAAGATTACTATGTAAAATCTAAATATACAGGACCCATTAAAGGAGACATTGTGTTTCTAACTATGAAAATGTGCTCAAGCATTTTATCCATTTATCTCTCTCTCTCTCTCTCTCTCTCTCTCTCTCTCTCTCTCTCTCTCTCTCTCTCTCATCATCATCTGTCTATATCTATTTATTTTGTATGTAGGTGTAATGTAGGTGTAGACAGTACAACTATTGTGTCAATCAGATCTGCTCGTTCACCACATGGGCTCTGGAGATATAAGTTAGGTTGCCATGCTTGGTAGCAGACACCTTTATCTCCTGAGTTACATGCTGGTTACTGAAATGCAGTCTAATTCATAATAATTTGTTCCTAGTTTAGGTGATGCTGTGGTTTATGGCTCTAGTTCAGCCTTAGTCTGAATTTACAGGGACTCTTTCTAGGAGGCCAGGACTGGGACAAGCCACCTCAAGCTAACCTCTGGATGTGCAGCTGGCGGGGGGTGGGGGGGTGGGGAGGTGGGGGGGTGGGGGGGTGGGTCTGAGTGCTCAGGAAACAGGTTAGGTGCTGAGCCACTCTGTAGTGAATCTTCAGGAATCCTTCAGGCCAACATCTTGGGGACCATCATGTCCTAAGACAGTCTTATGATCATCAGCATTTTAGCTGCTTTTTTCACAGTGAATATTTTGGCCCCCTATTTATGTTTTCTCGTTTTGCTTGGATATGTATTCCTGGGAGAATTCTATTGCTTCTCTGCACTTCAGGGCTATCCTGAAAGGAATTTGGCACAGATTTCTTGGACGGACCCTAGCTGTGAGCATCTGCTTCCTGCAGTGCTGAATTTAGTGGGAATTCTCTTTGATACTTTCATTCTAGTAAACATGCTTCCCAAAGCCAGCATCATCAGGAGCCTGACTGGTGCAGAACTGTGGTCCCTACTTGAAACCTTTGGTAATGAATTTCTAATAAACAAGGCCTCTGCTGACTTAGTGGCTAGGCTTTGAACAGTACCCACCTGTCTGACTTGATTTCCATGCTGTAAGTTTTCAAGATACAGAATGTTCCTTGTCTGTTTTCATCCAAGATCAATGGGGAAGAAATGTGAGGACCCTGGAGTGACAGGGAGAGAGGGTTTTCTCCCAAGGAGAAAGACTCAACTCTACAATTTGTATCTTAAAGATGGTTATGGTGAATAATTTTTATGGAATTCTTAATGAGTGTTTTTATGGAATCTTAATTTTTCGTACTTCTCTTTTGGTAAATCCAGATTTGGCAAATTGAGAGTTTATATGGGACAATAAAAGCACTGCTCAGCACATGCCCATAGATTTAGTGTTGACTCCTTTTTGTGTACTCTATTGCTTTGCAATCACATGGTGGGGGGTTGTTGTTACTGTTCTATTTCACTGATTGAAGAGTTTAAAGTGTAGAGAGAGGTAAGGGCACACAGTGTCAGCTGGCAACCTGGTCAACCTGGCTTTAGAATCTTTAGTCCTATTTTATTGCTTATTTTCGAGAATGGGTGTGGTTTTCTTTTCTCACTTTGAGGCAGCATTTTTATGGTTTGGGAAACAGGACCACCACTCACTTAGTAATGAATGAAACTTTATTATTTTGAGAGCTGAAATTCTCCCTTTAATTTGCATTCCTGGGAGTAAAATAGGGGTAAATACAAATCTTGTGGGTGTCTGTCTTGTGCATCATCATGGCTCCTGAAACTTTTTTCTCCAGCCAAAATTTTAATTGTAAAACATTACAAGAAATGTTACAGATGTCAATTATTGTATAAATAGGAAAAAGGCTTGGGTTTCTAGTTAACATTTTTTGAACTGTAAAGGAAATGAATTGTGCCCTGCAAAGCAAACCCCCTTTTCCCCAGTATGAATGAATTCATAGCAACAAGCTGAGACAAGCCTGTTTGAAAGTTGGATTGGACACAGTTCACAATGAAATGTTAGTTCTTTATGCCCTAGTGAAGAAGCAGAGGGATCCTATTAGAGTCTGTGGCCTTTAGGGAAATGCTCAAGTATGGGCAACAGGTCCTGAATAATAGGGAGTGTACAATCAAAGACACAACTTAATTGTTTTATTCTTAGCTTTACAGGCACAGTGCATCTCATTTTATACCTGTTTTAGATCAAGTGATTTAGTTGTGACTTTATAATACAATATGAATTTTGTCTTAGTCAGTTTTCCATTGCTGTGAAGAGACACCATGACCAACTCTTATGAAAGAAAGCCTTTAATTGGGGCTTACTTACAGTTTCAGAAGTTTAGTCCATTATCATTATAGTGGGTAGTATGACAGCACACAGGCAGATACAGTGCTGGAGGAGTAGCTTAGAGTTCTGTATCTGAATCTGTAGGCAACTGGAAGGAACTCTGGGCTTTCATGGGCTTTTGAAACCTTAGAGTCCACCCCTAGGGACACAACTTCCACCAAAAGGGCCACATTTCCTAAGCCTTTTAATCCTTTCAAATAGTGCCACTCCCTGGTGACTAAGCATTCAAATAGATGAGCCTATGGGGGCTATTATTCAACTTTTAGTTTTACAAAAACTGACTGTTTAGTCTGCTAAACTCTGTAAATTCCCTTGGTGTCTTAGGATTTCTATTGCTGCACAAAAACACCATGAGCAAAAAGCAAGTTGGGAGGAAAGGATTTATTTGGCTTACACTTCCATGTTGCTGTTCATCACTGAATGAAGTCAGGACAGGATCTGGGAGGTGGGAACTGATACAGAGGTCATGAAGAGGTGCTGCTTACTGACTTATTCTTATGGCTTGCTCAGCCTGTTTTCTTATAGAACCCAGGACTACCAGTTCAGGGATAGCACCACCCACCATGGGCTGGACCCTACCTCATTTATCACTGAGAAAATGCTTTACAACTGGATCTCATGGAGATATTTCATCAACTGAGGCTTCTTCTTCTGATGATTCTATCTTGTATCAAGTTGAAACACAAAACTAGCTGGTACACTTGACATTACTTAATTTCTTTTTTCTCCTAGAGGCACTTGAGAACTAGGTTGCAACTTAGAATTGATGGAAAGGGCCAGTGCAAAATCAGAGTGCTATAGAATCCCTAGGCCATGCTTAGTGACATCCCTAGTTTGAGAGTATCAGGACCATTTCTGTTAGGATGTTGTGGTTTGGATGATAATGGCTCCTGTAGGGTCATATATTTGAATGCTTGGCCCACAATTAGTGGAAGTGTTTGAGAAGAATTAGTGTGGCATTATTGAAGAAGGTATGCCACTGGGAATGGGCTATGAGGTTTCAAAAGCTCAAGCCACTCTCAGTTATAACTGTAAACCCCATTAACCCTTGATAAGTTGCCTTGGTCATGGTGTCTTCACAGCAATAGGAAAGTAAGACAGAAGTCCTTGCCTTTTATCCCATTTGAGAACAAAATCTCCTGATGGTTCATGGTATCCTTGAAGAGACTTTGTCTTCTGACTGAGCAAATTAATTTTTATAATTACAGGCCAGTTAGAAATATTTGCTACATATAAGATAAAGAGAGTATGCCCCCTTCCATTTAAAAATGACAATTAAGTGCATGTTATTGTAGTTATAGTTTAAGAGCCAAGTGGGAGTTTATCATCTTTGGGTCATGCAGCTAGTATTATTGGTAATTAAAATCCCTTGACAAATGTATTATGCCATATGCCTCAGTTTTGCTTAATATTCTTCCCATGGTGTTCCTTGCCAAGCCACTGTAGAAACTGGAATGTGTATCATTTAGCAGTTACTGGTACATCTTGTTTTCATGTGACTGTAAACTTATACCATAAGTTATTTATACCAGTTCAACTGTAGGTAATTGTCACTGCTTCAGAACATGTATGATCACATCATCTGAGTTGTGATTCTTGGTTGTATAGAATTACTGACTGTGGGATTATTATTTTTTTTCCATGGCCTTTTCTTTTTTTCTTTTTTTTATTTTATTTTATATTAATTAATTTAATTATTAAAGATTTCTGCCTCTTCCCCGCCACCACCTCCCATTCCCTCCCCCTCCCCCAATCAAGTCTTCCTCCCTCCTCAGCCCAAAGAGCAAGCAGGTTTCTCTGCCCTGTGGGAGGTCCAAGGACCACCCACCTCCATCCAGGTCTATTAAGGTGAGCATCCAAACTACCTGGGCTCCCACAAAGCCATTACGTGCAATAGGAACAAGAACCCATTGCCATTGTTCTTCAGTTCTCAGTAGTCCTCATTGTCCATTATGTTCTGTGGGATTATTAAAAGGAAAAGCACCCGAGAGTCATACAAGTAATGTATTCCGAGTGAACTATTAATGTTCAATGCTTACTGTTTTTTTTTAACACCTCATTCTTTAGCCCAGACTTGAACTCATCATCCTCTGCATTTTAGACATGAACCATGCCTTGTTTAGCTAGCATTCTTTCTAAGGAATATTGAGGTTTGAATCAAGGGCAAAGTTTTCCTAGCTGGTGGACCTTCAAGATGTAATTACATATGGAGGGCACTAACTTTGTCAATAAATCAATCTATTGACAAATTTCTAACTGAATGCATTCTTAGCAGGTGGAGCCTGGTTGGAGAAGTAGGTCATTGGGGGTGCTATATTTTCGAAGAGTATATCTTATGTCACAATACATATGTATGTGTGCATAGGATATATACTTTCATACATTTCCACCTTTTCCTCCTTCCCCCTCTGTTTTCTTTCTTCCCTTATTTGCACTCCCCGTTTCCTTTTACTCCGCTCTCCTTTTACCCTCTTTCCTGGTCACCATGAGGTGAGCCATTCCCTTTGCCTGTTCAATGATGCTGTCTTACCCCACAGTCTCATAGCAATGAATCCAGTGACAAAGGATTAAAATTCCTGAAGCCATGAGCCAGAATAAATCCTCTGAGTTTTTCCTTCCTGGGTATTTTGTTACTGTGATGTAAAACTAAATAACACAAGGAAATGCATACTTCAGTTTGCTTCTGCAATCTTTCTTGGATAGAAAACTTTCATTTTCTGTCATTTAAGACTAGAGCAAATTGTGCAAAGAGAGAGGAGGGAGCATGGGAAAGGAGGGGGGAGGGTAGGGGAGAGGAGAGGAGAGAAGAAAGAACACAAAATCAGAATTGGGAGTGGAACACTTTTTTCCACTCTTTCCCTGATATAAGCAGGATTAACTGTTTTCTGGATATTTGTCACATCACACATCCAAGGTGATGCACACTACCTTTTATTTTCTTTTTGGTAAGAGAGCGGTGTTCTCATTTTCCAGCTGGCATTGTGTGTGGCTAAGTGTGGGTGGGAAGGAGCTGGTACTTCTTGTGTGCCTTGCTAGTTGCTAGGTGACCCATAGAGACCTATTCTGAAGCTTTGGCCCCCTCCCATCTCCATGACTTGTGACTTGTCTCAAACTGACAAATAACCCAGCATCTTATGGAAGATGACAGCTGTAAGAGAGGGAAACATTTGATTCAGACATTCTACTTCCCTGGATGTTTGAGCCATTATTCAGCCTTGGCAATTACAGACTTAGCCTTTTGTGTATTGCACTTCACTCCCTCCCACCAAAACCCTGCCCTGCTTTTAGAGGTTTTGAAATGTGACTTAACTCATCTCTAACTTAAAATGTATTATTAATATTTAATGTTCATATTGATGAATATATTTTATGGTATTTGACTTCTTTCTTGGTTGATCCCCTCCCAAGAGATGAGACATTTTAAGGGAGAAAGCTTAGATGCCCTCCCCCACCCTTTCCTAAGGATGAAAATGAATTCTGAAAGCTCTTCCTATGTGCAGTAAAATAATCAGGAAAGCATTATTTTAGTTAGACTGTCAAAATGGAGTGCATATGACTCCTACACAGAAAAATGCAGTCCTTGGATGGCACAGTCAATGTTCATGCTGGTTTTGTTCACTTGAGAAATGTATACTGTGTAGAGATTGGAGATGATAGGCCCCTCTTGCCTTCTCTCATCATTTTGCTAGTCCTGTAGTTCTTCCCCTTCTTATTCAGTACCCAGGGCTCCTGTTGGGAGGATTTGTAATGTCTCTTGCTTCCTCTTTGTCTTTAACCTTTGTTACCTACACTTATGCTCTAAGATGTAGTATTTGTAGGGGTGGGGAATAGCAGGACCTTCTGGTGTACAGCCTTAGGTTAGGAGTCTGTTAGCGGATTCATGTAAAAAGGAACCAAAAAGTATTTCTTGTTTTGGGCTCTGGAGGCCATGAAGCCTCAGAGTTGACCCTGTAGTGTCACCTTCTTTTTGAGTTATTCCAAAGTTATCAGAACCAGAATGTGGTTAGAAGTATTCTCTGTCCCGTCTGATCTTGGTTTCTCTCCCACCTCCAGGGTCCCTGCAGCTGCTTATGAAATAATCACTCAGACTAATATATTAGATACAATTGTTTGGCCAACTTTAGGCTTCTTATTGGCTAGCTTTAACTATAAATTAACCCATTTCTAATAGTTTATATTTTATCATGAGGCTCATGACTTGCCAGTAGTGTATGAATCTTTCTCCTTTGGTGACTACATGGCTTCTCCTTGACTCCACCTACTCTCTCTCTCTCTCTCTCTCTCTCTCTCTCTCTCTCTCTCTCTCTCTCTCTCTCTCTCTGTGTCTTTGTTTGGACTTCCACCTAGCTTTACTAAGCCATTGACTGAAACAACTTTATTCATCAATCAATAGAAGCAACACATATACATAAGTACATCCCACATCACCAGAACTTTGACTTATGCCAGCCATTTCTGTGTAGAATAGATTTACTAAGGCTTGAACACTATTTGGTGTGGTCTGTTTTTATTGTTGAAATAGGATAGGAACTAGTACCTGTTTGCATAGGATCAGTAAGCAGACAGGTGTCTGAGCTCAGACTGTGAGTAGGCAAAGAACCAGCCCAGAGTATTGTGGTAGAAAATAGTTGTATTTCCCCAAATGCCCATGGATTTTATCATTAACTTATACTTGAACAGTGGGATGGTATCTTACTCCTTCACAGTGTCGAGAGTCTTGGCTGGAAAGGCTAGGATAGTGTGGAGGAACTTTTATTCATTGCTTGATGCTTGGGCTGGCTTACCATGTGTCTTCTCCTTGCTATATTTGCGCTTCCGCACATCAGAATGGCCTCAGGATGGTAACATTATTCCATTTTTTCAGGTCACCAAAGGGGAAGTTGTATTTCATGGTTTGACTTCAAAGGTACATGATTTGTGCAAATCATCACAAGCCTACCATGGATTCAAGAATGTACTTTAACTTTTTGAAACATTGTTTTAAAGCAGGTACCAGTAGTATGCTTAGATTTTTGTTGTATATAAATATTTATTTGAAAATAAGGTGATCTCATACTAAAGTTAGAATATTAGAGAGTATTTCTTATTGCAGTTTATGCTGTTATCTGTAATTTGGAATTGGGGTAGGAGGAGGCCAGGATACTTTTGAAAAGTCATATTTTTGTCCTAGGAGCTCCCTCACAGGGTTTTTAAATGATCTGAAAAATTTACGTTTGTTTGACACATCTTTTTTATTGGCTAAAGGCCCAGATTTGTGACGCTACACATCAACTTGGAGATTGTTTTTTCTGAACAAAATGCAAATGATTTCTGTTTATAAAGAACACATTATCAAGGATCCCATGACCCTGTAGGGCATGAGTTTATTTTATATGAAATGTAGCAGTAATATGCTCCCATTATTGTCTCAAGTGCCTATGTGTGGATGATCTCTCAGTGTTGTTTGAGCCTGTGTGAGTGGTAGGTACTCTTGATTCCTCAGCCATGTCCATTCCATTGATTTGCATGGGAGTTGTTTTTACATTTTTACAAATTATCCTGTAATAGGTATAGAGCACAAAGTACTTAGAACATGGCTCTCCTAGTGCTGTGTCTTTTGAGCCAGGATATGTTTATGCTGATGTTGAATATATAGAAAACAAAGCAAAACAAAACAACAAAAAAACTTTTTTTTTTTTTCCCTTTTTCTTGTTAGGCTAAAGCCAAAGGAAGCATGTGACTCTGACTTTCTGACTTTCAGGACTCTCTGGTAACTTGGACAGTCTCCTTGCCTTGTAGCCTTTGGGGTTTTAATCATGATTGTATTAATTGTCTCTAGTTATAGATTAGAGGTCTCATAGTTAGGCTTTGGATGGGATGGTAGGAGGCGAAATGGGAATTAGGAGAGATTGTGGGTCAAAAGGGGCTTCAAAAGTAGTAAAATATCATCAAAACTTAAGCTAAAAAATAAATTGCATACTTGACATTGCATATACTAATCGTCATGTGTATTTAGGTAATAGGATGTACAGTAAATAAGGAGTCTGCATTTAATTCAGAAATAGCAAATGTTTATACTGTTTTATTTAGTCACAAAGAATATTGAATAGTGAGTTGATGAAATAACAGGTTTAGGCACAAAGCACATATAAGTAGAAAGTGCTCATCCTCCAAGGCAGTATGCTACAAAGTGCTATGAAACATGTATACTTAGTAGGTCTGTCAGTGTTTCTACAGTCATTTAGAAAACAAACAGGCAGTATTGGTAAGATATATAGAGTAGGTAAAGCATAAAGTCTGTTGGGAACTATGAATAGGAAATGGGTTGGGCCACTCGTGCAAAAGCTGGACAATTTTTAACTAGTTATTTTGAAGAGGAGTAAACACTGAGTAAAATATTGCTTATTGGGTGAAGGCATTCTAGGTGTTTTTTTTCTTCTTTTTCTTCTTCCTTTTTTCCCAGTAAAGCCTCCTTCATGGAACCAGCACTTCCTATTCTGCTAGGTGGGAGATGGTATAGCATATGGATGTGTTCACAGTGAGGAAGGTAAAATGCTTTGTACTGTGGCATGAGGAAGGACCACATTGATCTTCTTCAGAATCTTGGAGGCCTGCTTGTTTCTTAGCATGATATTAAAACAGTATATCTAGAAAAGGATAAAGTCACCACTGATAAGAGTACATGGGGGATTTAAGGGACACATGAGAGATGGAAGGGTCTAACTGACTGAGCAGCATTCTCCTCACAGGAATTTGCGTGACCTCTAAAGGCATCTTGTAGGTTTCTGATCCTATTTGCTCACATGAAGAGTTTTTGACTTCTTAAATTGATGTGATTCATTCAGGAGATGCAATTTTTGGCTTAGATTGCAGTGTTCCCAAGATACACACTAAGAAATCCTAAGGCATTCTAGTCCATGGTCATTGGCCTATGGAGAGCACCCATTTGTTCCAGCCGGGCAGATAGAAATGCTTGTTTTATGCTTTCACGACTTTTAGGAGAATGGTAACCTCCTCTTGTTGCTTATACTTATTAACTAATCAGTGATAAAGAAGGCAGAAACAGGAAAACTTTTCAATTAAAAAGAAAAAGTCCCTTTGCAACCTTTTTAAATCAGAGCAAAACAAATCCTAACTTGTATCTTATTAATTCTGCTTGGAATTGTCTTAGAACCTTGGAGTATGTGAAACCAAACAAAACTGTGAGTGCCATTTTCCAAATTGGGCCAGTATTCGAATTCTTAAATTGGCTATGACTGTGACAGCAGGACTTATAATTTTTCAAATATCCTGTAATAAAACAACAAAAACGTAGAATAGAGCTTCTCTTAAGGCTTGAGAGAAGCACTCCTGTTAGATGGTGACGAATAAAGGAGGAAGAGGAGTTAGAACTGCAATCTAAGTTTCAGTGTACTCTGGCAAGAGTTTGTCTCTCTAGAGCTTCAGTTTATTTGTACATAAGATGAAGATGTTGAAAGGAGACCATGCCTATGAGGTACTGAACCAAGTCGCTTGGATACTAAATCTTAAAAACTTGAGTTGTTGTCACATCCACAGCTACCAACTATCCCTGGTAGTCGTAGATGTGGAAGTACCTGTCAAAGGACTAGAAAGATTATATTTATTAGATTAAAAGTGTGATCTTAGTGCTGGGGATATACTTCAATGGTAGAACACTTGCTTAGCATGCGTGGGATGCTAGGCCCAGTCCCTATATTGCATGTGTACTTGTTAGTATGAGTGTGTGCACATTTATGCAGCTGTGTGGAGGCCCAAGGTTAATGCCCAGTGCGATTCTTAATGACTGTCCACCTTTATTTTTTTTTAAACAGCCTTATTCACTGACCCTGGAGTTCATAGAATCTACTACTGTGCTGTGGGATAATGCTCTTGCACACTGTAAAGATTTGCCACTCATATTAGTTTAATAAAACGCTGATTTGCCAGTAGCCAGGCAGGAAGTAAAGGTGGGGCAGCCAGACTAGGAGAATTCTGGGAAGAGTAAAGGCAGGGGAGTCAATCACCAGCAGAGGACACAAGGTGAAAATGTGTTACTAAGAAAAGGTACCAAGCCACGTGGCTAAACATAGACAGAAAGTATGGGTTAATTTAAGTTGTAAGAACTAGTTAATAGCCAGGCGGTGGTGGCGCACGCCTTTAATCCCAGCACTCAGGAGGCAGAGGCAGGTGGATCTCTGGGAGTTCGAGGCCAGCCTGCTCTATAAGAGCTAGTTCCGGGACAGGCACCAAAGCTACAGAGAAACCCTGTCTCAAAAAAACAAAAAACAAAACAAAACAAAAAAAAAAACTAGTTAATAATAAATCTGAGCTAATAAGCCAAGCAGTTTATAATTAATATAAGTCTCTGTATATTTCTTTGGAAATGAACAGCTGTGGGACCAGGCAGAACAGAAACCTCCATCTACACTACTGTCGAGACAATGAGCTCCAGGGATCCATCTATCTCCACTCCTCCACTCCAGTTACAAGTCTGCCTCACCATACCTGGCTTTTTATGAGGCCTCTAGGGATCCAGACTAAGTTCTTTATGCTTCCATGGAAAGCACTTTAACCAAGTGCTTGTAACCAAGCCATCTGCCTAGCCTAAGACTTGATATACTCTTAACCCATTTTCTAGTTTTCTAGCATCATTTTATCTGTTTTCAAAAAAAGTCCTTTCTTTTCTTTTTCTCTTTTTTTTTTGCTTTATTCGATTAAAACAAATGTCAAATCTAGAAGGTTGATTTTACTCATAGTTAACTGTTTTCTGAAATTATTTATGTGTATGTCTTCAGAGTCTCATCAGAATAGGCATGCTCCTCAAGAATGACTTTACTGCATAAGTTATTCAGGTAGAAACTTGAAGGTTAAGTTTGGCTCACTTTTCTGAATGTCCAGTTGCAATCTTTCATTGTTCTCTTTTGTAGTCAGATTTCATTCATTTTATAGTCACCTGCATTTATTCTTTTCCATGAGACATGGTCTCATGTAGCCCAGGTGCCATTGGAGAATGAATTAAATAGCCAGTGTCTATCTTCCTGCCTCCAGGTCAGTTTGTCTCATCACTCTGTGTTTAGGTGGAACAGGAGGTCGAATTCAGGGCTTTGTGCAGGTATTCTATCAATTGAGCTATATCCTTAGCAATGTTCATCCTTGAAGAAAACCAGTTGTGATTTTCAGGTAAGTGAAGATTCCAGTGTTTTAGGATCTTGTAGTGATGTGGATGGGACATCACTGTGACTTTTTGTTTTTGTTTGTTTTTTGAGATAGGGTTTTTCTGTACAATAGTTCTGACTGTCCAGGAACTCACTTTGTAGACCAGGGTGACCTTAAATTTACAGAGATCCACTGCCTCTTCCTCCCGAGTGATGGAATTAAAGGCCTGTGCCACCATGCCCAGCTTTTCAGTTTGACTCTGGAAAGGATGTTTATTTTTTATGTCTTAATGGCCCATGGAATCATAGATGAACCAGCTTTTGTGGATCCCACAGTAGTGGGGAGGGAAGGGAAACTGAGACAAGCTTGTCCTCATGGTAGGGGTGGAAGAAGAAAGTTGGCATTTGAATGATGGGAACATAGATATTATGATGGTTATTCATAGTAAGAATGATCCCAGCCATGGTTTCTACTGAGACCAGGAATCATGGAGGCACTTTGCATGAGAGAAAAAGTAAAGAAGGTAAATTAGCCAAATTTTCTTTCTGGAGAAGTCTAAAACCTGGATTGTGAGATTCTAACATGAGTATCAGCAGTTGAGGCATCACCCACCATGCGTTTTGTGAGGCCCTCTTCTAGGGTATGCAGTACTTTCATTATCTGTGGACAGGTCTTTGCAGACATGCTCCTTTTTTTCTCATCTAAAACATGGATAAAAAAATTAAATAAAAGTAAGACATCATATCTGCCAGTGATTCTGGATTGCATAGAGTAGTAAGCACAGCTCATGAATATTTAAGTAGATTTTTCCAGGAATAAAGTGTGCTTGGAGTGAATTTTCCCCATTAATCATGGTACAGAATCAATTCAGTGATGAGTTGGGATTAGTTGAGGACTGTTCAGGTTGTGGGAAGATAAGTTGCTGCAAAAAACTGCTGCTACCCCTTGACCTTGTTTTTAGAGTCATTCATTTGCATACACTTGTTGGTATCTGGTCACATTGATATGCTCACTAGTTTCTTTTCTTATGCATGACTTCCAGTAGATACACTAAGATGAATTTGATTAGGCATACTTTATAGAAATAGGAAAGTAGGAAACTCTTACCATATATTTGAGTGAAATAATTTTTTATAAGCATTCTGAAAAGGTTAAAGCACATTTTCATAGTGATAACCTCTTGTTAATTTTGGGTACCAGCAAGACACAAAGAGTAGTTGCCTGTGACTCACACATTTAAGATGCAGAAAACAAATGTAATGAAACTAAAACAGTTAAGTTGCTTGGTAAAATGTTTTGAGATATCAGTTTTGCTCTATGTACTGTTTTACACAGGTAATTTTAATAGTGGTACATGCTGGGTGTGGTTGTGCATACATTTAATCACAGCACAGCACAGACATAGAGGGATATCTAAGTTTGAGACCAGTCTGTTCTACATATTTAGCTTCAAGTAAGTAGGAGCTACTTAGTGATACCCTTTCTAACAACAGCAGCAGCAGCAACAACAATAGCAGTAGCAGCAGCAACAGCAACAGCAACAACAACCCCCCCCCAATGGTATGGTATGTAACTAATGGAACAATTTCCCTCCCTCCCTCCTTCCCTCCCTCCTTCCCTCCCTCCTTCTCTCCCTCCCTCCCTCCCTCCCTCCCTCCCTCTCTTCCTTCCTTCCTTTTTCCCTCCCTCCTTCCTTCCTTCCCTGCCCCCCTCTCCCTCCCTCCTTCCCTGCCCCCCTCTCCCTCCCTCCCTGCCTCCCTTCCCCCCTTCTCTCATGCCTCTCTATGTATTATTTACCATCCTAGAATAAAAAGGTGCCCAACTTGGAACAATTTTTTACTGTGAACTTTTAAAAAAAACCCTTAGAAATAATAATTATGTTTCACCCTACTTCTTCAAGCTTATATTGATAGTTATTAAATATTATAAACAATATTTAATAAGTATTAAACACATTGCTTCTTTTTCTGTGTACTTGCATATTATAGAATTTAAATTCTGAGAAACATGTTTTAATTCTTCTACCTTACTTTCTTCCTTCACCTTTATTTTTCCTTCACTTTCTTTCTCCTTCAGATAGGTCTTTGCTCTTAGCTCAAGCTGGCTTCTAACTAATGGTAATCCTCCTGCCTCAGCCTCTGAGCTAATGGGAATACAGGTATAAAACATTATGCCTGCCTCTTTCTTCTTAGTCTTACCTAAAAACTGGAAAAAAATAAAAAGCAGATTCTCCTAATCAAATGAAGCTGATAATTTTGTTTTGTTTCATTGTGCCTTTCCTTTTGGAAAGGCAGACTGTCTAAGACCTTCTACGATCAGCTCCCTGTTATAAAACCATTAGTAATATCTATATTCAAGGTTGATGCCTTTCTCTGTATCTTCCTTGGAGAACAACTGCCAGGAAATTTGTAACCAAAAATCATGCAGTTCTGTTAGTGCCAATTTAAGTGGTTTCTGAAGACTTCTACACAGCTTCCTTATTACAGTGGAGCTTGAGTAGTATAAAGATGTGCATGAGCTAATGGCTACAAGGTTGTCTCTGAGCTTACTCTTTATAATTCATTAGGCATATATAATCAACAACCCAAGATAAAATTTCCTGCCTGATACTTGGAATGTTTTTATTTTCATTCTGTTCTTTCAATCATAATTCCTTTTATGAAATAAATGTATTGATGCATTTCATTATGGACTTTATTTCTCATTATAACTCATTTTTTAGTAGTCATTTTATAATATAACATGCTTAATTCGAAAAGGTTTGCCATTTTATAATTTTATTCAGACATTGGTAAACTATAAAATCCAAATGAACAGTTTTCATGGTTCTTGTTAGTTGCAATCCAATGTAAAGACAATAATAGAAGCATATAGACAAGTTAGCTGCTTGATAGTAAGAATGTCATTTGGAAGGTTAATGGAGTTCAAACCTCTGTCTCCTGAATAGTCGGCTCTTGATCTTATGCATTTTCCTGTGCCCTCTGAAGGTTCTAGTTGTCTTGGGTGTAGGATGTGTGAACTTACCTCCTTGTCAAAAGAGTTTAGTGACTGAGCTACTAAGTGTGTTTAATTCAGTGTCCTTGTTTCTATTAGGTAGCATAGATGTGGAACAGATTAGTGAGCATTATAAGATCCACACATGGCAGGGCAATGATGTGAAGGTCATTTAATTTTATTTGAAAGATAAGATCAGCTGCTTGCTTGTTCATTGGCAGGTCAGTGGCAGACATGTACGTTGTAATGGGCATGTGATTGACTCTCCAGTAAGCCGAAGACAAGAGGATACATCGATTTTCACTATTAATTCAAATGCCAGGGCTTTGTTGGCAGCCTGCATTCATTCATATATAGAAAACTTTCCTTATCCCCAGCAATGTCAAATTGTCCCTTTTTCTTTTTGATAGAAGATAATGTTTTATGATAATGAAATGGGGGCACATATCCGTCGATCTCATACCATTTATTCTACAGGAGAGAGCCTTGTAACACGTGAATGAAATTCCTAGCCCAGGGAAATTATTTCCAATCTCAACCAAGCTTAAGTGAGTCAAGGAGAGATGGCTTGTGGAGACTCACAAGTACTAAAATGAAAACTGAGTAATCACAGTTTGCCTGGAAGATGCACCTCCCCTGGGTGTTATGTGTTAGCAGAATAAATATCTCTTGATACTGATGAGAATGAGGAAGTAAAATGGGAAAGTGTAGAAGTTATGGCTGAGTAGTTTCTAGGCTGGTGTGCTAGTTACTTTCCTGTTGCTGTGATAAAACACCATGTTCAAGGCAACTTATGAAAGAAAGTGTTTAACTTGGCTTAAAAGGTTAGAGTCCGTGATGGGGGAAGGGCGAAAAGAGGAAAAACTGAGAGCTCATGTCTTGACCCATAATTATAAGGAAGAGAGGGAGCGACAGTGCACACTGGGAATAATACAAGTCTTTGCAAGTCCCCAAAACCTGCTCCCAGCAATATAGCTCCTCCAATAAAGCTACCCTTATAATCCTTCCCAAACAGTTCCACCAACTGGGGATCAAGTACTCAAATATGAGGCTATAGGGACCATTCTCTTCCAGATTACCACATCTAGTGTTCATGTATATGTACATGTGTGTATATTGCTTGTCTCACTACTGTGAGTCTATATATTCATGTTTGAGTGTTTCCAGAGGATTTCCTCATGCTTGTTGCAACATGAACACCTTCCACTGACCTACAGTGAACAAAGAAGTTGAATCTTTTTTAATAGAATCACTGGAATATTGGTGTCCTCCTACTGTTTGTGTGTCTTTAAACCCATCTTCTTCTTGTCAATGTCTATGATGCCTGAAGTAAAGACAGTAGCTCACACAACTGTGACAGCTCTGATACTGGATTCTCCTACAGCTCTGAGATGCAATGTGGGTATCATGGGTGTGTTCTTTGTGTGTGTGTGGTGTATTTGAGTATATGGAATGCAAGTATGTATGCACATATGAGCAGGTGTTTGTGCAGACATACATGTTTATGTAAGAGCCCCTCTTCCAGGTTAGCTGAGATATTGAAGACACCACATATTAGTGAATCTTTAGCTGTTACATCATTGACCCATCAGGTCCCCAGGGCAGGCTTTTGAGCACCATGTTCATATGACATTTTGTCTGTTTCCAGGCCTGCTTTGCTGTCTTTGCTTCTCTGAAGTTTGGCTCACAATGTAGCCCTGATATGTATGGTACTCAGTGTGCTCCAGGCTGACCTCTAACTTCTAGCTTAAAGCAGTACTTTCTGAGCCTCAAGTGCCTAGATTACAGGTATCTGCTACCATGCCTCACTTAGTTTGGCATATTATTACTATTTTTGAAAGGGTGTCATATAGGTCAGGTTGGCCCTGAACTGTTTTGTAGTCAAGGATGGCCTTGGACTTCTTATTCTCCTGAATGCTGTGATTATTGACATATAATATATTACCACACCAGATTTTATGCTCTTCTGAGGATGAAGCTCAGGGCCTACTGAATGCCAGATAAACATTCTACAAAAAGAGTTAGACACAGATTCCAAAATCACAGGGATTTGGAGACCTGTAGTGGGTATGTTTGTCCCTTCCACAGACTAGAGGAGATGCCATCCTACAGTAGAAGGCACTCTGCATGACCCTTTCCTGGGGTAGTCTCTGTAGTGTTCCCTACCTAAGGATTCTAGACTTCAGTATCTTGCACTAGTGCCTCTCCAAAGCTGACAGTCTCATTCCATTCTGCGTTTTCCTCTCTGAGTCTCTCTTTTCCTTTCCTCTGCCCTCTTAGTTTCCGTGCCTGGTCCATGGTTATAGGTGGCAACACACAGGATATGCACTTCAGCTTCCTTCTAGGGCTATTCTGTGTGGCATGCTGCTGCTGTCAATTGTAGGTGATGACAGGTGATCTCCCCTGAGTCCTGCTAAGACAATCTGTAAAATGTGCACAAGTGTGAAATAGCATAAATGCTTCCTTCCTATACCTGCAGTTTTCCTGTGGGCCCTTTGTATTCTCGTCCTCATGGTTTTCTCTGAGGGAAATTAGGTATTGCATTTCTGTTCAAGGAAATAATCTTGGTAGAATTTACTTGCTATTTGAGTATCATGCATGCATTTGCAGTGGAGATAGAACAGGATGTGTTTGAAGGTCAGTTTTCTCCTCTGACACAATGAAAGATTAAGGCCCAGGTGGATGCATTGATAATTCTGGGGCACATGATACTTCATTTTGCAAAAGGGACTTAGAATGCATAGGGAGGAAATGATGAGTTACCAAATTAGGGGTCATCTCTAATGAATGCTTTTATTCTTCCAGCTTCTAAGAATCAGTTACCTTGCCCTGTCTCCCAGTTTTAAAAGACAAAGCCAAACTTGACCTCCTTATTTGATTAGTACCCCTCATTTGTTCTACCAAAAGGAATGTAGGTCAGTTTGCAGGGTTGCAGATTATTTGGAACCTGCTGATTTCTTAGGTATGTGACAGGTTGAGATGTTTCTGTTCACCCCAAACATTTCAAAAGGACATGTTTCAGTGTTGTTTCTTTTAGCAATGATTATAACTGTTCTTTTGCTTTATGAAACTGCCCATTGAAAAGGTCAGGATTCCCTATCTTTCTTGTTTTCTGCCTAAGTAGTTGATTTTGGTTGATAACTGAGGGATATGTAGTTGACAGGAGAATTGAAAACAGGTACAACACCAATGATAATCACTGTGGTTGGTGAGGACCTCTTTAGAGAGTTTGGGAACATTTTATTTCTAGGTTAGCATTTTCTTAGACACTAGGCAGTGGCCAACCGAGGCCTAGAAGCCTGGATTTCAACTCAAAGTTTCTTCGCATTGCTTGTCTTCTGGGTGCTGCTCCTCCAGTGTTGGAGTAGGAAAAAACCAACCTGTGTAGCTTGCCTCTGGAAGAAACTCAGCCATCTGTGGGTGTGAGCGTGGATCCCAAAGGTTGTTGTGTGAGTGCTCTCTCTCCTCTTCTCTCCCCCCCCCATTGTTTGATGTTTTGCAAACTCAGAGTATTGTTCAGGCAGTATTTTTCTAATCATCATGGTAATGATATGATAGAAGTGAGTTCCATTTACCAAGGGACTGATTGTGGGTCAGCAGTGAGCTGTATTTCACACATATAAGCAGCATCTTGGGAGAAGCCAATAGAAATAGACGCTACTCTCATTTGCTAACTTAGAAAGTGGGGTTTAGAGAGAACTTATAAATCAAAGACCACTCAACAAAGTGGGCCAGCTAGGTCTCATCTTTGTCTCTTGTTGTCTTACAATATGCTTTGAGCCACACTTTTGCCTAACTTCCTATGAAATCGTGTGTGTACTGAAATCTGAGTATTTAAAATTCACTAGGTGAATTTGCTATTTAAGGTGCTGTCACTGTAAATCTTCTCTCTGTGTGTGTTTTTAAGTATAATTATGTAGAATAAATTGCCTTTCATCTTTTCTATAAGTACTGAATAAGCTCTTGGCAGTAATTCATGTAAACTTTTTCTTTGTTATGCACCAGGAGGTACTTCTGCTGCTAATAAATGCAGGCCTCTTCCTTTCACATTGAGTACATGCCTGTAAATTGACCCCTGGAACCCATGGTGTTGAAACCAGATTCCCTACTTAACCTTAACACGAGTGAGCAAAGAGATCATTAATTAATGCATGTGATTACATTTATAGCACATGGATACTTTTCTAAGTGAGAGGAAGTTGCTTAACTTCTTTTAATATGAATATGAGTGATTAGCTTATCCAAGGTCAGATATGAGTCACTGGGAAGAAGATGGTTTTTGAAAGGCTAAGTTGAGCACCAGCCACAAAGATTTCTCTGATTTAAAACAGAAGGTGTTGAAGTGGTGAGGAAGGATGAAGTATATGCAAAAGGGCATGAAAGAGGATATAAAGTTCCCTCCCCTCCTTTCAACTCTGTCATTGTGTGTGTGTTGGATAAGTACATAAAAATGTAATTGAAAGTATGTATTAGGGTTTTCTAGAATCAAAACTGATAGAATGGGAAAATTGCATATATACACATGTGTATACACACACACACACACACACAGACACACAGCTGTATTAGAGTGACTTACAGGCTAGCATCCAGCTAGTTCAACAATGGTTGTCTTTTGATGGAAAGGCCATAAATCTGCTAGTTGTTCAGTCCATCAGTCTGGATATCTTGGCTGGTCTTCTTCAGTCTATGTTGGAATCCCAAATAGGTTCTAATACCAGCAAAAGAATGCCTCAGCAACCGAGTAGATGAACTTGGCAGTGAGTGTGAAGGTAATTTAAGCAGGAATGGGCAAAAGCTTCCTTCTCCCGTGTCCCTTTATGTAGACTGCCACCTGAAGGTGTGGTCCAGATTTAGGGTGTGTCTTTTCACCTCAAATGATACAATGAAGAAAATCCTTACAACAAAGTGATTTAATAAAAGAATGAAGCTTTTCCCAAACTCTAAACTTTACTTATGAAGGAAAATTGTACTTTTCCTTAAAAAAAAAAAAAAAAAACCAAAAATGTGTACTTGTGATGTGTAAAATGTTTTCTTCCTTGAAAGTGGTACTTTCCTTACATTGTTTCCAGACTAAATTATAGGAACTTATGTAGGCAGTAATAGTATTTTTCTTTTCTTTGAGATAGGATCTTGCTAAGACTTTGAACTTATGGCAGTTCTATTCCAGCTGGAACACACTGCTACATTTGGTTTACAGTGATTATATTTTATTAAAAGAGAAGTTCTAAAATGCTAAAGACTTTTTATAAACTCCTTTATGTTATTACAGAATTTGGTGTCATTTTATTAAAAACAAGTCAGCAAGTGACTTTGTGAGTGATTTCTGAATCAAGCTCAGATTAGAAATGTGGTATTCTTCCTGATTTTAGTTACAGAACATCTTTCTCCTGTGTGTTGTATATGTGTGTTCATTGCTACAAGGTCTTTTTCCTGGTTTTGGTGGATGCTTAAGATTGAACTTGGGGCCTAGTTAGTGTTAGGTATCTGCTTAACCACTGAATTATACCCCTGACCCTCATTCAGGTTTTTTGTTGTTGTTTTGTTTTTACAATGGAACAGTAAATTTTTACACAGATGTGTTTTCAAATTTTACTTGAATATGAGTGTGTCCAAAGAGAGCCATGGGGTGAGGGAGCTCTTTGTCAAATGCCTTTCATGCCACACATGGTGACAGTGAGCACTGTCTTATGTGTGTTGATAATAAGTGTGAGGTTCCTTGCAGGGCTTGAACTTACTAAAGAAATGGTGCCTGAATATCTTTGATTCTTACAGATGCTTCATAGCCTACCATGTTATTACATCTAGGTTTTTATACCTTGATTTTATTTGATGAAATCAAATTGAAGGTTAAGAAGGTAGGGATTGAGGACTTCTGAAAGGCAGATGTTGATCTCCAATGCATTGCAGTGGAGACTGGGGGCAGAACTGATCAAGAGCTTGGTATCTGTGTTTCAGGCATAGTAGCCTGGCTGGGCTCCAGGTAGGATGGGATAAAACTTTTTCCTCTGTATTTTGACATTTCACCTCCTCCATTCCCATCCTACTGTTAACCTCTGTGCATTATTCTGCTGGGGATGTGTTTACTGCATTACTGCTTTATCTCACGTTGCAAGGTCTGTGCTTTTTTGAGTTTTGATGGTATTGAGTTATATTTTTGCAAGGATCATATATATGAAGCAATAGTAAAAAGACTTCTTTCCACCTGAAAAAAAAAAATCCTCAATTTTCCTTAAGGGACGCTCACTGTTTGAATTAACAGTCCTGTGTGTATTTTGTGGTGGGGGAGCAATTAAAAAAAAAGTGTGTTGTAGTCTACCATTCCCTTCCTTTTTTTTTTTTTTTTAAAAAAATAAGGCTGCGTATACCAGCCTAAGGAAGAATTCACAGTTAGTTACTGCTAATAATTACTTAGAAATATCTGGCTATCACATGAGAATTGTAGGTTTTTTTTTTTTTTTTTTTTATAAAAGCAAGCACAAAAGGTTTTGCTAATTATTTTACATGCATATCAATAACTTGCACTCATTATCCTAGAGGCTTTGTTTATTTAGTTTAGACAAGATAAGTAGAGCACATTTTCTTACTTGATGGAGAGAGTTCCTTAACTGGCATACTTATTCTGTCATCCTGTAAGTCACATCCAGAAAGATGGTAATAATACCGAATATGAATGTTCATCATCAAACAAGTTCTTTCCCTGGCTCTTCTACCCATAGTATTCACAGTCTGGTCAGCACAAAGAATTAACATGTTAACTTGCATGAACTTCATTCAGTTCTGTGACAAATAGTGTTAAGTCACATGCTATGGTCAGAATAATGTGTTTTTCCAGACTTCATATTGAAGTTGGGCTAGAATTAGGAATTGGAGACTTCTAGCTAGTTCCAGGACAGGCTCCAAAACCACAGAGAAACCCTGTTTCGAAAAACAAAAAAAAACAAAAAAAAAAAAAAAAAAAACCAAGCAAAGAATTGGAGACTTCTGGGAAATGTGCATGTCATATGCAGGCACAGTTGAGAGGTGCTATATTAGAAAGCAAAGAGCAGTCCTCATTGGACTCTAAAATGGATGACAACTTGATAAGGTTAATATTGGAGCAGATTGTTTTTAAAGAGCAGTAATAGATATTGAAAAGACAATATATTGATTGCCCATGAAGAAGACAAAATAAATGTTAACTGCCCTTTCTTGTCAGGATACCTTGCCAAGGTGACAAATGAATTTTATTTCCTGATTTTGTTAATAGGTTGGGGTCAGGTTACCTTAGTTTGTCTTATGTCATCTGAGTTTTTCCTACTTTACTGCTGTCATTATTTGAAATAAAGTTTTCAAAGCACATTAAATCTCATTTTATTTATGTATGCAGACAATAGTAGACACTTTAATAAATGGCATGCAATTTCCTATTGGCTATTAGTTTTAGAAAGTAGTGGGGTTGATCTTGCTAAAATAATTCCCAAGAATTGTACAGAATCTTCATATAAAAGGACTGACTAACTTGTTAGCTCAAATTACACATAGTTGTATGTAAATGACAAGAGGCTTTGTTACTAAAAACAATCTTTTCTATGTATATAAAAGGATTTAACTTAGAATCCAGTTAGTCCAGTGTATTTATCATACATTGATTTGCTTTGAGAATGCCATCAACTTATTTGGTGGTGTAATACCAACATTTGGGAGGTTGAAGCAGAAGGCTGTGAGTTTGAGGCCACCTGAAACACATTTTTGTAAAACTTGAGTTGTTGCCTTGAGTCCTTGGAGGGTCAGACTGTGGAAGGATCTGAAAGCTGTTTTTGGAATAAAAAAAAAATTAACTTTAGAATTTCAGTTGTCAGTACTGAGATTTGAGAACTTTCACAATTTTTCTTACGGAATTAGCATAGTCTCCCTATACATGTGCCTTAAAGGAGTATGAAGCACTTAATTATTTAAAAATAAAAAGTGTAGGAACACCCACCATCCAGTTGCCTTCTGCAGTCTGAACTTGAGTCAGGGAATTATGTTTTATTAGTATCAAAAATTTCCCTGTCCATCATTTTTGTTTTGTTCTTAAAATCTGGAGCAGGAGACTTCACTTGAGGAAGATTCTTGACTGCTATAAGTAGGAATGATTGTTTATGCATTTCTTTTTATATTAGCTATGTAATTTTGACTTTTGTGATGATTGGCTATACTTAGTAGTAGAATAATCCCAACAGGTTCTGCTTATCATTGCAGTTAAAGAGCTTCAGAGCACTTTTAGGAAAAAAATAGTCCCATTTTATTTCTAGAATAAGGCTTTGCTACTTGGAAACATTTTATACCACTGATTTTTCTAGCATTTGGTATTCTCATTTCTTATTTGCAGAAGATTCAAGAATGTGGGACATCTTGACTGTTTAAGTGCTTTCTATTTTCTGGACATCTCAGTTTTTGATTTACTCATTTAGCCTGATACTAGAGAAAGATTCTTGGTGACCTTGGTGTTCCCCTAAAGTGGCTTCTCACTGTCTGAGTCTGGTAGATCCTGAAGGAGCTGTTTCTGGTCATGGGGAGCCAGTCTCCCACCTGGATGCATTTAAATTTGACTTGTGGAACTTATGGATTATTACAGAGAAATTTTCATGGTATGACAGTAAGTTTAGTAAAGGTTATACTGAAGGATACTCTTATTTTGTCTCAGGGATCACTATAAAAATGTATTGTTGGCAGTGTGTGTAATTCATTATATTACACGGTTTGATTTTCGGGGTGTTCAGTGTTTTCAAGTTATGTGTGTGGTGTCCATTTCAGTCCACATTCTTCACAAGTATGTTATTTATGAAGTGACAAAGTATGGAAACATTTTTTCCCTGTCATTAAGGCCTGAAAAGCTGACCATTTTTATTTTGAGGGGAGAATACTGAAGATACATTGAGAATCTTGGTAAAAGTAGACTTGTCTATTCTTTTCAAAAGCTGCTTCTTCTGGCATGGGTATCCAGAGATTTAAAAGGTACAAGCTTTCATTATGTTGCAGTTGAATAATTTTGGTGGAAGATAGGGTGCATAATACATTATCATATTATGGTGGAAGGTAAGAGAAGAGAGATGGTTTATGTGACCAGAATATTTTGGACATATTAGCAAAAATTGTTGTATTTAAGACATCCAGGTGACATTTTTTTTCTTATTCATGAGTCAAAGAACCAGCTGACATTTTTACACCCTCTTCTAACCTCCTCTAGTGCTTGGCATATAACCAAGGGCTTTGTGAATGCTAGATTAGCTAGTCAAGTGCTTTACCACTGATCCACTTCCCAAGCTTTCTCTTGATGCTTTCTGACCCTTGAAACACTGATGTGTTTGGTTCAGAGGATTTTGATAAATCCCCATAAATACATGTAAGGATGGCTATAGTTTGAGGTAGTTATTCAATATGTATGTTAGAAGAGTTCTTTTCAAAGGGTAAAGTAGCTCTAGGGGTTTGGTTTAGTTGCTTGTTGGGGAGACAGTGCTTAGTCTCCAAAACCTACATTAAAGAGCCAGGTGTGATAGCACATCCAATCCCAGTTGGGAAGGTTGAGACAGCAGTCTGGGACTTGTTGCCTGGCCAGTGTAGCCTATTTGATGAGTTCAGGGCTAGTGAAAGACTTTCTCCAGAAAATGAAAAGAATAAAAGGGTTGATGGTGCTTGAGGATAACAGCTGAGGTTCATCTCAGTCCTCCACATACAGGCACTTACATGAACACACACACACACACACACACACACACACCTGAACATAATGTAAGAATCTCACTAGTGATCTGAAAGTCAGTTGGCTGATTCAATTGAGAACCCCTGACTACAGGGAATATGGTGAGAAAGAATGGGAAAACAAAGAACACAGGGCTAGAAGACAGAAAGGAAACACAACAGAAGGGAGAACGAGATATGAAGAACAGAAAGATACTTGGACTGGTAAATAATTGCTAGTTCAAACTATAATAATGTGCTGAGGAATGTTGTGGCAGATGTGCTAAGTCCAGTCTTCTAAGAGAGGCTGGCTTAAAGTTCACCAACAAACACCAGATGCCCTTGACATGAGTAAATCCGTTTTATACCATGGAAGAGATGCATGATGTCCTTGTCGTCATTTGTTATGTCAGATTGGAAAGAAAAAGCCGCCTTCTTTCAGAATCGTTATATTCTTATGATATTTATGTTCATCTTGTTGGATAGTTTCTCTATGGAATGTTAAGGATTAAGAACATCTATAACCTTCCACAGGGAGACTGGTTCATGAATTAGTGAGAAAACTTTTGTGTTTCTTTAGGCTGATGCTGGCCCTGTGTGCAAAGCCTCAGCATTGTATACTATGCCGTTATACAGTTTGACACATCTTATGTGGGAAGAATAGTGGCCTCTTACCAAGTAAAAATTCAAAAGGAATTTTAAGTTTTTACCACAGTTCTTTAAATAACTAAAATGAACAAGAAAACTTCCATTGTTAAAACTTTCTGTTGATTGGAATTTAAGTGAACTTGACTGTTAGATGCAAGGCAGTATTCTGGTGCTGGGTGGTAAGATAAAGGTTTGTCTACATAATTCTCTATTCTAAGCACCTGATGCTTAGATTAGGAATTGAGAATTTCTATGCATGAAGCCATGAGCAGTATAGACCATGCTGTGTACTCGGGAGTAGAACCTCTTTCAGTAACATTAGGCTTCTGCCTGAAGTGGTATTTAAGCCAGACATTGCAACATAAAGTTTGGATAAGTAGAAGCAGACATTCTAACAGCAGAGTGTATTTCTTTGTCCTGCAGCAAGAGTAATCAGTAGGACATAAGGGCCTAACTGGAGTCTTCCGGAAAAGTCAGTTGTTACTGAGAGCTAATTGACATGATCAAGGATTTTCTGGTCAATACTAGGGCACAGGTAAAAGCAGAGGAAATATGAAGTAGATCTGGTCACTAAAAACACATCTAAATTCTTGCTGCCAAACCCTTTTGATTTAGCAAGTCACAGAACAGAGGCCTGAATTGCTCTAAAATTTTAAGTCTGGAAGAATGATGCTGGAGTACAGTGAGTGAGCAGTTCCAACTTACCTTGTTGTTGCTGTCCTCTTCTGCTCATGTTCCACATTCAAGGGTAGGCCCCTGGCATCATCTCCCACTCCAGGCCTCCTGACAGGCTCCAGGAAAGAGGACTGGTGTGTGGACACCACACACAACAGTATTTATTCTATAGTGTCCTTTTGGTTGGTTTGTGTTTTTCCTAGTAAGCAAGTGAGTGTGTGCCACTGAACTGTATTCATAATTTAATTGGTGACTTTGAGAGGCAAAAGCATGGCTGGTCATGCTGTTTGTATTTGATTTAATGTAATTTATTTTTACACAGTAAAGAGGCTAGTATCTCAAATCCTAGTACTGCTTAACTTAGTAACCACCTAATTTTTGACTTTTTTTAGAAATCAGATTTGTTTTAGATGCATGATAGTATGTCTCTAGTAAGGAAGTTAAGAAGCATGTACCACAGGTTCATATATTTCCAGGATTATAATCAATGGCATTATTTTTTATAGACATTTGGTGACTGACTTCTTAGCTTCCTGTAAAGTTCCAGACAGTAACTATTCTGTTTTTGTGAGTCTCCCTTATTTGTATAACCTTTGGTTATTTCATTTAAAAATTATTTAACTTCATGCCAAAAGTTATTTAACTTTTTTTTCTTGGCAAGATTTTCCTTTCTGCATGGCCTAAGCATCTCTTCACAAATGCAGATGATCTTGCTGATAATTTTTATACTGCAGAAACCAAATACAACACATTTAAGCAATGGTGTTTTGGTTTTATTATTGCTCTAGAGAGCAGGTTGCTGAAGGACAGCTGTAGAGAAGCTGCTAGTCCATACATAAACATTGTGCAGGTCAGAATTTTATTCAGATAAGCAGATCTCTGAGACTAAAGTTCTAACTTCCTTCTACCCACTCTTGGAGGGCTTATCACTTGGTTCCCATATAGATTCATGAAACTTCTTGGAAAAATAGACTACCTTCTCAGTTAAGAACCTGCTATGATTTCACAAGGAAATTCTTATTCTTACACACACACACACACACACTTATTGGTCTAGAGTAGTACCACCTAAAATTTATTTATTTATTTATTTATTTATTTATTTATTTATTTATTTATTTATTTATGGTTTTTCGAGACAGGGTTTCTCTGTAGCTTTGGTGCCCGTCCCGGAACTAGCTCTTGTAGACCAGGCTGGCCTCGAACTCCCAGAGATCCGCCTGCCTCTGCCTCCCGAGTGCTGGGATTAAAGGCGTGCGCCACCACCGCCCGGCTCTAAAATTTATTATAAATGTTCATACTCAGTCTCCATCCTCAGATAGCAACTTGCATCAATAGCTCTATTTCCCCTCATCCTAGCCAGGGTAAATAAGAATGGGGTAGGGGATGGATGCC
This sequence comes from Chionomys nivalis, assembly GCF_950005125.1. Classification (NCBI taxonomy): domain Eukaryota; kingdom Metazoa; phylum Chordata; class Mammalia; order Rodentia; family Cricetidae; genus Chionomys; species Chionomys nivalis. The sequence goes on from NC_080098.1 coordinate 32,063,841, forward strand.
TGCTGATAATACAGGCACTTTCAACAAAAGAAAGAGACCCCACAGATAAATAGCTGCAATGCTGATTCTCCTGTTAAAATACGCTTCCTACGTAGTCAATTTCTGGCAAAATGTTTTCTCCTTGGCTTGCAATCCTCGAACAGCAATAACAACAAAGGGTGTGTGACTTTGATCCTAAGTATTCCCACTACTATAGGGATGTGCTGGGCACTCTATTTCCAATGTTGTGGACTTCAAACTTGCAAATAAAGCTAACTATGAAAATATTCATAATGCCACTAGGATGGACATAATTGTGATATTTCTGTTTGAAGATATTGGACTCACTATAGTTCTCTGTACATGACAATATTACAAAGATAAAATACCACAACCACTGAATTCTATTTAGCCTGGACACCAGAAACAGGATGTATGTGTTTTGGACACAACACAGCAGAACTCATCTACTTTCTAGAAGAGAAATGCACACACATATAGCCTATATTCGTTTACTTAAAATTTCTTTTCTTGTGAAAAGATTCATTCTTCACTAATGGCGATTTCAGCTACTGAAACATCAGTTCTGAATTTGTTCCTTAGCCATTTAATGTTGCCTGAGGCATGGTTCTGCAATGGGATGTAACATGGGAGAGAACTAGCAGGATTCTTACTTCCTCAGTATATAGACTGTGCACTGATCCCAGGTAGCCTGCTAAGTGGGTGCGACTTTACATACAGAATGAAGAGCTATAGGATCGCTTGTATTGGTCACAGTTGGAGTCACTACTAGTGTCTTCAGAAACTGGTGAGATGCTCAGGGACTCTGAGCCAGCAGTGCCATGAAGAAAAGCTTAGGTTCTCAGTGTGTGAATGGCCTGTGGAGTTGCATAGTTGGAAAAGGGCAGGAGATGGTGCCAGTATCCAGACTCCTCTACTCCAGCACAGTTGCTTGCTTTTTGAATGTATAAACTTCCAAAAGCTTCAAAGTCTAAATGAACTGTAAAAATAGCAACTGTGTGGGGCCTCACAGAACTTATTTTGAGTGTGCTGTTTAAAAGAAAAAGGAAACTTTGTAACAGCAAAGTGTTGGCTTCCTGCTGGCTAATAGTTCACCTTCATAGGACAGACAGTAATGCAGCCCTGAAAAGAAAGATTAATGTGCTTACACAAAGTGCAAGTGTGTTTGTAAGATTCCTTATTAGACTTTGACTACATAGAGGTAGTCATTAGGATTTTAAACTCAGTAAAAATAAGTTTATTACAGCTCTTCACAAAAGCTAAAACGTACACATTTGTTTTGAACTAAGAATTTTGATGTAATAGAGTTTCATAAGAAAGTGTTAGTTTTAAAGTTTTTATTACTTAGAATGTCTTCCAATTTAGAAATAGGCATTGGATTTGGTTTGATGTATGTCCTGTTAACTATCAACTTCAAAGACATCAGGATGCTAGCCTTCCTAGGTGGAAACCCAGGGCAGTGTGCCAACTAGAGGCTGTAATTTTACAGGATGTGTATCTGAAACAAGTCATCCATGGGGCTTCTTCCTAGAGAAAAGAACCATTCATGGGAATATAGACTGTAGTGACCATCTTCATTTATTATGTTATTAAAGTAGTAGGTGCTTGTAAGCAGTGTGCCAACTTAGAGAACATGTAGTTCCCATGTTTACATTTTCCTTGCTATTTTCACTTTTTAAACAACACTGTTAATAAGCATGCTTCCTTCAAAGGGTGAATACTACCACTTCAGTCAGAAATCACAGTGTGTTAGATGATACACTCTTTAAAAATTGAAGCTTGCAGGCGGCAAATGTACAAAACACAATTGCATCTTACTACTTGAACACATGTGAACTCTCTGGTTTTAAATTCTAGACATAGTTGGGTTAGTATTCTGTGGAAAATGTCTTCTTTTTAAATTGGAAAAACATAAATCTCACATACATTGTTTAAAAACTAGCATCAAGATGGAAAAGAAATCTACTGGGCTAGTTAAAATTTTATTTCATGGTAATGTATAATTTTTTGACTGACTGCTGACTTTCCCTCCTATTCTCTCCCTGACTACAATACTGTTTTGGAACTTGTACTGCATTCCAGTTTTAGAGTAACTTATTTCCTTCACAGAATTCACACTTATGGAAGGTATTTTAACTACCTTCTCCTTGAGTATGGAACACAGGACCTCAGGAATGCTAAGTTAGTGCTCTGCTTTATTACTGAGTTATGTAGACCCTCAGCCCATCCACCCACCCACCCATCCATCCATCCATCCATCCATCCATCCATCCATCCATCCATCCATCCATCCATCCATTCATCCATCCATTTGTTAAGACAGTGTTTCTCTGTGTGACAGTTCTGACTGACCTGGAACTCACTTTGTAGACCAGGCTGGCCTCAAAGTCATAGAGATCCGCCTGCCTGCCTCCCAAGTCCTAGGATTCCTAAAGATGTGTACCACCCACCATTGCCTGGTTGAGAGTACTCTTTATGATCCCAGCCAGTGCTTGGATGGCTGAGGCAGAAAGAAAAGTGCACTGTGTGCTTGCTCATGTGATTAGTTTGTTTGTTTTTCTGGAGACAGTCTCTTACTATGTAATCAGGCTAGTCTCAAACTCAAAATTCTTTCTGTAAGGTTTAAACCTCAAAAAGAAGCCTTCTGATTCCCCTGTTAGTGGAGACCTTTAGTGTTAAAATGATTGAAAACTAAAAGGAAACAATGATCTTGAATCACAAAAGATGTATCAGTTGTCATGCTAATGAACTTACACCCTTTAAGGAAGTAACTTTTTCACTATACTTTGGGCTACTTGATTACTTTAGGATTATAACTGGTTGGTTTCTTCTACTTGTTTCTTATTAAGAACAGTGATTAGACACAGTACCCTACAGGCTTGCAGACAGCATCAGGAAAGCTCCCACTGATGCCTATGGTAAGAAGATCATGCAAGAAACATTGTTCTGTAAATGAGAAGATCTTCACAGCCTTAGAGAACAGGGATGTGACTTCCCCACACTGTGAAGACTATCAGGCAACCTATAAAAGAGAAAATGAATTGTCTTTAAGGAAGATAAAGTTTATTTCTTAATATTCCTTTCCACAGTGGTTGAAGCCTGACTTTGAGGAACATCTTGTCTCTGGGATGGGAAAATCTTTCCTTCCCACATACAGGCTAGAGAGGAAGTGAAAGTGGGGTCTTGCGTGAGCTTTTGGGAAAGCTTAAAGGAAGAGAGTTCTGATTTTCCAAGAAGACCACAGTTGGCAGGAAATGGTCTCTCAGGAAATTGAGTTCAGTGTGAGAACCAAGAGTATTTTGAAAGTGGAGTGCAGTGTTACCAGGCAGATCCATAACTATAGAATTAGAGCTGTGCTCCTCGGACTCTTGCTGCAATGTATAGAGAAAATAAATTCAGGGAGAATAACAACAAAAACTAAGTCTTGGCTAGTCTGTGAATTAGGCCAAGGCTCGGAGCCTTGCTATTTGAAGTTTTGTAGTCAGAAGTCCCAGAGGTAGAGTGTAGCGATAGAACCTCATAGGCTGTCATATATGAGAGAGCTGCCTTCTTATGGGGTTCAGGATCCTCTGACCAGAAAGATTCCTTGGCTCATTTGTGCCACAGGATAATTTCCTTCTCTTGATAAGGGTGGTTTTCACCTGTCAGAAAATAGGCATACATGAAAAATATGAAAAAGTGGTTTTTTGTTTATTGTAATTTTCTGTTGTTTGGTAGTTTGTTGTCAAATTAGCAAATCTTGTTGGAGGTTATGGGTTTTCAAGTATATTAAGTGTTGAGTTTAACAGTAAGCAGAGGATAAGGCTTTGATGTGTCAGAAAACAATAGGGACCAATTCATTGACTGAAATGTTCTGCTGGATAAAAGGACATTGAAGAAATTTGCTGATGCAATACATGGCTGAGAAAATGTGAATCCTGATGGACACTTAACAGGAAGATGTTTAAGTTGGTGTTTATTTGACTCATGCTATGTTGGGGTTTTGTTTGCCTTTCAGCCACTGAATATTTTAGTTTTGTCTTTCCTTTCCTTTGTCTGGATTCCTACTCCAATTGTGGTGTTTCCTCTCTGTGTGTTCCCTTTCTTTGTGATGCATGCTCTCTTCTCTTTTAGCAGGTCATGTTAAGGAAGACCACCTGTAGACTGGTAATATCAAGGAAACCTTGCCTACACTATATATGCAGCAGATGGTGGATAAACATAACTCCTTTGATCTGTTCTTGCCAGTTTCTAAAATGGTCATTGCCTCAAGAGTCACAGTGAAACCAGGAGTCTGCTCTTAGACACATTGACACACATCCATTCCAGGAGAAAATGAGAACTAGAGAGATAGAGATTCAGATAAGTGTATAGGATGCACAATCTTTGTGCATATTTCAAGTTAATAGACTGGTAGTTTAGATGAGCAATGATTTTTCCCATGTGGCAATCTTGTAGCATCATTTATCTTGATGGAGGCCCAGCTCCTCTCTTCTGCAGGAACAAAGCTGCGTAGCCAGTCCTGCTTTCCCTTTGGTGCTGGTGGTGAGGGAGTCATACATATTAGACTATGTGGCAGTACTCCTGATTTGTGTTACCTGAGTTGAAAATAAAGGACGCCCGAGACCACTAAAACACCTTCTGGAAGGAAATATTGAACAAGATGGATTAAGATATGGCAGACTGAGGGGGATTCAGGGTTTTCTAAAACTATAAGGGGGCATATTAGCTTCTTGATTTTCAGATAAATCTCTACAAAGAACCTTATAGCATATGGCAGTGGTAGTGGTTCACAGGAAAAGGGGGAAGCATAGTAAACTGGTTGTCTTGGGTGTCTTTGAACCTCTGGGGGCAGCATCTTTTGTTTTGACCCAAGTTCTTTTGTGAATAAAATACATTGCTATGACTGAGTAGGAGAGGATCTTGATTTGAGTTTATTTCTCTTTTTCTCTGCTGCTTTACACCAGGTTTTGTTCCTAGGTCAGGTCTTGATGTTTTTGTTAGCATAGCCTTTGGTCCATGGTGATCATCATCGAGATAAATAGCTACAACCAGCAGAAAAAAGTGACAGCCTTTGCTTTTTCACTGTATAGGTTTAAATGTAAGGGGGTGGTTGTGTTTGTTTGTACTTGGCTTGTAAGCATATCTTCCACATAAAGATAGGAAGAAAGAGGGGCTAGAGATAAACAGCCCAGTTGATAGGACTTGCCTGCCTAGCATACAGTGAGCTCTGGGTCCAATTCCCAATAGCATACAGTGAGCTCTGGGTCCAATTCCCAATATTGCATAAAAATTGAGTGTGGAGGTACACAACTGTAATCTCAGCATTTGGAAAGTGGAGGAAAGAAGATTTTGAAATTCATGGTCATTTTCAGCTATAGAGCACATTCATGAGCTCCATCAGACCCCCTCTCAATAGAAAAAAAAGGTACAAATATTAAAACTTCTCAGCAATGAAATATCCCTATTTCGGGTTCTGTACAAGTATGGAGTTTCTTTATTTGCCTGTGGTATGAGTACTGAAGTGCGGTGGTGGTGGTATTTTACTGCCTCTGAATGGTAGAGAAACCAAACCAATGATATACTCGAAACTGGAGGGATATTTGAACAAGAGGAAGCAGAAGTATGTGATTTTATGGTCTTAATTCTGTATCCTGCTTTTGAAATCGGATCATTCTGTCCTGACCTTCCAGTGAGTACAACATCAAGTCTGTATATGAATGCTTAGCCTGCAGGTCTCTTTTGCCTATCTTTTTGTTATTTTCAGTGAACGTCACTAAGAAATCTTTAAAGTCTGTTTCTTGAGGAATCTCCCAAACTGGGTGATGTCTTCCTCTTAGAAGCAGCCTTATGGTAAATAATACCTATTTTTTATTGTCTAGAATGGACCCTTTCTTAAAGTTACAGCAGCGGAGAGCAGCAGAATTAACAAGGGACATATCGCCATCAGATAGACAAGGACTTTAATAGCAGTGGGCTTAGTAGGTCCTCAGGCTCCCATTTCACTTGAGCTGAGGTTGGGGTACAGCATTAAGTTATGTGCAAAAGTGATAGTTTGCCTTCATCATTGACTTATGCTTCCTAGAATAGAGGTACCACTACTTTATTAAAGAATTATATCCTATATCCTTCCACTGCTGCATGTGGGAAGAGGTTCTAATTCATTGTTGGCTTCTCTACTAGATAGTGGAGAATTAAAAAAGATAAAAGAGGTAAAATTTTATTTTTTGTCAGAGACTCCTACTTATAGCTGCAGCCCAAAATGCAGGGGAGGGAAGTCATGTTTAGATCACTTTTTTTTTTTTTTTTGTGAAGAACTAGGCTGGAATTTGAATGTGTTATCCCACAGCTAAGGAAGCATACAGTAGAATGCTAAGTAGAATACAGGTTGGTAACTGACTGAAGAATTGTGGATGTTGGACCTGTTCTCTCTCTCTCTCTGTATGTGTGCGTGCGTGCGCATGTGTGCGTGAGTGCATGTATGCACATACATTGATTTTATTTTTTAGAGATATAGCCCAGGCTGGTTCTGAAAATTTGTTATCTAGCTGAGGATTATCTTGAATGTTCTGATCTTTCTGCTACACCTCCCAAGTGTTGGGTTTACATGTGTGGTTTTTATGCGATGTAGCTTCCTACATGCTAGGCAAACATTCTATCAATTGACTATATCCTCAGCCCCATGTATATTGGTTTTAGGGGTTGAACACTTAGGAATTCTCAATGATGACATAAGCAGAGAACTAAGGAAACCATGCTATATATATATCTTTGGGGAACAGAAAATGATGGGAATATAGTTGGATATTTGGCAAGGAGACACCATGGCTATAGCACATGAGACAAGTCAAATGATATTAGCCTATAGAGAGGTCAGGTTTCATATATATGTATGCGTATATATATATACACACACACATGCATATGCAGTTCCCCAGTGTGCGTGTCTTAGGATTTTTATTACTGTGAAGAGACACCATGACCACAACTTTTTTTTTTATAAAATCTCTTTTTTACTTGTATTTTTTTAAGCAATCTTTTTATTTTACATACCAATCCCAGTTCCCTCTCCTCCCATCCTTCTGCTCTCCCAACCTTCCCCCACTCCTCCCCCTATCCACTCCTGAGAGAGGGGGAGGCTTCCCATAGGGAATGAACAAAATCTGTCACATCACTTGAGACAGGACCAAGACCCTCCCTCCTGTATCTAGACTGAGCAAGGTATCCCTCCATAGAGAATGGGCTCCAAAAAGCCAGTTAATGCACTGGGATAAATATTGATTCCATTGCCAGTGACTCCACAAATTGCCAAAGCCACACAACTGTCACTCACACTCAATGGGCCTAGTTTGGTCCTATGCAGGTTTTCCCCAGTTGTCAGTCTGGAGTCAGTGAGCTCCCACTAGCTTGGGTCAGCTGTTTCTGTACCATGACAACTCTCATAAAGTAAAACATTTAATTGGGGTATTGGGGTGGCTCACTTACAGTTTTAGAGGTTCAGTTTATTATCATGGCAGGGAGCATGGTGGCATGCAGGCTGACATGGTGCTGGAACTCAGAGTGCTACATCTTGCAGGCAACAGGAAGTTGATGAATGCCACACTGAGTGAAGCTTGAGGAAAAGACCACAAAGCCTGCCCCCACAGTGACACATTTCTTCCAGCAAGACCAGACCCACTCCAACAACGCCACACCTTCTAAGAGTGCCACTCCTTTGGGGGCCGTTTTTTTTTCAAACCACCACATGTGGTTATTCTTGAGAGAAATGAAATCAGCCTTTGTGTAGTTGTGTAGCCTTTCTGTAGTTGTGTAGACTTTGTGTAGTTGTGTGGTCTTTGTGTAGTTGCTCCACTCTTGGGTTAGGCGCTCTCAGATTTGTTCTGTGAACCATGAGCTAGTGAGTGGTACAGCATGTTTCCATTTACTTTGTATTCCCTTGCCAGGACTCTACCAACCTAGGAAGCCCTTTGAACTCAATGTCATGGCCAATATAGATGCACTGCTCCCCTCACTTTTTCTTTTTTCTTTTCTTTTCTTTTTTTTTAGGCTGTGTGATCTAGCCACCTTCTTAGTGCTTTTCACTCTTTTTTTTTTTTTTTTTTTGTTTTTTTTGTTTTTTTTGTTTTTCGAGACAGGGTTTCTCTGTGGTTTTGGAGCCTGTCCTGGAACTAGCTCTTGTAGACCAGGCTGGTCTCGAACTCACAGAGATCCGCCTGCCTCTGCCTCCCGAGTGCTGGGATTAAAGGCGTGCGCCACCACCGCCCGGCTGCTTTTCACTCTTGAATGCTCTCAGGAATGCAGAATTTCAGTCCCTTGCCCTCATTAATGTGTGAGAACCCTTATTTGAACAGCTGACTTTCTGGTTTTGCCAAAGACATAGGACCCTGGTCTTTTCATTTTGACTGTTAGTCAGTGTTGCAATTGAAAAATGAGGTGAGATGTTTCCACCTGGCATCAAAGAATGAACTTTCTTTTTACTTTCTGTCCCATGGAGGTGTTTCTCAGCTCAATTGTATGTACAAATTCTCAGCAAACTTGTATGTACAACAGCTTACTTGAGCAGTGGGCATAATTGTAAAGATCATGCACCCATTGGACATGATCTGAGGAATCAAGTCCTTTGTCTCAGATCTAAGAATTTCCTATCTTTTGCTAGAATCTGTGAAACAGTAATCATTAACCTATAAGTAGGGTAGACTCAAACTAGACTTGAAAGGTCTCTCTCTCTCTCTCTCTCTCTCTCTCTCTCTCTCTCTCTCTCTCTCTCTCTCTCTCTCTCTGTGTGTGTGTGTGTGTGTGTGTGTGTGAGTGTGAAGTGCTGCTGTAGGGTTTAGCCCTACCAGTTTTCTCTAGATTCTATTGCAGTATGTTCCTCCACTGCTGGCTCCTTGCCTTTATCATGGGAAATGGTAAGGGCTCCTTCTGACTGGGTTCTTTTAGCATGTAGTCTCTCTTTTTTGTTAAAGTACTGAGCACTTGTGAGCCATTTACTTGGGGTTGGGTGTTATAGCCTTGTCATTATGCAGACTTACTGCTTATAGGCCAGGGCATCTTAAATGTCATTAGGTTGACAATGCCTCACAGAGACTTACTTTATAGTAAGTGCTAAATAAGTGACTTTGAAGGAATGAATATATCAGTGAAGTTTTTTGTGATAAAGTAAAATTTTTAGATATTTTTTCATAGTATCAGTTAATACATTAAAAAAAACTCTGCTTTACATAGAATTATCCTAAATGGGAATGCAAAGAAATGCAATAATTTTGCATAATAATAAAACTTACTCTTAAATTAGAGAGGTAAGACTTAGAGTTCTATAAATTATTAAGAGAAGGAGTGTTGAGCACAGCTGGGAAATTGGCATTTTAGAGAATATGAACATTGAGAATAAGTCATCTTCCCATGATTTTGATCATCTAGGTCCTGAACCACAGATTGAAGAATTAGAATAGATGAATGAATGAACAGGAAAAAGTGACTTGGGTGTTGAAGATACATTACTTCAAGGGAAGTTAGATTCTAATTTTTATTATTAGAATGAATATTTTATCCTATTTTATTATTAGGCAAAATGGTTGGAACTTGTTGATTTGGTCAAGTTTGTGAACTTATTTTGGAGGATAGTTGGAAAATTTTTTAATTCTGTCCAAATTTGTATCAGTATATAAGGCCACAAACAGGAATGAGAAGACCAGAGGCAAAGTTGTGTACTTAAAATGTGCATTGCTGTGTGTACTTAGTTTTATCATTACAGTCATCCTCATTGTTACTCTGACACTCATGCCAGCACTTCTGGAAAATGTAGCTCACAGAGGCTAAAGTGTTTGAAGAAACCTTAGCAATCTTAGGAGAGGATTAATCTTCACTCTATCTGCCTCTCTGTTTGCTGGAACAGTCTACTTGGTGCACCAACCCTTGTCAGTGGGAAGTCTTGTCTTTATTTATCTGGGACCTCTTTGAGCATGCTTAGGATCATTAATAGCATCTGAGGATGTGAGATGTGGGGTGCTTTGCTAAATGATATTTTCTTTGACTGGGGTGATACTATGTTTGTTAGAGAGCGTCTAGAGTCGAGAAACTGGCTGGAAGCCCAGCTCCTCCTCCTCTTTCTCAAGAGCTGGAGCACCATGGCTGTAATCCAGCCTGCCCCACATTGTACTTTTGATGGGGTGCCTAGCTGAAAGGCAGATTCCAGATCTACCTTACCTTTTCACAAGAAATTTGTAAAGCTGAAATGGGTACTCAGTATGACAAGACTTCACACAATGCCTGTGTGTTACAATCCAAATAAATTCTCTGATGCATCTGATCCTGCCCTGCAGTCTCCTGAGCTCTTTTCTCAATTCTCCCCTCTAGGAAAGGGCCTGACTTTGGTGAAATGCACCTCTGGCAAATGCTATTTGAAATAACTCCTGTTCTTTTCCTCTTCTATGGTTTGCTTCACAACATTGGCTGCTTATTACCAATACACTATGAATTTGGCTTCATTTTGACTGTTCTGCCTAAGAAGCAGAAGGCCCCATGAGGGCAGAGAATTGACTTTCTCTTATTCCTATTGCCTCACTGGCACTTAATCTAGGTAGGTAGTAGGTGTTCAGTAAACTAGAAGTTTGGGGATATGTATGTAAATGACTTCTGGATGATCATACCTGCCATAGCTATCCTATGGCTGGTCCTTGTTTCTATCACAAGGTGGGATTGATACATAGCTAAATACGAGGGTCAAATAAATAGCATGTGATTTGGAGTGGAAGGTGTGTAGAAAGGCTGAGGGGTACCTACTATCATTTGGATGTTGAAGGTGGAAGGTGGTGATGGAGTTTCAGGGAGGCCAGGTATGCTGCTGCTTGTCTTTGAGCTGAATCACTATCATATCCACACTCTGCAGTGGGTGAGGCTTTCTAGAGAAATGTTAGTGTCTCTTTCTCAATTACATTTCAAGTCCTGCAATGGTAGCTGATGTTCACAGGGAGGGACCAGATGAGAGATTTTGAATTTGGTCACAGGTAGAAGAATTAATACTGAAGTAAGTGTGTCTTGGTGTGCTGAGGTAGCATGTAGTTGTTGAAGACAGACTGGAGGTTTGTGCAAATTGCAAAGAACTGTTGCAAGAGTGTGAAGAATAGGATACATCTCATCTCCAGCTTCTGTACTGTTGAAAGAAAAATTACCAGGAGTAGTAACATATATCATAATCCTAGCACTCAGAAGATAGAAGCAGACATATCTTTGAGTTTCACAGCCAGCCTGGTCCAAGTAGTGTGCTTAGAGACTCTTCTAAAACAAAACAACAAAAATTATACCTCTAAAGAAACGTCACAACATGAGCAACTCCCTTTGGAATTGTTCTGTAAAGCTATGTACAGTAAATGGCCAAGATGTGGGGGGCAAATATAAGGGAATTCTGCCCCCCAATCTACTTTCTTTCTTGGCCTTCTGATATGTTGCTTGTTTTTAGTTTCTTTACCTAAAAAAGAATGGAAACAACACCCATCTTTTATTTTGTTCATTAGTTGATCTAAAAAGTTTTTTTTTTTTCTCCCCAGAGTTGGGAAGACTGCTGATCCATTGAAATACAGTTCTTTAAGAATCTGCAATAAAATTAAAAGTAATGGGCCAAGAGAATGAGCTAGTATTTGGTAGATGAACTTTGGTGGGAATTGTCCTACTTATTTGTACCCTGGTCTGGTTTAATAAGATAACCTTTAATACACAGCCTTAACTAGGTGTGATGGCATACACCTCTAACCCAGGCATTTGAGAGGCAAAAATGAAAAGAAAAAATGATCCCTTTGAAGTTTAAGGTCAGTCTGGATTACAAAGCCCCTGTCTCAAAAAACTGAAACCAACCAACTAAAGAACAAAAACGAAGTGCCTTCTAGTCTGTGTGTCTACTGAAAGGAAGAGCCAAGGGATTACATATCAATGCTGACCTTATCCAAGCTGAGGGCCTTTTGTCACCAAGTTCTGCTTATCTTTGAATCTTGCTTTATGGTTCTTTGCATGCTTTTTGGTCAGAAGTAGCTGAAGGACCACTGCATGCTTTGTCTAAAATATAGTTTCTTAGTTCTGTCTGTTGGGAGATTCTAGCATTCTTCATTTGGGACAAGCTCTCAGGTTAGTCTGTAGCCATTTGTCTTTGGAAGAAGCTTAGTGTTTAAGGATCAAGAAGAACATGAGAACAGTGTTCTATATAGAATGTATTGTTGTTTCAAACACAGGAAGTCTTATACCTTTGGAATAAGGATTAGCTTGCCATCTCACAAATTCCTAAGATGAAACATCTGTTCAAGAGAAGCTGCATTGGGGCAAGTTATAAACCCTGTGTTCAGAGAGTAGGTTTAGCCAGTCTTGTAGGATCCTTACTGGCCTTTCATCATTGACATTTCTGAGTGGTCTTGGAAACTTTAAGAGACATTGAAGTTGTACAACTGATTAAATTGGAATCTATGGCTGAAGCCCTACATATCAGTGTTCTCCTTACCCTATGCAATGTCCATCTCACTTTCCAGATTTTCCTCCCCTCTCCCAGTGTTTCTTCCCTCTCCTCTAGTATTTCCTCTTCCCCTAAGTGTACCAAGCTAAACATAGTTGTTTTAAAGTTTTCACTTAATTATTTTACTATTGCAGGACATTACCTTATCTGGGATTATGTTCAATGGTATTTATGTGAGTGAAATTCTACCTGGTAGTAGCCTAGCCAGAATAGAGATCTGTTACTCTCTGGCTTCCTGACATTGTCATGTGTTGTACTGTACTGAATGTCACTTCTTCCCACATAGTTTTTCTTTCCCCTCGTGGGGTTGTGAGGAAGACTCAGACTATACCTAGAGTCCTATCTAGGTAAGGATATGCCAGGAGCCATATCTGCCTCATCTTTCATGAGCCAACACCAAGTCCGATGGTCAGCCTGTTGACGGAGGCTGGAAAGTGTTGCTTGATTGTTGGATAGGTATACATGCCCTGCCAAGCTTGGTGAACTTTTCTTGAAGTGACATTGATTTCATTTGGCAGATTCCTGACTTAGAAGGAAAAGATGGAGAACATGTTGGAATAGGAACTGGAATGTGTTTGTTTTCAGTTTCTCTATTGAGTGATATTTCCAATAGAATTTGACCTTTTGCTAACCATTGTGGTCCTAAAAGATTGCAGGAAGTAGCAATGATATTCAGGGATCTTGGTAGCTATATGCACCTCCAAGAGGCACCCAGCAAGTTTATTCTTTTTTTGCTCTTGTGGACTGCTGTCTGAAGGAAGAGAAGCTGTTTGTTCAGACACATCAGCTTACATATGTTTTCTCCTGCCAGATGTGACAGGGCTGGTGAAGGGTCCTGATTTCAAACTCTGCTCAGAGCCTCTTAGTCCAGTAACTGAGTCTGTATATTTTACTGGAGTTTCAAGAAAAGAGGCAGCTTACATTTTCCCTACTGAACACAGATTTCTTTCTAGCTGTTTGTTGATAGATCTCGAAGGATCTCCTAGAGTCTATATTTTACATGTATGCTGTGAGTCATATTGGTTATGACACCCCTTACCACATCTCCCATCACATCCTTGCACAGCCTCCTGTAGATCATGCTTTTTAAGACAGGGCCTTATACTGAGTAATAGGACTGGTGCAGGGACTGAATGTCACAATCAAAAGGATGAACAATTCAGATAATGGCAGAACTCATTGATAAAGAATTTTCTTAAGTGTTGCTTATAAAGGGTCATTTATTTTCTTGGGCTCTTGCCACAGACTGTGCAAGTCTTAGAATAAGCATAACTGAAAAATAATGACAGGAATATTTTCAAAATGGCAACTCATTTGTAAAATGGTGTGAAATAGCATCTTAAGACTTGTGGTAGCCAGGAGCTCTCTTATTCTGTATACTTTAACACAAAGCCTTCAGTGTTGTAGTCATAGGCAGGCCGTTATGGCTGGCTTTGTACCCCTGGTGTCAGGTCTAAATGAGTCAAACTATCCTGATTCTGTCAGTCTAGAATGTCAGACCTGTAGAACTGAGATGGAACTGTTAGAGTTATTCAGCCTGAGGTCCTTGGTTTTTTGGGTTCTTCTTTATGTGTAACTTAATGCTGGCTTCCTGGAACTTATTTATTTTCTGAATCAGCATAGGAAAAAAAACACTCTTTCCTGGCAGCACTTCACATGCTGGAGAGAGCCATTACTTCTTTCTATAGTTGTCCTAATGCTAGGCCAATGATGACTTCTTGAGCCATTTGGTATTAAGATCAGTTTATCAAGCCTTGTTCAATTAGTCCTCCTTTAGGGAAAGTTTGTGCAAGGAACTGTAATTGAAAGTTTGTGTATAAAATCCCACATGCATTGAAATCAGTTTTCTGTCTTGTGAGAATCCCACTGAAGGGTGTTGACTGAGAAAGACCATGTGAATGTGTGCCCCAAGCTAGGTTTCCGGGATGCAGCCCCAACCTTAGGGCTGTGATGTTTCATAATCAGCATTCCTGACTATACCTAGTTACCTGCTTCTTGAGATATTTTGAGGATTTTTACTGAATTGCTTAGGATAGTTCAGCACATATTATGAACACAAAAATCCATGTGCTGAGATAAAAGGTGTGTGCCAACAATAAACAAATCAGGCATGTTTATTCTTAATACTGTAAAACTGTGCTATTTAATTTCTGCTTGCCAGCTTAACTATAAAAAGATTGTCCAAGCTGTGCTGTAGACCTGGAAGGAGGGGTTATTGAAATATTTTAAACAATACTTTACATGGATGCACATTTAGGAATACTCTAAGAGAATACCTAAAAGTAGAAAGAACAAAAACATGTTGATTAAAAAGGTAAACATGAACATTTAGTATTTCTAGAAACTTCCTGGAAGCATGTATAGATTCTCTTATTACTAAGAATTGGGGGAAGATAAAGAATTTTGAGAGATGAGCAAGCACAGTAGAATAAGTTGTAGCTAGTGGCTAAGTTGTTCAGTTTTTTTCCCCCCCCGGAAACCGTATAAAATGGCAAAAAATCATAATCATTCCAGGGAATAAAAGTGGTGTCTTTTGCTCACTGTGAAAAGGCTGTTTGACAAATTCAGTGTTGTTACTTTATCAAAGAGGGAAGTTATTATTTTACACAAGAAAAAAATAGAGATAAGTGTAATATTAGGGGTATTTGTATAAAATCTTTGCGATATTTTTGTACTTTAAAGCATAATATATAAAAGCGAAGCTCCAAACAATAGTAATAGACCACAGTGCATGTGTGGTAAGTGAACTGTGCCAGGTGGTTTTCAGTTTTTCTAATGAAAGGCTCCAAGTGCAAGGGTATCAGTTCATATTTGTGAGTATCAGATGATGTTGGTCTATTTCCTTTTCCTTTTCTGCAACAAGCTCATGCTCTCATTGTTAAAAATGGGTAGGAGCTGGCCAGGTCCACAAGTGAGAAAGCTGTTCCTAGATGATCAGCTCTGATATTGAATGTGTGAGAACTGCTGCTAAATTCTAGAAGGCTTTTTATAAACCACCAACCCCTGCTTGACTGCATCTTCTGTGTCTAGATTTGGGGAATAACCTCAGCAGGTTTTCTCCTGCCCCAGCAAAGGTTCTTTGGTGAAAGATTACCTACTCAATGCCCAGTGATAGAATAGCTTATCCTCAATGCTTGCAGTTCTTTCCTGGGGTGAGAAGAGTCTTTATTAAGCACTAAGAACCCTGATTTTGAATGGATCTTTGGAACTTCACCTGGAATAAGACATTTCTTAGTGGTCTTTCCTAGAAATAGAGAAAGTAAGAAGAACTTTATCCCTTTTCTGCTTCTCAATAGTGCTGAGGAATACATGGTCTCATTCCCTTAAGCTGTTTTCAGTTGTGTGAAAGATTTTTTTTAAAAAAAATTATTTAGCATGTATATAGTGTTCTGGGCACCAGATCTCAGATCTCATTATAATGGGTGTGAGCCATCATGTCGTTGCTGGGAACTGAACTCAGGACCTCCAGAACAGCAGTCAGTTCTCTTAACCTCTGAGCCATCTCTCCAGCCTGAAAGATTTCAAGTTATTTTATGACAACTTAAGAATGGTGCATTTTATATGAACAACATGTAAAATGTTGTAGTTTAATATTTGACAAAACCAACTGTAAAAGATCCTTTATCACCAGAAAAACGTTTTTTTTTTTTTTTCTGCCAGTGTCATAGCTGGTCTACTACAAGTGGAAATAATATCTTTCCCTTCATCTTTAAGCTCTTTGCAATTAACCCTTTGAGGTTCCCTTGCTTTAAACATTATGTTATATTTACTGCATTTATGTTGATTTCTAGGCTACATACCACACGTGTGTACAAACTTTAGACATTCTGATGTGACATTGTCAACTACAAAGTTCCCATAATCTAGTTAACAGAAAAAAATAAGCTTACAAGGTTGTGTTGGACTGTATTTGTAGCTTGCCACAAGATGATTATCTGATAAATAAATGGACTTGTGAAAGATACAAATTGTGGCATAGAATTTATGTGAATTTTAAATGTGTTATTTCAAATTTTAAGTTTCTGGATTTAAACTTATGTTGTTGTCTGGATCAACAAGGCATTTTCACAGGTGAATAAAAACATGAGACGATTGAAATGAAGCAAGTGGTAGGTAGCACTTATATCAGGAAGGGAATTTCTACAAATCCACTTGTGTGGCCATTGTGAATGTTTAAAGTCCTGCATTATAGCTGACTGCTGCAAGGGGCTTCTCACAAATGGCATGCCATTGTTGCTTTGTTTCCATGAGCAAACTAGGTGTAGGCGTGAGTGTAGAATGCAGTTCTTGGTGCCCCAGCTTCACATTGGGCCTTTCATCTCTTCACTGTAAGGAAACCGTCTCTGGCATGCTCCCTAGAAGTGCCTTTTCAGGTGATGAATAGAGTTCAAGTGAAGAAAGGCTTTCCCTAGGTTGTTGACTGAACATGAACATTTACCAGGCTCACGGTAAAATGGTGCCGGATTTACTGAGCCATGCTAGTTGCAGCTGGTATATAGTTTAGTTGGCAAAAGCAGATATAACTGTAACTCAGATTCAGAGCTGAAGCACATTAACATCAAATGGAGGGAAATCATTTTTGGAGCACCATCAGTCAAATATGCATGTGAGCTGGCTTCTCGCGGCCATTAACATCACAGCCATGGCCCCCACATAGTAGGTTGAACTAAAGCATCACAGCTATAGCAGTAGAATGGATATTTTCTAATACTCTTGTCCATTTCATACAGACATGCTTTAACCTGGGCCGACTTGGGGTATTTTGTCACTCATTTTAAAAGTTAGATTTAAAGTCAACCTAATAGGACTATACTTCATATATCGGAATACTTAAATACGTAATATGTCAAAGCACTAAAGGAGAGCTTTCCCATTCTGTTTCCAAAGCAAAGGCATAAACAACCTTTTACTTGGCAGGGTCTTTACTATGTTTCTAAACGGCCAGCAAACACTGTTCTTAAAATAGGCCAATCTGTTTCATTGCATAGATCTATTAAAATCCTAGCTAAATTTTCTATCACGATGAGTTCATACTGGAACTTCATGACACTTTTAAATATCATATAGAAAATAAGAATAGTTCAAGTCTCTTGCCAACCCTTAGGTGGCTCCCTTAACTAAGATATGAGTTTCCCTGCTCCCCTATCCATCCTTCCTTTATCCCCAATCATCCCGTTTCCCCCAGTTCCCCTCATCCTCTCCTTCACACTTTTCTCTCCCCAACTGGAATGGCTACCATGTGCCCAGGGCAATGTCCCCAGTTAGTTCCTTGGGCACCTGAGGATAGGGAACCTGAAATGAACCTATCCTATAGTCATACTGATGAATATCTTGCATATCACCATAGAACCTTCATCTAGCGATGGATGGAGATAGAGACAGAGACCCACACTGGAGCACCGGACTGAGCTCCCAAGGTCCTAATGAGGAGCAGAAGGAGGGAGAACATGAACAAGGAAGTCAGGACCACGAGGGGTGCACCCACCCACTGAGACAGTGGGGCCGATCTATTGGGAGCTCACCAAGGCCAGCTGGACTGTGACTGAAAAAGCATGGGATAAAACCGGGCTCTCTGAACATGGCGGACAATGAGAGCTGACGAGAGGCCAAGGACAATGGGACGGGGTTTTGATCCTACTTCATGTTCTGGCTTTGTGGGAGCCTAGACAGTTTGGATGTTCACCTTGCTAGACCTGGATGGAGGGGGGAGGACCTTGGACTTTCCACAGGGCAGGGAACCCTGACTGATCTTGGGACTGGAGAGGGAGGAGAAGAGGAGTGGGGGGAGGGTGAGAGAGGCGGGAGGAGGGGGAGGGAAATGGGAGGTGGGGAGGAAGCGGAAAATTTTTTTTTCAATAAAAAAAATAAAAAAAAAGAAAATAAGAATAATAAATCTCCCGGATTACTTATAACTGTTGGTCTTTGTTCACAAAAACAATTTTCAAACTAAGTGTTTTACTTTTCTGTTGCCGAGACAAAATACTCAGTTAAAAATAGCTTAAGATTTGGTATGTTTTGTCTTGTAATGGTGATACAGTCTATAATAGTGGGGGAAGACATGGCAGAAGAAGCAGGACGCTGGCTGGTCACATCGCATCTGCCCTCAGGAAGCACAGAGCAATGAATGTTGTTCAGCCCCACTTTTCTACTTACAAATTGTAGGACTCCAGCCAGGTGATGGTACCATACCTAATAGATGGGTCTTCCCACTGAATTAACAAAATTAAATTCTCTGTAGTGTGAATTCTAATTGGTCTTAATAATAAAATCCTGGAGTCAGATATTAGGGGTTGAAAGCTGAAAGAGCAGAGAAGCAGAACAGACAACCACCAGTTCTTATCTCTACAAAGTATTCAGACCAAATGGGGTATCTTCAGACTGAATGCCTTGAGCTCCTGTCTCCTCTCACTTTATATTCCTCTCTCCACCCAGCCGTATCCTTTCCTGTCTCCACCTCCCTAGTGCTGGTATAAAGGCATGTGACTCCTAAGTACTAGGATTAAAGGTGTAAGCCACCACTGCCTGATTCTGTTTCTCTTTGAGACTAGGTCAATTTAATGTAGCCCAGGGTGGCCTTGAACCCACAGAGATCCGTCTGCCTCTTCTTCCCAAGTGTTGGAATTAAAGGTACATTCCACCACTGTCTGGCCTCTATGGATACTTAGTGCCTAGCTCTGTGCTCTGATCTTCAGGCAAGCTTTGTTAGATCACAAGCAAAGTTTCACCACATTTCCCCCTTTTTTTGTCTAAAATAAAAAAAAGATTAGAATTAATATAAGAAAAACTATATACCATAAGTACAATAACTATATACAATATATATGTAATTCATGCACCAACAATATCTAGTTCATTTGCATTTGACAAATTCAGAGAAAATATCCCATGATCTTTCCTATTTTGCTGAGTCCAAAGTCTTGTACCTAATTCACTTTCTATCCTATATTGCATTACCATCCCATACTATCTTTTTATGTCTCTCAATCTTATACATTTTACATTTCTTTAGTGAATTTCTTTTCTGAGTCTGGTAATCATAGTTTTCCAGACCCACAAAGAGAAAGCTGCATGGTCCCTCTCATCTGTGTTTCTTAATTCTTTCTGTTCTTTCTCTCAAGACGCTCACTTCCTGAGCCTTTGAAGGAGGGGTTCATATAAATGTTACATCCAATTATTTGTGAGTCTGCATTAACATTACTCATTGCAATAGGTTTCCTCAACCAAAGTTAAGAGCAGCACAAATCTATGGATATAAACATTTAGAAAGTGGTTTGATGACATAACCATTTAGTGCAATTGTAAGATTACTTCTATGCTATTCCTAAATTTAATTTTTTTCTTTCTATCTTTCAGTCCTGTGATTGAACTTAAAGATTCACATGTACTAGGCAAAGTGCTGTACCACTGAGCTGTATACATTCCTACTCCTTTGTAGAATCTTAAGCTATGTGTTAAAGCGTATTAAACAGTAGTGAACCACACACACTATATTATAGTTCATTTTATTAATGCATATCTTATAAAACAACTGTGTGTGGGGGAAACTGACCAAAGTATGAACTGAGTGTCCTGCAAAATCAAATTTCTCATACCCAGATGGTCTTTTGTGGTGCTATCCTGCTACATTAGCCTCATCTCCATGGCAACCTAAGTGTAGCACATTTTGTCACTTGATGCTTTCTTGCAGAGCTTCTCACAGGGTTATCTATCTCTCTGTGTATATTTCCTTCATAGAAATAAGTACTAGAACCTGTCCAATCATTCACGTAGAAAATTGCCCATTGCCTAGGAAATAGCTGTATGGGCAGGAAGCAGGAAATATGGCTCCAGAGAACTTTGCAAGAGAGAGATTTATAAATAATAGTTCAAGTGATAGAGTGCTCAGAGGCAAAAGTTTTTGGAATACCTGAGGTGTCCACAATCTTACAGGTTGTGATGTATCCACATAGCCATTTTAACCTTCCTGCTAAAGCTGTATTAATATAGCCTTCAACATTGCCACTTGGTGTTTATCAAGCATGATAAAATAGCTCATATCTTTTATCTTTCGCTTAATAAAATGTCTCTACTGACTAAGGCTTAGTAGTTCAGGGATCTGATTTTCTAGAGCAAAAATGCTTATATGTGATAGACATAAAAATAATCAGGGAGATAGTGTTTGTCATGACAGCTGAGGCCTGAGTTCAATCCCCAGAACTTATCAAGAACAAAGACAAACAGGTGTAGTGGCATATGCTTACAATCTCAGTGAAGGTGGAAACCAATGATTCTTAGGAATCATTGTCCACCCAGTCGAGTCTAACCAGCAAGCTCCAGGCCAATGAAAGATACAATTTTAAGAAACAAGGCGGTCAGCAACTGAGGGACAGCAGCTGAGGTTGACCTGAGTTCTGTGTGCATCAGCGTGTGCACCCCCCCCCACACCCACACATACACCTATAGATTCTCTTTGCTAAGGTCACAGTAAGAACACCCCTCCTCCAATTTGATTGTGAAATGCTATTTGCTTTGGATCACTTTTTCTGCTTTTTAATTAGAGAATTAAAATTATCTTTAATTTTTTTCTGTGTGGTTTGGGAATAGTTAATTAATGATTCCTGAAATGCTATAGACGGAGTTGCCTCATCTCCTAAAAGTTTTATGTTTGGGGAGTTTTTAAGTAGAAATAGCCTCCCCCTCACATTACACAAGAAGAGAGAGGGTGCAGTATCTGTGTAGGGATGATGTGCTCTAGGACCTGAGTTTTGTTAGACTTATATAAATGTTCCTCAGTTCAGTCATTTGATAATATAGCACAAGAGATGAAGTCCGTTGCCTCTTTTTACACTAATGGGAGGTGGCAGCTGTGGAATTTGAACACAGGCCAACTGTGACTCTGGAGAGTATCAGTAGTGTCTGGATTGGACGTGTGACTTGCATACAATGCTGATCCTGTAGAGAGGGCGTAGAGGAGGGTCTAAGTGCAACCTTGCCATATACTTGGCCCTTATGTGCTGATAAAGACAAAAGATCAACCTGGAGAGAAGAATCTGAAGAACAGAGATTCCAAAAAAGAGAAAGGATGTTGAGCAAGTGTAATAGCATTCCAAGTGTTCCCAGATTTGATAAACCCTTTTATATTTTAGAAACGTAACAGGGAGGAGTTGGGTATGTCCTGCATGAAACAGGCCTGAGGTGGGGAGAGCCCTCATGTGAATATTTAAGCAAACTTTTAAGAAAGGTTACCAAGCAAAAATGCTTGCAGACTAGATCCAGGCACTATTCATTAACACCTAAAAGATTTTTCATGTATCTTACAAAGTATAGTGCTATTTATTTTTTATCGTGGAAGAAGAAATATATTTAAAAGCAAATGTACCTTATAGGTTGAAAGAAACTGGAGACAAGGTGGTGCCTGTAGATTGCTTTTGTGTGTGTGTGTGTTAAAATAAAAACAACCATCTGAGGTGTATAGTTTGGTGGCATTAGGTATGTCTCGTTATTGTGCAGCTATCGCTACTGTCATCTCTAGAACATTTCTTTCCTTCCTAGAGAAGCCAGGAACACCTAGTCTGTCTTCTACCTTAGCTGTTTATAGGCACCAGACTGTTCACTCTGTTAGAGAATTGTGGAAGGCAGAAGACACAGGGCGAGTATTTTTTTGGCCAAAGCATTTAAGGTTTTGTTCTTCAGGTTGTTCTTGTGCTCCACAGGACCCTAAGGCTTGCCTGGTTGGGCAGCTTCCTTGATGAGGTTGAGGCACATTTCCTCATACCAGTGTCTCAGAGAAGGTGAGGACCATGCTATGATGGAGGAAGGTCATTGGTTAAATAATAAAGAAACTGCCTAGGCCCATTTATAGGCCAGCCCTTAGGTGAGTGGAGTAAACAGAACAGAATGCTGGGAGAAAGAAGCCGAGTGAGGAGTCGCCATGATTCTCCCACTCCAGACAGAGGCAGGTTAAGATCTTTCCTGGTAAGCCAGCTCATGGTACTACACAGAATATTAGAAATGGGTTAGATCAATATGTAAGAGCTAGCCAATAAGAGGCTAGAGCTAATGGGCCAGGCAGTGATTAAAAGAATACAGTTTCCGTGTAATTATTTCGGGGCATAAGCTAGCCATGTGGGCGGCCGGGTGCCGGGGACGCAGCCCCGCAGCGCTTATTACAACAGAGTGGCACCCAACCTGCTAATGAACTCCACGTAAAACCTGAGAGGACTTAAAAAGGACACAGAGACAATTTAAGACAGCTTTTTGCTGTTTGTGGGTTGCGTGCGGCAAAGAAATTGCCCTGACTCAGCAACAGGAAAAAACTGGCTGTTTTAAAATGCCGGCTTTCTGGGCTGTGCCGCCATCGCGATCTCTGTCTGGCTCCTGCGGGAGACAGAGCTTTTGAATGGAGCATTTGGAGTAAAGTGCTATGATTTGTTTGATGGCAACTAGACTCACTGTGTGCCTAAAAGGAAGTCATTTTGTGCTGCGGCTCAGAGGCACAAGCAGCTCCACCATGCTACTGGTACAATGTACAAGAATCAGAGGCACGAGCGGCTCCGCCATGTTGGACTGGGTGGGGCAAGCAGGCAGTACCTGTTTTTGACCTAGGAATGTCACAGCTTAGATTCTTAAGCGCTTAGCGATTTAAAAGCACAAAACAAAGTGCTCCTGGATAGTAAAAAAATTACAGATTCACAATAGAACTGATTCAGACACTGTTGAATGAATGTATGTAGGCTTGAGACATAAAAATTTTTTTTTAAATAATAAAGTTAATGTCTTAAAAAAAGGGTAAAGTCTTTAAAGAGACAGAGTACAGATAGTTATAGATTAAAAAAAATAAAAAAAAAATAAGCCACGTAAAAATGGAAAATTCACAGAGAGTCTGGATTCTTTGTATTATTGTGTTTTCTTTAAAATTTTTGACTGTGAAGGAGCTAACTACAGAGAGACATTTCATTATATGGGCTGCCAAGCTAAACCAAAATGGATACAAGGGTATTATGATTTCAGAATATGGGTCTAAGGATATGATGCTTTGGAGAGGGTCTTCTTTTGTTTTCACAGAGGATGAGACTCTGTGGATTGCGTCTATACCAATATGGTATGATAGACCACGCCCTCCTGAAAGGTTGCTGTGAACACCTTCAAAAAATTACTTCACTCAACTGCCGACTGAGATGACCCTGACACACAGGTTACACCATAAAAGATCTAAATACAGCGCCCCCATTCAGCAGAAAGCAGTTTGGAGAGAAAAACTGCGCCCATGTTCCCAAATATGGTTTATAAATGTTCTTTTACATTTAAAGGGGGATATGATATAGGTATGAATAATTTGCATTGATATAGATTTTAAGGTCAATTTTGTTAATGTATATGTATTTCTGATCTTGATTAAGGTATTGTGATTGTGTAGTTCATTTAAAAATGTAATGTATAATTAGGAAATATAGGTTGCTAATGGATAATCATAAATAATAGTCAAGCTTGTAGTCACGTTAGTTAGATTTTCTAGATATATAGAGATATATTTCAGATAAGCATTCTTCATATCTTTCAAAGGCTACAGAATATGGCATTTAAGTGTTTTAATAACTTAGGGCTTTTCATGATAATGAGACACGTCTGCTCCTGGCAGCACCAATCTACTTCAAGAGGAAGATGGGCATCAAAGAGGATCCTTATGGAGTTTGATAGCCACTTGGGCAAGAAACTGTTCTTGCCTGGACTGTTACATAAACTGGACACAGAGAACCCGCAGAAAGAGGACTGCTAAACTTGCCTAAAGGTGAGATGGTTTTTCAGGGTTCCTGACTCATAAAAGAGTCTACGAGACATTCTGCAGGACACAGCAGAAAGTGACTGAACTGTCTTTGGAATTTTCCTGCTTCATGAAAATGTCTGCTGAAAACTATGGGCCTGTAGGCTGAAGACAGATGCCCCAACGGTACAGAGAAACTTTGGGTGACTGTCCAGGCAGCGAGATGTCTCTGTCATTTCTAGAGTTTAAAGTATCTTACTTCTTGTTTACTTAGGTAATATTATATCCTTCTGGAGTCTTTGATGGAGTTAAAAAATGGATAGATAGTTATAGTTTTCCTTAGTTATGATAAAATAGATATAAATATTATAACTGTAATTCTTGCTTGATAACTGTTTTGCTATGTGGAATCTTACTATGTTAAAATGAAAGCCTTTCTTTTTTGTTTAAACAGAAAAAGGGGAAATGATGGAGGAAGGTCATTGGTTAAATAATAAAGAAACTGCCTAGGCCCATTTATAGGCCAGCCCTTAGGTGGGTGGAGTAAACAGAACAGAATGCTGGGAGAAAGAAGCTGAGTGAGGAGTCGCCATGATTCTCCCACTCCAGACAGAGGCAGGTTAAGATCTTTCCTGGTAAGCCAGCTCATGGTACTACACAGAATATTAGAAATGGGTTAGATCAATATGTAAGAGCTAGCCAATAAGAGGCTGGAACTAATGGGCCAGGCAGTGATTAAAAGAATACAGTTTCCGTGTTATTATTTCGGGGCATAAGCTAGTCGTGCGGGCAGCCGGGTGGCGGAACACAGCCCCGCCACTCTTATTACAACAATGCTATTTTTAAAATTCCCCTTGGAACCTACCTCCAGGAGATACGAGTTTGTAACTCAAGTGGGAATGGGCTTTGTATTTCCACACACATTGATGATTTCAAAAACACACTATATGTCTCTAACTGTACCTTTTACCATAAATACAATGTGGTATTTGCTTGTTATTTTGTCAACATTCTGGATTGCAGTAGTAGTGATTGCATAGATGCTGTTTTTGGTTGGTTCTTGCTTTTTGCTGAATGCTAGTTCTGGAGGAACAGTGAGGAAAAACAGCAGACAAGGTTACCATGCAAAGGACTCTTGGCACCTTGGTGTTTTTCTTTTTTTAAAATTGTTTCTTTTCTCTAAAATATCTATTGTGGTACTTAGAAAGTAGGGTTTTTGTGCTTTGATTCACAGAGTGATTAGCTTTGAAATCATTTGGTTATGTGTGTCACAGATCTGCCTTATTCCATACACCTATAAAAAACTTTTTAAGTGTTATTTTACTAAAAAATAACTTTCTTACAGTGCAATTGTAATTTTTGTAAGAATTTTGTTTTAGGGACTGGGGATATTGCTTAGTTAGTAGAGTACATTTGTCCAGCATTCACAAAAGCCTTGGATTCAATCATAATCACCACATAAAACCAGTGTGATCATGTAATCTCAGCACTTAGGAGGTGGAGGCAAGAAAATCAGAAGTTCAAGGCCATTTTTAGCTTCGTAGCAAGTTCAAGGCCAGCCTAAGTATTTGAGAAATTATCTTTAAAAATGTTTTAAAATTGACTTGCAGTTAGTAAACTTTTATTGTTTAACTAGGGGAATGGACAGAAAGAACAGGCTATGTCAAACCTTAAAAATAAAACATATGATCAACAGTAATTTTATTTTACTTTTTGTTGAGTGGTTAGGCGTGTTTTGATACTGGGTAGTCTGGTCTGGCCTTGAATTTTCTCTGTTGCCCAGGCTTTCTGTGAATTCATAATCATTCTTCTTAACTTTCCCATGTACTAGGATAGCAAGTGTGTGTTGCTATGCTCACTGGAACAGTGAATTCTTAATACTCTTTTTATTATGCAAGCTCATTATTTTCAAGTACAGATGAAATGATTATGAAAATGGTAAAGAATACCAATAATTAAATGGTTAATGTAGTTACTCTGTGATGTGTTTATTTCAACTGGTAAGAAATGCTATAAGCTTTCAGTAGATAAAATGCAAAATGACATGAAAGATGATTCAGAGATAGTGTATTTCACTAACAAACACATGAAGTTTTTTATCTTCCTAATTAATCACTTTCATTTTCTTTTGTTGGTAATGTTTCTTTGCACATATAGTTACCAATTTTCATGATAATGCATTTCAAAATCTTCATATTAATGTAATATTTTGACAGTATTAATGACCATCATCATCTTGTTAGGTTTTTAACTTTAATTAAATTAACAGGGTTTATTCCTTTCTGGATAATATTAAGGTTTGTAAGGTTTTTTGGCTAGATACTGCCCCCTTCCACTGAAAAAACAAGAACTAAAACAGAAATCATGAAATACAGAAGGGTGGCTGTGTTGACTTGGATTTTAGAGAGGAGGAAGGCCTGATGATTTCAACTTCAAGAGTCCTAAGTCCTTGTCCTTCTGCTGGCTCCTGTGCTGGGTTGATATAGAAGACAATCATAGCCCTTATTTAGTGAAGAAAGTCTTTAGGAAATATTTTTCTATCTCTTGAGTATTACAGACTAGGAGCATGAAGATTTGGAGTAAACTGTGAGAGAGACCTGCCACATTACATGGGAAAGAGTCTCAGTTGTAGCCCAAACAGGAAATTTATGACTGCCTTTGTGTTTATTAGTCACTTCAGCATCTGGTATGTTACTTAGCTTTTCTCAGCATCATCTCCAGTGTCCTCTTTCTTTGTTATAGTTCAGAAAAAAACAAGGGGCCTGTTTGTAATGGATGTGACATTGTTTCTTGGGATGTTGTGGCCTATTTTATAAGCTAAGGGATGTAGAGTACTTACAGCCAGGACAGTCTAAATGCTTCTTTTATTTTGTAGCTTCTTTGGGAATTAGCTGCTTTTGTGAAGGAAACATGTATGCATTGATTTTTTTTTTTTGTTTGTTTGTTTGAGATGGAATCTCATGTAGCCTAAGGCGGCCTGGAACTCTCCTTGAGACTTAGAATGACCTGGTACTCTTGACCTTCTTGCCTTCATCTCTGGAATACTAGGGTTATAGGAGTGTGCCACTGTGTGTAGTTATGATGCCAGGACAGCAATTCTTATTTAATGAATGTATGCTAAAAATCAGTTTTAAGAAGAGTGTGTATAGCTGCAGTTGTGGAGACTATCCTGCCAAAGCAGGGGATTCTGCCCCAGTTGGGGCTGAGGAGATACACTATGGTTCCTGTTTCCTCTCGATGATTTTCCTCTTGAGCAGTTGAGACGGTCAGGGTCCCTCATTGCTTGATCAAGAAAAGTGAGACTTGACCTTTAAATCTGGATAAATGTTTCCAGTTTGTAGGTGTTTAGTGAAAACATGAGCCCATTGTACTGATTGCTAAGGATTAACTAAAATTGGTCCCTTTTTTGGGGGTGAGGTGTTGTTCATCTTATGTCACTACAAAATATGTGATATTATAATGACTTTTGTAATTCTTTCTGGGAAAAACTGTTAAATACTAGCCAGTGATTTTGAAAAAGATGTTTTTAAAAACATTTAAAGATAGAGAACAGAATTCTGTAGTAACTTGAGAAAAAGAAAAGGTTTGATATCTTCATCTTCCCTGTTTGAATTTCACTTTCTCTTTCCTGTCTGTGCAGAAGCTCTTTGCTGAAAGAAGGTTTAACCAAAACTGAGTCATAGGTTTCACTTCCGAAAACACATGTATAACTGTCTTTCAGCACTTTTTCATCATGTCTTCTACCTCAACAGGGTTCCAGGATTACAATTACTGAATTGTGAATTCCACGACTGGCTGTCTCAGCACCTGTCCTGAAATCAAATCCTCCCAAAACTTTCCTTAATGCTATTATTAATAGGAAATGGAGTGGACTGGGGAAGGGTGTGGCAGATGTAAGAATCTCATAGAGGCTGGAGTTCTTGTAAGAAAAACAAGAGGGAGGGTAGAGACAGGGAGAAAAAGGGCCTGTGATGACAGATTGAAATGATGCTATTACAAGCTAGGGGAGGCAGGAAAGGTCATTCTTTGGGGCTTTCAAAGAAAGCACATACCTTGACATTGGACTTCTGATTTCAGATCTGAGAGAGAAGACATTTTTGTTGTCTAAACACCCAGTCTAAGAGATTTGTGGTATAGGCCCTGGGGAATATCATACTTCTGAAAACATTCACACTCCAATCATGACCTGGGACAGTTTACATGAGGGTGGGAGAGAAATGTTGCACCAGTGTCAAATGCCAACATATTTCTATCTTTTGGTGAAAGGCTTCTAAGAATAAGCCATTATAGCAAGTATGATGTATAGCATCACATTCTTTATGTCACAAACAGCTGTTTCTTGAGAAAAATTTTTTTTTGTATTCTCTTGAAATACACGGTATAGAAAGGTTGCTTGTGAGTGCGTGGTTCAAGTTGGCCCGACCCCACATAACCTCTGAGGTTTTATTATGGTTCATCTTAAGTTTATTCTTAAATTAAAAAAGAAAAAGGAAACATAAGTGTATAGAAGGTAAAGAGAGTATAGTCAGCTGTGAAATACTAATATTAGGCTCTTTATGACTGTGTTTAGGTGTCTCATCACTGTACTGTAAAGAATAGCCATTGAATGGCTTAAGATATGATGTGTGAAGGAAAAAATATACAGATTTGCAAGGAAGCTCTTAAACCAATCACTCTACAGTGCCCAAGCCAAGTGTTGGCCTCACTTGGGATTCTAGATGCAGGTGATTTCAGTGTTTAATAAGTTAATGTACTCAAGGAATTGAGGTCTAATGACCAGTTAGGAATTTGAGTTAGAGAGGAGCTCATGGGTTAAAGGATACAGAGGTTGACTGTCTTTATTATCTCTGGTCTTTTTGGCTCCTGTCTCTTAATGGTTTTCTGTGTCTCTGTTGCCATCTTCTGTTTGTCCCTAATCAAGAAGGGATGATTGTTCAGCAAAAATTCTCATCTCACACTGTACCCTGGACTGGCTGCCTCAAACTCTGCTTAATCCTCCTGTCTCAGCCTCCTGAGGGTTGGAATTAAAGGAGCACACCATACACTTGTAACTATAATTTTTTTCTTTCTTCAGCACACAAACATATTAATATGATTGCTCACGACACTATTGATTCTGAAAATTGGATAATTTGAGGGGTTTTTTTGGTATCTTATCATTTGAGAATTTCATTCATGAATACAATGTTCTGTTCTAAACCTTCCTATTTTCTCCTCTACTAATTGAAAGTATAATTTCAACGTAAGAATTTGAATATGTTTAACTTTTACTTCATCTTCCCTCTGCTCAGCTATGGTGAGAGCTGTTCTATTTGTTATAAGACTTTATTGAGGGACAGAGTCACTTCTGATCCTTTCATATATATGAACATTAAAATCACAGAATCAAGATTTAGAAATTTCTTTAAGTTGGATGAGTGGATGGGGATCTCTGCCATGATATTGACGTCAGTGAGTTTAATCATGTTTAGTTCAAGAGGAAAGCCAGCTGTGAACTTTGCTTAGATAATGATGTTCCTTTATTACCCAATGAGAAGAGTTTCCTTGGTAGAAAAGAAGTTTCCAGATTTTTTTGTTTTTATTTTGTTTTGTTTTCCTGCCAGGACCACTTCTGGAAGTTATTCTGGACTTATACTGTGAGACTGCATCTTACAACAGAGAATGATGGGTGTTTAAAAACCCTGGAAACTAGTTGTCATATGACATGGGAATCTCAGCCCACCTGGAATATTTGAGCTGGGGCACACAGGGCTCCTTAGAGAACCAGCTAGAGCAAATGGATGGAAGTTGCTGAGGAAGGACTTCTTGAGATTCACATTTATTAAACAGAAATCAGGCTCCTAATGGAGCAGTTCTTTACTGGAATGGCCCAGAGATAGCAATGCTTTGTAGTAGATTGCTGTAAAGTGGAAGACAATACACTAGGTTGCTCCAAGGCTTCTTCTGGTCTTATAAAGCTTTTGAAGCATCTAGATCAAGAAGCATGGTGGTTCTAAGAATGCCATGTAGTTCTTAGAGCAGTGGCCCTCCACACTCTAGGCTAGATCTTTGTCTAGACTTTGTGGAGTCTCTTGGTACCTTTATATACCTAATTTGTCTATAAAGTCAGTTACAGTACTATAAATAGATAAAGCTGATTTCTCAAAATTTTTAGTTAAATTATAGGGCACTACTGGTAGAGCTTGGCCACTTATACCCTGCCTTTTTAGTAGAGTTACCTGCAATCTTATATTGATGTCTTCCTCCCAGTATGTCTTTTTCCTCAACATTGGTGTTCATTTCATGGCTTTTTTGTTTGAGGTCTTTGGAACCCGTTTTTAAGCACTCCTTGAGACCCATACACATGGTGGCCTGACCACAGGTGGCCAGTATCTGTTGACTTCCTGATTTTCCCCCAGCCGTATGGCAGACCCAAGAATTTCTTGCATCCCATTGTTAAAGTCGTTTTGGTCTCTACGATAGGGTAGTTACAACTTCTGCTTTCCTATACTCTGTTGTGCCTCTTTGCTGCCAAAGTAGGTTCCAAGGAACAACAACTGGACTGGGGGCTCTTGAAACTTATAGCTGTTACTTGTTACTGTCATAAAGTCTGACTGCTTTATTTCTATTAGTAGCATTTGAGCTTACCTTCTTACTATTTTTGTTACAATCATGTTTTAAAACTGACTTTGATGTCCTGTTTACCAATCCCTTGAGCACACTGGTCAACCTCACATAAAATCAGATGTTTTCCCTGCCCCCCTTTAATTTTTCCATCTAGCCTTAAGTTCTAATAAGAACAGCTGTTGTGAACCGGGCACTTGATGACTCTTCTGTAAATAAAGCTGGGATCCTAACTAGTGGCAATTGTTTGTCTCTGGGAATCTGGAAAGCTACTTTGAATCAAGCCCATAGCAAATGCACAGGAGCTAAGGTTTTCTCTGATTGTTTGGTATCTGTTTAACACCTTTTAGTCTCTAATCACATGTCATATCTAATCATACAAGAAGAAGTGGGATTGTGGAATTAAATACCATATGGACTAGCAAGTCAAGGAATATTTTGGGCTATTATTTAGCTGGGCAGATGTAGTCAGACTCAATTGGCAGTGGTCATGTGGCTTTGAAGAGCTGGTGAGTTTGTTAGCTGAATTTGGACAGAGCTATATTGTCTAACTGACAACAGTAGAGATTAAATATCTTGGGCACAGGGTGGGGTGGGTTAGGAGGAAAACAAGAAGACACTTGCTAGATGTGAAGCTGTAAATAGGAATTGGTTAGCCAAGAAATTTACTAAACCTTTTTCTTCATACCAGTTTAAAGCCATCACAATGAAAACCTTTTGAGGTTGAATTACCTTGGATTATGTGACTGCTTAATGAAAATGACAGCCAAACTCTTCAACATCTTCCTGATAGAGTCTTCTTATTAACGTTTTCCTTTTCTACCGTGTTGGTGATCTTTCCTCT
Source organism: Chionomys nivalis (assembly GCF_950005125.1). NCBI lineage: Eukaryota > Metazoa > Chordata > Mammalia > Rodentia > Cricetidae > Chionomys > Chionomys nivalis. The sequence continues at coordinate 32,095,503 of NC_080098.1, forward strand.
CTTCTCCCCTGCTAATCCACCTCCTGGGCTTATTCTTAGCTTCTGTATACAGAGGTGTCAGTAAAATAGGCTGTTTTTAGAAATATCTTTCATGTCTCTTAAGGATCGAAACAAAGAAGAAATCCACTAGGAAACACATAAACAGTGAAAGATACCCGAGAACTTGGAGGGTTTCCTCCATTCCCTCTGGCTTCATGATAATTTCCTTTTCCTTAGATGTAAAAGCTTTCCTCATCTCTGTAAGTTAGAATTGTAAACAGAGGCAGTGCTTTTGTGTCTTGACCAATAGCCAGGAAGGATAGAGTTAGACAGAATGATCAAACCAAGGACTTGGATGAGGAGGGGCAGAGTCAAGAGAGCCGAGAACAGCCCCTAAGAAATAACATGCCGGCAGACTAGTAAAGCTTATTGTGAGTGTATTTTATGACCACAGAGTTCCCTCTCTTTTTACCCTGCTCCCAGTGTTCTTGAAGAGTAGTAAGTGCCATACTTGGGATCATACATTTGCCCAAACTAATGGAGCCTTGTATTAGTCTTCCATTCTGATAAAATACCTGAGAGAAATCAACTTAAATGAGAAATTCTTTAATGCATGGTTTCAGGCCATGATTAATTGTCTTATTTGATTTAAGATCTATGACTTGGCAGTATACTATCACATAACTATTTGTCAAGGGAAAGCTGTGTACCTCACAAGAAAGCCAGCAAACAAACAAAACAGAAGAGGCCTATATATTCTCTAAGGCCATGCCTCTAGTGATCTTCTCCAATTAGGCTATACTTCTGAAAGTTCTTACCACCTCCCAATAACACTTCAAGCTTGAGACAAAGCCTTCAATACAGGAAGTTTTGGAGAACATTAAGAAAACTCTTACACATTTATTGTGGTTTTGTGATCCCTTGTTGTATGACTTTCCTTATCCCCCGTAGGGCACTGATGACAGATCAAAGAATTGATACCATTCAAGTCTGTCTTAGTAAACTAGTGAGTTTCTTAGAAATATGTACAGGAGCATGTATGCCCAAGGGTACCTACATCCAAGAAAGCCTACCCCAGCATTGGTGACAGCATGTAAAAGTTGACTTCTGGAGATGCTGCATCACTTTTGAAAAGTTTGCTGCAATACTGGTGGGAAGAGTCTCTTCTCTGTTTATACAGCCCTGGGGAGGGACCTTTTGAATCTTGTAACTTTCAGGATCTTTTTTTGTTCAAGTGATTATCACAAATGTATTTTCATTCATAGATATGAGCTTTATAAGTTCATCAACTTCTTGAATCTTATGAGCCTCTCTCCTCCTCCAGTTGTGTGTGGGGGTTCTGTTTCAGTTAGGAAGAAATAGGCTACACAATGTCCCTGATATAAACTACAGGAGTGGGATAATAAGTTTGTCAGTGTAGATTCATCATTTGTACAAATGAGATTTCTATATAGGCACAAGGTGAGTATAAGCAATCTGTGTACTTGGAAGTAAATTTTACTATGTATTTTAAAACTACTCTAAAAATAAAGTATATTTATAAAGAGAAACCCAACCATATTGCTAGCCAGATAAAATCTGTGTGGATGTGGCCAGTGTGTTCTGGATTCTCTGTTGACATTCGCGTATGTAAATTATTCACAATTTGAACCCGACCCTAACTAATGGAGAAGTTAATCACAGTATCAGTTGCTTCAGGATTACTCCAGGCCAAGATGCTTTTCTCTTGGCTTCTTACTTTACAGGTCAGGTGACTTCCATTGTCACAGTGCCAGCTACAGCAGTATTTACTATTCTGAGAGCAAGGCTAGCTGAGGCAGATATGAAACTAGAACTCTCAGCTTTCCTCGTGGTGCCAGGGATAAATTGCTAGCCAGATTTTATTATTTTAAGCAGATGAGCCAGTCTTTGGCTCCACTTGCTCCTGCCATAGCAATAATTGCTTCAGATCCTTATAGAGCCATCTTGACTTAGACAGCTCAGGGATGTCTGAGAATTTGTATGTTCTCATGTTCAACAAGTTCTTACATAGAGGGTGGTTGGTCTCTAGTCCCTTCATGGGTACACTGACTGGGTTGGTCTGTTAAACACCATTCTACCCTTAGAATCTTGGTTGTGATTTTGAAAACTGTATGTGAATATTTACTTATTCTAGTTGTAAATTTAGGTCATTTGGGTCATCTTGCTCAGCCTTAATACATGGGGAGGTGCTTAGTCTTACTGCAACTTGATATGCCATGTTTTGTTGATACTCATGGGAGCCCTGCCCTTTCCTAACAGAAATAGAGGAGGGTTATATTAGGGGATTAAGGGCAGTGACTGGGAAGAGAGGAAGGTGAGGAAACTGTGACTGGGATGCAAAATAAATACATTTTTATAAAAGGTCACTTGGATTTAAATATTTGAAAATGCTGAAATTTAAACATTCATAAATTTGCACATTGCATTTATGCAAAGTCTTAACACTTCATTATTTATATTAAATCTTTCTGGGATTTATAACCATTGGTAGTGTATAACATTCATTTAATTAATAGTTACTAGCAAGTTTAAATTTGATTACTTGAATTCACTAAATTTACAATATAAAATGTGCTTACAAGTTAATGTCACCCAGCACGTGCCTTTATGGATGAATATCAATTACATTATCCCACATACAAACTTACTTCTGTTTTTCCATCTTAATCATGTGATTTTATGCACATATTTGCCATTATTAGAAAAATAGAATGGGTTTTAGTTTTTATGTTGTTTCTGAACTCTCATTCCCCTTTTCAGTTTTACTCATGATGATTTTGTTAGTGTATCTCAGAAGACAGTTTCTGTGTGGTATTCCCAACATGTTGGCCCCAGTGTCCGTGTATTGTCCACTTTTGCCATGCAGGTCCTGCTCTCTCATTTCTTTTAGCAGCCCTAATTCAGAGAGAGTAGCACTGTGTGAAACTGTACCTCCTGAGAACCTTATGGTGGCAGGTAGCCGCAAGCATGGCTATGTAGCTGTTTCTATTAGCTGAAGGTCCTACTTTGTTTGTCACTGTATCCCTGATGCCTGGGACAGAGTGGGCTATCAGAAATAATCACTGAATGAACAGTGGTGGAAACAAGTAAATTCATAACTCTGGAAAGTTCAGAACTGATACAAGCTTGGGTTTGTCTCTTTTTAGTGGCTCAATACTACACTTTAATCTCTGAGGTTGCACTTTTGTTTTTTCCCTCATTGGTGTAGGCTCATCCACATCTGTCATGGCATAATTGCCAACAGCCTCAGAACATACTTTCTCTATGTCTTCTTCAAAGACCCATGCCACAGGCTGGTGAGGTTGGCTTAGTGCTAGACAGAGGGCCATGCCAATACCAGGGCCAAGAGAACATTAGGTGTTTGTATACTGTCCTGGGTAACAGACTAGCCTCACTGTAAATGGTTTGGCTGCAGGATGAAGATGTATACTTAGGAAAATTTGCATGCTAGTAGCAAAATAGGAAAGAAGTAGGCATCGCATGAGCAATTTAAAGTGTATAGTTAATTCTATATGTAGAACTTAGGTATTAGGTTATTGACACAGACAAATAATGAAACCACTTTGAGACTTAAGGTATATTGATCTCAAATGGTCTCTCTTTCACTTAATCATGACAGCAATTTGCCTACAAGGTACAAAGATGAAGACCAAGTCTGGATGTCTTTGCAACGTAGACGGGTTTGTATAATTTAGTAACTTACTTATTTTGGATCTTGCTAAAACATTTTTGTCCTGGGGAGATGGCTCAGGCACAAGGAATTCAGTTCAATCTCATCATCCACATAAACAAATGAGTGTAGTGGTGTGTGCTTGTAAACCCAGTGTTGGGGAGGTAGATACAGGAAGATCACTGAGGCCCTCTGGGCTGTTAATCTAGCCTAAATGGTGAGTTCCAAGCCAATGAGAGATCCTGTTGCAAAGGAGGTGAATACATTCCTGAGGATTATATCAGAAGTTGTTCTCTAGTCTCCACATGAATATGCACACATATTTATATGCTCTTGCACAATATGAACATGCATGATGTGTGTGCATCGCGTGCATGCACACACATATATACACAAAGATTTAACAGAAAGTTTAAATTCTAGTAGATCTTAATAGACTTGTTGAAAGGATAGTACACACACATTTGATGGTCTCTGTTTCTGGGAAAGACTAGTCATGTTCATGTGTGGAATATTGGAACTCAGTGTCTGATCTGCTGAGGCTTCTATAACAAAGTAACACTGACTGGATACTAAAAAACCAGGAAGGAGAAGTCTGAGAGGACTAGGTGATCTAATTAGGGCATCTTTAGGTACAAGCGGACTAACTTCTCGCTATATTGGCTTATGTAGAAAGGTGGCAGGGTACTCTCTGGCAGGCCTTCTATGAGGATTCCATTTGTGGACTGTGAATGAACACCGTTCCCCATAAACTCAGATATTAGAACTTAGTCCCCAGTCATGGCAATTTGTTGAGAGGTTTAGTTGTGACTTTGCTGAGGAAGTGGGTCACTAGAGACAGGATTTGAGAGTTTAAAGTCTTGTTCCACACTTCCAGTTTGCACTCTCTCCTCAGTGCTTGTAGTTGAGGATGTGAATTTTCAGCTTTCTGTTCTGGCCATTATGCCTTCCTGCCATGCCTATCTGCTGCCATGCTTCCCTGCCATGATAGACTTTTAACTTTCTGAAGTAAGCCAAAATAACCTCTTCATTCCCTAAGTGTCTTAGGTCATGGCATTTTATTACAGCAACAGAAAAGTAACCAATACAGAAGTAACTAACACAGAATACCCTCATGATATATCTCTCTCTTAAAGTTCCTGCTTTCTGTTATCATGGAAGGCTAACATTTCAAAGTTTGGTTTCTCTGAGGATACAAACATTGAGAACGTGACTGGCATCTTGTTTGTTCACAGTTAGGTAACATTGGAGATGTAAATCTCACATATCTCCTTCAGGCCATAATGTGGAATAGCACGGGGATTACCACATTGGGTTTTATCAAATGGAAAGAGTCTTGATAATAATGGATATTAGATGTCTGACCATCTCTGCTTATTATGAGAAGTATTGTAAAGATGGAGGGGCAGTAGCAAGAGACTACTTAGAAGCTCGGAGACAATAGAGATCAAACATCTAAGGTAAGCCAATGAGGGATGTTCTCTGAGTGGGTGGCAGGGTGCTGACTGGTCCTATGGTGAGTCTGTACTTACCATCACTTGTGAGCCAGTGTGTTTCAGTAAGTGAATAAATGTGTTGCTTTAACTAAAAAGTTAGAGTGTCTTCATAAAAATTGTCAAAAAATGAAACACATAGAAAGGAAAGAAGAATGCCTGAGACTTTACATCACTTTATGTTGCTTGTTTCCCATGTCTGTTTTCTTTCATGCATATGATGGAAGGGCTCAGTACTGCTCACCTACCAATGATCCAATGATTTGAGGTTCTTGGAGACTTTTAAAAATGAAGTACGCTTAATAGTACATTAGGGATAAGTAGTTTTTCAAGTAGAAATACTTGTTTATTGATTCATTATTTGACTCTCCTTGCAGGATCTAGAGTCTTGTTAAAATTGAGGTTTAGATTATCTTTTTTGCCTTGTGGCACACATCTTTAATCCCAGCACTCAGGAGGCAGAGGCAGGTGGATCTCTGTGATTTTGAGGCCAGCCTGGTCTACAGAGCGAGTTCCAGGACTGGCTCCATAGCTACTGGGAAACACTGTCTTGAAAAACCAAGCGCCCCCCACCCCCCGCCAAAAGAATCTATTTAAAGCTATAAATAAGAACTCATGAAAGCTGAAACACTGACATCAGGGAGGTCTAAAAGCAGTAGAAGCAATGTGTCCTTCCTGGGAACTTTTGAAAGGCTCTGCAGGGATGTGGGCTGCTATGGCACCTTGAATAGTCTTCCTTGTTTCTCAGTATGAAAGTCACTGGTCAACCTTGGTCACCTACCTGAATGATACCAGAGCCTGGACACAAAACATAACTGGACACAAAACAAACCTATACAGTAATGGACACAATACTGATGCCCATTCTTCCTGTCTACCATACTTCTGAATTGTCAGGTCACTAGACTGTAGATGCTACTTGTCAATTTTCAAGTACCCCAGACCTATCAGTGAGTTGTTAAACACATAAGGCTTAAACCAACCATCTTGATTTTTCATTTCTGTCACTCCTCCCTGGATAATAAAAACCCACATTCATAATCATCTAATTCTATACACTGCCGTTCCTGTGACAGGGAGGCCAGAGAGCAGAGCAGGAGCTAGATCTCCAGTCTTACCAGAATTTTCAGAATGACTTCTCTGTTTGAGAGCTTGGAAGTCACTCTACTTGGTTAGGTGGTCTGAAATGCCTGCCCTGTCCCCAAATTGAGCAGTCTACTTTGGCATCATTTTTTTTTTTTAATAGTAAAGTGAAATTCAGCTCCCCTGTGGCCTTTCATTCTGTGTTTAGTTTTTAACTAGTGATGAATGTTTACCAAAGTGTGTGAAGGCAGTGAGATTTCATTGTGAATCCATTGCAGGCTTATTCCTGGGAGGAGGGCTAAGTGTTTATGTTTAGATGCCTTAGACATCTTTTAAAGCTACTTTCTCATACCAGAAATCAGCGTGTGTTTGAAAAATCACTTTTGAAGTACCTAGGAGAAGGATATGATTCTGCTGAGAAAATAATAACCATGTATTAAAAATGCCAGACAAAAATGTTGCCAAACATTTTATATTTAATGCCAGACAAAAATGTTGCAAACATTTTATATTTCCTATTCTTTTATCCTTTTATGGTTATTTTGGCATTAAAATTTTAAAAGATTTTGTGACAGTTTTGATTATGGTCAAATTACGATTACAACTAAGCTGCATTCATCACACTTTGAGTAACTAATTTCATTATATTATTTGTTAAAACTTCCTGAGGCATTTTGCATGGTTACCTAATTAATGTTTATTGCTTTGCCAGAAATAACTTTTTTTTCATTCAGAAATCAGAAATGAAACATTCCCTTTCATTAAATGTTTTTTTCTATGTGCCTTTTAATTTGTGAGCCTGGTAATATGATCAACTTGTATCTTTTGGGATAGTTCTTGTTTAATATTGATGATCTGGTTAATCATAAAATATATCAACTGATTTTCTTGGAAGTTAGTATTTGCTTCTTTGTTTGGTGGGAACTCTTGAGACCCTAATATAGGGAAAACAAAACAAACAACAATCAAACAGCATCTTCTTTTTATTTTATGAAAAGATGAACTTAAAACCCTTTTGTGTTTTGCTACTTCTCTTGCTACAGAAATGAGGTCATTTCAGGCACTTAGACTCCTACTTCTTTTTTCTTTTTCTCTCTGAATTTAACTTAGATTCCACCATTTTCATAGTTGGAAGTAAAAAGTTCTACACAAGCTACAAAATAAAAATTGAAAGTGTAGATTCCCTATTATCAGAACTAGCAGGATAAAGGATACCAAATGGGAATGTATGAGAGCTCTCCCAACCTGGGTCCAGACTACTGGATGCCAGTCAAGAATCTCAGCCCTGCAGGAGCACAAAAGGAAAAGGTTAACAATAGAATAAGGGTGGGATTAGGGAGTCACAGAAATAAAGCAGAAGGGAATTACCCTGTTTTCAAAGGTTCTAGGAAGTGAGGCACTGCCTGGAGGATACTTGGATGGGTACATGGTGGACTTCATGAATGGTCTGAATTTCAGGACCCTGGTACATGTTAACAGACGCTACTATGTAGGGCTACTGTAAAGACTGATCAGAAGATCAGAACTGTCCAGACATGAAATGGCATTGTATTGTATCCATGGGTTTCTGTAAATAGTCTTCTTTCTGACTAGGATATTTAAGTGCAATAGAACTCAAGGAAATAATGTAACTTATGAGTGTCAACAGGCTTCTGTGGCAGGGACCTAACATGGACCACTAAGAGCAAATAAGACCTATAGAATCACCTGACCACTGTGCTGTTCTAATATTCTTGTAACATATGCTTTAAGTATGGTGTAAACATTATTAGGTGACACTGCCTCATTAGTTCTGTTTTCTGATTGTTAGGACATGTCGCAGTTTGTCTACATCCCACACCTGACTTTGTGTATCGCTGAGTGTGCACACTTTTACAATACTTTCTGCAGGTAGTGGCAGTGGAGGTGGCGGTGGCAGTGGTGATGTGGTGGTTCTTCTACATTGCTTGCTTAGCTATAAGGTCTGGAGATAGCTGGGTGGAAAACTCTGTTAACTTTCAATGCTTTATAAATGCATTGTTTGCACAAGATTTCATTTTTCTTATAGTCTTAGCTAAGTCATTTTATTTAAATAGTTTTATAAACTATCCTGCAAATGCATCTACCAGTTAGAATCATGAATTAATACTTTGTTTTTATTTATTTTTCAGAAGGAGTACTATAAATTTCACGATAGTGAATCTTGGAGATAGTGGCCATTTATGTGTTTTCTGGTCCCCCCACCCCCGTGATTAAGTTTAACCACTTTTACTGTCAAGATGTGGGAACAGAATAATTTATAGGATTCAAGGTTAAAGGGATGTTAATTTCGCTTCTTTGTTAGAACAGTTGGTTAAAACCTGTGCACAGGGGCCTGTCCCTTCTGAGCTCAAAGTCATGAAATAGAAACTTGCATCTCCAAAGAGCAAACATAGAACAAAAATAGTCTTCCCAGAACCCATATTTGAGTGTGAGGGTGGCATTCAAGGAGATCTTCAGGTTAGTTGTTAGTATATTCTGAACTTTCAATTTACAAATTTTATTTTTCTTGTATGCTGTTATTTGTCCAGTACCTGTTTTCCTGTCATTAGTTCCTCAGTGTTTTTCTTTGATGAAAATCTAACCACAGTTTCTAATATTAGTGTCTAACCAGATACTAAGGTACATTGTTCTTGAAGGACAGTCAGCCAGTTTACATAAAGACTCGAATACCTGCGCTTATGAGACCTAGACTAGGACTTTTAGATGTCGATTCTTTTAGCAGTGTGTCTTGTCAGCAGTTGACCCACGTCTGTAGGGACAGAAGGTGCTGTTGTGTGTGTGTGTAAGGATGTATAAATGATGAATGTTTTCCTCTGTCTTCTTAGTTTATGAAAACTCAAAAATGGGTACAGTGGCTCCTATCTATCACCCTAGAATTTTATAAATGCTATGCCAGAAGGATTACCTTGAATTTGAGGCCAGCCTGGGTTTCAGAGCAAGACCATGTCCATAGAAAAAAAAAGGGAGTTTGCAGGCTTACAAAAAATTAATCAATATAAAACAGTATATTCATTTTATACTTAGAAATTTATTTTTACAATCTTTTTAACTTTCAAATTAAGTTTGAATTAATAAGATGACAGTGACACCAGAACAAAACAGAAAAACAAAAGAAAGCACAGGTATTTATTTGTGGATTGCATTTTTAAACTTTCAATCCCAGGTACTTGAAGAAGGCAAACTTTTACATATAGAAAATGTGAAAAAGCCCATTAAGTGTATTTGTTCTACATTTTAGATATTTGGGCTATGCCAATGTGTCCTACATCATAGGGATTGCTCTTTGACCACCTTGTCTAAAGCTAGGATTACTGTATTGGACACTCACTGTCAAGTCACCAAGATAGGAAATACCTGTAGGGGATAAATTATAAAAATAACAGAAGATGCTTGCCTTATTTTATTGCCACACAGAGGTTAAAGGTGGGTTTAATTTGTTTTTACAGCTTGAAAATACTAAGGCTGCAGATATAGCTTAGTGGGTAAATGACTTTTCCTTGCAAGCTTTAGGCTCTGGGTTTGATTTCTAGTGAACATTACATAATTGATTAAATCTTTTACATCTAAAATTTATTTCAGACATCTTATGTATGTGTGAGTGTTTTACTTGCATCCATGCGCATGCCCAGTACCTTTGGAGGTCAGAAGATTTCATTGGAACCCCTGGAAACTAGAATTATGGATAGTGATGAGTCACCATGTGGGTGCTAGGAATCAAATCTGGGTCCGCCACAAAAGCAATAGGAACTCCTAACTTCTGACCCAACATTCTCTCCAGACCCATTACACTCACTAATGTTTAAAGCAGTTGTGTGTCAGCACTTCTATTTCTATTTTCAGCCCCAATTTGATATTCCCTGCAAGGAGATTTAGAATGGTGATATGGCTGTGTTGAAGTGATAGACTTGAGTAGGACTAATGCTTTGCAGAAAACAACTTTTTCTAGTAGGAATCTGGGTAAGATTTACAATCCAGTAAATCTTTTTCCAAGTCTGCTTTTCAAAAGGATCCATAATGGTAAATATCCATGAGATATGCAAATTAAGAACCTGAAAGAAGTTTCCTAAGTAAATGTCATGCTGTTTTGTTCTTTTCTGTGTTTAACAAGCTATGTAGGACAACATAGTAATAATACATTTTGGCTGGCTACTTTACACTGAGTCTAATACTGTCTTTCTCACAAGAACTCTTGTTAAATCTGGTAGCCAGATGCATTTGAAAATAGTTTAATAGCTAGTGAGGATACAGTTAAATGTTAGTAAGTGGAACCTCACTTTCACACATTCACATATATGGGAATACACTGTAGGCCTTGAACTTCTATATGACCAATGTGGCACTACTGTGATTGTAAACATTTAGAAAAATAGCCGGGCGGTGGTGGCGCACGCCTTTAATCCCAGCACTCGGGAGGCAGAGGCAGGCGGATCTCTGTGAGTTCGAGACCAGCCTGGTCTACAAGAGCTAGTTCCAGGACAGGCTCCAAAACCACAGAGAAACCCTGTCTCGAAAAACAAAAAACAAAAACAAAAACAAAAAAAAACAAAACAGAAAAATGGTTTTTCTATTGATGAGCACTGGCGTCTGTTGCTCTTTACTGCCCCCTAGTGGTTAACATGGGACTAACTTCTGTGGGTTGTCTATTGGGTCTATTACTTCCCCCAATACTAGATTTCAGTAAGTGTGTGTGTGTGTGTGTGTGTGTGTGTGTACACATGGATACTCTAAAGATAGTAAGAAGGTTTTAAGTGCTCTTAAACATCTTGACTATATCAAGTTTATATGAAAATATGTCCAGAAGGCAATTAGACTTAACTATGCTAAAAGTTAATGTTGAGGAGAAAATAGTAGATTTTTGATAAAGCATAAAAAATAGTGGCCTGTCCTGTGCCATGTGACTGAAGACCATCTCCCACAATTCTGTGCAGTATGGATGATCTGAATATGGTCATTGGCTCATTTTAGATTCTAATGATCATTACCAACTTCATGAGACTTTTGGAGTTATAGAACAAGAGAAGATATTAAATTAAGGAACTTTCCAGATACATTGGGCAGAACTTGAGGTAGGTGGGCTACCTCAAATTGGGGAAATGAGATACTATCTCATATTCTTTGCTTTTATGTTACTGAAAAGCTGGTGGTCTCATAAATTAATATATTCCAAAACATTTTACCTAATAGTCACAAGCTGTTAGATCAGACACAGAAGTGGGCAATGAGTGACGCTAAGTGATAGATATAGCTCTAGATAATTTGGCTTTGGGATTTGCATCCTTACCAACTCTCCTCCAGTTAGTCAGCCTTGTATAATCTTTAGTGTACGTGTACTTTTTCCCTGGAAATTTTATTTTTTGTCTGTGCTAAAATACAAGAGTTTTTAAATCTACTTTATCTTTGATTAAGCAGTTCTACTGTTTAAAATGCCAAACCTCACTTAGTTTTCACACTATGGTGATTTTACTGCAGTATATTTCCAAACTTCCCTGGTACAATTGCATGACAGAACACAGGTTCTGTGAACTAGTGGAATAATCAGAAAGAGAGGAATGGCTTTGTTTATCTTTATGTGGGATGAGCACCTGCAGTTTAGGACACATAAGTATGTTAAAGGAAAAAGTTTAATGAAATTAGTGAACTTTAGCATATAAAACCATACTAACCCTTGTGAGACTGAGACTCTAGGACACAATGAGCAGGTTAAGATACAAATCTGACTTCATTTTTATGCCATAAAACCCATTATTTCTTTAAATAATCATCTATAACATTGAGGTTCCTGTGATTTATGCATTTGTTGAATGAAGGTTCTGTTGTATAACACCTAGAACCAAGATAAGGGTTCAGTAAGATTTGCTATTGTTAATGTTTTAAAGATTCCCAAAAAAACATATGACAGGGCGGTAAACTTGTGGGAAGTGAATTTGTCTCAGTTTTATTTGACTTTCGCTGATTTCTAAGCCTGAAGTAAAATTGTGAATTTATAGGCTATTCCCTCAGGTATCAAGTAGTATATTTAATTGTCATTTATAAAACTTTCTATTGAAAAGCCTTTATCCTTACTCTAATTGGTCTTTGTTTTACATCTCAGTATATTCTTAAATTGTATTACTTAGATTACTGATGGGGCAGAGGTAATGCAAGTCTTTTGCTCATCAACTTAGTGACATCTGATGACAGTTAATTGCCGCCAAGAGGCATATTGGATCCTCCATAAGGATCCAATGTAATGTACTATCTATGTCTCTCTCCATCCCCACCACCATGCACAGTTCCTTCCTCCAGGAAGAGACTTTGATATAAGCATTCTGTCAGAACCCTGGGTTCGAGAGCCCATAATACTTAATCATCTCAGAATTCCCCACAGCTCTTATTACTACGATTGTATCCAGTTAGTGCAAAGTCAATGTCAATGCTATTCCAATCATTAGAAGCCTACTTGCATATAGACAATCTTGACTGACTGCATTCCTGTTAACTATGACCTATTGTCTTAGTTTGGGTTTCTCTTGCTATGAAGAGACACCATGACCACAGCAGCACATAAGAAAAACATTTAATGGGGTGATTTGCTTGCAGTTTCAGAGGGTCAGTTCATTATCATCATTATGGGAGTATGGTGGCGTGCAGGCAGACGTGGTGCCAGAGTAGTAGCTGAGAGTCCGTATATCTTGCAAGCAACAGGAAATGGGCAGTATCTTGAGCGGAACCCCCAAAGCCTGCCCCCCCCCCAGGGACGCACTTCCTCTAACATGGCCATACCCACTCCAACAAAGCCACACTTCCCAATAGTGCCATTTTCTTTGAGCTTATGGGGGCCAACTACATCCAAACTACCACACCCATTTATGAGAGTAACATGGTCAAGGCATCTCTTCAAAATATCAGGCTATGAGGTTAAGAGGAAAAGGTGATAGAGAGCTGGTGAACTCAGGCTGTTGAGAGAGGCTCAATGGACAGTCCTTCTCTAGAGCTGCCATAGGGTTCATGGAGAATCGGGTGGGCCTGGGTCTTCCATTCTGAATGTTTCTGTCAGTTGTCCTTCCTCCACCCAAAGAAGTGGTAGGTAACATCACTCCACAGCCTAGATTTCTGAGTTTGGAATGAGATCACACCTGCAAACTTGAATGCATGGAGTCACTGAGTCATCCAGCAAGTATGAAGCAAGCTGCATTTGGCTTGCACCTGCAGGGCCTGCTCTTGCCCATAATATACACTGTGAGTAGATACTTAACCCCTATTGCATATTAGAAGTCCGGCAGTGTAAGAAGCTCATGGAAGCACCTCAACAAATTTTGACAGCTTCATGTGTTTGTTGTTGATTTAGGACTCAGATCTTAATTTCATAATTATCATTTGTCTTCCCTGTAAGAAAAAAGTTTCATTATTTAACTAAAATGCTATTAGTGTGTGTGGAAATGCCTGGCTTGTGGAAAATGCTCGGTGTTTGCACAAACTCCAGTTTCCTCTTGATTCCCATTAGGTAAAGTATAATCTGTGAGTACTACTAGAAAAGTTACTGAGCCAACTATGCACTCATTCTTTCGCTCCTGGTTTTATGATAAACCAGCATGCATGTTTTTCCAGGAAACACCATGAGTTGTCCTTTGTTATACTTGAATTTTCACAGTGACTCTTTCTTATAGAAGGTTGGGTATCCAGTTTTCTGAAAGGAGAGGTTGAAGGCAGAGAACTTATTTATTCTACAGAAAGCATTCCCAGGCCAACAAAGAACATCACAGGCACAGTGCTCCCTAGTATCTGTCCTATTGAGACTATAGCTGTACAGCATTTGACCTTGAGTGTGGGACAATTGAATCTGAGCATGATTGTTAAAATTGAATGGCAGTTTTGAGGAATATGTAATGCAAATCTTATATCTTCAGTTAATAGTCTATCTTCTTCCAGCTCACCCTCTCCATTGCTTTTCCCTTTTCCAAGAAGGTGCTTGCAGAATAAACTTGTGCAATCTCATGAGTTAGTGAATCCCAAACACCTGTGTATTTTGCCTATCTTGGCCTTTCTAAATGACTGCAAGTTATGTAGGGTGTATGTAAATGGCTCTTCCTGAACACCTGGAAATTGAGACCACCACGGAACAAGCATCTGAGACATTTCCTTTTGACTATTGCCTAAAGCAAGTGGAATTAATTTCAAGTGTGATCTCATTATGCACCACATGTTACTGTCGGCTTATTTGTCTGCCCACTAAGTAGATGAAGGATAAGCCCCTGTACCTGGCCCTCAGCTAGCTCCTGTAAGTGGCCTCTTCTGTAAAGAGCTTAAAGGCTCATAGAAAATCAAAATGCGTACATGCAAATAGTAACAACACAGTAATATTGCTCATTTATGGAGTGATTATTACATGCCAGATGCTATGTTAAATAGTTTCCTGTTAGGTAAATGCTGCTGGGTTATCCTATTAGTTATTAGAAAATGGAAGCTTAGGGCCATTAATTCTGAGAAGAAAAAAATAAAGGCACCAGAATCGGAAACAAGAGGAGATGCAGGTACCAAGTAGGTAGAGGGGTGCTACTAAGACTGCAGTTGTGGCTACTGAGAGATGGTGTTTTGACAACCCTCAAGTGGGGCTGGACTGCAGTGGCAGTGAAGATTGTGTGATCAGAGGTGGTTTATGGGCTTTGGGGAAATGTGGAATCTGTCATAGACAGTGTATATTCTCAGAAGCAATGGCACAGGATGACTGAGGGAAGGAAGGGAATGAGTGAGAATACCTAGCACGGACAGTTCTCATTGGGGAGAAGGTACTGAGAGGAACCAGACCTTCCTGGTTGTGATGGGTAAGTTGACTGTGTGATGAGTAGAAAGAATATCAGACCATGGAAAGTCAGGTTAAGAGGAGCAAGGCAATACACCCAGAAAAACACTGGAGACTAGGCTGCAGGTCTTCATGCAGTGACCCTACAGTGGCAGTGCCTGGGGAATGAATGGAAGATGCCACTTTTAAAATATGAGCTTGGGTTGAGGATAAAGCTCAGTGGCTGAATACTTGCCCAGTTTAGACAAAGCTATGGGTGTGAACCCTAGCACCACTGCAAGAAAAAAAAGAAGGACATAAAATGTTGGTTTGTCATTTAAACTCAAGCCTCATGTTTATGGCCAGAAAGCATTTTGAGGAAACTGAGGCATTGATTCATGCATCAAGTGCACATGGGTCAGCACCAGTGGTCACTGGCATCAGTCATATAGGAAAGAAAATAAATTTGTTCTGCTTCCTTTTTGGAAATGGCAGGGTGGGAGGAAAGAAATGCTAAGTTTTAAATGTCCATATTAGGAGTTAATGGCATAAAAGACTGTACTGATGTAATCTAAAATTGCTTGAGCTCCTGCTATCATTGATCAGTAACCGCAATTCTGGAGAGCTGTGAGAAGTGTTAAGGAAGGAAGTGGTAGTGACCGTTTTTGGCTGTTCTGTGGTATTGATGGTCTCAGATACTTCAAATTAGCCACTTCTTTTGCATGAATCTAGGCTCTGTCAAGCCTGCAGTATTTGATTCAGGTCAATAGAATCAGTCTCTGAGTTTCAGTTTTATTATTCTAAGCATTAAGTTTCTTTTAAAAATAATATCTAACATTTATTTATTGTGTGTATACACATGCCACAGTGCATGTGTTGAAGTCAGAGGGTAATTTGAAGTCAATTCCTTCTTAAAATGTGGGCCCTGGAAATATAATTCAAATCACAAAACTTGACAGCAAGTGACCTTACCTGCTGAGGCATTTCTGTTAAATTTCTTTGTATTTATTTGAGTAACTTCATGAACATTAGCAGCTTAGGACACTTCATTAGCATCTCATTTAAAATTTGTTCAATCTAAGTGAACAAAAACTTTTCTGTGTCCCTGACTTACGTGAGCTGATGGTTGTTTCTTATTGGGAGATACATTTGTTCAGGGTTTTGTTGGTAGAACAGAATGTGGAGACTTGATAAGAGCTCTACACTTTAGTGTTTGATTCTGTGCACTAAAACAAATGCATATGTACTAATGTGTATGTATTTCCTTTTTTTTTTAAAGAGGAAAGGTTTTTTTTTTTTTTTTTTTTTTTTGGTGAATATGTGAGGATTTTAAAAGTTCTTGAGAGAACACAAATCCTGGATGTCCAGAAACAGCCCTGAAGTCACAGTGCCATAACTACTTGTATTTCTAATTGTATATGGATATGGTGCTATAGCTGGCAGGAAGCTTGTTTGATGAATGTGGTACAAGAATTATATGTAGCTCATTTCCTTCAGATTCTGTTTCTAGGATAATACTTTGAATGCGATAGGTAGTCACAGCTTTCCTTGCCTAGGAGTCATAGCTTAGCTTCATGTTTCTGCCTTCCTGGTACATGTAAGTCAGTGGAAGAGCAGAAGATGCCCTGGGTATGAAACAGAAAAGAATACTACTGATATAAGCTTTCATGAAAGAGATGCTTCTGAATTCCACAGGAGTGACTGCTATGCCCAAGCTAGTTAAGGTTTGAGGGTACTTTATAAGAGACTGGATACAAATAGAAGGAGGCAGTCAGGTGCCTCCTGGGCTAAGACCTAGCTTAATGTTTCACTCATCCCTGTGACATAGAAGAGTGTAAGTATGTGCTCATGAGTACTGTGTGATTTTCTTTTCTGAGGCATTTCATCATATTGGATCTTCTGTGTCAAATTTAAGAGTAAATTTGCATTGTGGACCTGACTGGCAATAGTCATTGGTGAGTAGACCCAGAAGACACAAGCTACTGTACTTTGGATCACAGCCACTTGTAAGACTTGAACTTTCTGAATCCTTGTGGATGGTGGATGCTGCTAGACTCTAGGGAAGGAGTCATGATTTTCAGGGCATAAACCTAAGAGAGACATACCTGTTGAGGCCACATCCCCATCCTGTACTGTGCTGGTCCTCAGGTGAATGCAGGAGAAGGAAAGAGAGGAACTCAGGGTTATTTTTTTCCCCCAAAGTTAAATACCTGGCATGAATGCCACAAGGGAGATGGGTTTGTTTTGGTGTCCGTTTTCAGAAGTATCACTTAATTATACACAGTGGAGCAGAACAATTCTCATCATAGTGGGTATGAATCAAAGAAATGGTAGAACATGAAGAGACTAGTCTAAAATGTAGCCCCCAGGACCCATTTTCAATTACCTGCTTCCAACTATGCTCTACCTCTTACCTTTCTTCATATCCAATTAATAATTTTTATTATGAATCCATCCAGAGATTAACTAACTCAGTTGAATTCTTCTTTTTTTTCACTTATGATCAGACTTATATTCTAGATTCTGGGGAGGAAGACCATGGAAGCTAAGTGCCCTTTTCATTACACCAGTGGTACCTTCACCACTAGTTTAAGATCACATTTGCTTGGCTTCTTAAACACTAACTTGTTACTTTTCATACTGTAATTTGACAAAATTAAGTTTCTTATTATAAGATACAGCACTTGAACCTCAAATGGACATTTACCCAACTAATTTTCAGGCATATTCACAAAAACTTTAATATAAAAATTTGTAGGAATGTTATTCAGAAAAGCCCCAAACTAACCAACATGAATGAATGGATAAAGTAACTGCTACATCCATATAGCACAATATTCTAACTCTAAGAAGGAATGAACTTTCTAACAAGTACAGAGATGAAAGAAGCCACTCTGAAGAGACTGTATATGTTATGCAGTTTTGACATTCTAACAAGGGTAAAAATGGTCTTTGCTATGACTTCTATATATTTTGCATTATGATCCTCATTCTTAAAAATGTTCTTTGTTATGACGTCTATATATGTTGTTATGATCCTCAAGCATGGTTATACATGAGGAAAAACAGTTGAGACTGTTGAGGATAAGGAAGGAACCTAAGCTGTCATAATGAGGCAAATTAGTGGCAGTTTTCTATTTGTAACATGGCTTCTGGAATAAGTTAACATTAAGTTCAGAGTTAAAACAAATGTATGTATTAGTATGTCTGTGTGTTTATGCCGTGTGTGTGTAAAAGCAAGAGCTCACAGGGTCTCCTTGAACTGGTAATGAGATACCTAATGTGGGTTCTGGGAATTCAGTTTGAATCCTCTGGGAGAACAGCAAGCACTATTAATCATTTAGCTACCTTTTAGCCCCAAATTATCTCTTTTGAAAAATCGTGGGGGTAATGCTGCTCATTCAAATATTACTTTAACTAGTGAGTAAGATGAAATTCGTAGTTATTGGTCATGCACTGTGTTTTTGTGGTTTCTTTGGGTTTTTTGTTTGTTTGTTTTGTCTTTCCTGTAATGGAAATAAATGTTGCTTTAAATACAAATGTGTTCACATGTACGGTAGAGATTTTTTATTAAGAAGCAACGAATCAGAGTCCAGGTAAAAGTGACTTCAATCCCAGCATTCTGCAAGTAGAGACAGGTGAATTTCAGTGAGTTTGAGGCCTGCCTGGTGTACATAGTGAGCTCCAAGCCAGCTAGAGCTATGCCTAGCTCAAATCAAAACCTGTCTCAAAACAAACACACCCCCCCCAGCAAGTTTGACATGGTAATGTACACTATAATCCTGGCAATTTCACTTGGAAAGTGGAAGCAGAAAGGTTAGACATTCACTATTGTCCTTGGTTATGTACCTAGGCCAGTATGGACTATTTGAGAGCCTGTCACTCCTTTCTTCAAATATAAGTTCACAATGGAGCAGATATTTCTTGTAACTCTTAATATAGTATTTCAAACAGTATGTTTTACTATCTACCTTTTGAATGAAATATATTACTAATCATTGTCTCTTGAAAAAGCCTGGGAATATATTTAGAAAGGATGTTTCCAAAGCTGAAATTCATACTGTCACAGTTATTACTTTTTAATTGGGTAGTGAATCCATCAAAATTTAATCAAGTATATGTTTTGTGCCAGGAATCGTCCATCTGTTTTATTCCCAATAGTAAAAGCTATTTTGGTTTTTGGGATTGACTTTGGGCACAGGATGCCTCAGTGTGTGTGTGTGTGCTGAAGGATTTCCTGTAGCTCTCTGGTTTCATAAAGTCACAGTTGTACAGACTTCCTGCCATCATGTCAGCTTGTTAGATGCATCTTCTGGTATGTTATTAACCACCCCTCCAAAAATGTCCCCAAGCCCCATAACTGTAAATCTTTTCAAGATTAAACCATTATTTTAAAAACACACAATTATCAAGAAAAAGGGTACATTCCATATTTAAAAACATATACATGGGAGAGCTAATGCAAAAAGGCATTTTGTATATCTACTCTTTATGAACTGTTTGCTTAGGAAAATCACTGGAGTCTTTAACTTAGCATCACTCTATTTTATTTTTACCCATAAAAAGGTTTTGAAACAAAGTATGACAGTCTTTTAGCATGTGAAGTGGTAGTGTCAGTCAGTGTCTGTACCCTTTTCTGTCTTCTACTGATTGACACATCCATAGTATAACTATGGATGTTTGTTAAATGAATCAATAAGCTCAGGACTGTTTCTATGGCATTTGGATATTTTTATGTAAAATAAGCATGAGAACAAAATGTCTTAGAGAAAGGTCAGGTTAAAGCAGCAGATACCTTTTGTGTATCTGTTAATTGTGGATATGGTAAGATGCAGTCATTTCCTCTTGTCATACTCTTAGATTTCTCAAAGGTCAGCACTAATCTCTGGTATGGTGCTTGATAACTTGTGCTGGAGGAATTGAAAGCTGTGGTGACTGTATGCCTTAAGGGAGGGAGGCCAGGACAAGGAGCTCATCTGTTTTCTCCTTTGGAGGGGAAAAAACCCTCAGTGTTGTAACTGTACCTCAGCCTTCTCAATATCTGTCATGGGCTACTTGAATTTTGTATTTTACTTCCAAATGTAATGATATTCCCTGGAGAAATTCTGTTTGTGCTTGTGCAATGTTAGGTAGACTACCAAAGTGCATCTTCCATCTGCTGTGTCCCAGAAAACTTTTCTGGGTTGTTATTGTAAAATAACAGTCATAGTGGACATCTACCTTGCCACAAACTGGCAGTTGATTTGCATGAGAAGACTGAAGTTCAAGTTTGTCAAGGATAAGCATTTGAGAAATATGAAAGGTTTAGTTGTTCTCAGCATCAAATAGTTTGCAGGTGGAATGTAAGTGCTTCTGCTTCTCTTTGTTGAGCTTTTTCTGATACTGAGAAATTTCAACATCTCATCTCATGAAGTTGGACAGAAGAGCAACAGCTGTCATATGAAATGATCATGTGCTGGAGGGTCAGCAGGGTAGATAGTATGTTCAAAAGGAATTGGGTTTTGTTTTTTTAATGGAGACAAACTTTTGAACATACTGACTTTAAGGAAAAACCATGAGGGAAACATAAATACTATGCATTTTGAATCTTCATGATCCATATGGATATGTCTGCGTTTTCGTTGTTGTTGTTGTTTCAAATAAATGCATCTTCCATTAAGAATAAGCAATAAAACAAGCATAAGTTTATCTTATACATACCAAAAAATTAAAAATGTAAGGACAAATAGCCATCATACTATCTTATATTCCAACTGTGAGTGGGCTTGAACCTGATTGGTTTAAGTCAAATGCTCACCACACTGTAGTATAGTTAAAAGGTGTTTACCCCCTTTTACAATGTTCCTTGTTGTGGTTGGGTTTCCCATTATCTTTTGATCTCTGCATTGTGTCAGGTTGTGGTTTTCTACAATGGTCTTCATTTACTCTAAAAAGAAGCTTCTTTGATGAGGTGTGAGAGCTACATTTTAGAATTTTGTTAGGTATTAGGCTGGACTAGCTAAGTGGCAGTAGTAGGTTCCTTTTGAAAAAATTAAGACTTATTTTTATTTTGTATATATGAGTGTTTTGCCTGCATTTGTATTTGTGTACCAAGTGTTTTCTTGGTTCCCACAGAGGTCAGAAGAGGGTGTCAGATTCTCTGAGACTAGAGTTCCATATGATTGTGAGCCATCATGTGTGCTGAGAATCCAACCCGAGTTCTCTACAAGAACAAGTACTCTTAACCACTGATCGATCTCTCCAGTCCTGTAGATTCTCTTCTTTGATTAAAGAAAGTATATCCAAATCTCTTAAATCACTTAAAGTGATGCTTGTATAGAATTTTGAGCAAGTTACTTAAGTAGTTTTTCATAAAGTTATCACTTAAAATACTTCTGGACTGACAAGCCAAATGGTCACTGGTTGTCTCATGGACCTTGTTTAGAGCCCCTCTTGTCAGGGATTGGGAGATAGTCAGTGGATAAAGGCTTGTTGTGTAAGCATGGCAGCTTGCCTGTAATTCTAGGGCTAAGGAGGTAATGATGGGATTCTCAGAGCAAGCTGCTTAGTTAGACTAACTGAGTCTGAGAACTGTATGTGTATAATGTCAAAAACTATTGATGAAGACACCAGTGTTAACCTCTGGCCTCCACATGTTTGCATGCGTGCACACATATGCACACACACTCATAGACACATGTTCATACGGTACACACACACACACACACACACACACAATAAGTAAAAGAAAAAATGAATGAAAGACCCCCCTCTTGTTCTAACTTTTTAAGGAACCTTAAGCATCAGTACTATTGGCACAGCAACTGTGTAAATTACTACAAATTCAGCTGACTATTTGGTAACCTTACCACCCCAATGGCTTTATTGGAATTCTTACCCTTAAGATCTTTAGGGATTTGTATGGAGTTACTTCTCAGTGATATAGAAGTTTGTCTTCAAGTCTTCCACCCAGTAACTGTACTTCTACAGATTTTTCCTTTTCACAGGTACTTGTTCTTTTGTTGACAATGGAGTACAGTCTGCTTCCCTAAAGTACATCTTGTAACTGGAGTTTTAGATCTGTCAAAGAGAAATGTAGAAGACCTACAAAAGAATAAACATAAAGAGTTAGTAAACATGTAAATGGTTTGAGACCTGACAGGCTAACGTATACAGTAACACATTTAAAACACATTTTTTTTTTCTGTTTATGTCATTAGCTAAGTGTTGGGGAGAGCCTTATGGTAGTTCACTTATATACACACAGAACTTTCACGTCCTGTTCATCTATAATGCCTGAGAATGTCATTCCCTCTGCATATTTGAGTGAGCTTTGGTATTTTTTTTCATTTTAGCACAGGTGTTAATGTCCTCTGTTTCCTTATCTTAAAATGTCTTTAAGAAAGATAAGTTTCTGAGTTTTCATTGGGAGTATGGTGTGAGTATGAGAATTCTGTGATAAATGTATTGGTAATAGTAAAGGGAAGATGTAGTAAATTATGATTTGATATGACTAATACCCAAGAAAGTAGAGGGGTAGGCTCAGTGGGGCTTGTGACCCTCTGAGGAAGGGATCCTTTTCACAGCAGTGAGATGCTTGGATAGGCCCCATGTTTACATTCCTGTTCTTGAAACTGATCTCTCTGGCTGATGAGTAGAGATGCATGGGGGAAGCCTGCAGGTGCCAAATCTGTAAGCAAGGCAGACAAAGTTCACATTTCAATTCCTGAAAGAGATCTGTCTGTGTGAGTTGGGATGTCTGTGAGTGCTAATTGTGTAAAGAGGACAGGCTTCTGGACAAGGCAAGCAAGGAGCATCACCTAGAGATAGATGGCAGTAGCACCAAAGAAAAACAGGAATTTAACTTTCTTCAGAACTCCTCATATTCAGCTAGCTTTTCTTTGTCCTCTATTGTTTCTGTCACCAATATAGTCATGTAGTTTAATTTATGCTTAGCAATTGCTTGTACATGACACACATCTTCCTATTCTATTGTAACATAGGTCATAAGTTTGAATATGTCATAGCTAACTGAAGTATTTGTTGAAACTTTAAAAAGAAGTGTGTGTATTGTGTCTCTGTGTGTATGTCCCTGTTTGTGTGTGTAGGTGTAAGTACACATGTACCAAGGCAGGCAAGTGTGGATTGGAGTATAGCCTCAGTTTTTGGTCCCGGGCTTCTGCTTTAAGACAGGTTCTATCTTGTTTACTGCTACTCATACCAGGCTAGCTAGTCTGTGAGCTTCTGCAGATTCCCTGTTTCTGTGTCTTATCGTACCATGGCAGTACTAAGATTATAAATGAGTGTCATTGTAGCTGGGTGTTTGTGACTTCTGCAGATCCAAACTCAGGCCCTCATGCTTGTATGGCAAGTACAATGGCCTTTGAGCCATTCCCCTTGGCCCGTACTTTGAGATTTTGTACATGCAATTTCAATCACCAATAGGAAGTTGACATGCATTACCTCTGTCTTATCAGTGAGAACAAAAAGACACGTGGTGGTCCACCAAGTATTCTAGGTTGAGTGCAGGTTGCTTTGAGTGAGAAGAGTTCCTACATCTGCCTGCTTCTGCTGCCAGGTGAAGAGTGCTTGAAAAGTTGTGAGTGATAATTTCTTTCTGGAGAAAAGCTTATAACAGAGCTAAAACACTTTCTACAAAAGAACTGGAGCCTTTGAGCTCCCCAAAATTATATAAAGTAGTTGACTTAAGAGAGGAGCCGTAGGAAGACCTCTGACAACCATAAAATTCCAAACATGGAAATAATGCCTTTGTTATACAAAGCATTCGTTCCAGCATTAAATAATAAAATAAACTCTCAACACCAAGAATGGAAATGATGACTGTTAAACTTGTCTGTTTACTCGGAACTAATCCTTGCCTTGAAAGTAGCTTAGTGCTACACATTTTATCCTCGAGAACCAAGGGACTCTCCAAGATTTCATGTCTAGAGCTAGGCAGCAATTAGGTTGGCTCTGCATGAATTCCTTGAGGTCAAAGTTTGCAAACTTGCTTTGTGGCCACAGTAACTTTTTGTTGTTGTTGTTGTTGTTTTGTCACTGTAACTTTTGCATTTGCTGGGCCAGTGTTACTTTTCTGACTTGAAATTTTTTCTCTGAAACACTAGTCTGCAAAATAAGAGAAATCTTGTCGGGGAGAGAAAAGAAAAATTTGTGTATTTTCTCAGAGTGTTGTTTGACCTCATGTGGTTTTTACTTCTATTTTTCTCTGTAAATTTATGATTTGTTTATTAATCCCTCCATTGTATTTTTGTAGTACTGGTGATTGAATTTAGGACTTGGATATGCTAGGCAAACACTTCATCACATAGGGTCTTTACTGTTTGTAACTCAGGCTGACTTTGAACTTGTTGTACTCCTGACTCAGCTCTCAGAGTAGCTAGAATTCTAAGCCTGCACCACCAAGCCAACTGAATTGCTTTTCTTTCTTTAAAAGGAAGAAAAATATACTCCTTGAATCTGAAGTGTTGGAGAACTTAAGAATAAGGAGCATTTTTCTTGAAAATGATGGTTGTTTCAAGAAATCACTTTTAATTTATTATTGCTGAGGTTAAAATTTCTACACTGACTTTTTTTTCTAAGTTTCTTATCTGTATTTATGAATATCTTGGGTATAAAAGATAGAAAGTGTGCTATTTGGAATTTTCTGTGGAAAATAAACAAGTAATTATATGGTTCAAGGCTCAATGTGAGGAACCACTTTGTGAAGGATACACATTTAGAATCAGCAAAATTCTTCATTGCCTAAGAAGCTTCTATTGATTGGAGTTGACTTTCAAAATAGTCTTTAATGGTTGGTATTGGCTTTAGTTTGCAAGTTAAAGGAATGTTAGCTAACCTGCTGTAAACCATGGGGTGGTATATCTGTTAATAAAAGAGAGAAAATGAAGTTTTGCTTAGAAGTATGAACTGAGTATTTGCTTCCTTGGTCTCGTAACTTTTCCTCCTTGAGTTTATGTGGCTTTTTCCTGAAGACTGTATGTATAGCACAGATCCACTGTAGAAAGCAGAGAAATGGGGCAGCCAATTGGCTGTTTAGCCTGAACTGATATAAAATGGGAAACCATATTTGCTTGCTGAGAGCCTCGTGCTTTCATGGTGACACTGGAGCATTGACAGTGGTTAAGCCTTGAACTGAAGCCATGGAGGTGTATGGAAGGGAGATGTTTGCAAAGTCTACTGCCTGCTTTCTGTCTGTCTCTGTCATTTGCCCATCAATCAATTTCTTCATACTATCTTTCCTATTTCTGTTACTGATTAATAATCCATTTTTACCTACTTTTATGTATCAAGAATCATCTGCCTGTCATCTACTATAATGTATCATCCGTTCTGTTCAGATAATAATCTGTAACTATCTGTATCTTCATTAGTACAAGAATCTTTGCTTTCAGATCTTTACATGACATAAAAAGTTTGATTGGAAAGTTTGTTATAAATTTTCAGGGAGAGAGTTCTTCAGAACTTTCTGTAAAGAACCACCTGATATATATAAATGTAGCTTTGCAAGTGATAGTTTATTGATAATGGAACAGACTGTCAGCCACTGAAGACTTTTAAAAGCACAGACCAGAGAGCTTCCATTGGCCCACATGACTGCTTGCTGACCCTTGTGTGGCTACTATGAGTGACAGGGAGATATCATTCTGTAGTGTCTTCCTGCACTCTCCCAGGTTCTGGAGGTGGCGGTCATCTGGAATTCTTCACTATCCTCTGTGGGGATGCTCAGTTGTTTTTGGTTTTGTTTGGTTGTTTTTTTTTTGTTTTGTTTTTGTTTTTTGGTTTTTTGAGACAGGGTTTCTCTGTGGCTTTGGAGCCTGTCCTGGAACTAGCTCTTGTAGACCAGGCTGGTCTCGAACTCACAGAGATTCACCTGCCTCTGCCTCCCAAGTGCTGGGATTAAAGGCATGCGCCACCACCGCCCGGCTGTTTGGTTTATCTTTGAGTATAGGAGAGAATTCAGAGCTGGGGGAAAATAATATTCCTAGGTCTTGATAGCCTTAAAGCAACCAGAACTTTCCAAAAATAACACCAACTCTGAAGTAAGACAGAACTTAAAGTTCATTTCCTTTGAAGTTGATCTATAGTAAAAAAATAAGAGTCCCTTCTGACTTTTAAGTGTTCAGTTGAGAAATTAATGAAACTCGAGCTAAATTTTGTGTATAATCAACATGTGAAATGATTCTGGGTTCACCTGGACTAAAATTTGGATAATCCTAAAAGTAGGATTATCAAAGCAGCTACTCAGTCTGGACATGGGCAGTAGCTGGAAAAGTGCAATAGTATCTTGTCTAAGGCCCAAATGACGTCCTCTTTAGTACAGCTTTCCACATGCAGCCTTACATGTTCTCCCCATTCCTTTTCATTTTCCTATAGGCCTGCCTTATTCCCTTTACTTTAGAAGGCGATGGTTTGGGTTTTGTCTCAGTCAGAGGCAAGACAGATTATGCAGCATTACGATTAATATGAAAACTAGCTTCTGCAGTTGTAATGTTGTGTTTAAAGCATGATTAATGTTCATAAAAGCTCTTACTTGTTAGTCAAGGTTACTATATCCTATAAGGAGCCAGGCAGTAAAGCAACTGCTTCTGCAGCACTCTTGATCTGCTGTTTGGGAGGATTTCTCAAGAAGCTATGCGTATAGAATGGGAGGTTGTTTCTGTTTTGCTTTCTAGGACAGAAAGCTCTACCTTTTCTGTGAGTGGGATGAGATGTTTAGGTTAGCCAGAATGGGTGCCAGTGTTCTACCCCGTTCCTTTTTACTGTCAGGAATGTTGAAGTGGACCAGTAAATCAGGCCTCTCTTATTACTGGTCCTAGACTCTGGCTTTAAACATCATAGAACTAGGCTCTAAAGATTTTATTGTGTTTACAAACTATTTTATTTCTTCAAAGCCAGACGTTTTTCTCCATCTTGTTGTGCTACAGGTACAGACAATTATAGAAAGAGGGCAAAAGCAAATTTCACAGCCAGCCTGTAATAAATTACCCTATTATTTCCCTGGCTAATTGAAAGAATATTCTAGACTATGCCAACATGCCTATAGTGGTTGTGGTAGTGAGGAGCTGAGATTTGCAGGGGGGATGCGGTTATAAGAGTAATGCAGCAGCCTCAGTGATTGATATATAGCTGATGGTTGAGGGTTGTAAAGTATAGCTGTAATGATGCTGGCTTAATCTTTGTGGAACATTTATACAGGTCATTCACAGTGATGTAATAAGATACATTTAGCATAAAATATGCTTGCTAGTTGATAAGGGAATGTGTACTCCATATTTCTCTACTATCTTATGGTTCACATTTAAATACTGGTCATACATTATTTTTTAACCTAAGCAGAGATGTGTAGAACAGCTTTGAGTAATACAATTAGCTTTCAGATCTGTAGGGTCACATGACCATAATAATCACGTATCACTAGAATAAGCTAATTTACCAACTTGATCAGGCATATTAATAATTATTAGTTGGTTTGCTTTGTTTTCATAGAAGCACAAATCTTTTTTCTCTTTGAAGAGTATGTCAGAATGCAAGGAATAAAAATCTAAAATATCTTCAAAAAATTAAAGGGCAAAATTAGCTTTATAATCCCCCCAATTTAAGTACAAAGCTTGTGGTTCATATGCGTGAGTGTGTTTGTGTGTGTATGTGCACACGTGTGTGTAAGCTTGTATACTTGTACACATATCTACATGTGTGCACATATGTGTTTTTTCTTTTTAAAAATGAAGGACAAAATTGGCATTATATTTTGGAGCTTACAGTTAGGAAAGACTATTACATATTAATAAGTGTTATTTTGCCTTTATCCTTAGTGATCTAACCCTTCGGGAAAGGTCTGACCTTCTTTGACTTCTGTGTATAAATCTTTGGCTTTATCATTTGAATTCTTATTTAAACAATGAATGTCTTCTAAATCTCCGTGGGTCCCATCTTCTTTTGTCTTAGTCGTCGTCGTCGTCTTCTTCTTCTTCTTCTTCTTCTTCTTCTTCTTCTTCTTCTTCTTCTTCTTCTTCTTCTTCTTCTTCTTCTTCTTCTTCTTCTCCTTCTCCTTCTCCTTCTCCTTCTCCTTCTCCTTCTCCTTCTCCTCCTCCTCCTCCTCCTCCTCCTCCTCCTCCTCCTCCTCCTCCTCCTCCTCCTCCTCTTCTTCTCCTTCTCCTCCTTCTCCTTCTCCTTCTCCTTCTTCTTTTCAAAAATATCTTAGCAGTTTCAAGTCCTTGTGACTGACATGCCTGATTAGGGGAAAAAAACAAAAACAAACAAAAAAAACCTTCATTAATGAAAGGCAATGCCTGTTTGTAATGGTGATGCCAACTTTCTGGCCCAGAGAGTTGTCCAGTCCATTGTTGATTAAGTTAATAAGAGCCCCTGAAGATTGAGCAGGCTTCCTGTGTCTGCAGACGTGAATAAAATCGTAGAGACGTAATTTTGGACTCTTAGGATGGAAACCCAGCCCGAAGGGGTCAGAAATGAGCATTTGTTGAGCAAACGAGTTTTCATATAACACGAATGCCTATGATTTTCTTCTTGGGGGCTAAAGGAAAAAGTTAAAGTAAATGATACACAATGATTCCTTTATAAATCTCTTATTATAAAGCAAACAAAAGATAGTTACAAGTGTTGGAATATTTTTATCATACTCCATTAAATGACCAACTGTATCCATTGAAATTATCCTGAATGCTTTCTTTTTCCCCTTCTCTTACAGGTGACATTACACAAAAGGGATATGAAAAGAAGAGGTCAAAATTAATTGGAGCTTACCTTCCTCAGCCTCCAAGTACGTACAGTTTGAATAGTATAAATTGTCTAGTTTTAAAAGTTAATAGCCACATTTGAAAGAGGCTTTTCTCTCACTCTGGAATATTTGCCTGAAGAGTGCACACTTGACACCTGCATTCTCCACAACTTGCTTCTTTGTATAATTACTCATAGATTTTGTGAATATTGAAGGCATTTGTAACTTTTCTATAAACATATCTAATATAACTTAGTAGTTATTTCATCTATAGATGGAGATCAATAATACATTGGTGTCTTTGAAACGCTGTAATTATAAAAATAGACATTTGTGGTTTAAACATGATTTTTGATTTGATGAGTTAATTATTGCTATTGATTATGGTTTAAATTAATACAAGATTTGAGATAATTAGAAAGTGTTGTGGTAGCCTGACTCAGAGGATATGATTGTAGATGTCTGGTGTTTTTAGAGATGGTGGTAAAATATGCATTACTTATACTTGCAAAGTACAAGGTATACTTCCTGCCACTATCACATCATGTGTGGCTTTGGAGAATTTCTGTACTTGAGATAGATTGTACAGATTTTAAGAAAAAGAAAATGGAGCTACATTGGCATTCCAGCATGGATGGATTCCCAGTGTCAGCTCTCATTGCTTAAAGGGCAACCTTGATTATTTGCTAGGCTTTAGAAACTGCTCAAAGTGAATGCAAGCAATATCCCTCCTCAAGGTAAAAGGCTAGTAACACACATGTTAAAGGTAAAACCTGAAAGTGCAGTTTCTGTGGATGGAACAAAACCTAAGAAGATTGAAGTGCGTGTGTGCAAACCCCATTTCCATTCCCTCCAGGATATGACACCCCCAGTGTTATAGAATGGACATGACAGAAACAAAAAATGTGCTATGGCTACTGACCTTGATAGCAGTATTAGAGGGAGTTTGCTGTGCTTGTGGTTCTGCTCGTTAAGACTTTTCATGCGATTTTTAAGGAAGTTGGTGTAAAAGTGGACCTATGTGTGTTAGCTGAGGGACTGATTTCTTGTGGTCTGGCAAGACATGGTTTTATTTGGAAGAAGAAAAAGTAAATAGACTGGTAAAAGTTGTTGGGGGAAGGTATTTCTCCACCTTTGCCTCCCCTTGTGTGGCTGCCAGAAAGGTCGGTCACTTGTTGATGTCTGTGTGTGTCTGCCTTGTCCTTGAGGAAGGCTACTTGGTTAATTTGACGATTCTGTTGGATATTGATTTGCCATATCAAATAAAAGTGAAAAAGGAACAGTTACTGGCTTGCCTGGGATATTCTGTAGCTTTCATCGAGTCTGGCTGGGGGCAGAGGGTTTCTGCACCTAGTGGAGCCTTTGGTGTGTGCTGTTTCTGCATGGGGTCGGCAGCTCTGCTCAGCGCTGTAACAAATTTAAAAAAAACTAAAGTCTGAATTAATTAGTTTTTTTTCAACTTGTTACAGCAGCGAATGGAGCTGCCGTGGTTCGGTGTAGACTGCAGCCCGGTGAAGGCGTGCCGAGGAGACCGTTCCGCTCCACCCACATCGGGGTGTGCGACATCAGAGAAGCTGCGGCCCGGGAGCGGGCAGCCAGTGCAGCGGGGAATCGGCCTCTGTTTTACTTTCGTTTCGGTGAGCCCTGAAACCCCGACAGAGACCAGCTCTTGGGCAGAGGACAGTTTTGAAAGCCTTTCCCCATGCATAGGGCTGACACTGAAGGCGCCAGAGGTTTGGTCCGCCAATAGAATACCTAATGGAGACTTGCTTACAGTTTGGAGAGTCCATGATCGTCATGGTGGAAAGCAGACTGGCATGGTGCTACAACAGTACCTTAAAGCTTTATTTACATCCTGATCTGCAGGCAGAGAGGGGGTAGAGGAAGAAGGGGAGCCTGGCATGAGATTTTGAAACCTCAAAGCACACTCCCAATGACACACCTTCTCCAACAAGGTCACACCTCCTAATCCTTCCCAAACAGTGCATGTTCTAGATTATGCTTCTGGTAAATAAGCGTTCAAATATACGAACCATTCTCATTCAAACTGCTACCCTTCCTAGCAAAAACATTTTTTAGATAATCTTCTTCAGAAAAGTTGCCAATGTATGAATGTTCATTCATTGTCAGGACTTAGGAATAGTGAGGAAAGCAGGTGTTTCTAAAGCTGGGAACTCTTTCTTGACCAGTCTGTCTGGGAAGACATTCTGCCACAGTAGGTTATGTACGGAGCTTGTAGTTGAATGTACCTGTTTTATTTACCAGATAAAAATTAAGATTTTTCTGAGAAAGTATTTAAGTATTTCTGAGGTGCTTGGGACACATGTTTATGATGAATTAGAGCTCCATAAGATGAAGTTAGGATACTGGATGCGGAGTTGCCAGGCTGTGGTTCCTTCCTGATGAGAATATTCAAGACACAGTTTTATCTGAAGGATTTTCACTGCTACTCAGGGCATACCACAGTGAGAGGAATGGTAGTGATGCACCTGCTGGAAAAGATGGCTTCTCTTTGTTCAGCACAATGCTGAGTGCCCACCTCTATTCAGATAGGGAAGAGTATACTAGAAGTTATGAAGACAGATGAGCATCAAAGAAGAGAAATAATAGGTTGAAAATTATTTTATAAGAGAAGGTGCTACTTAAGGGAACTTGTTTGACACACCCTCTTACAGGTTTTAGTAAGAAAGTGTGGGTTTCAAAATGATTCTTTGTCTACTAAACCAGATCGAAATAGAGGTCAGCTACCTAGCACAATTCTCAGAGGAGTTTTTATAACATGTTGTAGACTGTATAGAGAGACTTTGCTACTTTTAGAAGACTTACCTGGTAACAAAAGTAGCCAAATTTCAATGTTACTGTAAATAGTAAACTATTCCCAATCTAAATACCCACTCCCTTTCTTCTAATGTTTATATTGGCTAGGTATTGCTTATGACATAGCAGTCATGAAATGTTTCTTTGCATGGAGCTCTTTCTGCAGAATCAGTGTTTGAAGCTCATCTGCCTTTGTCTTTCACAGCCAGGTGGATTCATGCCTACCTACAAGGTTGTGGCTTAGTTAGTTTGAGACATAGTGTGAATTGGACTAACAAAAGCCAATTGGAAAATTTCTTGTATTTTCTGCTATTCCCTAGTGTTCAAAGGGGCACAGTGTCTATTGTTAGTGAAAATTTATGGGCCCTCCCTGTTTCTGCTGCAGACCATAGGAGTAGAGAGCGGGTCTAACAATCCTGTCTAGCTATGGTGCCTCCTGCAGCCCTGAGCTGATTTTGGCTTCCCCAGATGGCCATGCTGTTTTCCCTGTTAGGACTCTTGGGAATGTGTATTTTGCCTGTTCTAGGTTTTGTTTAGTGTTCAGCGCAAATGCTACTTGTTGAAGGCCTTTTCACTTGGTCCTTCTGGTTAGGACAGCCCTAGATTCCAGTCTTAATATGATCTATTTGTGTAATATTTCTAGGCAGTTGTAGTTTGGTATTCTGTCTCACAGAAGTAGGATATGAATTGTGAGGATCTCTCATCCCTTGCACACAGTAAGCACAACCCACTTGCAGGCAAGACTTTGCACATAACAGGAAAAGGTAGAACAAGGCTTTGGCTGGTTCCTCCCGCTCCTGTGCCCACTATTTTTCTATCATACTAGTGAGGATCAGCAAGGTCTTAGAGCAGTAAGAGAGAATTCCCAACAACTGTTGTAGCCAAGGTTAGTACCAAAAGCATTCATTGCTCAGGTGTGCACGGTGCTTTTTTGCACAAGCCTTCTGCACCAGGCTTCCCTTATCTGTGGTGACAGTTCTATTTTTATTTCTGATTTGCATGAATCTAAATGTCAATTGGCCACATTAGTGCTAATCAGTAAAAGAAATGACAAAAGATTACATGATTCTAGATAATAACTCATTTTAGTTCATTGATTTTTTACTTATTTTATATAATTCAGTTTGCAAACCCCAGTATCTGATGTTGTCACTGAAGATAGTTGCTCTGATGTGAATGCCTTTACATGAAGTGACTCAGCTCATTGTTTTGTGTGGCCAATATGGAGATGGCTTTATCTGAAATCCAGCTGCAGATTCTCTGCTAGATTATGATTGAAAAAGTTGTCCATGATTGGCAAAGTTTTCAGGTTGGTGAATTTTGTACCCTGGGTGCATGGAAAATTCAAATTTTGGTCTTTATTTTGAGGATATAAATGCAAGTCAGTTGACACTTGTATATTTTATCTAGAAAATAAAGCTGGCTGGCTGCTTGCCTGAGCCTGTTACTGTTAGGTTCAGTTTCTGTGTGGATGACTGCTGAGCTTCCTCAGTGCACACTTGAGTTATGTTTTATTCTGTCTCAGTTATGTTTTATTTATTTAACCTCATGACAGAAATACAATTGCTCTCTGGACAATGAATTATGCTGTGTTTGATGGCACTTGTGACCTTCTTCAACACAGTCTGAGGGACACACAGGTCTGTACAAGCACGTTCCCTTTGTTAAGGAATTCTGTTGTGTCATGAGTCTATGGAAGGTAAAGGTGAGATGCAAGATTACCTCCCCAAAAAGGGGGAGAGAGGCACTCAGCTGGCATTTCTGGTCTGGGACTTAGTATGCATTCTTTCCAGTTTCAATGGTGAGAGAAAGGACATTCATCAGTAAAAGGCAAGTCTCCTGTGTTCTAAGTGAGCTCTGTTGTTGATGAGTCATGCACAGGTTGCTGTTCTGTGATGTATTCTATTCATGTCTATTGGTTTGATTGGCTGAATTTCCTATTTTTAATGATATTTAATGAATTAGGTTTCTTGTCAAGAATCAGTAGCAAAAAAAGAACATCACTAAACCCATGACCACCCAGCATCTGGGATTCAGACTTTTAAGAGTTTAGTCTTAAAGATGATGCCAATTAGGACTGGATCATGCTTTCTTGATGACTCATAAAATAGTATGCAACAACTCAAAGCCTGACAGTGAACTTGTATTTTACCCAGTAGTGTAGAACAAAGCCAGACTGGGACTGGGGACATGGTTGAGGGGTAGATTGCTTACATAGCATACTGAGGCATTGGATTTAGTTCTAAGCACCACAAACAAAACAAACAAACAATGCAGGATAGCAGTTTAATGCAAGTGTCAAAATGTCACATGTTTTAGATCATTCATGCTTTGCTAGTTCATGAATTCCCTTACCAATATACTATAATTATAAAACAAAATGTATGGTATTACTTAATAGCTCCGTGTTGTAAAAGATGAGATGGAAATAGCAATGATATAAGAATTAGGTTTGCATTTAATCCCAGCACTCGGGAGGCAGAGGCAGGCGGATCTCTGTGAGTTCGAGGCCAGCCTGGTCTACAAGAGCTAGTGCCAGGACAGGCTCCAAAGCTACAGAGAAACCCTGTCTCGAAAAAACTAAAAAACTAAAAAAAAAAAAAGAATTAGGTTTGCATGGTAGGGTAAATACTAAGGTGTTCAGAAAGAGGTCTTGATTTTCTGTTTTGTGGTGACCTCATCTGTGTTACTGCAAAGCAAATATAGAGAATGCCTTACCTAATCATACAAGTACTTTTTACTCATGAGCAAGTCCTTAATTACACTTACTGTAATAACGGGTTGGGGTGTGATCCAGAGACTATAATGAGATGCTGGAAGACAGTGGGACTTGATTCAGAAACATTTTTTTTTTTTTTCAAGACAGGGTTTCTCTGTAGCTTTGGTGCCTGTCCTGGAACTAGCTCTTGTAGACCAGGCTGGCCTCGAACTCCCAGAGATCCGCCTGTCTCTGCCTCCCGAGTGCTGGGATTAAAGGCGTGCGCCACCACTGCCCGGCTCAGAAACATTTTTGGCAAGTCTAGAAATAGGGAAAATTCTCCAGCAATTTTACAGTTTCTCAGACAGGCTCCACCTGCCTCACAATCTATGATAGCTTCTGAGCTCCAGCAAAGAGCTTATTTTCAGTGCCAGGGAAGAAGCCAGGAGAGGTGAGTTCCAGTGGATGCCCTGGGAGCACTTGAGAATTTTTGTCCACTGAAGCTTTCTATGACACATGTGAAATCCTAGATATAGAGGCAGATTAATTCATGCGAGGAATTCAGTGTTAAAACTTTTCAGACCAGTTTGGATCAAAGTCTTCTTTTCTGAATCACAAATATTTTTTAAAGTATTCCTCATATATATGACATTTTAAATTGTATTTGAAGACAAAGATTTCTAGTATATTTCTTTTATAATATAAATTTAGAAATCCCCCCTCCCATAATATATTCTTTTAAATAACTTGAGACTTTCCTTCTTTCCTTGTGCCCTCTAACTTATTGAGTCTCAAGTTAGAGAGACAGATGGGTGACCCACCTGTGTCTTATTCTTAGCGGTAACATTAGGATTATTGTGGTGTCTAATGTCTGCCTGAGCACAGTGCTCACGAAAGACACTGCAGTGTTTATTCATCTGCAGTTGTTGGATTGGTTAGGTATAACCACTATAAGAAATTTTTGTTGGGGAATCCTTTAGTGATAATAAGTAATTGATAAGAAATTAATGATGTTCCTGTTTTTCTCACTTTTGTCTTCATATTTCCAAATCTGATGGGTAGGTGAGGCATTTATAGAAGTGAAATTAGTGAGACAAGGCAAAATTTTGAAAGAATCACAATTTCTGTTTGACTTAGAAAATCAGCTGGAGGAGGAGGGTGGGCTACAGTTGGAGGTGTCTTCTGTTCGAGATGGATGAGTTTGGTGCTTGCTTTTGTGGTCATCAAGGCCATAAAGTGAGGTGTCCAGAATCCTTTGTGCTTGGAGGAGAGATGTCTGTGAGCAACTGGGAGGGGGGGGCCTAGTACAAACACAAAGGCAATTCTGTTAAGAGAACTGAACTTAGATCTAAGAGTGATACAGGGTTTAACTTCCACTACTGTGTCTTTATTACCTCATCAACAGAACTCATCTCCTGTTTTTAATAAAAGTCCTTAAGCCAGTGATATGAAGTGTTACCTGTTGTTAGTTTTCAAATACAGATGGAAAGCCAGGCCTAGGAAAGGTAAAGAAACTTGCCCAAGGTCACAGATACTAGGGCCTGGAATATCCAGGTTTTTAATCTTTTATTCAAGGATGAAATAAAAGCCCACAAAGACTGAAGAGTGGCTAGGTAACTCTTCTTCAACAAAGAAATCATATGCATAGGAAAGAAACACATTGCAAGAAAGTAAGAAACTGTTCAAGAACCTGGTTTTTGTTTAGGTCTCCTTTTGCACTGTTTAAGGAAAAGAAAAGTTTGATTACTTGGGGTGTGATGGATGGTTTTCTGTTTTGATCAACAAGTCTTTGCTTACTGTGTATGTCCCTTCTCATGATGCATCTGATACAAGGGAACAGGCTGACAGTCAGACACACACAGTCTCCCCATGTAGACCTAACAGGCCTGGAATTTACTACGTGTAGATCAGGCTTTCTTGAACTCACAGAAATCCACCTACCTCTGCCTCCTGAGTGCTGGGACTAAACTATTACTCCACCATATTTGACAACATCTGATTTAAATAATATGCACATCCAATTATGCATAAGCATATAAGACCATAAATATGGGGTTCTACTGGAAAGTTAACTTTGAAGACATAGTTTGCTTTATTAAATAGGTAAACAAAAATAGCCTTTCCTTTCCTATACTGGAAATGTATTTTAATGGAACTTGTCCAAGTTTCATGAGTATTAAAGAGAAATTATTCCATTGTTCGAGAGAGGGGTGTGAATATAGCTCAGTGAAGATGGGGATCTTAAGTTGCTACTTATAGTATTAGAAGAGGGTGTGAGCACATAGTCCATACAAGTGAGAGACCTAGGTTGCTAAGTGTATTGTTAGAAGAGTGAGATCTAAGGCTGCAAACTATTACTTATGCTTTTCTGCCTCATCTGTGTGGTTTTTCTCTTCATGCTTATGGGCCCTGGAGCTGACTTGGTGCTTGTCATATGGCTTGCATGTAATTGCCTTATAAATATTGTGGAAGAAAGGATTCAGGATAACACTTTTTTTTTTTTTAAAGCAAACGAGAATCAATGGTTTCATACGCCTGACTGTTGCACATTGGGGATAGTTACCCTTTATGTTTCATTATGCCTTCTTTCCCAGTGCTTACATTTGATGTGGGATTCCCCTCTGTATGCTGTGGATATGTTCTATTACTATTCGTTAATAAAAAAAAAAAGCTGCTTTGGCCTATGGCAGGGCAGAATAGTGTTAGGCAGGAAAACTAATCTGAATGCAGGGAGAAAGAAGACAGAGTCAGAGAGATGCCATGTAACTGCCGAAGAAGAAGGGCGCCAGAACCTTACCGGTAAACCACAGCCTTATGGAGATACACAGATTAATAAAAATGGGTTATTTAAAATGTAAGAGCTAGCTAGCAATACCTAAGTCATTGGCCAAACAGTTTTGTAGTTAGTATAG
Organism: Chionomys nivalis; assembly: GCF_950005125.1. Classification (NCBI taxonomy): domain Eukaryota; kingdom Metazoa; phylum Chordata; class Mammalia; order Rodentia; family Cricetidae; genus Chionomys; species Chionomys nivalis. The sequence goes on from NC_080098.1 coordinate 32,132,690, forward strand.
TTTCTTTGTGATTATTTGGGTCTGGACTGCAGGGAAATGAACAGGCAGTCTCTGATTATACACATTAGCCTCTTAACTATCACTACACTTGCTGTTGTGAGAATGCCGGTCTTTGTGTGGCTTTTTGAAAATTGGTCTTCGGTCATGGTTCCCTAAACTACTTCAGTGAGTGTTGAGTTCTCTCCAGTGGTGAACACCAAAATGTAACTGCTTTGCTAGTTATTCGTATTTGTGTTGTTGAGGGTACAACTGCTGCCACAGCAAGGATTGCTCAGTTGCCTTATGCTGGAGAAAGAATGAGCATACAAGTGCCGTTATGGAGACAGGTTCAGTTCTATAGAAAGTTACATACTCAACTGTTGATTTTTTTTTTCAAATCTTGGTTGAAAAAAGGTCAAATAAAATACAATGAATGAAATCTTGACTAAAATACTATTTTAAACTATATTTTGTTATTGGCAACCTCTTGGAACTTTTTTGCATAGTTGTATTAATTTCTCTTTTTAAACATCTGTAGTAGACTGATTTGAATTCATGAGAGCAAGTGTGCAAAATTGCCTCACTGATGGCAGTCATAGAAGGCTTATCAATAAACTAGACAGTAGTAAACTACTGTCTGTATACTATGGATCCCGAGAAGAGGTAAAGGGCGAGAGTAGTTCTGAGGATTATGTTCATGAACTAGACAGGAAAATGGTATTAAGAGTACAGAGATTTACAGCTGGTGAACCTGGGCAACTTGGAAGTGTGTTTAACTTTGTTCCAAATGCCAGTCAGAATGTAAGAGAATGTGAACAACAATGACAAGTGGTAATGGTATGTAAAGTAGAGGAGTCACTTAGCAAAGGCAAAGCCAGACTCATTCATTCAGATGCTAAGTATCACTCAGCAGGTCACTGAAAGAAACAACCTAAAGGAAATGGTGGATACCTCTGTTCAGTCCTTAAGGATATGTATACTCTCTGCGGAATTAATGTTAACAAGGCTCTAGTGGTGGACAGAATCAGACAAATCCTGGAGTCAAAGGTACTATGTCAGAGCAGCTACACTGTCCTGAAAACAGTCTCAGCCACAGAGTGAGGCCAGGGCACTCAAGGTCTCAATCAACCCAAATAAAAGATCTATCTGAAAGAGATCTATAGTGTTCTGTCACAAGAAGAGAACTGGCTATCAGCTCCTCAAGAGGAAATTATAGGAGTTGTCACAGAAGAGACAGTGTAACAATTATAGCATTGTAATGATCAACTTTGGGGAAATAATGAAAATAAAAGACAAGAAGTATAAACATATTTTTTATACTAGAATATTTTTTTCACCTAGAATATTCAGGGCCTATCCCTGTTACAGTAGAAACACAACCTTGGGGATACCTAAGACCGCTATGTGTTATTTCTCTTTTATCTTTTCTAAAGAATCTACTTTAGATACCTCTTTAAAATATGAGGAGAAGAAAGACATGGATGAATTCAAAGAACGAGTGACCTAAAATTCTGCAAAACCAAAGCAAGTTCAGGATGAAAGGGATCCTAAATGGCATGACAGGTCTAGTGACCCAGGTTAGAGGAGGAGGGGCTCCAAGTAAACTTCAAGGAAAACAAACAAAAAATGAACTGAAAAATAATTACTAGATTGTGAGTGTTTGACTAGGGGAAGAAAAAAATAGTATGGGAAGGGTTTGTTTTGTTTTTTAGTTGGAATATTTTGAAAGTATCAGCAAATAGGTACATTGAAAGCATGACAATTAATAGAAAAGTATAAATATTAAACTCAGTTACTTAAAAGCAAATTATATGGGGATATATTAATCACATTCTGATGACTTTATGGTTTTTCATCATCTCAACATAATCCTGATCATGTAAATAGTAGAAACTCTGATGAGTGGTGGAGAAAAGCCTACATGCTGTCTAAGAGTCAGGGATATCAATTGTCGTCAGTGAGCCTTTACCCAGTGACTGATTGAAACAGATGTAGGCCAGCAGTCAAACATTAGGCAGAGCTTGGGGAATTTTGCAGAAGACAGGGATGGCAGAATTGTAGGAGCCACAGAATCAACTAACCTGGCCTCAAGGTCTCACAGAGACCAAACCAACAATCAGGAAGCCTGCATGGGACTGACTTAGGCCCTCTGCATATATGTTATAGTTTTGTAGCTTGGTCTTCTTGTTGGATCCTAACAGTGGGAGCAGAGGCTGTCTCTGACTCTTGCCTGCTTTTGGAACCCTTTTCTCCTACTGGGTTGCCTTGTCCAGGCTTGTTACTGTAACTTGATATGCCATGACTGGCTGATATATATGGGAGGCCTGCTCTTTTCTGAAGAGAAAGGAAGAAGAGTGGATGGCCAGGGTAGCAGAGGTTTGGGAAGGAACTGGGAGGAGAGTAGAGAGGGAGGAGAAAACTATGATTGGACTGGAAAAAAATTAATTAAAAAAAATAAAATAAATCAGGGCTGTAAACCCAAATGTAAATGCCAGCCCAATGCAGAACTACTTGGCTTCATAAGTTTGACATATGATAAGGAATATTAAAATAGGATCATCTGAGAGCAAATTGTTACTTAAATTCAGACTTTTTTTGGTAGCTTATGTTTTATGTCTTATAGTTATCACTGTTTTTTTCTAAAGAAGCAACAATTGTCATTAGTACTTAGTGGGAGCAATTTATGTCAGAACTGTAAAGATGGACTCTTTCCCATGCTGCTTAGTTTCATCTACATTGTGTCCTTTGGCGCTGTGTGGCGTCAGTCTAATAGTCTGAGTAGTTGATATAGGGGTCAGGTTTGTCTTTGAATCTAAGGTAACATTTTTGATAATTCATAAAATACATCTTTTTCTACTTAGCATTAAATAGAGCAAGTTTCTAGAGTTAGAAATTGAGACTGTCAAAAGCTGAAAGTTGATGCTACAAATGGATAACTTTCCAGTTATCAAATACAAATAGTTTATAAGGTTTATTTTAAAGTTGGCTTTATTGATAATAGTAATTTTAAAGTTTCTCAGGGCACTTATGGTCTTTCTGTTCATTCTACAAAATAAAAAAATCATAATTTGATCCTATGTCTTAGACTTCATGCTTTGGTGGACACTATAATAAGAAAATCACTTGCCTGTAGCCTGCCCACAATGAGAAGAACTTCTCTAGGGCTCAGTCTTGCTTGTGTCTCACCTTCATGTTGATCTGTAGAGTGACCCCCCAGGTTTCTCAACACTACCTGGTCTAATAGGTGATAGGAATGTCATGAGTAAATATTTATTGTAACTAAGTTTCCTTAGTGTAGCTACTGAGAACAGCCTCACCCTCATTCTGCTGTTTTACCTTATATCCAGGAGTGGACCAAGCTTTGCCTCAAGAGCGAAGGGCACCCGTCACTCCTTCTTCAGCCTCTCGATACCACCGCAGAAGATCCTCAGGCTCTCGAGATGAACGTTATAGGTCAGGTAAGGAACTGTATGCAAGTACTAGACTCACCATACTTGGGTGTGTTATTGTGAATGAACTGGGTCCCCATTTCCATTGTCTATGAGGTAGAAGTTCAATACATTTGGACTTTGCACAGGTGAAGCTCTAGCTCAATGTGCCAGTGTTTGTTCTAGAAGAGTGGTTCTCAGCCTTTCTAATGCTGTGACCTTTTAATATGGTGAGCCCACCATAAAATTATTTCTTTGCTACTTTATAACTGTAATTTTGCTACTGTTATAAATTGTAATATAAATATCTGATGCCAGGATAACTGATAATGTGACTCATTTGAAAGGGTTATTCAAGGGGTCGCAACCCATAGATTAAGAACCACTGCTTTAGGATACCCACTCAATCCATAGTAACTCTTTTGTGTTTGGTAAAGTAATAATTGTTTCTTCAAATACTTACTACCTATAAATAGAGATAACCAGGCCACCTTAGCAGTGAATTTGCACACAGAAAGCTTTCATTAGGAGATTGTTTTTTTATTCACCCCTTCCCACTGCCCTTTCTTGTTCCTCACTCCCTCTTCTGGATTCTGTGGGCACCTGCATTCACATGTGCACATATCTGCATATTTTAAAAAATAAAAATATAAAAAAAGTTGAGAAAATAAAATTTTTTATCCTACTGTTATTATATCTTTTCAGTTTTCTGATAGATTTTATTTTTCTTGAGTAAACAGGGATGATTTAAGTCATTTACAAGGAAAGAGATCCTAGCTCCTTAAAAGGTATGAAGGTCTCTGACCACTTTCAGTAAAGCTGTTTTAGCTGCTTCAGTGATCAAATTATGTTACCTATGAATAATTCTGTTTCCTTATAGATAATTGAACTAATTAGCAATCAATTCAGTTAGCAATATAGTAGCAAATTTAATTTCTCTTGGCTATATTTTTCTATTTCAGTTCAAGATCACAAAACCACATGAATTCTTGATACTTTAGCTCAGGCTAGGAACTCATATAATATGGCAAAGCATCAAGCCCCATATAACTGACTTACTACTGCAACCCAAATCAAAGTGAAATGGTATTCCATGTTAATGGAAGCAGAGATAGTAATTGGAATTCACAGCTGGATGTGATGGGGATGTTCACATTTTAGTTCCTACCCAGTTACCTTGGCTCCAAAATTGTGACAGTTTTGCCTAAGGCTCACTAGTATTGAGACTTCAGGTGTGAATCGCTATTTCTGCTACAATTCTTTGTAAGAGCATGTACCCTTCTGTTCTTTTTAAGTTAGTAAATTTGGAAAATAAATGCCTGTAAAGGCATTTATTGGGCACTTAGACTGCTGCCTTTATGGGGTCTAAGTTAGAGCTTCATTTCTAGTTATATTCAATATCCTACTGCATAATCAGAAACTTTACAAGAGAAAGCCTTTAGGTTTAAGTTTACATGTTATAAAAAAGAGACCATGACAATGAGCAATATTAAAAGTCAAATGCAAGAGACTGTTTTGTGATGTACTTAGAATGGCTTGAAAAACCATGGGTTGGTTGGTTGGTTTCTTCTTTGCTGATGATATTAGGCACTCTGATATCAGTGCTGGTCTCCTTTGCATTCCAGTCTAAAACAGAGCTAGCAACTCTAGAATGCCCTCCTTTCTGGGAAAGATCCATGAGGTTCTTGTGTTTTCAGAATGATACTAATATGCTACTTTACAAATTCTCATTCTTACAGAGTAGACAGTAGTTGTTTTCCCAGAAGTTTCACACATGTGATGGTATATGGTGACAATAAATGAATTCTATGCTTGTTAAGTTTTGTTTACCTTAGTTTTTATCATTTGTGTGTAAGGTTGGTGTAGTGGTCAGAAGACACATTTGTAAAGTCAGTTCTCTACTTTTACATTTACATGGGTTCTGGATATCAGACTCAGGTTACCAGGCTTGGGTAACAAACAGTTTGGATCTACTGATACATCTTATTGGTCCCTACTTAATTTTTTAATATTGTAAATATGAACATTACCCATTAGTTAACTAATTTTAAGCTTTACAATAGTTAAGAATTTAAAAGCTTTCTTTGAGTTAAAGAGTTTGGAAATTATTGTCACAGATTTTTTTTAAGTGTTACTGTTTTAAAAGTTGAGAAATGATACGAGCTAATAACTTTAGTATTGAAATTTACCTCTTAATCTGTTTTTTTTTTTTTTTTCTAATTCAAGATGTGAACTTAACTACACTTAGTTACTAGGGATAGACTTGTATATCACTTCTGTTCTTTTTCAATCTTTCTTTCTTTTATTCAACAAATGTACAAATTATTTTGTGTACTGAGCACTTTGCTATGAACTATAGCTAAGACAAAACTGTAGCAACACACAGTCCCTGCTATCAAAGAACTTACTAGAATAATTTTTTAATTGGAGGTTTTTCTTTCTCAAAACAGCTGGTTTTACTGATTTTTATGGAGGATCTTAGGGCATAACCTTTGCTTTCTCTGAACAACTCAATTTCTTCCTTATTGATTGTTACAGAATCTTGCTTATTTCCTTATTATGTTAGAATACTATGGGCTATCAGACAAATGTGCACACAGTAGCATTGAGTTAGTCTACAAATTCTACTTACTATCCTCAGAATGGTGACAATCCCTATGTAGAGGGATGCCCTGTCCAACAAGGTTGTCAGTATATACATGAGACCTGTTAATTTAAAAAAGTGAAGATTAAATTTAAAATTCTGTTCTACCTTACTAGGAACATTTTAAGATGAGCAGCTGTATATATATGAAAGCTTGTTTGTTTCCCAGCTGCCCTGACCTGAAATAATTGTACAGAAACCGTATTAATTAAAACACTGCTTGGTCTATTAGCTTATGCTTATTTCTAGCTAGCTCTTACATCTTAAATTAACCCATTTCTATTAATCTGTATATCACCACGAGGTTGTGGCCTACTGGCAAGGTTCTGTCCAGTGCTTGTCTCCTTCAGCAGCTAAATGGTGTCTCCTTGACTCCGCCTTCTTTTAGTTTCCGCACCTACCTTTATTCTGCCCTGCCACAGGTCATAGTAGCTTCTTTATTAACCAATGATAATAAAACATATTCACAGCGTACAGACGGGAATCCCACATCAAGCAGATTCTGTACTGCATACTGCATATAGGAACTTTGCCATACCTACTAAATGTTCTATTATGGGTGCATTGTTCTGGGAACTCATGGAAGAAAAAGCAAAAGATGCATTTAGAAGAGCATAAAGGTTTGTTGACTCCACGCTAAAGAAAGTGAAATTAATTTGATTACCTATGCCTAATCAATAGGAGATTTTAGAAATGTGAATCTAGCAAAAATGTTTAGGGTAGACTGGTAGGATTGGGATGGATTTCTAATTCTAAGCAGAAACAGGTTAAAGGACTGTCAGATTATAGATATGAAGAAAGGAGGCAGAATTAAAATCTGTAGGGTGCAATGGAAGTGGTACTTACGAGGAAATTGGTGTCAAATACTCAGGAAAAAGAACATTTTTCAAAGTGAAAAAAAAAAGAGCATTTAGAAAAGAAAAATTAACTCCACACAAAGAAGAAATGAGAAAATAAGGAAGGTAAACTGAAAATCAGGAATGTACAGATCTGTTTTTAGGTTGTAAGACACTCAGAAGCTATCACGCTTGTCTTTATGTCTCAGAAAAGAACAAACATCTGAAAACTAAGAATTCTTCCTACATTCACTAAAGAATTGTTGAATCAAAATCGCAAGTGAATAATAATGTATGCAAGAATATGAAGAGATAATCCTCAAAATCTGATAAAATCAAATTCCTACGGCAGCTCATTTTCCTTCTTCCAGCAGTCATTATTTGCCTGCAGTCCTTTCTCTAGGAGTGAGGCCCTGAGAAAAATTTCCCCTTCTGTGTTAACATGTACATTTGTATAGCTATTGTTCTGGATTGTTTATGTAGACATCTTTAGGAGAGATGTTTCACAGCAGACTCCCTAATTGTTCTGATTCTTACTACCCCTGTTCCCTGAGCCATAGATTTCAGAGCTAAGCTTGTCTCTGTTACACACACACACACACACACACACACACACACACACACACACTTTGTACGCACACATATTTAACAACAATAAAGAAAAAGAAACTATCAACTTGCAAGAGGGGATATGGAAGGGAGAGTTATTGGGAGGAAAGGAAAGGGAAAGTGGTGTAATTCTATTTCAATTACCCTAGCAGCACAGACACTGAGAGAAACAATTAATAAATGGGCCCTCCTGAAACTGAAAAACTTCTGTAAAGCAAAGGACACCATCAACAAGACAAAACAACAGCCTACAGAATGGGAAAAGATCTTCACTAACCCCACATCAGACATAGGTCTGATCTCTAAAATATACTAAGAACTCAAGAAATTGGTCATCAAAAGAACAAATAATCCAATAAAAAGAAATAGAGTACTAAACAGAGAACTCCCAACAGAGGAATCTAAAATGGCTGAAAGACACTTAAGGAAATGCTCAACATCCTTAGTCATCAGAGAAATGCAAATCAAAACAACTCTGAGATTTCATCTTATACCTGTAAGAATGGCCAAGATCAAAAACACTGTTGACAATTTATGCTGGACAGGTTGTGAGGTAAAGGGAACACTCCTGCATTTCTGGTGGGAATTCAAGCTGGTACAGCTCCTTTGGATGTCAGTGTGACGATTTCTTAGAAAATTAGGACATAACCTTCCTCAAGACCCAGTAATACCACTTTTGGGTATATATCCAAAGGATGCTCAATCGTGCCACAAAAGACATGTGCTCAACTATGTTCATAGCATCATGGTTTATCATAGCTAGAACCTGGAAACAACCTAAATGCCCCTCAACCAAAGAATGTATAAGGAAAGTGTAGTACATTTACACAATGGAGTACTACACAGCTGAAAAAAATAACGACATGTTGAATTTTGCAGGCAAATGGATGGAACTAGAAAATATTTTGAATGAGGTAACCCAGACCCAGAAAGACAATTATCACATGTACTCACTCATAAGTGGTCTTTAAACATAAAGAAAACCAGCTCACAAATCACAATCCCAGAGAACTTAGACAACAATGAGGACCCTAAGAGAGACATACATAGGTCTAATATACATGGGGGAAGTAGAAAAGTTAGGAGTTGACAGAGATTAGAGGTGGAGGAATGAAGATCAAGGCACAGAGGGCTTGAGGAGCATTGAAGCTATCTTGTATGACGCGACTGGTATCTTCATGTTGTTTCACACTGTTATTCATAACACACTGATTATTAACACAAAATGTGCACTTGTTGGCATGGATTTTATTTACTAATTTACCATTGTTCTCTTATTAATATCAACCAAATGTATCATACTAACAGAGATGGAAGCAGATGACAGAATTTTCTCATTTTTCAGGATACTAGTTATTTTCAGAGTGAGACAGAGTATGTCTGAGTGTGCTGCTGCACATCTTCTTTCCCAGCACTTGAGAGGCTCAGGCAGGTGGATCACAACTTTTATGTGAATTTGGGCTATATATGGAGGTCCTATCTCAAAACAAAATGGAGTTATTCACTGGCTCCTATAGAGAATTGAACAGCATCTATGTTTTTTTCTGTTCACATGTGGTTCATAGATTTTTTTTTTTCTTGTAGTGACCAAACAGGAACACCTATATCAGAATAAATGTATCTGGGTGGCTGACAATCAGATGTGTACCACAACTGCCATGTGTTCCACAGTATTGCTATAAGAATTCATGGTACAGTATATGAAGACCAGGTTGAGCCAGTCAGCAGCCTAACCTCTCTGTTCCTTTTAAGTGTTGCACACTTGGTAAAATAATTTGTTTGCCTCAAAATATTGATGAAGGCAACTGTCATCTTGTACTTGTGCAACATGTATTTACCATTTTGCTTTGTATGTTTTTTAAAAATATTTATTTATTTATTATGTATACAATATTCTATCTGTGTGCATGTCTGCAGGCCGGAAGAGGGCACCAGACCTCCTTACAGATGGTTGTGAGCCACCATGTGGTTGCTGGGAATTGAACTCAGGACCTTTGGAAGAGCAAGCAGTGCTCTTAACCACTGAGCCATCTCTCCAGCCCTGCTTTGTATGTTTTATCCTAGGTAATTCCCTCAGCAACTATGTGATGGTATTCACATTTTATAGATGATGAAATTGTATTCTTGACCTAAGAAAATATATTTAAGCCTAGTATGAGGATACATGGCTATAATCCCAGAACTTGGGAGGCAGGAGGATTGCTATGAGTTTGTAGCCAGCCTGGATTATGTATGGATACACTGCCTTAAAACACAAAACAACAAAACAAAATTTGTACTTAGAGTTAATACAGATTGTAACAAATAGAACTGGTAGTTTTCCACCAAAGCTTAGGTTCTTAATCCTTTTGTTTCTAAAGAAACACAGATGTATTTTTCCATAGCTAAATTCATTAATGCCTTCTATCATTAATAAAGAGCTTCAGCTTATAGAACTAAATGAAAAGAAAAACTTCAAAAGTCTATTAGAGGAAAGTAATAAGGTAGATAAATTGTTAGAAGCCATAAACGTCTATCTTCCAACTCAGTTGGAGGAGTGGGGACTGACTGAGTAGATTTAAGAGCCAGTCAGTCACCCACGGTGATTATTTTAGAAAGAGATGTTTGTAGGAAATAGAGACAAATGAGCCAGAGTTGCCCAACATTTTGCTGTATTACTGAGCTTTTAGTAAACTCTTGCTGAGGGAGACACTGGTGCCTTTTCCTCAAGCACTATATGTCATGCAAAGGTGTTTATTATTTCCAGTACTTTCTGAAATTCTGGTGGAGAAATGTCTCTTAGTATGATGTGCTTGAGGCTATAAATATAAGAAGTTCCTAATGAGTCATTTACTAACAGTAGTGATCTGTTAATTTAGTGCTGTGTAAAGCTAGTCTTAAATCATTTAGTGTCTATAGTTGAATGCTTTAGAGCTGTCAGTAGAAGGAAAGTTATAAAGTGAATAAACTATAAACTTTTAGAGCAGAGAAGGGCACAGACAATAAAGACTGTATCACTGAAGGAGCAAGTTATCAATTTGCTGTACCCAGTTCCAAAGACAACTTCTATGAATCTGAGTCCTGTATAGATTTGGGCTAGCTGTTCCATCAAGGACCACTAAATGTAGTTCAGAATCAATGACTTTACTTCTTTGTCCTGTGTCTTTTGTAGGTCTCCCAACTTTCTTATTCATGAATGATAGGTTGTCTGATGTTTACGTAGGCAGAAGCCTTTTCCCAAGACAGTATTGCAAATCACAGCACATTTTTCTTAGTGCACCACAGTTCATGCTATCAAAAGATTGAAATCAGTACTCTTTGTGGGAGAACTTAGTCCAGCTATCCCCCCTAGATTTCTTTATGTCTATCTCATTTTGTACTTTTAGGTTATAGTTTTGCTGTTTAATTTATTTTTTGCTTTGATACTATATTAAGGTCACCTTGGGATCTACCCAAATGTCATTTTTCTATTTCCCTGACATTGTAGGCTGTCACTTCCTAGCTTTTGGCCACCTTTTGGTACTCATGGGTAGTGACAGAAAGAAAGTCAGTTATCTCTGCAGCATAGTGCACACTTAGAGGCTAGGTCTTTTCCTGTGAGGTTTGTCTTTGTAGTCATTTGTATTTCTGACACTCAAAAGGAATTCATGACACGGTCTGTATGTCCAGTGTGATCAGCAAGTCTGTTAAGGTCTTGTGGACATTACAGACTCACATTAGGAAGACATCATGACATCTTTGTGTAAACCAACCCTCATTATCTGGTCAAATACCTTGGCATGAGTGAGGTTTATTCATTTTTTCCTTTTCATCATTTCCCTTTCACAGCCTCTCCTCTAGTTTTTAATTCATTTGGCTGGAAAAACTCCATCAAGAACATTTTAATTAAGATTTTGTGGGACACTTAATCAAGTGCTTTAATGGGTTTCTAATGCATCACAGCTGGTAAATTTCATTCATAGACTCATGAAGATAAAAAGAAGGTCTGTTTTGTAGCATCCTATTTATCATATTACTGTTTTGTCCTCAAAGTTTTTAATTGCATGTGCTCTTTTAGAATTTATGTGGGGTTTCACGTTATATCTCAGGCAATAACCCATCCTTTCCAGTCTTACATGTTTAAACAGTTCTTGTTTCCTTTGTCCAGGGTACCTTTCAGGAGACAGGGCAGACACCATAATGTTCTCATTATCCCTGAGCCCAGATCTTAGCCTTGCCTTTTTCTCCGTCAGAATTTGACTCTCATTATACCAGCCACTTTTCCTGTGACTGTCACAAAATAGCTAACAAGAAGCAACTTAAGAAAGGATTTATTTTGGCTTATAGTTTGAGGGGATATAATCCATTATAGCTGAGAATGTATGGTGGCAGGAGCACGAGGTTACTGGTCCCAGTGTATCCAAGGTCAAGCAGAGAGCAATGAATGCCAGTGCTCAACTAGCTTCCTTCTTTTTATGCAGTCTGGAACTCACCTGTAGCACACAAAGCCCATTAAATGATGCGATTCACATTTAGAGATTCTTCTTCCCATACCAGTTAACCTAATGTAGAAAATATCTAGCAGGCGTGCGAGAGGTTTGTCTTGAAGGTGAGTCTAGATCCTATCAAGTTGGCAATCATTATTAAATATCACAGATCTACAGCCTTTTAAACCAGATTCTTGGAAGCTGCTTCCAGTAACAGCAGTGGGCATTTCCTTTCTAGTTGAGAGTTAGACATACACTTAACTTTGTGAGTCAGCAAATAGGGAGAAGTGAGCCTGAAAGGAAAGTCACACAGTGACATGGCTTTAGTCTCTCCTCTTGCTAAAGCATCTTTTTAAAATCATTTTTCCTCAGAGGTCTATTTTCTCATTGAGGTTTGATTTGGATTATCTAACACTGGATCATCTTAATTCATGGAGGAAAATTCTGTCTCAGGGATTCTTCCTTAGCTTTGCACAGAATGTTGTGGGCCATAATGAAGCTGCAGTCTCAGGAGGCTTCTTTTCAGCTCTAGAAAGTTAACACTTTTCTGCCTTTTTGGATGGGGCTCATGTGCTGTTGAAGGGGTCTATAGGAGTCAGTTTGAGGGGGAGATACCATCATTTCCCTTATAATTGTTATTCACAATATAATCCGATGGAATCATCAGAGTGCTCTTTTGAAGCACAATTAATAAAAACTCAGAGACAGATATTCGGGTTCAACCTGAAGACCAGAAAAGTAAAACAGCCAGCCACTCACTGGCTCTTACCTCGACCTCAGTCCAAAAATGGTTATCCTGCCTCCAGGAAACCTCAGAATGATATTGAGCCTTAGAGCTGTCTCTTCCATTTTATAATCCTCTCTAGATCCGGGATTAAAGGATTAACCCATTACCACCTGGTTTCTGTGGCAAGCTAGTGTGGCTACTGGGATTAAAGGTGTGTATCCTTGCTGCCTGGTCTGTAAGGCTGGCCAGTGTGGCTGCTTTACTTTTGTGATTTTTAGGCAAGCTTTATTTGTTAAAATACAAATGAAATGCCACTACACTCTTAGATGTTTTAAACCAATGTGATGCTTTAAGGTTAAAGTACAATTTAGACTTGCTGTTATTGAAAATACTTTTAATATATGCAGTCTTGTGGATTTATTTTGTGTACATGTGTGTAGACATTTAATGACATACATGTAGAGACCAAAGACAATTTGTAGGAGTAGGTTTCTTGACTTCTTCCATGTAGGTCCTAAGTATCAGTCTCAGACTGTAGGATTGGTAATAGATACCTTTACTCACTGACTAGCAGGCCTTAAAAATAGATTTTAAATTTTAGTTACTTTATATGTTCCTTGACTTGGCTAGTAAGTCAATAATCTGTTCTTATGACTTCTGCAATTTGTATTTCTTGTTTGTGTTCCTGGATCCCTGTAGCTTAACTGTAAGTAAATTCCTCCACATCTCCTATTTATTAAGAAGGACATTTCCTAACAAAGGGATGCTGGTTTCTTTGTGACTTGAAATATCCTTTTTTTTTTTTTAAAAAAAAATTGTTTTCTTTCAATTGCATAGAAAGAACTTAACAAAATGGTGTATGAAACTGTTTTAGAGTTTTTTATGAAAAAAACCATAATGATGTAGGGTTTCTACAGAAAAAACAAATGGTTGTTTTGTGAAAGTGTTTATCAGCAGATGGGTGGTGACATCCTTGGAGTTAGTTACACCTTCTATCAGATAATAGCTCTTAAGTTTCATAACCTCTGTTTATTCTCTGCTACAATGGGCATAAGAGGGCCTCTTCTCTAGAATTAGTCTCATTTCTTCTTATAGTCTTCTGTGCACATTCCAGAAGGATCTCTCTCTCTCTCTCTCTCTCTCTCTCTCTCTCTCTCTCTCTCTCTCTCTCTCTCTCTCTCTCTCTCACACACACACACACACCCACACACACACACACACACACACACACACACACACCAGACCATGTTTTTTGCCTGCTTAGAACAGGATGTACTTTTGTTATCCCAGTATGTTTGGTGCATCCTCCTTGGCCTCTGTTTTTCACTCTTTGAAGCAACATATTCCATGTCCAGTTTGGTGCCTAGAATCTCTTAGAAATAGTCCTGTTCACTTGTACTCTTTAGAAGTACTTCTCTGGCCTCACAATTCAGAGTAGCTACTCTGTGCCTCTGGATTAGTTTTTCCATTAGTTCTCTACCCTAGCTGGTTGTCCCTTGTCTGTCTCCTCTCAGAAAGTTGCAACATGCAAAGCCATAGCCAACATGAACCTAAATGGAGAGAATCTTAAAGCGTTTCCACTAAAATCAGGAACAAGACAAGGTTGTCTACTCTCTCCATACTTACTCACTATAGTACTTGAAGTTTTAGCTAGAGCAATAAGACAGCTGAAGAAGATCAAGGGGATACAAATCAGAAAGGAAGAAGTCAAAATAGCTTTATTTATAGATGATTATTGTATGCATAAATGACCCCCAAAATTGCACCAGGAAACCCCTATAGCTGTTAAACACCTTCACAAAATAACAAAATAGTGTACAAAATAGTAATAAAACAGCATGCTATTAACATAAAAACACACATGTTGATCAGTGGAATTGGAGACCCAGACATAAGTTCACATACCTATAGACACCTGATTTTTTTTTTTTTAAATTAAAACAGCGAGAAATACATGCTGGAAAAAAAGACAAAATCTTCAAATTTTCTGGTTAAACTGGATGAAGAAGAATGCAAATAGATCCATACTTATCATTCTGTAGAAACCCAAGCCCAAATGGATCAAAGGCCTTACCATAAAACCAGATACAGTAAATCTGATAGGAGAGAAAGTTGGGGTATGCTCTTGAACGCTCTGGCACACGAAAAGACTTCCTGAAGAGAATACCCATAGTGTGGGCACTAAAGTCAACAATTAATAAGTGGGACCTCTTGAAACTGAAAAGCTTCTGCAAGACAAAGGACACCATTATTCAGACAAAGCATCAACCTACAAACTGGGAAATGTGGTTTTTTTTTTTAAACCAATTATGTATCTAATCAAGGACTAATATATGAAATATGTAAAACCAACTATGTATCTAATCAAGGACCAATATATGAAATATGTAAAGAACTCAAACATATAAAAAAGTAATCTAATTAAAAATGGGATACAGGTCTAAACAGAGGATCATCAAAAGAGAAAACAAATGGCTGAGAAGCATCTAAGAGTTGTTCAACATACTTAGTCATCAGGGAAATGTTTATTTATTTATTTATTTATTTATTTTTTGCTTTTTCGAGACAGGGTTTCTCTGTGGTTTTGGAGCCTGTCCTGGAACTAGCTCTTGTAGACCAGGCTGGTCTCGAACTCACAGAGATCTGCCTGCCTCTGCCTCCTGAGTGCTGGGATTAAAGGCGTGCGCCACCACCGCCCGGCTCATCAGGGAAATGTAAATCAAAACTACTTTGAGATTTTATCTTATAGTAGTCAGAATGACTAAGATCAATAAAATAAATGAGAGCTCATGCTAGTGAGGAAATATGGGAAGGGTAATCCATTGCTGGTAGGATTACAAGTTTATACAGCTACTATGGAGATCACTGTTGTGCTTCCTCAGGAAACTGGGAATAGATTTACCTCAAGATACCACTTTTTGGGTATTGTGGTTTGAATAGAATGACACCCCCCCGAGTCTTGCTCATTGCTGTTCTATTCATAATAGTCAGAAATAGGAAACAGCCTAAATGTCTGTCAACACAAACGTGGATAAAGAAAATGTGGGGTGTTTACACAATGGAATAATTTAATGTTATTAAATTATTTAATGTTTTGAAAAAATTTAATGTTTTTAAAAAAATGAAATCATGAAATTTTCTGGTAAATGGAAGGGACTAGAAAAAAATTTCTGAATGAAGAAACCCTGACCCCAAAGGATAAACATGGTATATATTTGTTTATATGTGGATGATATCTATTAATTATTCAATAAGTAGCCTACAGTTCATATCACCACAGAGCTTAGGTATAGAGTATGGGACTAGGTGTACATGTGTGTGGTGGTGGTGGTGGCGGCAGTGGTAGATCTTTCTAGGATGGGGAAATAAAATAGATAGTAAGGAAATATAGGGCAATTGGAATAGAAGGATCAAAGGGGGAAGGTAAGGTAAGGAGAAGTGTGGAAGGTAATATGGGGAAGGACAGCTAAAACTAAGGGCCATTTGAAGGGTCAAGTGGAAACCTAAAACAGTAGAAGCTTCTTAGAATATGTACATATATGAAAGAAACAAATGGAATCACCAAATAACTTGGGGGACAAAGCCCCAGGTAGACATCCTTTGTCACTAAATGAACCTCTAGTTCCATAATGGGTTACATCTAATCAAGTTGTTGGTCGAAGGGGCCCCATGAACACCACCAAACAACTGAGGCTATTTCCAGAGCTATTGATTGTTCTCCACAAATTGTTAGTAACTCAAGACAATAATTAGCACAGAAATGTCAAACTGGTGCTTTCTTGGAGTTTTCACCCCTACTGACTAATGTTCATGATACTGGAAGGTACTTTCCATACCAGAAGAGAATAGTAAACTCCAGCTGAGCTACAAACCCTAAGTTCGACATAGGTGACCTACCTGCATGATATGCTGGTACAGTAGTGGCACAAATCTTTGGGAGTAACCAACTGTGCTAGATAGTTTTATGTCAGCTTGGCACAAGAGAGGGGGACCTCAATTAAGAACATGCCTCCAGAAGATCAGGCTGTAGACAAGCCTGTAGGGTCACTTTCTTAATTAGTGATTGATGGGGGAATGCCCAGCCCATTGTGGATGCTGCCATCCCTGGGCTGGTGGTCCTGGGTTCTGTAAGAAAGCAGGTTGAGCAGGCCGTGATGAGCAAGCCAGTAAGCAGCACTCCTCCATGGCCTCTGCGTCAGCTCCTGCCTTCAGGTTCCTGCTCTGTTTGAGCTCCTGCCCTGACTTCTTTGATGGCTAACAGGTACAGTAGAAGTATAAGCCTTTCCTCCCCAACTTGGATAGTGTTTCATCATAGCAATAGAAACCCTAGCTAAGGCACCAACTAATATCTGATTAGATTTAAGGTCCACTCCATGAGATATAACCCATACCTGACACTGCTGGGGTGGCCAGGGACCTGACTAGAAAGATCAGGGATATAGCAGAAATCCAAATACTACTTTTCTGCTAAAGGAAGGTAGCAGTTCTACATACTTGTAGATCACTGTCTTGTTCAGCCATCATTAGTGAAGCTTCCACCTGCAATAGATAGGAGCAAAAACAGACCCACAATGGAACAATGTTCAGAGAGTGGGAGACTTTGGAACACTCAGTCCGAAGTGGGATGTCTCCATCAAATCCCTCTTCTCAGAGCTGAAAGAACCTGTGGAAGAGGAGGCAGAAACATTGTGAGAGCCAGTTGGTGTGAATGACATCAAAGAACGCCTTCCAAACACAGTGGAACTGATGCACATGTGAATTCACAGAGACTGTGACAGCAAACACAGGTCTATGCCTGATGTGGTTCCAGAACTAAAAGATGAAGTGGGCACAAGCCCTCATGCCTAAACCAGAAGTTATCTCCAGTTGATAACTGCTCACAAAGGAAAAATTAGTTTTCTTCTATGGAGTCTCACTGAGTGTCCAAATCATTAAGGACAGACCCTATGCCCAACAGTAAATGGCCAACACAAAACAAAGTCGTTGATATTTTTGGAGATTCCTGGCTTCATAATGCTTTATCTATGCATGTTTTTAAGTCTTTTTTGTATATATTATGATTTGTGGTGTTGTATTTTTGTGGGATTTCTGAGTTTGTGAAAGTAAAGTGTGTTTCTGCATCTATATGTGTTTCTTGTATTTTCTCTTAGTCTTTTTCCCTTCTGTTTGCTTTTTCCTATTCTGGTTTCTTTGTTTTTATTTTACCTTATTATTTTAGATACCTATTTGTATTTTAATGAGAGAGAGAGAAAAAGAAAGGGTGTGGATTTGGGTGAATTGGGGAATCAGGACGATCTGGAAGGGGAGATGCCTCAATTAGAATAAATTGAGTGGAAATTTTCAATAAAACTATGACTTATACCTTATATTTCTCATCAAATAAATAGAAAATATGCTGAATGTAACTCGATGCTTGCTTCTTTCTCATTACTCTAAATCTTTAGTAAAGATGCTGCCTTACAAAGTAGGCATTTA
This sequence comes from Chionomys nivalis, assembly GCF_950005125.1. Lineage (NCBI taxonomy): Eukaryota > Metazoa > Chordata > Mammalia > Rodentia > Cricetidae > Chionomys > Chionomys nivalis. The sequence goes on from NC_080098.1 coordinate 32,150,833, forward strand.
GGCTAGGGATGTGGTTCATTGTTAGAGCTCTTGTCCAGCATATGCAGCATCTTGCCTTTCATCTCTAGAAGTGCAGAGAATTAAACATAAAATTGGCATTTGTTAATATGTGTGGAATTGATACCATGTATTAATATTTATAAAATGTCTAACACAGTCCCTGGATTGTAGCTTATGTTTTCTGACTATGAGTTATGAGGCATATATACTTCCTCTAATGGGATATTGGAAGGAGTTATCAAGCTTGAATACATGACCTGTAATAGTCAGGGCCCATGAAAAGCCATGAGCATTTTAGAGCCAATTTTTTTAAATAAAGATTGAATGCTAATAACGTGAATAAATTTTAATGTTTTTTTCTACTGGGTATTTCAGCTGGTGGGACTAACTACTTTACTTTCTTTTCCCCATTTATTTCTTAGCCTAAGTACAAAGATCCCATGTACCACAGGTACAGAGAGTTGAATGAAGGATCTGTTTTTAGGACTTGAGTCTGAATGGTGGAATAATTGGACTCTCTCTTGGTTTCAGATGTTCATACAGAAGCTGTCCAGGCAGCTCTTGCTAAACACAAAGAAAGGAAGATGGCAGTGCCCATGCCTTCCAAACGAAGATCCCTGGTTGTACAGACCTCTATGGATGCCTATACACCCCCAGGTTAGCAACACCTTCAGTGTTTCTGCTTCTTAAATGTGTGATATGTCTTCCTCCTTATAATTAATTGATAACTATCTCAGCAACAGCAGTCTTTTAAAAAACTCTTTAAATGTCAGAATACAAAATAATGGGCCTTATCACAGCATCTTCACATATACATTGCTGTTACTCATCCTCCTCAGAGTCCTTCTAATGCCCATCTACATCTCATTCATCCCTTAATCCCCCACCCCAGTTTGTCATTCTTTCCCTTCTATGTCACATGTATCCCATTACTCTTGTTCTACCTCACTTTAGATCTTATCTCCCCCTCTATAGTTCCTTTTCTGCTTACATGTTCACACACACACACACACCCCTAGATTCCATATGTGATTGGGAACATGCAATGTTCCTCCCTTAGTTGCTTAGTTGTATGGTTTATTTTCCTTAACATAATAAACTCTCCTTCTCTGTCCATTCTCTTGTAGATCTCGTGATTTGACCTTTTTTTTACCACTGAGTAAAAGTCTATTGTGTATAGTGAACCACAGTTTTTTATTGATGGGCATATAAGTTGGTTTAATAACCTGGCAATTGTGACTTCTGTTACAATAAAAAAGGATGCGCAAGTATCTGTAGTGTGTTGACATAGAGTCCTTCAGGTATATCCATCCTCAGGAGTTAACAATTTCATGAATCATACTCCAAAAATAGTATGTGAGTTTAGCTTGGAAGGGAAATTTAACATCATTATGTATGTGACTATATTAGTATTTTATATTTTCATAAAGATTCAACTATAATCACTCAAAATCCTTAGAAAATTTTAGTTATAATTGAAGTTAGTCCTTTTTTTCCTGCTATATATATATATGTATATATACATACATATAGATACATATTTATATATCCTTAAATCTTTAAATACTAATATCATATATTATTATGTTGTGAAAAAAACCAAGTGAATTGGTCAATCAATTCAGATGGTGACCTAAAACAGGAGTCACTTAGACGTTACCTGTGGAATGTGAGACAGTATTTTAGCTTCTGTAGGCTTTCATAGCTCCTCAACCCTGATATTATAGTATAAAAGCAATCATTTCTATGTGTCAGTGGATGGAAGTGCTGTAACCCAGAAAAAGTTCACAAAAACAGTATCCATTATTTGATCCAAGATTTACTAATCCATCATCTAAAATCGTTAAAAGTATTGGCCTGTTTACTTTCCCTTTGCCTTGTTAGTGTGCTTTTATGTGACTAGTAAAATACTTGTTGCTGTATGCTTTATTTAAAATATTTTAGAAGGTCGACATAGTCACAATTAGGAAAGTTAAGAAGCATGGTACCTACTTGCCTGTGGTGAGGACTTTCTGACTATGCCGAAGTGTGGGAGATGGAAGAGTGAGTGAATGTAAGAGGGAGAGGTCCCATGGGAAGACAGGAAGCCAAAGGAACTTGGCTACTCTCAGTTTTTGTAACAGCCTATTCCCACAGGAACTAGGAAGGTCCTGTGAAAACACCAGAAGTAAATAACCTCTGGTGGCACTAAATCATTGTACCCAAAGAGATCAGGAGCACATTTTTCAGTAATTGAGAATTTTGGAGGATTTATGTTTAAGGACAGTTTCCTTATATTCCTAATATATTGAATGTTTTCATCCTGAGATGCCATCAAATACTTTTTGTAGTCTTAGAGGATGTCACATTTTGCTGTTCTTTAGTGTATTAGTAACATTAATTCACTTTTAAATACTAACCTGGACTTTAATTGTGGGTTTTAGTGTCCTATTCTAGCAGCCACTTGGTCATAGTGTATCATCTCTCTTGTATGTTGCCTGTTTATTAGCTAACTAATATCTTGTGGAGGATTTTGTGTCTGTATCCTGAGGGATGTTATTATATACTTTTATCTTGAAAGGTGGTGTGGGTTATAGTAAGAAATGAAATGTTAACTAGAAAGGAGCATATGAAGAGTTTCTGGGGAGAAGCTTGTAGATGGCCTTGATATATGCATTTAAGCACTTCTCAAAGTCTTAAGAATAAATATATAAGATGTTTAAGTTTTTAAACAGTATTATATATAAATTATGCTAAAAGGCAAAAAAGGTAGGAGAGAAATTTTCTAATATATTTCTTTCTTTCTTTTCTTTTTTTTTGGTTTTTTTTTTGGTTTTTCGAGGCAGGGTTTCTCTGTAGCTTTGGTGCCTGTCCCTGAACTAGCTCTTGTAGACCAGGCTGGCCTCGAACTCCCAGAGATCCGCCTTCCTCTGCGTCCCGAGTACTGGGATTAAAGGCGTGCGCCACCACCACCCGGCCTTCAAATATATTTCTAAAAAAATTTGCAGAGCATGTATTATGATAAAGTGGTGTAGCTGTTTTTAATGATGCTGTTTCTGGTCTTTCCTGTTATATATTTCAGGGCTATTTCTGAGCCTTCTTGTTTCCTTTTATTTCACTACTCACCTCTAGTTGAGACCCTAAGTCATTCTTACAAGTATAGGTTAGATAAAAAACACTACAGTCATTCATTCTTAACCCCTTCCTGCTAGCTTAACTGGCATTAAATGAAAATATATCTATTAATTTTTGTGAATAATGTGCATTTTCCTTAGGTTATCTCATTTTTTTCCAGATAGAAAAATAAACCAACTAAATGTGAGAACATTTTCTATTAAATGAATGCTTTAAAAATGAATAGACTTTCATTGAGCATGAAATGTGATGTAATGAGAGTATGTAATAAGCACCAGAGATAGAGGCAGAGATCACAAAGTGGCTAGGTTACTAGAGAAGGAGATATGGTGTGTATGTATTTTAAAGTGGGTTCTTCTTTAGCTGCCATATCTTCATCAAAACTCAAAGTCTGAGTAACCTCATAGGCATTATGTACTCTCAGTAAGACTAAAAATAAGTCATAGTTCAAAGAGTATTTTGGACATCCAAGGAATCACAGCAAACCTATTTGTAAACAAGAAGTAACTCAAGCATGTGTTAGAAAATTGTACCCCATCCTATAACTTGGTGGGTGTGTATAGAGAAGATACTGGCTTCTTCCTAAAGAGTTACTCTTGAGAAAATAGGTATCTTTGCTAGTATCTTAATGTCCAGATAAATGTCCTATAGTATACTTAATGTATTTTAGTTATGAAACTTACTGAATATAAAAGTTGGATTATGCAAAGAGTGGAGTAACTTCTCAAAAATGTTTCAAGCCAAAAATTACTGGGTTATTATTGTTTGATCTGAAGGAAACTTTTGGCAGTGTGTGGTAAGGCAGTGATATTAAAGACCATCTTTGCTGTGCTATTTAACAAATCAAATCTCTTCTTGAAAATAGATACCTCTTCTGGTTCAGAAGATGAAGGCTCAGTACAGGGTGATTCCCAAGGAACCCCGACCTCTAGCCAGGGCAGCATCAACATGGAGCATTGGATCAGCCAGGCCATCCATGGCTCTACTACATCAACCACCTCCTCTTCCTCCACTCAGAGTGGGGGCAGTGGAGCAGCACATCGGCTGGCAGACGTCATGGCCCAGACACACATAGGTGAGTGAGTGGCACATAGCGTGGGGGGCTGGGTGCCTTTGTCTTTGCTGGCGTCTGATTTGTTCTTATCATTTTCTGAGTTAGCACTGAGTGTTGGTTTGTTCTCTAGGAGTGCTCTAGTTATAGAATCTGATGGACACCTGGGTTACTGCATTGCACAAAACATTTCTCAAACTCTTGCTTTATGGTTATTCAACACCTCAGTCTCTTGTAGCAAGAATTCTCCCAGCTTTGTGTTGGTGTTAGGCCTACATTAACTATAAACTGGTTGGCCTATTAACTCAGGCTTCTTATTGATTAACTCTTACATCTTACATTAACCCATAATTCTTGTCTGTGTTAGCCATGTGGCTTGGTACCTTTTATCAGTGAGACATTCTCACTTGCATCCTCTGCGTCTGGGTGATGATTGTAGACTATGAGCCTTTTCTCTTCTCAGAATTCTCCTGTTCTGGTTGCCCGGCCTATACTTCCTGCCTGGCTACTGGCCAATCAGCATTTTATTAAACCAATACAAGTGACATCTCTTTACAGGTTACAAGACTATTGTCCCACAGCAAAACAGATTATAAAGTATGAGCTGCTGTTACTTAGTGGGGGATGGGGGAGAGTGTCATTTGAGGAACTTGAAGGACTTAATGATTTCTGCCCAAAGGCATTCAGATTGTTTAGGTACTTCATACTATTCTATATGTGGACTCTAGAATGAAGAAGGCTGTGTAGATTAGAAAAAGTAGAAGGTGAGCTAGAAAGATGGCACAGCAGTTAAGGGTACATACTGCTCTTGCAGAGGACCTGAGTTTTTCTGCCAACACAAACATTGGACTATTTACAACTCCCTGTAGCTTGAACTCCAGGGGACCCTGGAGTAGCCTCTTTTGGCCTCCAGACACAACTATATTCATATGCATCTATCCCCCAGATTCATATACATAATGAAAAATAAAAATCTTAAACCCACAAGGTCAGAAGCAAGACCATGGGACATCTGAAAATAGTTCAGGTGAAGAGGTAAGCAATAATTAGAGGAAACATGTGTTAGATGGGTATGTTGTATGAGCTGTGTGGGTTTATCATCCTGGCCCATGTGCTTGTTACTTACTGGGTTCTAGTCTAGTCCTCACTCTCAGGGCACAAGTAGGACATCTTGATCTCTGTTGTCATTTGGATTTGTTGTCATTTGTTTTATGTGGATTAAGATGCTCAAACAGTTCAATGGTAAGAGGTTTACACAAGGTAAATTGCTTGGCTAAGATCCAGTATGGTCACTCCATCATGTTGCCACCGAGTAGGGAAACAATTAAGTCCTTGGAGGCAGTTGCAGATTACACTGTCATCCATACTGAGAGTATGAGTGAGGGGCAGATTCCGTCTTCCCAAGTCACACCTGAAATACTGCAGGAATACCTTTCCACACCAGGAAACAGGAAATGGAGTGAATGAATTAAGAGCGGCACAGTCAGCTTAGATACCCAGAATGTGGGTCTTTAACTACTTGATGGGTAGGCAAAGTCATTTCAAACTGACATTTTAAGCTTCACCCCATTTGAACTTAGTGGAATAAAGTTAAAAGCATTGACCTTTTCTTATCCAAATGAGTTTGTTTGGTCCATTGCCTGAAGAACAGCATCTGCTTTGAGTTCTCCCATTAGCAACAACTGGGATCTTGCAGTCACTTTTTCAGTAAAGGGAAAAAAATGTGAACTATAATTTCTTGCCCTTGTTCCTCATAACTGTTGCAAGTAAAAAGGAGAGTATTGGAACATTCTGAACAAGCAGTGCTCCTTTCAAAGTGATATTACTTCAGTTTAACACATTTTGAAGAAAATTACCAGTCAGTGTTACCTAATAACTTACATTTGAAATATCAGAGAATTAAGCATTGTATGTAAATGTCACCATTAAATATATTTAGACAACATAATTTATTCTTGCTGATTGGAGCTTAGGATAGTTGCTGAGGCCATCAGCTGTCCATGGTACCTGAACAAAGAGGTTACCCACTAACTGCCTCATGTAACTCATTACATTCTCTGATTTTGTTCTTTTAAGAAGGTTCTCATAATCTTACTAAGAGGACCACATATTTCTGAACAAATTAATCACTGCCTTCGGCTTTCCCTTTGTGAGTTTACACTTGGAATACTGAAGGAAATTATAGCATGCAGAATTAAATTTATCCATACTATAAAAGGTTGTATTACTCATATACGCCAAAGCTCAGTGTGACCTAAATATAACTCCTGAGTGTGTGACATTTAGTAATTTCTCATTTGGCACAAGGATAAGTTCCTAGAATATCTGGGACTTATCTATAGAAATTGGCATTTTTTTAAGCAAAAGCAAACTAATAAAATCTGATGAGAATTAGAATACTTCATTCCAGAGACAAAGGCAGCCAAAAAAAAAAAAAAAAAAAATGTTGGCAGCACTTGACCTTTTGCTGAGATCATCAAAAGCTTGGGAACAAGAAAATGGCGTGAGTATGTGCCTGTGTATGCTGTATGCACATTTGACAAAACTCAAGGCAAAATAAGCTCCAAAATTAAGTTTGATCTCTTAGGGGCAAGTTGCTTCATGTGGAACCTGTAGAAACTTCTTTTGCACTTAAGACGAGAAAAGCAAGAGCTAACAGCCACACAGTCTCTCTCGGAATGAGTATCCTGCTGTTCATTGCATCCGCTTCCAAGTGTCAGGATTACAGGCTTGTATCACCATGTTTGTTCAAGTGATCTTACTATGTGAGTTGTCAAAGTATTTTCTAGGCATTTTTGAGATCCTATTGCTTAGTCTTTGGAATAACTTTAAAATTCATCAGAAAATTGTCTTCTGTGCTTCTTTACAGAAAATCATTCTGCACCTCCTGATGTAACCACATACACCTCAGAACACTCAATACAAGTGGAAAGGCCTCAGGGCTCTACCACATCCCGGACAGCACCAAAGTATGGCAATGCTGAGCTCATGGAGACTGGGGATGGTATGTCTTATAGCGAGGTGCTTCCTCCTGTGTGAACACTCTTCATTTGTCCTTACTATGACTAGTATGAATCTTTCTGAGTGAATGTGCTGCTTCTAGACAAGACACTCATTGGTTCCTTCAGTCCTGCTTATCAGATTCCTCAGAAACTTTTCTAGAAGGTGACCTGACAGCGAAGAATATAAATCATTACCAAATTGTCTAAGAATTTCTCCTTATTAAAAAGAATGCAAATAGCCGTGAGAAGATAAAGATTTAATTAGATGCTGATGTTATTCTAATGTATAAATAATGTTGGTTGAGTCATTAGTGTCTTTCAGAATTTACAGTACAAGTGTTAAGACCTTGAATACCTACTTCAGAGGGCAAAGTGAAGTTACATGGAAAAGCAAAGTGATTTATAGGGGTGTTGTAGCCTTAGATTTTAGAAGAAGGAGGTATTTTTTCCCTCAAATTGGAAATAAATTATCAGTGTTTTGATAACTTACATAGTAAAAGGGTTCCTCTAGTTCTCATATTTCTAATCTTGATATATTATAATAACATTAATAGTTCCCAGTATGGAGTACTAATCAGCAAACCTCAATTATGAACTTTCTGCTGTATTCTAGTTTAATTATGTTATATTCCTGCCAGTGTCATAAAAATTAGGGTAGAGTAGAATCTGGCAGTAAAATTATCCCTTTTTTTTTCCTTTGTGAAAAATGGGCAGAACAGTATCAACATGCAACAATCAATGTACCTTACAGCCTTTGTTGGTGTTATGATGACTGAGTGGTTCACAATTAAATACTTAGTTCTGGCCATATTTTTAACAAATTGTATACTTTCCTTAGCATGGTTGAAGCCCTAATGCTACTTATTCATAAAGATCAATTTCATTAACACGGTAGCAATTCCATTTCTTACAGAATTGCTGTTCTTGTAGTCTACCAAGTTGGCTTTTGTTTTCTGGTATACACATTGTTGAAATTGATCATTGATGTTATTTTTTCCATTACTTAAAAACTTCTGTTATCCTTGAAATCTGTCCAAGTTTTAGTATTGGGTAAATTCTGACTCCTGCATTGTGTTGTTCAGTGTTTCTCATTGTGTACACTCTCGCCTCAGAACCACTCCTGAGATAGTAATAACGTTCTTACCTGTGCTTCAAAACCACTAGTCTTGGGTTCATTTGAACCAAATTGATTGGAATTAGCTGATGAGAAGATATTATCTTTAGATGTTAAGAAATATGGCTATTTTCCCATGTTTTCCGAGCTATAATAATCTTTCAATTCTGAAAGTACATTTTAAGATTGAAAACACTTTTGAAGTAATAGAGGTACAGTTCAGTGCTTAGACACCTTGTCTCACACGTAAGGCCTTATGCTGTATTCCTACTACAGCAAACAAAAACACTATTGTTTGGAAACTTTTTCATAAGTTATCTTATTTCTTCCAGAGTTTGTTTGTTCATTTCCACCGTGGTTCTTATTTTTTCAGGTGTACCAGTAAGTAGTCGGGTATCAGCAAAAATTCAACAGCTTGTCAATACCCTTAAACGACCGAAGCGGCCCCCATTACGGGAATTTTTTGTTGATGACTTTGAAGAATTGTTAGAAGGTAAATTTTTTTTCTACCTCTTCTTTTAGGAGGTCCTGTGGTTCCATGTACAACATGTGCTATATTTTCTGCAAAATGACTTTATTTTGTTAAGAGTAATAAACTTGCCTTTTCTTAATAATAGAACTCTAAGCCAGAGGGCAGGTTGCTGTTTTCAGTGCATATGTTAAAAATACACCAAGTGCCAAGCAGTTAGCGTTTTGAAGCCACCTGCCCCCTCGGTAGTAATGCGACTCTGTTCTGTGATTTAGGCCTCTTTGTAAGAACTCAGTGCCATGATAGCAAAGCAAAATGTAACTGTAGAGATATGTTGCTCAGTGCTGAAGAATACTTTATACACAAGGTTATGAGACTGGGGAAGCATGGTGAGGACTCTGCCATCCACCTCACCTATAATGAATGGGAGTCTTCAGCTAGATAACTTAAAATTGAAACAAAATAGATCTGTATGTTGGATCAAACCCAAGCTTCTTGTTATCTGTTAACTGAAGTTAAGACTCAGCTGAGGGATGGAGAAGACAGATGACTAATGGAATAAAGCACTTGGGTGCAAGTGTGAAGACGGAATTTCAGATCCCCAGAACTCATGTAAAATGCAGTCTTGGAAAGTATAGATCACCAGAACAAGCTGGTGAGTAACACCAGCCTCATCCATGAGTTCTGGATTTGATTGAGAGGCACTGCCTCAATGAATAAGGGAGAAGAATGATGGAGGAAATTTCCAAACAACAACCTTGAACCTATATGTGCATATTCATGTACACATGGGAACACATACACCACATGCATATACATAAAAATTGAAAAATAAAATGTATAGAAGACTCAGCTGATTTTCCAGATAGTAGATGGAGATGATCACTCAAACTCTGAGAGAGAATTTAGAAATAGGGGAAATAATTTCAGTTTTACACCTATCTAAAGATTTTTATTTTCTGAGACAGGGTTTCTATGTGTAGCCCTGACTGTTCTGGAACTCTCTCTGTCGATCAGAGTACCTGAACTCACAGAGATCTGCCTGCCTCTGCCTCCTTGAGTGCTGGGATTAAAGGCGTGTGCTACTACCATGGCTAATACCTATCTAAACTAAAAGAAGAGAAACAGTGTATTCTACAATAAGACATTTATTTTAGTTTTACTCACAGAAGTAATTTCACCATGCTTTTATTATTTTTAGAGTGTTTGTAGAAGATTTCATTAAAGGGGAAAATATAATGTAAGAGCTGAGCCTTTTGGAGTCTTGAATACTGTGTGCTAATAATTAGAACTTTAAACCCATGCATTTAAATGTGAGACTCTAGGCATATGGTTCAGTTTTGTCTGTTATCTACAAATGTTCTCACATCCTCCTGAATTCTCCATTCTGTGTTGCCTTGGAAATTGTAAGAGCTCAATTCTTTTGTTACATCCATAATGATTTTGGTTCTAGAAAAGCATGTTCGCTGTCAGCTGATAGACTTATGCCTTAAATATGAATCTCTTAGATATTTTACAAACTCTAAAATAAATTATACTAACATGGGTGTATTTTTTATGAAAATCTTATATGTTTAAATGTGTTTAGTTCAACAACCAGATCCAAACCAGCCAAAGCCAGAAGGTGCCCAGATGCTGGCCACAAGAGGGGAGCAATTGGGAGTGGTCACGAACTGGCCACCCTCTTTAGAAGCTGCACTACAGCGATGGGGGACCATCTCACCAAAGGCCCCCTGCCTGACAACCATGGACACAAATGGAAAACCCTTGTACATCCTCACTTACGGTAATCCCATAATGTCTTTTATAGTAATTTTATAAAGTCCACTCTCTGTCCTTTGTCATTCCTGCATTCAACCGCTGTTGAATGGGAAAAAAGTACATTATCTTCTGGGTGACTCATTTATGTGTGTGTTGCCTTATTTGTTTCTGGTTTAAAGGTAGATAAAAATTTAAAGAAATTTTTAATAAAATTACTTGGTGTTGATAGAGGAGTTACTACTTTCTTTTTTAAACTTAAAACCAGGAATAGATGTATAAAGCTGTAATTATAACTCCACTGTGATACTAGATCTTGTTTTTGTTTTTTGTTTGTTTTCAAATGAGTAATTTCGTTGGTGATTCAGTAGGGAGTAAACCATTGGACCTAGGCTTGAATCATAATTACCTAAAATATCCACATGCTGTAATCCCAAATGCTAAAATTGAAAGATGATGGAAATTCCTGAAGTCTGAAATCCAAGAAGTTTTCTTTTTTTTTTTTTTTTTTTTTGGTTTTTTCAAGACAGGGTTTCTCTGTGGTTTTGGAGCCTGTCCTGGAACTAGCTTTTGTAGACCAGGCTGGTCTCGAACTCACAGAGATCCGCCTGCCTCTGCCTCCCAAGTGCTGGGATTAAAGGCGTGCGCCACCACCGCCCGGCCTCCAAGAAGTTTTAACTCCCCAAAATACAGTTATGTAAAAATATTTAAAATTCATTAAAAGACTTTTCTTACACACACATACACACACACACACACACACACTTGATTTTTGTTTTGTTTTGAAACAAAGTCTCTATTGCGTAGCCCTCACTGCCCTGGAACTTGCTATGTAGACCAGGATGGCCTCTAACATGTAGAGATTCACCCACCTTCTACTTCCCTGGTGTTAGAATTAAGGGCATACGCTACACCTGGCTTAATTTACATTTTAAAGGGATATTTCTATCAGAAAGATAGGGGAATGTTTACATAATACTTCATAGAACACTCATAATAATATATGTAAGAATAGAGAATTTTTTGCCAAGCTTAAATGCTCAGGTTTACTCAAACAAGCCACATAGTTTAAAAGTTACAAGCAGATAAGCTATATTCATAAAGAACCAAGTCAGAAAGCAAATGTCTACATTTGTATTATTACCATTGGTAATTACATACATTCAGCTTTATAACTGTGGTCCTCTGAAATGCCATGGTGAATGGATAGTCCAAGTCTCTGACAAGGCTAATCAAAGTAATTTTGGTCAGTGTTGTGTTTGTAATCACCAGAGAGCTGGGATTTTGGAAAATCTTATCTTAGAAGAATATAAGTGCATAATGAGGACAACCATTATTTTGAAGAAATTTCAGTGTATTTGCATATTCAAACAATATTGATACTGAAAGTCAACACTAGGCATATTATTAGAGACTAAAATGAGTTAGAGTTGTCTGAAAGTCTGTATCATTTGTACCTCCAGTATTGGAATCAGAACAATACAACAATAAAAGACACAGCATACCAAATTGTAAAAAGTAATGCTGACATTTTAAAATAATAGGAAGCTAAAAGCCTGCTGACTCTGGGGAAGCTAATGGAGTGGGTTGTTTGTAGTGGGAGCTGCGGGCTGTGTTCCTGCCACCCCAGCTCCTGGTCGCCTGGCTAGCTCATGCCCCAAAATAACAACACACAAACTGTATTCTAATCTGTGTAGCACCCCAAGGTGCGCTTACCGGGAAGATTCTAGCCTACGTCCATCCTGGATCGGAGCTTCATCGCGTCTGCCCCAGAGAGGAGAGCTATCGAGTCTGAGCTCACTTCCTCTTCCTCCCAGCATTCTGTTCTGTTTACTCCACCCACCTATGTTCTAACCTATGAGGGCCAAGCAGTTTATTTTTTAAACAATGACCTTCCTCTATCATTTCCCCTTTTTCTGTTTAAACAAAAAAAAAAAAGGCTTTAACTTAACTTTAACATAGCAAAATTACATATAACAAAACAATTATCAAGTAAAACAATATTTACATATATTTTATCTTTATCATAACTAAGGAAAACTATAACTATCTATTCAACTCTATCAAAGACTCCAGAAGGATATAATATTACCTAAGTAAATGAGAAGTAAGCAACTTACAAAACTCTAGAAATCACAGAGACATCTCGCTGCCTGGACAGTCACCCAAAGTTCCTCTGTACCGTTGGGGCATCCATCTTTGGCTTACAGGTCCATAGTATCCAGAGACATTTCCATGAAGCAGGAAATTTCAAAGGCAGTTCAGTCACTATCTGCTGTGTCCTGCAGAATGTCTCGCAGACTCTTTCATGAATCAGGAACCCCGAAAGATCATCTCACCTTTAGGCAAGTTCAGCAGTCCTCTGCGGGTTCTCTGTGTCCAGTTTATACAATAGTCCAGGCAAGAGCAGTTTCTTGCCCAAATGACTATCAAACTCCATAAGGAGCCTCTTCGATGCCCATCTTCTTTCTTCTTGAAGTAGATTGGGGCTGCCAGGAGCAGACGTGTCTCATTGTCATGAAAAACCTTAAGTTATTAAAACATTTAAAATGCCATATTCAATAATCTTTGAAAGATATGAGGAATGTCTATCCAAAATATATCTATGTGCATCTAGAAAATCTAACATGACTACAAACTTGACTATTATAGATAACTATTCATTAACAACGTATATACATAACATTTTTACATGAGCTACACAATCACAATACCTTAATTGATATCAGAAATACATATACATATAACAAAATTGACCTTAAATTTAAACCACTAAAGCAAAATCCATATCAGTGCAAATTATTCATACCTATATCATATTCCCCTTTAAATGTAAAAGAACATTTATAAACAATATTTGGGAATATGGATGTCGTTATTTCTCTCCAAACTGCTTCCTGCTGAATAGGGGCGCTGTTAATCAGATATTTCAGGGTATAACCTGTGTGCTAGGTTCATCTCAGTCGTCAATTGAGTGAAGTAATTTTTTGAAGGTGTTCACAGCAACCTTTCAGGAGGGCGTGGTCTATCATACCATATTGGGATGGAAGCAATCTGCAGGGTGTCATTTTGTAGTGGGAGCTGCGGGCTGTGTTCCTGCCGCCCCAGCTCCTGGTCGCCTGGCTAGCTCATGCCCCAAAATAACAACACACAAACTGTATTCTTTTAAACACTGCTTGGCCCATTATATCTAGCCTCTTCTTGGCTAATTCTCATGTATTAATTTAGCCCATTTCTAATAATCTGTGTAGCACCCCAAGGTGCGCTTACCGGGAAGATTCTAGCCTACATCCATCCTGGGTCGGAGCTTCATCGTGTCTGCCCCAGAGAGGAGAGCTATCGAGTCTGAGCTCACTTCCTCTTCCTCCCAGCATTCTGTTCTGTTTACTCCACCCACCTATGTTCTAACCTATGAGGGCCAAGCAGTTTCTTTATTTTTTAACCAATGATCTTCCTACATCAGTTGTTGAATCCAGAGGCTGCTGATTCTGGACTTGTGTTTGTTTTATGCCTTTCTTTTCTTCCTGGTAGTGGTTGAACTCAGGACTTTGTGCAGGTCAGGCACACATACTGTCAATGAGCTAACTCCTCCACCCAAGCCTAATGTTCTGATCTCTGGTGCAGCAAAGAAAAACTTTGTAATTCTCAGAGAGAAAAGGCAGTTTACCTTCTGCACCTGTAAGGTTTCCTGGCTGGTTAGATGATTATCAGTTAATATCAAGAATGATCATCCCTACCTGGTCTAGTCAGAACCATACTCATCTTTGGACAGCTTCACAGACATATCCAAGATGATCTTTGATCGGATTTCTAGGTATTTTTTTTCTGCATCATGTGATACCATCCTGCATGTAAATTGAGACAATAACCTCACCCCCAGACTTTGTTCCTCATGCTGTCCCTCTGACAAAGTCTTCTCCTAGTCTCTCAGTGAGAATTAGTTTTCAGGATTTGGCCCTCTGGGACTTCAACATCTGTAGTTTTACTTTTAGGATTGTGACTTTTTAAACTTTGGAGATTGTAATCTTTATTATTTCAGCATTCAGGCTTATGGTATTTATGATTATTTCTGACTGGCTCCACTTTGACATCTATCACTCAGAAACAGCAAAATCTGGATACACATTTCAGAAAACTGGAGAAACAGATTTCACTTAATTCTTTCCACAGTATACTTAATGCAAACTAAACTTTTGCACAGGGTCAGCTGTGCTAGAGAGAGGTCTTTCACTTAGTTGCATCACCATGGAGAAACAGTTCACAGTTCTTTCCATACTCCTGGCTTCATCTTTACAGATAACCTTTATAGCTACAGGAACAAATGGCTCCTTTTACAGCTGCATGCATGATATTCGATGTTCCTTTAAAAAACAAAACCTTGGCTTTTTTTAAAAAAAATATCACAAACACTTTGAATAATGAGGAAAAAGCCTCAGTTTTAAATCAACCACCAAGGTTAAGCACCCGATTCTATGTAAATAATAGAACTAAAAAGAGCCCAGCATCTTGAGAGTGGGCCCCCAGAGATCCCTCTGTGTTTCATGTACCAAAATGGGATTTGGGCTTAGAAGTATATGGGGTTTGACAGTTTACTTTTTTATGGTTCCTTTGTATTTGTGGATACAATGCAGACTTAAAAATAGACAGGGGTTATTGTTTGCTATTTAACATAACCTTTTTGTTGTTGTTTTTAAAGCATTCTCTTAGAAAAAGGTTTTACTAAGACTTTTTTTGTATAACCCTTATGTCTTGCCAAATTAATTCTGAAAGCTAATTATATATTTGGAATCACTGCTGTTTTACAGCTAATGACTCCAACCCTTACCTCTCTGTGTGTCGATGGGGACCCTAGCACCAACCTTTGTGTTTGTCCCAGAAGCTGTGTGCATTTTAGTGACCTGCAAGCGTGCACTAAGGTAGATTAAGTTTGTTCTCTGCAATGGTGCAGTGCTTTGGCTTGGGAAGTCAAAGATGACTGGGTACATAAGATGAAAGTCTTGGCTATGACCATGAATACTATATATGAATGTTTTATCTGTGGGAAACAAAAATGAACCACAAATTGGTTATTTCTGAAAAAATTCAGGGAAAACAAAGCTCATTGAATTTCAGTTGTTCTAAGGCCTGAGCAAATTAGTGGAATTGAAGGACTATACTATTTAAAGTCCTCAAATATCCCTTCAGCCCTCAAATTTAATTCCCTGTCAAGTCCTGAGACAGCCGAATTTTTAGCTGAGAAATTTAAAATATTTGGTAGAAAATATCGATAGAGTAAACCTATAAACTATCTGATACTTAAATCTTCACATTGAGGTAGAAATAGGAAGCATACTCACCAGTACTCATGGGATACCATAATCTTAATTTATGAAAATAACTACACAGCACTTTCTTTTTCATTTCTCACTTGGTAGAAACCACCATCTTCATCTACTTCCCTTTTTTTGTTAGGATACCTGTAAGTTCATTTTGCTTTTCTATCTCATAAATGTTCCTATTTATCTTTTTATTTTTAAAATATTTAATATATATACATGTGTGATATATTTTGATCAAATCCATTTACCATTCTTTATCTTTTAGTTCCTTTCCTATCTCCATCATCTCTTTTCACTTACAACCTGTTGTGTTCATTTTTTCTCCCAATACCTGATGAGTCCATTTAGTGCTGTCTGTATATTCACGACTATCGGACCATCTGTTGGAGCGTAGGTAGCCTTCAGGCCTGCATCCCTGAAGAAAACTGACTCTTCCTCCCCGAGCAGCCATGTATTGCTATTAGCTCCTTCTATAGGGGTAGAACTTTATTAGTTCCTCCTCATCCATTCTGAGTTATTTTAAGTATAATAGGGATTTATCTGCCTTGGTTACCAGTCTTCCCATCACCTTATTATAAATTGTTCCTGGTAAGTCTCTACAATTCTTGCCCTATTTTCTATGTGATATCTTCTTTTGATAACTGTATTACCCCTGCATATCTGTCTGTCTTCTTTCTCTGCAGTTATGTTGTCTGTACAATAACCTAGACTTTATTCAAATCTAAGAGAAGTTAAAGAAGTAGTCCTTGTCACCCACTCTGGAAGTGTTTCTTGTTTTGGATTTATAATAGTAACTGCACTTGCTAAGTTTCCTTTTTTTCTAAAAGCTACAAGATGTAAACATACTAAGTATATTTCAAGAATTTTGCCCAAAGTTTGCGTTTTGTGCTTTCCTTGAGTCTCTATGTAAAACTAGATTGTGTGTATTAGTATAAGATATAAGCTTCTAAGAATCCCCAGGTGAAAATGAATTTGAAGCATTAACAGACTATAATGGTTTTAATTGATTGGTTTGTTTACAACACATTACTTTTTATTTTATTCAGTGATAACAAAATGTAATTATTCAGCTAGAATAGCTCCCTAGTTTTGTTCACAGTAAGGAAAGTCTGGAGCCTTAAAGTATTAATGGGGAAAAAAACAACTCCTTGTGTTGTTTCTCATGAACTGATGATTATTGATAAAGAAGTATACTCCCCAAATAAAATATCAAATGACTTTAAAGATCTATGAGGTTCAGAAAAGGAAGTAAACATGAGTGAAATATTAACATCTAGTAATGAAATACTTAAGTGTTATGTTAAGTTGCATACCAAATCATGGACTTGATTGGTGCTTGCCTATGACATTAGTGAAATCCCAAAAAAGTTAGCATGTACTGAGAATCAAGAATTATCCTGGCCAGGCGGTGGTGGCGCACGCCTTTAATCCCAGCACTCGGGAGGCAGAGGCAGGCGGATCTCTGTGAGTTCAAGACCAGCCTGGTCTACAAGAGCTAGTTCCAGGACAGGCTCCAAAGCCACAGAGAAACCCTGTCTCGAAAAACCAAAAAAAAAAAAAAAAGAATTATCCTGGCAGTTAGAACAATGAAAGATAAACCATTCTTCTTCCTCAGTATCCACTAAAGGTTAGACAAGTAGATGATGCCTATGAATGGTAAATAACAGCAGCATTAATTCAAGTAGCTATAGTTCTAATGAGAAATAAAACAAATTTAGGTTTTTTTAAATTAAAACTGTATTATAAACAAAAATAATTTCTATTTACAAGAAAAAAACTAGACATTGACTATATTGAGACGTTTAGATTGATCTGCATTATATTACTTTTACATGAATGTATTGACTTAAATCTTGATTTATCTTGAAAGCTTTTAATAATTGAGTATCTTAGACTGTGCTGTAGAATGTGCAAGAACTCTCCTTCTATTTGAAGGTACTGTTATTCTCCCATATACTACCATGAATACCTGGAAATGTATAGGCATAGGGTTAAGGCTTAAAATGTGAAACTCCTTCAGAGCTTGTTTTTGTTCTTAAATAAATGTCTAGGAAAAGAAAAACTTTTTTTACATTTTCATTCTACTTTAGAATTTTTTTCTAGAGTTCTGAATTCTAAAACAGATATTTGTCATTATCTTTTTCTAAGTGTTCAGAGACTCCTCTTCCAAAATCCCTGAATCCTGAGATTAAAAAAATGTGTTCACTCTAAGAAGTTTCTAACCTGCAGTGGATCAGACTTTGAATGACCCATTAGAGACATTTTTACATAGTTTGTGTTCATTGCAGTTACCCAAGACAGGACATTACATTAATAAGAGATGGATGTCACTGATAGAGCTTTCTAACTCTCACTGGTTCTCACGTCCTCATGCTTAACCCAGAAGAAATGCAGCAAGTAAACTTTTCTGTAGCTTACAGTAAGTGTGTCATACAGTATGAGGAGTTAGGGGTTAACTCTGGTGATTCTCTGGCAGTGTGTCAAGTTTCAGTACTTATTTTCCATCCTGATTCTAGGAATTTAAGTTGAAGGCTTAAAATTGAAAAAAAAAAAGTCTCTGTGAGACTTTGTGAGAGAGGATTTTTCAAGACCCTACCCCTTCCATTTCCATGTCTATATACTGTTAACTAATAAGAAACTTACGGCTTCATGTTCCATCAACTCCTTTCCTGTCATTGGCTAAGCCTAAGACTGGCTAAACAAGTGAAAATTAAATTTTTCAATCTCTCCTCTCCCCTTTGTCCCTCTCTCCCTCCCTCCCTTCCTTCTCCTTCTCTCTTACTTTCTCTCCCTTTTCCCCCTCTCCTCCTCCTCTTCCCTTTTCTTTCCTTTTCTCTTTCCTCTCCTCTTCCTCCGTCTCTCTTATTGTTTTTAACAATTATCATATGTACTCACTTGTAAGTGGTCTTTAAACATAAAGCAAAGAAAAGCAGCCTGAAAATCACAATCCCAAAGAACCTAACAACAATGAGGACCCTAAGAGAAACATACATGGATCTAATCTACCTGGGAAGTAGAAAAAGACAAGATCTCCTGAGTAAATTGGGAGAATGGGGACCATGGGAAAGGATTGAAGGGGAAGGGAGGGGACCAGAAAAATATAGAGCTCAATAAAATAATAATAGTAATAATAATAATAACATTACTACTACTACTACTGAGTCACTTTTAGCTTTCAGTTTTATAGTCTTGTTTCCCTGTCCCTGTTTTTGTCAATGCTTTCAACCACATATGCTGAACAAAATAGATGTATATGCTTGACTCTGAAAATGCTCCCTAGTTGAATATTTACAGATGTATGTAACTAAAATGTATGTGTATGTTGTTAAAGTTACTTGTGTGTTTTTACTTTATATTACCAGGCAAACTATGGACAAGAAGTATGAAGGTTGCATACAACATTCTACATAAATTAGGTACAAAGCAAGAACCTATGGTACGGCCTGGAGACAGAGTAAGTGAAGTTCAAATAACTAGATAACTTCTGTTTTAAAATCCCAGGATTCAGCCTATCCTTCCTCCTTAGTAGGGTGAGGTTGGATGTGAAAGACAAGTATGCATTCATTGTGAGACAGGTATGACCATCAGATTGGGGAGTTTTGTGTGTTTTGCTGCTTTGATCAGTTTCCGTAGACTTCTTGGCCTGCTTTATGGGAAGAAATCATGTGGCAGTAGTGGGATCATTATAAATTTATAATTGTCTCTTGTTTATTCATGAGCCCCCCACCTGAAAATATGCTTGTTCACACACACTGACGGCCTCAAATGAAGGCAGATACACATGAGACCTCAACCTCAAAGAATTAGTTTTAGTTAATATGCTTACACACACACCTTATTCCTTTTCCAACTTGTTCATCTAGCTGGTTTTCTAGCCATGTAGAAAGAAATTCATGTATTCTAGAACTTAATTTTGTTTCTACCCACTATCCTGTATTGCTAAACAGCAACCATGACCAAATTTAGGATATACAGCTCCTACCTTCAGAATTGCCATCACAATCCATTTATGCCATCTTGTTTATCTTATCAAAGTGTTCTTGCCAAAATTAATGAGGTGTACTTAGAACAGTTTTTAAAGAAGCCATTTGGAGCTGCAGAATTAGAAACTGCAAAAATGATGCATATGTGCTAAATCAGTAGATTTATGTCCCTGTGAAAATATACCCACTTTGGTTTATAAAGAGTTAACACTGAGGGTGCCTCAACATGCTAGAGGAGCTGGTGTGAAAATAGAGGCAGCATCCTGAAGAACATAGTGGGGTTATTATTTAAAAAATTATCATATAGGAACTTTCTGAAACTAGAGAGTAGGAAGGAACATTAAGAGAACACTGGGACCAGGCAGTGGTGGCACACACCTTTAATCCCAGCACTCAGAAGGCTGAGGCAGGTGGATCTCTGCAAGTTCAAGGACAACCAGGACTGTCCCACGTAGAAACCCTGTCTTGAAAAACAGAGAGAGAGAGAGAGACAGAGACGTAGAGCGCGCACTAGGATGGGGGGAGAGGGGGAGAGGGGGAGAGGGGGAGAGAGAGAGAGAGAGAGAGAGAGAGAGAGAGAGAGAGAGAGAGAGCGCACTAGGATGGGGGGAGAGAGAGAGAGAGCACTAGGGTAGGATGAGAATTAAATTGGTTATGTAGTAGTCATGTACCACATACTGACATTCAGTGACAATTTGCTTGTAGGATGACATCCCAGAAGATACTGCTTAATGAACTCATTAAGTTTAGTTTGCATGAGTACATTCTCTGATACTGTCATAATTATAAAACCATCTAAAACTTTTCTCAGAAAGTATGTCCACACCAAAATTAAATCTCTGATCATTTAAAAGGTATGGAGAAATTGGGTCAAATATTTATTACTTATGAATATAAAGGAAACATGTTCAAAATATCAAATATATTCCAAAATGTGAAAATATATCAGAAAATCTTTGTTTCAGATACTTAAACACAAATTTCAGGGAACATAGCAAGATTGAAAGGGTAAATATAGGAAATGAAAAGAAAAACTGTTGTCCTTAAGATATGCCATACTGTTAAGGGGTATTGGAAAATCTATTTAGTAATTACATCCAGCAGTAGTGGGTTATAATATTCTACTCCCAGATGGGCTGAACTGAACACTTTGGATGAACAAGGAAGGACCAGGAACAATCAAACACTCATTAAATACTTAGCTATAGTAATAGGCAATGAAAATATGCATGTACAACATAAGAGACTGATGTTGAAATTATGCCAGGACTGGTAATGTGAGGATTACTAGTAGTGCCTGATTATAGATACATATGATGTGATGTGTCACACTTCATATTGAAATCTGTAAACCCCATGTCATTGGACATTTACCATGGCAATCAGGTACAGTTTCTCTTATTGCTCTTTTTTTCATATGTTGAAACCGAGGCTTAGAGAGGCCCAACTTGTGCCTAAGATCCTAGAACTCACTAGTACCTTAGGATCTGAATTGAGTTCTAACTGGGTCTAGCTCCCAAGCTTTTTGCTCAACTACCTAGTAAAGAATTATACAAACATTTAATTATTTATAGTTGTGAGAACTATATATCAGAATACAAGGAGTTGTTTAGTAGATCAGTGAAAAAGAGTAAAAACACATGTACAGTTTTTATGTGTATGAAAATCATGTCTATGGAAAATAAGAGCAAAATTTTAAATGAGCTATTGTCTAGTAATGGCACTATAGTTGACAACTGTTAATGTTTCCCTTCCAGATAAGTTGGGGAAAAAAGTATGGGACACCTATTAAAGTATTTCTTACTATGCACTTTGTCTAAAACATTTTTCTCATCATCCATCACTTTTGAGATATATTTTTTGCTCTGTAGCCAATGCTGGCCCTGAACTTACAGTCCTTCTTCCTCAACCTCCTGAGTACTGACTGGCCTTACAAACCTGTACTATTGTTTTGGGATCTTGGCATTTTCATGCTGTTGTTTTTGGAAAGGTAAATCATGCTGTTGTGTCTTGCACGTCTCCAGGTGGCGCTCGTGTTCCCCAACAATGACCCTGCTGCTTTCATGGTGGCCTTCTATGGTTGCCTTCTGGCTGAAGTTGTTCCTGTCCCCATTGAAGTGCCACTCACAAGAAAGGTAAAGAACTCTTGTTCTTTAAACCTTAGACGGAGGTGACAGGCTCAGTGGTAGTTGAATGTGCTGGGTGAGAATGTGCCAACTACAGTTTTGTGAATGGCTTTTTATCTTTGCTGTGCAAGTGCAGTGACATGTAATGGTTGTCTCTAAGGCTCAGAATAGGTTTTCATCAGTTTCATCTATTAAGGGAACAGTTATTCATTCACACAGCATGTCTCACCTGCAGGTGTGAGACCTCTTAGAGGTGGAGCTTACGCTTGTTTGTTAGCACAACATGGAGCTGTTTTATCTCAATCTGTTTTCTCATTCCTTAGTATCATTACATAGAAAGCCAGACACATGAAAGCTCCACTGACTTGTCCTGTGAGTGGTGGTCCTTGCCTTGTGTTCACTTGTCTTGTTATTGTCAAATTCCAGGTTTGCCTCTGATTGCTCATATCTTACTCTCTAATTAAGATGACTAATTTGCTGGTATCTTTATTGTGTATTCTTACTGTGGGACAAATAAAAAGCTAATATTGTGTACACTGCTCACAAGTGTAGTTGGTGGTCCCTATTATGATTTGCTGCCTGCAGCCACCAGGGCTGTAGAAGTTCTGGTCTTGGTGTTTTTAGGAATCTCTACACCATTTCCCAGGACCACTGTAATAGTTTTCAGGGTCTACTTTTCTTTACAGTCTTGACCTCACCTGTTACTGTTTACCTGTTTGATAAAAAGCCATTCCAACAGGTGTGAAATAATCTCACCATGGTTTTAATTTGCATTTTCCTAACAGTGCTGCTGAACTTTCTTTCCTGACCTGTGCCTGTAGAATATAGGAGCCTGCTGGCCTGTGCACAGTTTTCTTATTTTTACCTGACTGCTTTTACCTGGGGACAAGTGGAAGTGGAATAAGACAAATATATGAGTAGTGGTCAAGTATGTGAAACCTAATTCTTGCATCTCCCTGTTCAAAGTCCTCTAATGTTACCTTAAAGGCCCCATGAACGCTCCTTATTCTCAACCCTAAAAATTGTTTAATGCCTAAGTAACAACTTGCCTTTCTTCCCCCTCTTATCCTGGTAGTGAAAGGGAAAGGAAACATTTAGGCATTTTTACTGACCCAATTTATAGTTTAGAACAGGGGAGTAGGACAAGAGAAAGCCAACCTACAACCTTGTTAGTGGGACTTGAATTGTCATTGTACATCTGGAAAATGAATGCCACTACTTCATGGTGTCTGAATCTGTATATAATTCTGTCAGCCAAGTGAGTTTGCTAATCTGAAAAGTAAGTTAGGCCAAGATATCCTTGAGAAGCAAAGGTTATCCATAGGTGTGATGATCTGAATACAAAGTGATAGCACAGACCTGACCAGGCTACCAGAATGAAGAACCTGACTGTGTGTGCCAGTGATAACAGAACGAAACAGCCTGTTCTGTCCTGGTAATTCCCTTCCTGCTATAACTTGAACAGCTATGTAATAGCCATAGAGGTCTGTTGCTCTCTGAGCCTTTGTATATGCTGTCAAGGGTGTCTGGCTTTCTCCAGAGAATCGTGGTTGATTGGTTGCTTGTGTTATTAAATGTTTCCAAATAGGGACATATGGCACTCAACTGTAATCATAGCAGTAGGGATGCTGAAACAGGTGGGTTGCCCTCAATGAGGCCAATGTGGGCTACTGATTAACCCTGTCTGGAAGAAAACAAAAACAAGGAATGTTTTCAACACCATTTCAGATAGAACCTCTGGAAGGAGTAATGTCAGAGTCCTATTTGCTCAACACTTTTTCTAAACAGAGTGGCATTTTGAAAGAGGTACT
This sequence comes from Chionomys nivalis, assembly GCF_950005125.1. Classification (NCBI taxonomy): domain Eukaryota; kingdom Metazoa; phylum Chordata; class Mammalia; order Rodentia; family Cricetidae; genus Chionomys; species Chionomys nivalis. The sequence continues at coordinate 32,174,579 of NC_080098.1, forward strand.
TGGTAGACCTGGGATCATGAACCACAGAAGTAGATGGAAAATAGGAGTGGAGCTGCTGAAGGCTGTGGGAAGATGAGGAGCAGCTGCCTGCCAGGATGAGGAAGGGCTGCTCCAGAAAGGGTATCCCTAGCTGAAGTGTCCTTATGTACACAGTATGGCAGACACTTGCGATTCACTTTCCTAATATGCCTGGATATGGTATATGAGTGTTTCTTAATGTATATGGACATAAAAGAGTATGTTTTGGGGCATGTGTATTCATGTGTGAGGTGTTGTACATACGTGGATATGCTTCTGTGTATGTGAGCATGTGTACACTCGTTTGCGCTTCTATGTTGGGTTCCTTGGGTATAAACATTTTCTATGCATATGCACTTGTATAGTGAGGATAATAAATGAGGCCAGCATGGTCAAAAATTTATAATTATTAACCTTGGATGATCTATACATGAGGATGTTTTCTCTTATTTCTGGCTTTGTGCATGCTTAAAGATTTCCATTATAAACACAACATTAAAAGACATTAATTGATAGATGTATCTTAAACTAATATTTGATATGAGGATATGGGGAGTTACTGCCACAGAGGCCACAAACAAGCAATTTCTGAACAATGACATTATCAGTTAGCCTTTTCTGTGTTGAATAAATTTTTGGAAATAAATAGAAATACTTAAATTGAGGTTTGTGGTAGCTTTTATTAAAGGGGAAGTTACAAACTTTGTAAAGGGCATGATCATCTGCTGCCCTTAGTGTTATAAACTGCCAGGAGTGTGATGGTTGGGAGTTGAAGTGGTACAAGTCTGCCACTCCCTGCCCTCTGAGTATGGTGTGTCTGCATATCTGCTCTCCCCTGAGAAAGAAACTATCTATTAGAGCCATCCTTATTTTTAGGGATAAAGTACTTAGTAAATGATGTCAAGGTCAGAGTGTGTGTCTGGGGGGATTTATCTCATTTCACATCTTTAGATATGACTATTTCCCTGACTTGGCCTCTCATCTATCCCTTTCCAGGGACCTTGCATACCACAAGTAGCTATTGGTGCTATGTGGAAATGTAGCTGTTTATCCTGTTTGTGGATGAGGGACTGTAAGGACCACAAAGTTCTTTTTTTTATTATTATTTTATTTTTATTTTTCCATTTAAATATTTACACTTCCTTCCCTCCTTTCAATCCCCTCCCGCTCCCCCACTCCCGTTCCTCCCTCCCCCTCCCTGCTTGAGAGGGGGCTGGGAACCCTGTCCTATGGGAAGTCCAAGTCCCTTCCCCCTACATCCAGGCCTAGGAAGCTGTGCATCCATATAGACTAGGGTCCCAAAAAGCTAGAACATGATGTAAAAACAATTCCCAGTGCCTTTATCAATGGCTTCTCAGTCAGCCCCCATTGTCAGAAACAATGAGAGAGTCTGGTTTGATCACATGCTCGTTCAGACATGGTCCAGCTGGATTGGTGAGCTTTTATTAGAACAGGTACACTGCCTCAGTTGGTGGACCAACCCCTCGCAGTCCTGACTCTTTTTTGACCTTTGTTTTGATGTAGTCTGATGCATCACCTCATCCTACTGTCTTGGTTGAATGTTGGATGTAGAAGGCTGTAGAAGCTGGCTCTACTGTGTATTTTGTGTTACCTTCTAGAGGCTGTTAGTGACTTGACAGATTTTATCTGAAGCTTTTGTCTAGCCTCTGGAGTGGTACTTTGTAGAATAGGAGGTGCAATTAGAGAAAACATTTAATTCTAACAGCAGTCTTTAAATCTTGCTCCGTCGTAATACTTCCACTCTTTATATTGCAAGGCTGTCCTCCTTTTACTCATATCATTCTCCTCTCCCACTTCTCACGTTTCTACTCTTTCTAAAATTTCTTTCAGTACTGGGGATTGAACACTCCAGGAATTCATACATGTCTAAGAAATGCTCTTTCAACTTAATTAGCTTTTAGGGGTCAATTTATATATATAAGTATATTGTTTGAGGGAAGGGGAGGTTAGACTCCTGGCTTTAGACTCAAGTTCATAATGTCATGCTTTTTTATTTGTACCTATACTGCAACAAGAAGCTGTGAGTAACTCTGACCAAGTCACTCCCCACTGGGAGACAGCTGTGGTGTTTGCCTGACTCAGCAAAGTGTTCATAAATTTGAGAAGCAGCCCACTTCCTGCTGCTAAAACCTACCTCTTCTGCCTGCCTCATCTCATCAGAGGAGTAGTGTTTGATCTTGACTTTACTTGAAAACAGTATTGCAACAATAGAAAGCTCCACGAAAATGTCTCCAAAATAGGGACTGACCCCATATAGTGAAGTCCACATCACCTCTCTCATTGCAAGTTGTGTTAATTATGCAATTAGCTTGTTTGTTGTTGCTTCCTGAAAAAAAAAATCCATGTAAGGAGACTATAGATTATAAATCTACATTAGGAAAAGTATAATCTAAGCACTTAGCAGACAATGACTTCAAAATGTTAATGCTGATGAATACCAAAGCTTTTAGGGGTCAGTCACTTTGCCCAGTGACTTCCTTGGACAGGGAGGAGAGTCAGCAAGCCAAACTTCCTGAAGGCTGTTCATAGAATCAAGCTGGGTGTAGCCTCAACTCTCGTATACCATGATATGTTTTTAGTTCCAGAAATGCTGGGTACTCTGAGATTTTGATTTTACTTTTACGCCACCAACATAGTAACAGAGCTGATGGAAGAGAGGTTGAATCTAGATGACTACGCTGCTTATTATCTGTCTTTATGAGAAGCAAACTAGTTATAGGGACAATAAAACTCACAATGGGAGGCAACTACTGAAGCTGTTGTAGCCAGGGAGCCCCATCTGTGATATCTGTTGAAAGGTGACATTTAGTCCTGGCAGTTTGGTGCCTTCCTAGGCTTTCTGTCTCCAGAGTTACTGCCCTGTATCCATAGCCCATTTTAGGGTGCATTGGTTACTCCATTGAGATGTGATCTATGCAACATGGTAAAGATGGTCCTGGTTGCCATTACTCTGGGTAAAAAGATTCCTTTTGGTTCTAACTCTACCAGGTGTGACATTTCAATAACCAGCCTTTGTGTGAAAATTAGGTTGCTAGGTATTCATGTTATAAATAATATATTATCAGAATATATTTCTCTCCATGATAATGAAATCTTAAAATCATTGTCTTTGTTTTTTAATTAAAAATTTTATAAAATATATTTTGATAATTTTATCCACTCCTATAACTCCTCCCAAATCCTCTAAACCTTCCTACCCAACCAACATTTTTATGTGTGAATTCACACTTATGAGTTCTCTCTTGCTCTTCTGTCTTGTCTTGTCTTTCTTTTCCCTCTCTTACACACACACACACACACACACACACACACACACACAGTTGGAGGAGAAGAGTTTGGGGAGTGCAGTTCATTTCCATGTACCTTAGATGATAGAGCAGTGCTTTGGCAAGCAATACAGTTTTGTCTTAGATTCTTGTTGTTTGAGGCAGAGTTTCTGTATGTAGCACTGGCTGTCCTGGAGCTTATTCTGTAGACCAGGCCAACCTCAAACTCACAGAGATCTTTCTGCCTCTCCCTCATAAGTGCTGGGATTAAAGGCATGCACCACCACTGTCCAGCTTGTCTTAGATTCTGAACTCTTTCCTTGATCACCTTTCAGGATGCAGGAAGCCAGCAGATAGGTTTCTTGCTTGGAAGCTGTGGAGTAACTGTTGCTTTGACTAGCGATGCCTGTCACAAAGGACTTCCAAAAAGCCCAACAGGAGAGATCCCACAGTTCAAAGGTATGCCACAGAGCCCCTGAGAATTTGCTTCCCCTTTCAACCTTTTATTCTACAGGCTAGATCTTCACCTGTGGAAGAACGTCCTATTGAGTCCAGGACAGGACTTTTCTAGCATGTCAACATTTGTGATAATACATTTAGCTCATAATCTGTGGGAGTGACGGGATGTGGCTGGTGGTATCTTGAGCACTCTTTTGATGATGCTATCTTCAATTTAATGTATGGGAATCCTAGAGAGTCCATGTAGATTAAAGTGGTGTTTGAGAAACAAGTGTGTAGTCATAAGAAAATGAGATTCTTCAGACCTGTTTTCTAGGTCCTATTTATTTAAAAGGAATTTGTGATTTATTTCTAAGGTTGGCCAAAGCTGCTATGGTTTGTCACAGAGTCTAAACACCTCTCTAAACCTCCTCGGGACTGGTTTCCACACATCAAAGATGCAAATAATGACACAGCTTATATTGAGGTAAGATGGATGTCATCCTTCCCCAGGGTGGGTGTGTGTACTGGGAAAAGGTGTGCACGTCTCCTCATTACACTAATTCCAAAATAGCTAGAATAGATACACAGTGTCTCAAGTAGCTAGAAGCTATTGAGTGGGGACCAGAAATATGTCAAAATCCCTTTCCATACTTTCTGTCTCGTTTCAGTATAAGACGTGTAAAGATGGAAGCGTTCTTGGGGTGACTGTGACGAGGATAGCACTGCTGACACACTGCCAGGCACTCACACAGGCCTGTAGCTATACAGAAGGTATGGATGATCCTGAGACTCCCTTGGATCTGGGTTTTTGGGGATTCCCACTGACCAGGGATGCCTGATGGCTAGCTAGTTTGTGTGGTTCCTACTGGTACTCATCAAAGTAGCATTCTGTTTGTACCAATTCCATCCATCAGTTTGTGAACTTTAAGTAGGTGAGTTTGAGTGCGTCAACTTGAGCTGGTGTTAAAGGCACAGGGACTGCAGTGGAAAGTCTGAAATGAGAATGCTGGCAATGGTGGGCTCTACCAGCCTTCTAGATAATGCATTTTTACTGTGTCCTCATATGACATTTTTCCATGTGTGTACCTATGTCCTCATTTAATATTTATCACATTCTTGAAGGCTCAGTCCCATAAGAAGTATTACAACCTTACCACATGGGTTTGGAGGTGTGTGACTTACCTCACAGTTGGCACACGTGTGCTAATCTCTACCAACACATGAATATATATCTTCAGAAGGTATTTGTTTTTAAGTGCCATGTTTTATCCCACTTCTTATTGTTGAATAAGAAGTTTTGAGAATAGGGTTTTCCAAGAAGACACTTATTTTTCCTGGTGTGTTTTCTCCGGTTATGAGAAGCAGAGATAGAGTGTGTGGTAGTAATCATGGAAATAGGTTTGAGTGGACACAGAGAAGGAAAAGCTAAAGCAACCCCTCCAAGAGCCTTTGGCTTGTTGCCCCAACTTCCTTTACAGGGAGAGCATAGTCACAGCAGATAACTCTACACTGATGTCAGTTTCTGGGACCTGAAGAAGCAAGTAGTGGTCCCTAAACCCACTAAGTGACTTTAATTTTTTTTTTTTGCTGCTCATGTGATCTTCCCATCCTTGCCCTTTTAAAGAATAATTTGTCTGTTAGACATGCCCTATTAATGGTTAGACTGTTTAACACTTAGAGACACATGTCCTCTAATCTCTGCTATTTTCTTTTTTAAAATCAAAACATAATGACTTGTGTGTCCTGGCCTGCATGATTTGAAGTTCTGGTGCTGCCACCCTTTAGATATCAAAAGTAAATATAAACACATACATACACACATACATAAAATTTCTTTACTTTAAATTATAAAAAGGAATCTAGGATATTTCCTTTAGATATCTATATTTCAAGTTAGTCTGTCTGGTCTGCCTCCATATTTTATTCTCTCTGATAGGAGAGCAGAAGATAGAATGAGCCTTTGGTATAGATTGCCAAAAGGAATGAGGAGATGCCCAGGACACTGAGAAGTGGCCAGGAGCTGTGTGCAGGTGACTGAAGTACCTGTTTGATAAGAACAAGGTCAAATGAAGGCCTAAATCCTCAGTGCCTGACTGTCCAGCATCACTGCCCCAGTCTTTGATATAATTGTTTTCAACAACGTATTTTATAGCTTTTTTTCCTATTCTTTCCCCTTTGGAATTCTCATCCCGTATTGCTTCAATATTACACCGTCCTTGTCTTGAGATATCTCCCTCCTTTATTGTTCCCCTAACTAGTATTAAAACAATTCTAATGTGAGAAAACAAGCCTGAACTGTCAAAATCTCTTCCCCCTCCATGTTTCCCTGTTAGGAAAACTAGGTCACATGTGGGAGAAATTAAAATGAAAGGCCTAGGAAGGCAGGGCATAAAAAGGATGATAATACTGTGTTTGGGAATATGTTGTTATGTGACAGTGTTTTAAAAGTCTCATTGTATGTACAAGCTGGCTTTGAATTAGCTGTATAGCCAAGCCTTGTGATCATCTTCTCTCAGCCTCTCAAGTGCTGTCATCATAGGCCTGCACCACCATGTCTGATAATGGTAAGATGTTTTCTAATGGTGATATGTTGGCAGCTATTGCTGCTTGCTGACATACCCAAATATTATCCTGAAAACACTCTCTAGCCTGATTAGCACTTTTTAGTCATCTATTAATGACTGTGAACTTTCTGTGAAGATGGAGTAATGTGGTATTCTTATAAGATAGATGACCCCTCAGATGATGGGTTTTCCTTGCAGTTTCACTCATGCTGCTCTATAATGTCAAGTAAAAATGTGATTTTTTTCCTCATACAGCTGAAACCATTGTGAATGTTCTAGACTTCAAAAAGGATGTGGGGCTTTGGCATGGCATACTGACAGTAAGTAAGCCTTCTTCATGCAAGTGTGTCCAACTTTTGCAAAGTCCCATATCACATTGTAAACATTGTGCTAAGAGTCATATTGTCCACTCAGCCAGCTTATTGCAACAGTACAATAAAGACAACTGGGCTCAGAAAAACTGGTTTGAATCTTGGACCCATATATTGAGGTAATAGCTACCAAAGTAGCATTCTTAAGGCTCCTACCGTGGGCTTTGAAGGTTTCCTGTTGTTATTACTAGTGCCTTATCTGTCAAGATCACTTTCCCACTCTCAAGAGAATGTTCTTACTGGTTTTCTAAGAGTTGGGAGATCTGCTATTAGATTATTTGCAAGGGAGAAAAGGATTTTAGGCTTGTTTTTAAAATGAGAATTTTCCATGCATTATGGAGAGATATTTGTCTCATTATCAGTGCCACTTGCAAAGTGATGACTGAGCTAACTGTGAATGCTTTAGGAGAAAAATGACCTTAGATTTTAAATGTCTTGTTGGCTCTTAAAGAAAAACAAAGCAAAACAAACAAAAATGCATATTTGGAATTCCCCATCCATCTCATATAGGGCAGTTTGACGGATTGTTTTCTTAGTGTTTTTTAATGCTTAAACTTCATTTATTTTCTGAAATAGAAAACTGCAATAATTTTATATGAATGATGAGAATATAAATATTGCAGTTTGTTATTTGTTGGTGAGCCAGATCTATTTGTATAATTCATGAACATATAAGTATCATGTAGATAGTCCAGTAAGGCTTACTTCTAACATCTGGATGCTTTTATAAGTGGAGATGCAGAAAAATGGTTTAAAATGCTGGCATGTTGTGTGTACTGTTGCAGAGAAAATAACACAGATTTGGGGTTTATAAAATTAAGAAACCTGAGCTCAAGACTCTGTTGTAGCTGTGACTCTAGTGAGTATCATATTCATATGTACAAGACACTTTTTTTTAAGCACTGGAAATTAAATGCAGGACTTTTTCAATCTTTGGCAAATGCTTCTATTTATTTACAGCCTGGCTCTTTTGTTTTTTGTTTGTTTGTTTGGTTGATTATTTTTTTTCGACACAGGATTTCTCTGTGTAACAGCCTTAACTGTCCTGAAATTTGCTTTGTAGACCAAGCTGGCCTAGAACTTACAGAGATCCTCCTGCCTCTTTCTTCTAAGTAGTGGATTAAAGGTGTGTGCCACTATCCCAGTAGGGTTTTCTTTTTGAGATAGAGTCTAGGTAAGTTAGCTTGACTGGCCTTGAATGTGGAATCCTCGTGTATCAACCTCCCAAGTAGCTGGGGAGCCTGACAAAATTCATTTATTGATAGAGTCAAATGTGAATAGTCTTACCTGTTGTGTTTGGCATAAGAATAATGTGACTTGGTGTTAACCAAGCATGTAGCCCTGTAGACCATGTAGTCTGTATTTGTGGTTCCATGTACATGTGGTTCCATTGTCACATCCTCAAGAACAGAAATGGTTGCTATCAGAGTTAGTACCTCTAGTAGCACATGACGTGGTTCTGATTATGCATTGTCTTCTCTATCCCTGCTTCCTAGTCCCCTCTGAAAGAATCACCAATTCTGCTCTAGTGACTCTCATGTTGACCCACACTTTAATTCTGTTGTTCTATGTCCCTGCCTGCAGTACCTGGCAATTTGTGAGTCTTTTTGTTGACTCCACTTAAAGCCACATGAGTGAACACATTGTAGCATATGCTTATCCTTATCTTGTGGGTGCTTAAGCTCCTTCTCCTTAGAACTCAGTGGGAAGAAATCCTCAGAAGAAGCTGAGTGTGCATAGGTTCTGTGGAGACCTCATTCCTGGTGAGGAACATATGGTAGTCTTTTTGTTTTCATTTGGAGCTTCTTCCTTTGATGCTATGACTGCCTAAAGCAAAGGCCAAGCCAAAGCACTGACTTGATGTTTACAGTCTGTAGTCCTTCCTAGGGCTGTGCTGTAGATCTGTGTATCTGTAAGATATGTGAGACTTAATCACAACCTATGTGTGTTGACCATTTTTATCGCCAACTTTCATCATCCACTTTAAGGAACTGACTAAGTGTCTTAATCTGTGTTGGCAAGGCTGGGAAGGAGACTGTGGTTCTGACACCTTTGGTTCTGACACCAGCAACATGGTAACTAGTTACCATTTCTTGGTCATTTGACTAAGATTAAGTGTAGGATATTAGGGGTTAATCTTCCCACCTAGCTATATCTTATGTTCATTTTCCATCTCATCATCCCAATCTAACTACCATTTCAAGTTTCTAATAACACTACGGTATTTACTTCTTCTTTGAAATCAACATTTTAGCTTCCACATATAAATAACACCATGCAGTATCTTGTCTTCCTGTGCCCTCCAGTTATACCCATATGGTAACACATGACAGGGTTTTATTTTTATATCTTCAAAATATTTCACTGTGTATGTATATCACATTTTCTACCTATTCCTCCATTGATAAATATCTAGGTTAAATTTTTATCATGGCTATTTCAGATGATAGTGCTACAGTGACCTCATGAATGTGATGTGTCTTCAACATACTGACTGCAGTTCCTTGGAAATATGCCAGCAGTGATCCTAGTGGATCATATTGTAGTTGTCTTGTATTATTACTTGTATTGGGGGTTTGTATATGTGTGTTTGGCAATCTTCAAACAATTTTTCACTTTGGTTATACTAATATACATTCCCACCAAGTTTCTTTGGGATTACTCTGCTGAGTATTTACTAGCATTTTTTTCTTATAATAACCATTCTGAGAGGTGTTAACTAATTTAGTTTTGATTTGCATTTGACTTGAATTTTTCTTATTTGCTGTAATGAGCACTTTTTTTCATAAATATCTTAGGTATTTATGTATCCTCTTCTCATTTTGAGTGTATATAGTGTGTTGTATATGTGTTGTGCTCTTTGTATGTGCCCATATGTGTGTGGTATATGTACTTGTTAGTGTAGATGTATACAGATTTCTGTGCACATGTGTATATATGTGTATGGAGAAGCTAGAGTTAAAGCCCCTTTATCTTTTTGAGACAGGGATTTCTCTTTCTGAAGCTGAAGCTCATTGATTAGATTAGACTGGCTAACCAGTGAGCTTCAGGGATTACCCTGTCTGTGCCTCTTCACTCCCCTAAGTGTTGGAGTTACAGACACAGGGCACCATATACACCTTTTTCATGGGTATTGGTGAGTCAGAGCTTATGTTCTCATGCTTGCCTGAAAGGCACTTCACCAAATAAACCATTTTCCCAACCCTGTGCATTCACTTTTGAAAAATGCCTTTTGAGATTCTTCTTAATACAAGGTTTTAATGAGAAAAAGATTTGGAATTTAAATTCTTTGACTCTATCAGTAGTCGAGGAGCAAAGAGGATGAGCTAATCTCCAGTAGGTCACTTTGTCTTACAGAATTGTACCAGAGTGTACCTTAGTAATACCAAGCCTCACTTGAGTCAGCTTTCTTCTTGTCCCCCTAAAGCTCCTCTCATATTAGTCAACTTCAGTACTTCTTTGAAGTGCTCATGTTTATTTTTCTGCCTGCCGAGCCTTGGCTTGTTTTCCCTGTGTCAAAACAGTGAGCCCCTCCTCTTGTATCCCAACCTCTTTTCTTACCTCTTGTGTTCATCGTTGGTTTCAGAGTGTCATGAACATGATGCATGTCATCAGCATCCCGTACTCGCTGATGAAGGTAAACCCTCTCTCCTGGATCCAGAAGGTCTGCCAGTACAAAGGTTGGTCTCTCCTGGGCCTGTGGGTGATTTGGTGACAAGATAATTCACCATTCCTGATGGATTGCAATTACCTGTCTTTTCTCAGCTTCATACAGTCTGGCAGTGACATATCATTACTTCTGTTTTCCTTTGTAGCAAAAGTGGCTTGTGTGAAATCAAGAGACATGCATTGGGCACTTGTAGCACATAGAGATCAGAGAGATGTCAACCTGTCCTCCCTTCGCATGCTAATAGTGGCTGATGGAGCAAATCCCTGTAAGTAAAGCATCAATTGTAGGTTAAAAGATGGGAAGCCTCAGAGTTCCTTGTTTTCCACACGTCGTTCTTGTCACTTTGATGTTTCGTTGTTGTTGTTGTTTTCCTAATCTGTGTCTTGCTTGAGATTGTCTTAAAATAACCAAGCAGTGTTCTTCTTGACCAGGATAACAGAGTGGTTAATGACAAGGTGTTTATAGACTGCAGTCCCAGAGTCATAAGAAACATCCTGGTTCTACAGAGACAGTTTTCAAATTTTGCTTTCTTAACTCTACAGTGGTAATCAGAGCATAGTACTTGAGGATTAAAAGGGTCAATTCCTAAGTATAATTCTTTCACATAGAATAAAACTTCAGGAAATACTATTTTCTAGTCTACTATAGTTGTGATCAGCATTAAACTTTATTGATTGATTTTTTTTTTTGAGACAGGGTTACTCTGTGTAACAGTCCTGGTTGTCCTGGAACTCACTCTGTAGAGCAGGCTGGCCTCAAATTTACAGACATTCACCTGTCTCTACTTCCCAGGTGCTGGGATTAAAGGCGTGCACCACACCCCCTGGCTAAGCTATCATTTTTAATAAAACTTAGTTATAAAATACTTTAACAAAAACTCACATAAAATAAGTTAGCATTTTTACAAAATATTCTTTATATGCATTGAAATAGCTTGTTTTCATGAAACAGGTCTATAAAGTCTGAAGCCATGTTTCAGAATAGAACTGAATGAAAGATTGTTTCTGACTTTATCTGTAGACAGGGATTAGCTGTATTTCTAAATTAAAGCAGGCTATGCTTTCTTGATGCCTGATTGATGAAGTGAACTTAGAAACAACTTGATTTACAAAATGATACCTTTACTTAAAATAATTGGATAAACTGTGAACTAATTAATTAATTTTAATATACATCACCACAAAACATCTTGCATAAAACAAGGTAAATTTGTATTTGAAAGTCAGATATTTCATGGAATATTAGCAACTAATCAAACATTTTCTTTGTTTAGATTGACACATTTTTCTGGAATCTGCATACTGAAAATGATAGACCGGGTTTCAGGGAAGTTAATAAAATAAATTCATTAGTCAGCAAAAAATTCATTTGCATTAAATATAGAAGTTGCAGTTTTTGAATTATTTTTCTAAAGGCTTGTCAATACTATCTTTCAATGTAACATAAATAACAAATTGTAGCTAATGTTTTGTTTCTCCAAGGTGCCTAATTCTGTTTATATCTGAATCCCAACTTCAAAATTATTTTGCTATTATGGGATAATTTTAAGTCAATCACAATGTTACACTTGTCTGACCATTGTCCCTCTTTTCCTCCAGGGTCTATTTCTTCTTGTGATGCGTTTCTCAATGTCTTCCAGAGTAAAGGCCTTCGACAGGAGGTCATCTGTCCCTGTGCCAGCTCACCAGAGGCCCTCACTGTGGCAATCCGGAGGTACTGGGTCATGTCAGTTTATAGTATACAGCTATCCCAGTGGAACAACTGAAAGGGGGAAGTCATGGTAGTTAGTACTTAGTGTGAACATAGGAATAGCCTTCCAAGTTTTCCATGGTGAGTTTCTTTCTTTCTTACAGGTCAGAATGAATTCCCTTGAATTTTCTAGATCGGTTAGTTAGAGAAATATTAATGATCTTCTCCAGTTTCGTTGTCTTTCCTGAGTTGTTAGAACTGTGTATAGGAATATGTGGGACCTACATGGTTTTTCAGGTTGCACTACTCAATTTTCATTGGCTTGTATACATCTTTGGTTTTTAATTTAGGGGATGGAATGAAGTAAATGTTAAACCATGATCCTAGATAATGTGGTTTCATTTTCATTTCTACTTTTTGTCCCATGGAAAAATGTACTTTAGGAAACTTAGCCAGATATAGAAACACACACCTTTAATCCCAGTATATGGGAGGCAGAGGCAGCTGGATCTCTGTGAGTTCAAGGCCTACTTGGTCCACATATTGGGTTTCAAGCCAGGTAGGCATAACATCGTAAAAGATCCTGTTGCAGAAAAAGAAAGAAAAGGAAAAGAAAGCCTGGTTTTCTGAAGCTTTGAGCAGCATGGTAGCACATTAGGAGTGCTAAGGACTGTGATTACCAGCTGTCTAACAGCCTGACCACTGAGTATTCTGAGATGCTTTTGCTGGGAGCAACATTATTCACTATCCATCATAAGTCACTCCAGCTTGCTTCAGAACAGTACAGGGGAGGGGAAGTAGTTATAGAGATGTAAAATTTATTCTACTTCAGTGAGAAAGGCCACACCTTGTAAGGGGATAAAAAGAAGGATCGCCTGATAAGCATCAATAGTAATTGGAGCTGGTTGTCAAATGCCACTCCAGCCTCTCAATTATCAACACCAACATAAAGAAGTGGTAGCAACATAGAGGTCTTTAAAACTTGTAAATTATTTTTCACTGCTTTAGGGTCTACCTCTAAGTGGCTTTTATTCCATGCAATGGATGTGTACTCCATTACATTTGAGAAGTCAGTGTTCCAAAGTAGAAGCTGTGCTTAATTTCAGTAGAAGAGAATATGTTCTTTTCCTAATTAAATTCAGTGGGTCATATACATGTGAAAACCAAAGTCATGAAAGTAGTAGGGGAACTTGTTTGGAAGAGTCTTCACTTGAGTGAGAAGGAGATGAAGATGAAGGGAGAGTAATGGGAGGATGAGAACCACCAAAGCACATTATACATATGTTTGAAATTGTCAAATAATTTATAAAAATTAAAAATAGAGCTTCCTGCTAGGTAAAAAGGAGGACCCTAAGAGACACACATGGAGGGCCCCAGGAAAGGTAAATAGTTAAGATCTCCTGGGTAAACTGGGAAGGGGAGTTGAAGGAAGCAGATAGGGGACGGGAATATGAGATGGCTGAGTTGGGGGAGGAATGAAAGCGATATCTTGACATAGGGAGCCATATGACCAATGTGTGTGGAGGGGAGTCAAGATCATGATTGGGCAAACCACAGAGACAGCTGATCCAAACTAGTGGGAGCTCACAGACTCTGGACTCACTCCAAGAGATCCTGCATGGGACCGAACTAAGCACTCTGAATGTGGGTGACAGTTATGTGGCTTGATCAATTTGGGGGAGGGGACCCTGGCAGTGGGACCAGAATTTACCCTGGGTTCATGAACTGGCCTTTTAGAGCCCATTCCCTTTGGTGAGATAGCTTGGGGGGGGGTTGGGGAGGTTGTTTCTGCTTCAACCTGGTATACCTGACTTTGTTGACTCCCCAGGGGAGGTCTTACCCCCTCTGAGGAGTGGATGGGGCAAGTGGGAGGGAGAGGAAGGGGGAACTAGGGCTGGTATGTAAAATTAAAAAAATAGAGCTTCCTAAAAGTATTGATCTGAAGAGTTTATTAGTTACTTTTCTTGTTGCTGTGATGAAATACTTGGCAAAAGCAACTTAGGAAAGGAAGGCCTCATTTTTGTCTCACAGATTAAGGATTATATATGGTTCACTAGGTCAGGGAAGGCATGGTAGCAAAAATATGAAGCAACAGTTTACATTGTATCAATAGTCAAGAGGTTGAGAGAGACAAATGCTGGTGTTCAGCTAGCTTACTCATTTTTGTTTAGTTGGAACCTAGTTTATAAGATGATGTCACTTTTAGCATGTGTCTTCTATCCTCAATTAAATCTTTCTGCAAATACCCTCACAAGTTCCCTAAGAGGTTTATTTCCTAGGTAATTCCTCTTCCAGTGAAGTTTACAATGAAATTTAACTATTATTGATAATTTCTGTAGGTAAGAAAACATGTGATGTTTTTAGATTTTTGTTATACTATTAACTAGATTGTAGGCCTGAGAAAATGAAAATTTCCAAAATATGAGTCATGTCAAACTAGAAATTTTGACTGTCTCATCTTTAAGTGGATGCTGAAACATGTTATTGGAGTCTAGTCTCCATCCTTTAGAAGTAGTATACTTTAGGTACTCTCCATATGTATGGATTTGACTGGATAATTTGCTCTTCCCAGGAGTATGTTCTTGATAGTGAGATTTTCATTGAAGGTCTTGAATGTTATAAAATATCATCACAAAAAAATGTCTGAGTTCATTGATCTCAAAGGACACTGTTTGTTTTCATTACCATTTTTAAAGTGGCGTTAACTGAGTAGAAGATGGAATATGTGATATGATCACTGGGGCTGATTTAGTTGTTTTTGCTGTTGGTTTTGTTTTCTTGAAACACAGAGTCTTGATACGTAGCTCAGTCTGACTTTGAACTTGGACCCTGTTTTCTGTTGCTGTGAAGAGACTCCATGACCAAGCCAGCTCTTATAAAAGAAAGTATTTAACTTGGGGCTTGCTTACAGTTTCAGAGATTTAGTCTATTAATCATCGTGGCAAAGAGCATAGCAGCATGTAGGCGGGCATGGTGCTGGGTCAATAGCTGGGAGCTACATCCTATACATCACTATAGGCAGCAGGCAGAGAGAGACACTGGGCCTGACATGTGCTTTTTGAAACCTCAAAGCCAATCCCCACTAACACACCACTTCCAATAAGACCACACCTCCTAATCTTTCTTGCATAGTAACACTTCCTGACAAGCAAGCATTCAAACATATAAGCCTATGATGGCCATTCTTATTTAAACCACCACAGAGCCTTCCTACCTCAGCCTCACAAGGATCAGGATTATAAACATTTGTTACCATGTCTGGTTACCTCGTCAGAATTTTTGCCAAGTGATTTCACTGACAGATTCTCATGTAGACTTCTTTTTTCTTCAGAAATTTAAAGATTATAGGTCAGAAAAGGAAAAATTTGTCATTTTGAGAGTCAACATATTTATGTGTAATCTTGAACTATTTTCAGTAAGAACATTTTTATAAGCCTTAAGAATTTCATTTATTCACTTTTATGTCCTTGCATTCAATCCTTGCTGTTTGACATCTCTGGCACAAGCTAGTGTATGTCTCTTGGACTCTATCACTCATACTTGTAGCTGTAGTTCCTACAGTACTGCCCCCAACATGGAATGCTAAAGTTGTTTTGTGCAAGCTAATGTGACTGAGGTTGTACCACAGGACATTCAGGAGATATAGTTTCTATAAGATCTGTGAGTTTTAAATTTCTATAGAAAAGAAGAAAATATCTGGAAATATGTAAGAGGTTAGGGTAAAATGCCTAGTATATAAACATTAGTCCCCACTATCTGTGTTTTGAAAGCAGGCATGGGTTGTGGGCACACAATGCACACCTGTAATTGTAGCACTGGAGAAACAGAGACAGAAGAAGATCCCTGGATAAGACTCGTTGGTCAGCCAGTTCAGACAAATGGTTGAGCTTTAGGTTCATGAGAGATCCCGTCTCAAAATAAAAGGTCGAAAGTGGTTTAGGAAGATACCTCATATCAACCTCTGACCTCCACATGTACACGCACACACACGTACACATATATACACAAGAAAGAAAAATATTATAACACTAAGTAGGTGCTGTAACAAGTACATCTTCAGTTTATCCTCATTTCCCATGAAGCACATCACCATGTATTCTCTGGAAGTGTAGTAGAATATGAGACCAAATTCTGTGTTCACTGAACAAATGTGATCAGGAAGTAATAAGTCCAACTATTTTCTATGGTTTTACAGCACAGATTTCTTTCTTAGTTAACTCAGCTGGTAGGAAATAATATACGTCTTGACAGTTCAGTTCCTACCTACAATCTGGGTCTAAATTGGCTCCACTGAAAATCCAAGTGATCCAATCCCTAGAAATAACTTTACTTTCTTCTCCAAGTTTTGACTAAGTAAGAAAAGAAAAGTGGCCCCTCACAGAGCACCTTGCTGGTTCCATTTCTCTTCCAGTGTCAGGGGACTACCTCTGCCTCAAGGTGCCATCTTCCCTTTGCTAAGCAGTGAGGAGAATGGTATGCTTCTTCTCTGATGGTGCCATCTCTGGTAACATCTCTGGAAGACAATGTTCCAAGTCAAGGGATACTTCAGTCCTTTAGAGTTTGCCTGACTGGGTTTAGCTCATCTGCACAAAATCCATTCCCAGTTCCTCTGAATGATCTGGGAACTAGTAGAGGAATGGGATTGTATACTGGTCCTGGTGTGGCAAATAAGATCCTTCTGTACCTATGCCCTCTGCAAAATTTTCATAACCATCTACACAAAAGGTAACAAAGGGGAACATGCTATTTTAAAGAGCATTTGAATAAGAAAATAGCATAGGTCTGACAGAAAACTAAGAGCTTAATTCCCTTTTTCCCCCATATACCTCTTTATCACAAATGTATATTCTCCATAAATGAGCTGTATCTCTATTTTTGTGGGTTGGCAACCACAGACAAGACCATCACCTCTTTGGTGGGTGTAGGTGTCATTAGAGAAAGTATCAACCAGTCTGCTCTATATTTCCCTTCTTTCCTCATGTGGTAAATACAGGGATATGACACATAGCATCTAAAAGGGGACACAATGACCCAGTCCCTTTTACTTTCTGAGACCATATTCCAGGCACACTGGCATTCTGCCACTGAAGCATATTTACAGGGAGTGATAGCATGGCATCATATGTGAAAGTCAGGCATGCTGATAACAAGTTCCCCAGGCTCTTCCCCTAAGAAGACAAGGCCCATGAGCATTATCCACTGCATGATTCGTTTAATTCTATTATGTAGTATAAAGTTACTCTGGGAAATGTTGAGGGAAAGAAGGAGGGATGGGCCCACAGTTTTTCCATTTATAATACAAGGAAAAAGAAATGTTTGACTCATACACAGAAAGTGATGCTTTATTGAAATTGTATACTGAAAGTGATGAACCATGGTAACAAAAAGTAGAGAAACAGTGCATAAAGCTGGGAAGGGGAAGTTCTCGACCTTGTTCAGAGTGAGTCCATCAGTATTCCAGTGTGCCCCTTGCCACATAAAGCCATGCTAATCTGAAAACAAGTAGAGATCTATTGCCACAAAATTGAGGGTACTGTAAATATTTATCAGGATAATTATATAACATTTTAAGAAAAGGCGTAGCCTAGTAAGGTATGATCCATGCCCATATTACCATATATTTAAATGCTAAGAAGGAAGGATAACCTGAACCCAAGAGTTGAAGACAAGCCTGGGGAACATAGATCATTAGCTCCCCCAAAAGAGATTGAATCAAGATTTCAAACATTTGTGGTAAAAATACATCTCCTGAGCCCAAAACACTATAAATATTTACCGACAAATTTGTCAAGGTCATTGTCAATGAAATGAAATGCCAAACTAGTGTGTAATGCTGATGAAACATGGATGTTACACTGGTACTGTTCCCCAGAGACACTGAGTATAGCTGGCAAGACAGTCCCTATAAGGATTAATGATAAGGAATAGTGGTGTGGGGACATGCTACTAAGTCATCCCAAAGTGAACTTGCTATGATAGGCAAAAACCTGGCATATTTTTTTGAAGCAGTGGTTCTCAACCTATGGGTCTTGGCCCTTTTAAGGGTCCAATGACCAGTTTACAGGATCACATATCAGAGATCCTGCATATCAGATATCTATATTATGATTCTTAACAGTAGCAAAATTGCAGTTTATGAAGTAGCAACAAAAATAATTTTATGGTTGGGGGTCACCACACATGAGGAACCGTACTAAAGGCTCACAGAATTAGGAAGGTTGAAAACCATTCTTCTAAAGGAAGTAATTTATTACTATCGACTGACATGGATGTCGTTCCTAATTGGTTTCAGAAACATTTCATCCTGGCAGTGATTGCTCACGGCAGTAAAGTTGGGCTAGGTGACATCTGCAAGGTTGTTGTTTGTTCCTAAATGGATATTCTGTTTATCCTCCTAATGAAATGTTCATTAGAAAAGTGTTCTTGTCACATGCTCTCATGAATCCACCCATCTGACCAGGATGTTGTAGATGGATAGTCAGTTTGAAGACACTGTCTTGAACAGGATGTTAAGCAACAGTGAACAGAGGCATGGATTTGGAAGGTGCTCAGAAGGATAGGGTATCTTCAGTGAATCTACAGTGTTTAGAAGACAAAGACAAAAGACAGATATGTGTGCTGGCGTAGACTGTTGCCTACGACTGTTCGTGATGATAGTGAGCAAGTTGTATTGATGGAGTCCATATGCCAAAGTGGTATTGAGGAGAGGATGCCTGAACTCTGTCTAAAAAGCATAGATATCTTTAGAATCCATTACTCAACTAGAGGAAATGAATGTTGAACTTGTTCCACATCAATAATGAGACTCCAGTTAATCATTCCTTGAATATGGTAGAAGAGGTGATGATTGTGATAGTGGTAGAAATAACACTTATAAGTACTGACAATGGCATGGTGAGAAGGTAGGATGGACTTAATAAAGGACTGGAACAACATTTATTTGTGACTACTACACAAGGCATCTCTTAGTTTATGGAATTGGAGATCTCTAAGAAAAGATCCTGTTCATGAGACCAATGGCTCTGGAGGATAAATTTTAAGCACACATCTTACAGATGCCTCCTTGTCTCTGAGGAAGACTATTGCTGCTTTCCTGTTGCTTCTCATGATTCCTGCAAAACACAAAATGTGTGGGAATTGGTAGCTGCTGCTGTTTGCTGCTGACAGGTGCTACAGGGATTATCACGATGCCACTAAGCAGCTTGGTTACGCTGACACATTACTTTTTCCATGTAATGGTGTGTCCTGTTTTGCACTGCTAAGTTCTTATATGTGATGATTCTGAGAATATTATTGCTCATTGGTAGCATATAAATTTGGAGAGAGGAATTGATGGTGATGTCAGAAAACCACAAATTACCCAAATAAGTTACTGAAATGATGACACCTGTTTTTAAAAAACTCAATGTATACTATTTTTCATATAGTTTTTAAATACATGTAAATTATCTTTGGGCCATATGTAACATAAGTAAATTTTTTGCTTATACACGTTTCCCATCCACAAAATAGTGTACATATTCAAAAATTTTAAAATCAAGCAGCAGCCAAAATTCAGAACATTTCTTATCCCAAGCATTTTGGGTCAGAGATTCTCAGCTTGTAATACATATGTAAACGTGTTGTTTTACTTGCTTTTTGGTGATATTGAGAACTAAACCTAGGCTCTCACATGGTTGATAAGTATTCCACCATCATAGTACATTCCCAACCTTGAAAAGAAAATTTCTGAATGTTATGTCCTCATAAAGCATTCACAAGTACAAGTGATGCTCTATCTCTTCTTTGTGGACTTCAGAATTATAAGTGCATGTAACCAGAGTTGAAATAGTGTGTTTCTTTTAAATTTTTATCTTTTTTACTATGACACAGGTTTCACTATGTATTTCTCCCTGGATTCAAACTCACTGTGTAGCCCAGACTGACTTTGAACTCCAAAGGCTGAGGTAGGATTACAGGTGTGTGCCACCACATCTGGCAAAATAGTCTTTCTTTAACTCACATTAAAAACCCTTAAACCGAAGCAGCAAACTTAGAGTAATGTTAGAAATTATAGTATTATGTAGTTTCTGAATCTGACATTTTATTTCTAAATACTACCTTGAGTAATTTTGAATGACCAACTCATGTCCCGGAGGAGGCTCCTGGTTCTTTGGAGAAACACATCTGCCTATGGCTCTGAGGAAGAGCAACAAAAAGAATCAGTGAAGAGCCCAGGGTTAATTGGTAATGTGCTTGCTAGGTAAGCATGATGATCTGAGTTTGGGTCCTCACCAGCCATATAAAAAGCTGGGCACCGTGGTACATGTCTTTATCCTAATTCTGGAGAGTTGAATACGGGCAAATTTTGGACTTTCTGTCCAGCTAGTCTAGTGAAATTGGTAAGCTGCAGGTCCAGTGAAAGACCCTGTCTGAGAAAAATAGGTGGAGATTAATTGAGGAAGACATTCCGTGTTGGTGCATCTCTGATCTCTGTGCTCAGAACAAGAATCACTGATGCCTGTCTCTGGGGGATTTACTGAGTTTCCACAGTGCCGAGCCTGTGCAGAGATTGTCACTTTACTGTGGTGTGCTAGAACTCATATTGTTTTACATGTGATACATGTCTGTGTGATTTTGAAAAACTAGGCCTATCTATATTTTTATTTCCTATATTAAATTTAATTTACCTATTTTTTGTAGTTATTTTCAAAGCCTCAGCACTTATAAATGGAGATAATCTTTCCAAAAATAAGCTGTGGTATCTAGCATCTGAAAAATCTCAGGACAAGTTGGAGTTGTGTTAGTCGGTCAGCACAGTCGCACTCAAGTTTGACTTACATTCTGGTTGATGATTGGTAACCAGTTTAGCCAGATTGAAGACTGCTAGAGACTTTGAGTATCCTCTCAATGGCATTGACAACTGTCTTGTTGCTGAATTATATATACACATTTTCTTGGTATCATAGTCTGTTACCCTCATGGGATAAATAGAAAGGTTTTGTGTGATTTCTTATAGACACTAGTATAGGAAGGTCTACAAACATGGCTTACATAGATATAATAATTAAAAATATTAATAACCTGATAACTAATCACTACTGAGAGGTTTGCTGTTTATATATATATAAATGTAATTTAATTCAAATTTGCCAGTGAAATTGCTGTTAGCTCCTGTTCCTCACCACGTCTTCTGTGGTATCTGTCAGCTTTTCTGGAAGACTGTTTCATAGAAATTCATAATGGCTTAAAACTGGACAGAAGTTTAATGTTTTGTTCCATGGATTAAACCTATTTGGGGAGCTTAAAAAACTACTATTACCACAGAATTTAAGAAGAAACTCAAGTGCAGAAGTTACACTAAAAAAATCTTTTGTCTGTTTAACAAAATCATAGCTTTAGCAACTTCCACTAAAAATGACTGCTCCATAGGCCTGGTGAGATAATCAATGGGTAAAGTGATTGCTGCATAAGCATGTAGGCCTAAGTTCAGGATCCCAACACCCACGTAAAAGCTGGCATGATGGTGCACATCCAAAAACCCCAGAGCTGGGAAGGCAGAGAAAGGGGGATGCTGAGGCTTGTTAACTAGCCAGTCCAGCTGAATTGGCAAGCTTTTAGGGTACCTGCACACATCTTAAATGACCCTTAAAATCTACAGAGAATGAATCAAAGTAGGCCGGACAGTACAATTGAACTATGTTCCCATAACATGGATAAATGATCAAAGGTTAACTAGGAAATAACTCAGAATGGCAAATACTGTATGAAAACTCTGATGAATGGGGAAAATACTCATTAGATAAACTTAAGTATATCTTGTATAAAATTTTAAACTAGTACTACTAAAAGCATTTTTGCATAAATATTTCTACATTTCTACACAAAAACCATGATAAAGTCACATGTAGTATAAGTAACACCAGTCATAGTCTGGTCTTTCAGAGGGCAACCAAGTGGAGTTATGAAAAGAAAAAACCTCTTATTTCATTAGCTATGCCCCAACGTAGTCTCATAGCTCCTTTACTTGTCACTCTCACCTCCGATGTCTGATGAAATTGTTTCAAAGCTCACATCATGAATAAATTGACAGTCTTCCCTCTTCTTCTTTGATTATGTGGGACTAGTCATGCATTCTTTTTTATTAATTAAATTTATTTATTTTACATACCACCTGCAGTTTCCTCTCCCTTCTCTCTTCCTATCTCTCCTCTCACCATTCCCCATCTATTCCTCTTCTGTTTCTTTTCAGAAAAGGGCAGGCTTCCCACAAAACACGGCATATCTTTGAGGCAGGACGGAGCTCCTCCCCTGTGTTAAGTAAAGCTGAGTAAGACAAATCCATATGAGGAATAGATTTCTGAAAGTCAGTTAAAGCCTTAGAGACAGGGCCTGCTTCCACCACTAGGTGTCCCTCAAGTAGATCAAGCTATACAACTGTCATCCATATGGAGAGGGGTTAGATTGGTCCTGTGCAGATTCCCTAGCTGTCAGTTCAGAGTCTGTCAGCTCCTATGAGCCCAGTTTAGTTGTTTCTGTGGGTTCCCTTGTGATGACCTTAACCCGCCCCAGGCTCATTCAAATCCTTCCTCTCTCTTTTCAACTTCAGCGGGATTCCTGGAGCTTGACCCAGTGCTTGACTATGAGTCTGCATCTGTTTCCATCCGTTACTGGATGAAGGCTCTCTGACAATTGAGGTAGTTACCAGTCTGATTACAGGAGATGGCCAGTTCAGGCTACCTATCCACTATTGCTAGGAGTTTTAGCTGGGATCATCCTTGTAGATTTGTGGGAGTTTCCCTTGTACCAGGTTTCTACCTGACCCCAAAACATCCTCCCCATCAAGACATCTCTTTCGTTACTCTTCCCCTTCCATCTCCTCATCCCAACCCAATCCCTCGTGACCTATCCCCGGCAGCTCCAACTCTACCCAGGAGATCTCTTCTATTTCCCCTTCCCAGGGAAATTTATATGTCCCTATCCTCCTTTGGTCCCTCATTGTTACCTATCCTCTCTGGGGCTGTGGGTTGTAGCATAGTTATGCTTTACAGCTAATATTCACTTATGAGTGAGTGCATATTATGTTTGTCTTTCTGGGTCTAGGCTACCTCACTCGGGATGATTTTCTAGTTCTATCCATTTGCCTGCAAATTTTCTGATGTTATTGTTTTTAACAGCTGAGTACTATTCCATTGTATAAATGTACCACATTTTCTATATTTTTTCTTCCATGAGGGGGCATCTAGGTTGTTTCCAGGTTCTGGTTATTATGAATATTGCTGATATGAACATAGTTGAGCAAGTGTCCTTGTGGATTGATTAAGCATCCTTTTGGTATATGCCCAAGTGACATATAGCTGGATCTTGAGGTACATTGACTTTCAATTTTCTGATAAACCTCTATATTGATTTCCAAAGTAGTTGTACAAGTTTGCACTCCCACCAACAGTGGAGAAGTATTCCCCTTGTTCCACATCCTCTCCAGCATAAGCTGTCATTAATATTTTTGCTCTTAGTCATTCTGACAAGTGTGAAATGGTATCTCAGAGTCATTTTGATTTGCATTTCCCTGATGGCTAAGGATGTGGAACATTTCTTTAAGTGTCTCTTCACAATTTGAGATTCTTTTGTTGAGAATTCTGTTTAGGTCTATTCATCCCTTTTAAATTGGATTATTTGTTTGTTTGTTTTGATCTCAAGCTTCTTAAATTCTTTATATATTTTGGAGATCAACCCTCTGTCACATGTAGGGTTAGTGAAGATCTTTTCTCATTCTGTAGACTGCTGTTTTTTGTCTTATTGACAGTGTCTTTTGCCTTACAGAAGATTTCCAGTTTTATGAGGTTGTATTATTGTCAATCTCGGTGTCTGTGCTATTGATATTCTATTCAGGACGTTGTCTCCTGTACCAGCACATTCAACTCATTCTTTTCTTGAACCTTCCTGGATCCTTCCTTTATGTTCCTGTCTAAAGGACCTTTGACCCAAGTCCAAAGAGAGCAGTTTCAGGACCCTTGGTTACTGACAAGGTAGAGAAACCTGTCTAAGACCTTCACATATGGTCAACACTGCTAAAATGAAAGCATCCTCATGGTGTGTGGGTGGCCATGTGGGAGTTGTGCTTTGTAGTACATTTGTCACAATACTATTATATCAGTAGAAGGATAAAGAGTGGATAGGAAAAATGCAGCTGCGTCTTAGGATTTTATAGCAAGTTTTTCACTCTGGATTTTTTATGAATTCTCGAAAGTTTACTACTACTTCATAGATTGCTAAGTTCTTCCAAGTGATTGCATTTTTTTCTTTAATCATTGTGTGTAAGAGAGAGTACATGAGTGGGAATGAATGTATCAAGGCATGCATGCAGTAGTTAGAGGGCATCTCTTGGACATCAGTCCACCTTGTTGAGGCAGGGTCTCTCTGTGATGCATACTCCAGGCTAGCTAGCTGACCCATAAGTTTCCAGCTGATCCTTCTTTTCCTATCTCACTGAAGGAGTGCTGGGTTTACAGATGCTTGCCATTGTATCTTTTAACATAGGTTCCTGGAATTGAACATCAGGATCCCATGGCTAGCACTTTTACCTGCTAAAACATTTCTTTGGTCATAAGTGATTGCATTTTTATTTTCATCAATACTCTTATTTTCTAAAAGAGGCACATCATGAGACCTATTGACTTTTTTTTTTTTTTTTTTTTGCTATGCCTGGTTATGTATGAGGACCAGTTCCCTTTGAAATGATGTAGGTCTTTGCTTGTAAATGCAAATGTACCTATGCTTCCTAATAACTATCATTATTGCCATTTCTGTTGTGAGGCCTGGTCATGAGGAACATCTTGGTGACTTGTGGAGACTCAGACTACTGTGTTTTCCTCTCTACCTGCTGGCCTTGATAGTTTCTCACCATTCACTGAGAGTTGGGATCTGATCCAGGAGTACTTGAGGACCAGATACCACCTCCTATTTCATATATCCTGCCACTTTTCTTACAGTACAGTTTTGCTTTCATTTGGGTAACACATGGGAGGCACACAGGATGTGATTTCTGATTGAAGCATTAGTAACCACTATTCACTCCTATTTAATGTTTTTAATAGAATAAGCATGTAGATGTCCTTGTACTGTTGAATGTGATTGATAACTTCTTTCTCTCCCAACTTTGTGTGACAGTCATTGTTCTTTCCTTTTCTCATTTTGCCAAGATGTGTCTGAATCTGTCCACTTTTCCTTTCCTACAATTTTCCAGGCCCATCACCCCTCACTTGGATTCCCAACCACTTCCAATTGGTTTTCTCTCTTTCACCAACCACAGTCTGGCCAAGGCCCACCGTGGGTGCAGGTCTCTCCTTTAGGTGTGAGTCTGAAGAAACATACTTTCCTCTTCTTCCGGCCATCATAGATGTAGCATTCTCCAAGTCTGCCTCCTTTTCCCTCTGCCTAGGTGACTCTGGTGACTCCATCTACATCTTACTGCTCAGCTGTTGCCTCAGAATTATCAACTACAGTCAATGACTCACTGGCATATTTATTCATCTTTTATTATGAATCTCTACCTGATAAATTGTTGGTACCTAATTATTTTTAGATAAATGAGTAAAAATATTATTTAAACATATTATTCAGTCCATTCCCAAATATCTGGTATAACCCTACATCATTTTCCAGAAGATGCTGCTGCGGACCATGGTTTTTCTTATGAATGTATGCACACTTAAACATGAACATTTATTTATACTGTTTACACAGTAGAACTGTATGCCATTTTGGATTTTTATCTGCTTCTATTTAGCAAATGGCAGGAGATGAACGTGCCATGTTAATAAAGGTATTGTCACATGGCATATCATAAATAAGGAATTTTAATAAATTAAAATGTAAGAGCTAGCTAGTAATAAGCTTGAGTATTGTCCAAGCAGGACAGGAAGACTTCACCTAGGTCTATAGATGACAGATTCTCATAACATGATCTGCTGAAAATCAACTCCAATATGAATGCAATATGTCATGTACTGTCTGCAGCCATTCTGAGGCCTATCCAGAGGAAGCTTTGATGAGAGAGAACTAGTGGGTTCAGGTCTTGGGTAACAATCTGAGGTATGTCCTCAGTCATTTTGGGGCAGGAGAGAGCATTCGCTACATTATTGTGAAGTAGAATACAAGTGCAGAAAATCTCCAACTATGTTTTCCCCCACCACAGCGAGGGTTTTACATTTTCAGTTATAAAGTTGTGAAACAGCAAGGACTGTCCAGTAGATAGACAGAATCACGAGCCAGAACTGTTTGTACAATTTCCCTTGGCTTTGTGCACATATGTCCCCCTGGTTTGTAGACACATTGTCAGAGAAAAAGGTCTCTGGACACAGATCATGACAGGTAATGTCCCTTCTTCCCTTCCTCCTCCCTGGTGTAGGTGGTGATGTTCTCAAATGTACCAGTTTTCTGACTGGTGTCAGTCCTCAGGTTCAGGAACAAACTTATGAACAGAAAAACAATAAGCTTTGATTTCAGCATTTTAAGTTGAATTGAGGAAAACAGTGTAAGAAAAATCCAAGATAGTCTTTGAGTCCAGGCTTTACTCTCTGGAAGTTTTCTTTGTGCCCTGATCACATCCCTCAGCCTTAAAAGTAGCTACACCCTTTTTTAATTGTTATGCACATTTAAATCAATGCCAGTGTTGTAAGCAGTTCTTTATAATTAACTTTTGGGATTAGACTTCCTGAGATGACTGAATGCAAGTGATAAAAATTCCTTTCAGCTTTGAATATATCTATTTTCTTAAAGGTATATATCTTCTGTTTTACTTCTCATTTCAGTTAATTCTCTCTGGATATGCTCTCTTGTATATACCCAAAGGTGTTTCTTACTAGTATGGAAAGTGTTTCATCTAATCAAGGTGACAGTCCAGATTAGCCATCATGTGTGTTTTGCCCAGTGCTTGCAGTTTCTAAAGGAAAACAAGCACTTAGCTGTTAGATTTTGCTGTTCTGTTATAGAGAAAAGACTTCAGAGGACTAATTACTCGGGCTTGAAATGAGTAGGAGGACTAATATTTCTTCTGTGTTGTCATCTAAGCAAATTGTGTCCCATGTTTAATAATCTTCCAGGGACAGCTTATTCTGCCCTGATAATGAAGCAGAAATTGAACTTCCAGTAAACATTACAGTACAGCTGATTGCTTGTCTGGCTCTTAGTCCACTTATTTAAAAGCTGTTCATTTATTATCCATGGAAATCAGTGAAGATAAAATTGCAGATGCATTTGTATACCTTTGGTAGATTTTTAGCCTTTTGGTATATCTATTACTTTGTGAGTCTTTTCTTTAAAAAAAACAAGCAAAAACAAAAAATCCACACAACTCAAAAATCAGCAAGCTGGGAGAGTTAAGGGAAAGTGGTTTAGGTATCCCCTGTGTGGGGGCCATGGGTGCCAATGAGGACACATGTCTATGGGTCAGGCTTATGGAGATGTGAAAAATCAAGACTTTCCAGGGCTTCAAACCTGGTGAGGTGGTATCCATGGCCCACTAACTGCTGAGTATCTTACCATGGTTTTTTCTTTAAGTAATACAGGGCACCCCTCGTGCATCAAATAGAACATATTGGAAGACTCTGGGTCATGTATAATGAATGATACCTCCAGTATCCAGCTTGATAGATGAACAGAATGCAGAAATGGCTTCCAGGAGCCAGCAGAGGACCCTGGTGAGCAATGGGGAAAGGGAGTAGGCTGACAGCTAGCCTTAGGATGATGTGCTCACTGTGTGGTTGCCAGAGGACGATGATTGCTGTGACTAATCTGGTCAGTGTTCTCAGAGAAAGGCAGTCTTCAAACATAATTATCAGCATTGAAATGGCATGTTCAAACTTTTTAAGAACAGAAGTTAATAGAAAGTCGTTGGAAGGAGACTGCTTGTTCTTCCCGACCACCAGGCTAGATTAGACCCAAAATAATCACACAGAAACTGTATTAATTAAATAACTGCTTGACCCATTAGCTCTAACTTCTTATTGGCTAACTCTGACATCTTAATTTAACCCATTTTTTTTACTAATATGTATATCACCATGTGGCAGTGGCTTACCAGCAAAGTTTCATCATGTCTGACTCTGGCGGCTCCATGGCATATCTCTCCCTTTTTCCTCCTAGAATTCAGCTTAGTTTTCTCCACCTACCTAATGTCTGCCCTGCTATAAGTCCAAAGCAGTTTCACTAACCAATAAAAGCAACACATAGACAGAAGGACCTCCCACACCAGGTAGTAGCAAGAACAGCATATGACCTCATCTTAATGTGTGTCTGTATCCATGCATTTCTGTTTACATGTCTTCTCATCTTTTTTCCTGAGCGTCAGGTAGGTAATAGCAGGAAGTCATACAATTGTACTGTGGTTTCCTGTAGAATATATTTATGTACTAAATGCTGTGGTTTGGGTTTTGTTGGAAACTTGGTCCTCAAATTCATGTGTTTATGGTGTCTGGAGGTAAGGCCTTTGGAGGATGATTAGGATTGAGGTCACTTTCCCATGATGACAATAATGGCTTGATATGAAGAGAGAAAGAAGTAGGAGGTTAGCATGTTGGCCCTATCTTGTCATGTGAGTCCTTCCATCATGTTGTGATACTTACAAGGGACTTACCAGTACCAGCAACCTGTTCTTGGATTTCTTCCAAACTTCCAGAACTGGAAGCTCAACAAACCTCTATTCTTCATGTTGATCAGTCTGTATTTAATTTTGTTAGAACAGGAGAAAATAGACTGAGATACCCAAGTATTAAAAACTTACTTCTTTCCTAAAACCAGCATCCCATAAATATTTTATATGCTCCCCTTTTCCTAAGGTAGATTGTAGAACTGAAAAATACTAGGGAAATGTGGAGCATAGTACTAGATTCATCAGAAAGATCAAAGTCAAAAATTTAACAAAAATGATCTAACAGATGTCTTTCTTGCTCATACTAGCCTGTCTTCCAGGTCTGTTTTATATATGCAGGATACAGAAAGAGAACGGACTTGATTTTGTTAGTTTATGATACTATCTCATGTTGTCCAAGCAGGCTTTGGATTCCCTGTGTGGCTGGAGACTAGCACTGAACTCCTGATATTCTTGCCTCCACCTCCCAAATACAGGAAATTGCAGGAAAGCAGTATCATACTCAATCATATTGGACCTTTAAAACAATCATTTTTTAAATTTTTATGTGTATGGGTGTTTTGTCTGTGTATATGACATGGAAGCCAGAAGATGGCATCAGATCTCCTGGAATTGGAGTTATGGACGTTTGTGAATTGCCATGTGGTTACGTGGAATTGAACCTGGGTCCTCTGAAAGAGCAGTCAGTGCTCTTGGTCACTGAGCCGTATCCTCACATGATATATGCCTTTTTATATTATATGGGAGCTGCTCATTTGGTCCTGGCCACTTGGACCTGAAATAATCACACAGTAACCATATAATTTAAAGCATTGATTGGCCCATTAGCTCTAGCTTCTTACTGGCTAACTCTTACATATTAACTTAACCCATTTCTATTAATCTGTATTTTGCCACATGGCTGTGGCTTACCAGCTAAAGTTCTGGTGTCTGTTTCTGTCAGGGCTACATGGCTTCTCTCTGACTCTGCCTCCTTTCTTCCAGCATTCAGTTTAGTTTTCCCCACCTACTTAAGTTCTGCCCTGCTATAGGTCTTAAGCAGTTTTTTGGTTCATTAATGGTAATCACAGCACACAGAGGGGACTCCCACATCACCTCCCCTTTTTTGTTTAAATTAAAAAAAGGTTTTAACTTTAACATAGTAAAATTACATACAACAAAACAGTTATCAAGCAAGAATTACAGTTACAACATTTATATCCACTTTATCTTTTATAACTAAGGAAAACTATAACTATTCTTCAACTTCATCAAAGACTCCAGAAGGATATAATGTTACCTATGTAAACAGGAAGTACGTTGTAAGAAACTTCCAAAACTCTAGAATTGACAGAGATATCTTGCTATCACCCAAAGTTCTTCTGTACTCTTGGGGGCATCCATCTTTATCCTACAGGCCCATAGTATCCAGCAGACTTTTCTACGAAGTAGGAAGTTTCAAAGACAGTTCTGCCTATATTGGCAGTTTGTCAGTCACTTTCTTCTGTGTCTTGCAGAATGTTTAGCAGACTCTTTCATGAAACAGGAACCCTGAAGGATCATCACACTTTTAGGCAAGTTCATCAGTCATTTCTCTGCAGGTTCTGCAGGTCCTGCAGGTCCAGTTCATCAAGCGGTCCAGGCAAGAGCATTTTCTTGCCCAAATGGCTAACCAACTCCATAAGGAGCCTTTATGATGCCCATCTTCCTCTTGAAGTTATTGGTGCTGCCAGGAGCAGATGTGTCTCACTGTCATGAAAAGTCCTAACTTCTTAAAACATTTTAAATGC
Organism: Chionomys nivalis; assembly: GCF_950005125.1. Classification (NCBI taxonomy): domain Eukaryota; kingdom Metazoa; phylum Chordata; class Mammalia; order Rodentia; family Cricetidae; genus Chionomys; species Chionomys nivalis. The sequence goes on from NC_080098.1 coordinate 32,205,018, forward strand.
CATATTCTGTAGTCTTTGAAAAGTTTGGAGAATGCCTATCCATCTGAAATAAACATCTGTCCATCTAGAAAATCTAACTAACATGACTACAAGCTTGACTATTATAGATGACTCTCTATTAACCTATATTTCTTAATTATAGATTACACTTTTAAATGAGCTACACAAGCATAATGCCTTAACCAAGAGCAGAAATATACACATAACAAAACCATCTATTAATCAGTTCAATAAACCAAGATCAATACCAATACAAGTCTCTATAGCATATACCCCTTTAAATGTAAACAAACATTTATAAACAATATTTGGGAATATGGGCATAGTTCTTCTCCAAACTGCTTCCTGCTTTTTGTTGGGCAAAGTAATTTTTGGAGGGTGTTCACAGCAACCTTTCAGAGGGTTCTTGGTCCATCAAACCACATTAGTCTGGAAGGATTCCACAGGGTCTCATACTCTTTTTCCAAAGAACCTCTTTTCCAAAGCAACATATCCTTAGACTCAAATTCTAAAGCCAAGATGCCTTTATGTTGGTTTAACTTAGCAGTACATTCAATGAAATGTTCCTCTGTACTTAGCTCCTCCACAGTCAAAAAATTCAAAGAAAACATAATAATATACATAATCCAGACTCTGTGAATTTTCCATCTTTATGTGGCCTATTTTTCTTTACTTCTTTTAATCTATGACTGTCTGTACGCTGTCTCTTTAAAGACTTTGTTTTATTTTTTTCTAAACCATTTACTCTATACTATTTTTCTCTCTCTCAAGCCTACGTACATTTTTTTAAAACACTGTGTATTGTTTATAGGTCTTTTCTGTCTGAATCTGTCTTATTGTTCATCTGCAATTCTTTATTGATCAGAAGTGCTTATTAAAATGCTAAGTGCTTCTTCCATTGCTAGGAGAAATATGGCACTAATTGCTTGCCCAGCACAGGCCAGCATGAGGAGCTGTTTGCTGCTGCTGAGAGCCATGCTCACAGCCCCATTTTCAAGTATGTAGTGAGTCTTTGTTGAGCCATTAAGCAGTTGTAGCATTCTGTTCACAAACCCTACTTACATGCTCTATAGTTGGACTTCCTGAAAGAGTCAGAGTACGTGCTGGCAGCACGGCTCAGAAAGTCAGCATTTCAAAATGGTGTGGCTTTTTTTCTGCTATAGCTGACTAAGGGAAACCACTCTTAAAGGAGCTACAGCATGCCACCAGCAAACAGTAAGAAGCTGTGTTAAACTCTGTATTTTTATATCTAGAATTTATTTTTAAGCCCTCTCAGGTTTTAGGTGGATTTCAGTCAACCACATTGCCGCCAATTTGTTGGAGTAAGCCACTCGTTTGTTCCCAGCTGCTTAGACCCAAAATAATCACACAGAAACCATATTATTTAAATCACTGCTTGGCCATGTGGATTCTGTTACTTACTGTCTTAGGGTTTCTTTTACTTTGAAGAGCAACTTTTATAAAGGAAAACATTTAACTGTTACTGGCTTACAGTTCAGAGGTTTTAGTCCATTATCATGGCAAGAGTCATGGTGACATGCTGCTGGAAAAATAACTGAGAGGTCACATCCAGATCTAAAGGCAACAGGAAGAGTGAGTGAGGCACTAGGCGTGGCTTGAGCTGAAATCTCAAAGCCTACCCTCTAGTGACACTTTCTAACAAGACAGTACCCACTGCAAAAAGGCCATACCTGCAGTAACACTACTCCCTATGAGTCTGTGGGGCCATTTTCATTCAGACCATCACCGTGGGTTACATTAAATTGCAATCAGAAGCTTATTATGATAGAGAAGGAACATACAAAGAGGAAAGAACCAAGAGGAATTGGCCTCCATGCTGTGCCTAGAATGGGTTGACTTTGTCCTTTCTGGTCTTGTCACATAGATAGCTGCTAACACTTACAAAATAAACCATTTCCTACTGTTAGATTCTATCTTTTTAAGGTTTCACAACCTTCACAAACACCACCACCATCTGAGAACCAAGTGTTCAAACACAAGAGACTATGAAACATATTTCACATTAAAAGTATAATAGCATGTATTAATCATATGAAAGTAAAGAAAGAAAGCTGCATTGAGTTGATAGTGCACTGGTTTTACTTTGTAATTTCATTGTCCAAAATCATGACTTTAGTTATCTGTTGAATTTTATCATATCTTTCACACTAAACATTGAATTAGGGAATTTTTTCACCTTGAACTTCTCCTTGCATTCTGAAATATTCCCCACAAATACTATTTGTTAAAATAAGTATCTGCTTTCTAACCTACAAAGCAAATGGATATATGGTGCTGTTAACTTATTATGAGCCTTTTTGCTTCAGTTTAAAAAGAGCCCTGTAAAGAAGATTGATAATCAGTGTAGATACTCTACATCTGCATACTCCCTGGTCACCCAGGCATCTTAATGTTAGCTTACATCATCAGGAAGAAAAGCCTTCAGTAATGACTTTGATTCCAGAGCAAAGCAGGTGTCCTAGAAAAAGTAGGACCTTCCTGGTCCTGCTCAGCATTTCTGGAAAAACCCTTATCAAGTGAGTTGCATGGTAGAGTCTTTGTGATTGATTTACTTGACGACCAGACATTTGCTCATAGAAACAGCATTGTTGAAGCTACTTTGGACTATTTGCTGAGTCTTATATATACTTGGCTGGCTTCTAACTTGCTGTGTAGCCAAAGTTGGCCTTGAACTCCTGGTTCTTTAGCTTTCATTCTCACATTCTCTGATTAGGGGTGATAGGTGCTACCATACTCAGGTGAATGAGCTACTTCGATACTACCAGGTAGCACACTTGTCTATGGGGAGACATTTCTGAATTCAGGGTTGGAGCTACATCTTGCTGACTGTCTCTGCATCAGTACCCTGGTCAGCTAGTCCCCTCTGGAGGTTATTGATCTCTGTGTGTCTCCATCTCCTTACTGTTTGTATACTGGCTTTGTAACTAGATTCTATTTGTGTACCTGCACCATAGGCCTGTGTACATCTACTTTGAGTGTTTAAAAATATGCCTGATATGTAAGTGGAATTCAAGAAATCCTAGCTGCTTATTATTGTGTATATGTTCTGTAATGAACTGTTAAGTGGAAATAGTGTCGTGAATATTATAGTCAAGGGGAAGGAATCATATTATTTTCCTCATTTGTTTCTTCCCCAAATAACCCATTGTTTTTCAGTTGAGAATTTTTCCATTGGAGATTACCTATGTACAATGAGAAAGACTTTTGTTTTCTCTCTTGCAAACAGTAAGAGAATGAAAGGTGGAGGCAAGGCTTTGCAGATGTAGTCACCTTTACTGTATTAAGCCCTGGGAAAGGAATCATCATGACTGCTTGTTATTTAGTTGCCTCTGTTTATTTTGTGTTAATGCTTTTTGAGGCTTGCCTGGCTGTGCTAGCTATTGGCAGTAACAAACTCTCGTTTGAAATTTATAGTGGCTATTTCTTCAGGTATTATATAGCAAGATTAGCTAATAGCTTATCAAATGCTTTACAGAAGTTGGAAATGCCATGGAAAGGGGTGGAAATGCTGGATATTTAAGTAGTAAATGTACAGGTTGAAGTCATTTACCTTAGAGTTTTTTTTTAGGAGGCCACATTGCCAAGGTTGAAATGCTGCTTTCTCTGTTTAAGTTGCTTTTTATACATTTTGCACCGCTGTGTACAATGCATAGCTTTGTATTTTCCTCCTTCCATGACTCTAGATAGAAAAACCTTTTAAGAGTCCTGGAAATTACTGAACTCACTCTTCTTGAAGCTTGTTCTTCCTAGACTCTCATTGCTGCAGTTTTGAAAATATTCTTCCACTTTTGAGCTGAGTCTGGAGGTTGACAAATGGGTTTCTGTCTTTATCAGCCATTGTTCAATTGGCTCATATTGATTATTGCAGTAAGTGTTTTGAATCTGTCTGGATTCTTCTTATCAGTACTATTTTTTTTTTATTTCACCATCTCTTTATTTACTTGGAATATTGTTAGTTCCTTGAATAGTAAGTGGTAGAAAAATATCTAACTCTGTTAATAATTCATATGTTTTTATATGAAATGCACCTCCATCCATAAACTCATGCATGGGAACACTTGGTCCCCAGTGAGTGATGCTGTTCAAGAATGTAATAGAATTATTAGGAAGTGGGACCTTGCTGGAGGAAGTAAGTCACTGAGGGTGGGCCTAGGACTTTTAGATCCTGGCCCCATTTCTTGTTCATTCACTCTCTGCTTCTGGACTACTGGTGGAAACCAACTGACCAGCCTTATACTCCTGCTGCCATTCCTTTTACATCAGAATGGGCAGAATTCCCCTGGAACTTGGAGCCAAAATAAATCCTTCCTCTCTTAAGTTGACAAAGTCAAGGTATTTATCACAGTAACAAATCACAGAAGCAAATCCACAACAATCATCACAACTGAAAAAACACAACTGAAACATGAAGATAAATGCTACTTTCCTCAACTTAGGAAAAAAATTAATTAATGCGGATTGCTGGGGGACAGCTGAGCACTATAGTGAGAAGCAGATTCTTGAGGCTATCTGGGTTTAGCACCTGTTTCTGATCTTAAACTATGTCATAATCTAGAAATAACCTATTCTTCTCTCTGCTCAGGGTTACTGTAAAAATAATGTATGAATACATATAAGTATAACTGCATATATCCAGTGTTGCATACAGCTCTAATCAATGAGAAGATACTAGTGTATTCCTATATTCCCATTCTGTTAGAGGGGAAGCAGAGTCATGTATTCATTTCAAAAGGCTTTAGGATTCCTTAACACTTTATAGATAATTGTTTTCTTATCTATATGCGTATATATCTTAGACATATGTTGCCTACTGTATAAAACTTGAGCTAATATGTTGGAGAGGGTGTGGATTACCTCACCATGTCTATAGCAGTATTTTTCATAATAGCCAGAACCTGGAAATAGCATAGATGCCCCCTCCATGGATAAGATGCCCCCTTCCATGAATAAGGAAAATATGGTATATTTACACAATGGAGTATTACTCACCTGTAAAAAACAATGACCTCATGAAATTTGCAGACAAATGAATGAAATTAGACAAAATCATTCTGAGTGATGTCATCTTGACCCAAAAAGACAAACATAATCAGACAAACATGGTATGTACTTACTCATAAGTGGATATTGGAAGTAAAGTACAGGAAAACCAACCTACAACCCCAGAGAGGCTAGGTAACAAAGAGTGTGCCCAAAGGAGGATGCATGGATTTTCCTGGGAAGGAGAAATAGAAGAAATCTCCTGGGTAAATTGGGGTGGAGATGGGAGGATGGGGGTGGAATTTGAGGGAGCGGGTTGGGGATGGGACTGAGGGAGAGTAAGGAAAGAGACATCTTGATAGAAGTGATGCATTCTGGGGTTAGGGAGAAACCTGATTCCAGGAAAACTCCTAGAAATCCACAAGGATGACCCCAGCCAAGACTCCTAGCAATGGTGGAGAGGGTGTCTGAACTGGCCATCTACTGTGACTACCCTAATTGTCATCAGAGCGCCTCTACCCAGTATCGAATGGAAGCAGATACAGAGATCCATAGCCTGCACTGGACTGAGCTCCAGAGTCCTGCTGAAGAAAGGGAGGAGGGATTGCGCAAGCCTGTGGAGTCATGGTCATGAGGGAGGAACCCACAGAGAAGTTAATCTGAGCTCCTTGCTGCTCATGGACTCTGAACCAACAGTTGGGAGTCTGGATGGGACTGATCTAGGCCCTCTGCATGTGAATGATGGTTGTGTAGCTTGGTCTGTTTGTAAGGCTCCTAGCAATTAAGATCAGAATCTGTTCCTGATGCTTAACTGTCTTTTGGGAACCTGTTCCCCCTCTGCTGGCTTGATTACCTTGCCCAACCTTGATGCAGGGGGAGGAGCTCAATCCAGCTTCAACTTGAGGAGCCCTGCTTTGTTCAAACCTCTGGGAGGCCTGTGCTTTTCTGAATGGAGATGGAGTAGGAGTGGGTGCCAAGGAGGGTAGATTGGGAGTAGGGAGGAGAAACTGGAGGAGAAGGGAGGAGGGGAGACTTTGGTTAGTATGTAAAATAAATGAAAAAATAATAATTAAATGAAATAAAATAAAAAAACTAAAAAGTGAGCTAAAATAAATGACCCTGTGTTACTGTTATTAAATACTACATATCAGTTAAGACAGCTGGATTCATTAATACAGCACATATAGTGATGTGCCTGTACATACCTACAGAGTACATACTCATGTGGAAAGATCCAGAGATGTATTTTTGTGAAACCATGTTGCAGAATATGCATATTATGATTTTGTTTCTCATTGAAATGTGTTTACATTTGCACATAATTTATATTTACTTTCATGTTAGAGTCCAGAGATTTACATAAACATATGAATAGGTTACTGGTGCGGGAGGGTAGAGCTAGAGAACAGGTAAAACATTAAGAATTTTGTGAGTTGTGCTGTGTGGTCTGACTAGTTTTTGCTGAGAATGTGCTTGAGTGTGGCTCATAGATTTGTATTTAAATAGGCATCTAAAGCTGCAGTCATCTAAGATGTGCATTGTATCCTAATGATGGGACAGGGAAATCATCCAGATGAGAGGCCAATAGTGTTTTAGTCATGAAGTCTACTCTGAAGCCTACCAGTAGCTTGGACAATTAGCATATGTTATGGTTAATAGTTATTATCAGCTTGATTGGATTTAGAACCACATAGGACAGAAACCTCTGGGCATGTCTGTGAGGAAGTTTCTAGGTTGGGTTAGTTGCAGTGGGAAGACCCACTGTGGACAGCACCATCCAATGGGCTAGAGACTTAGACTGAGTAAAAGGAGAAAGCAATCTAAGTACCAGTGTTCATCTGTCCGGTTCCCAACTCCAGATGCAATGTGATCAGCTGCCTCACATATATTGCCATGCCTTCCCCTATGGTAAACTGTACCCTAAAACCATAAGCCAGGATAAACTATTTCTGATGTTGATTTTGTAGGGTGCTCTGTCACAGCAACAAGAAACATGTATGTGCCTTAAATTTTTAATTGAAAATGAGGCACATAGTACCTGTATAGGTTTGCTATAGAGATTTGAATAAGTATACCTTTGTAAAAGGGTCTTAGCATTTCTGGACTTGAAAGACATCAGAGTATTATGTTTACAGTCAGTAAAAAGAAGCTATTAGAAACACCAAGTATAGTTAAGAAGTTGGGAGGCAGGTGGAGTGACAGGGATAAAGAAGGTAGATAGGAATTCATAAGCATCTCTTCCTTTCTTTGGCATGTATTTAGTAAGGAAGAAAACTCTGGGGCCTTTTCTTCTGCCAAGCAAGGGCATCTATCATATATAATATGTAGTAATAGACTATGTTAAAGCAGGATTAATATTAATTACTTCGGAAACAGTTAAAACTTAAGATACTTAATACACTTTTTAAATATTTATTTATTTAGTATGTATTTATTTAGTTAGTTAGTTTTTCGAGACAGAGTTTCTCTGTGTAGTTTTGGTGCCTGTCCTGGAACTAGCTCTTGTAGACCAGGCTGACCTTGAACTCACACAGATCCGCCAGCCTCTGCCTCCCAAGTGCTGGAATTAAAGGCATGCGCCACCACCATCCAGCACATTTATTAATTTTTTCAACTATTGTTAAATGTAGTTGTTGCAACTAAGATGACAAACCACATACTATTGGACTTTAAAAGTATGCCACCCTCTTGGCTTCAGATTTGCAGAGCTCACTGTTACTAAGTGTGCTTAGGATTGTCAGAACCAGCCAAAGATGTTGCTTCTATGTAACTCTCTCCCCTTTATTACTAAGAATTTCTTAGTAATAAGTATTAGTTATTAGGCTGCCATAACAAAGAAGTGCAGCTGGTTGCCTTTAAAAATCAAAAAACGAGTTGGTTCTCTCCTCCTGGAGTCTAAAGCCCAAAGTCAAGGTGTGGGCAGAATTGTTCTTTCTAGGGGACCTGGGAGTGCACCCTTCAATTGATGGAGGTAGCCAATAGCTGGGGCATCCTTTGACTTAAATGTTAGTCTGCTTCTGACTTCATGAGACATTCTTCCTTGCCTATGTTCTTTGGATCTCCTAAAGACTTAGGATTTAAGATCTACACTTAGCTAAGTATAATTCTATTTTGCTTTGTATGGGAAGGTTTTCGTTCCTAATAAGGTTAGCATAGGTACCAGAAGGGTTGTCCTTGAGGGTAAACAATTTAGCTGACAGCCAGCTGCGGAATTTCTTTTCATTGTTGGGGCAGGGTCCTATGTATCTTAGGCTGGCATTGGACTTGCTATAGCCAAGTATGACTTTGAACTCCTGATTCTCCTGCCTCAACTTCTAAAGTGCTGAAATTGCAAACATATGCCATGACACCCAGTTTATGCAGAACTAAGGACTGTGTGGTCTAGGCAAACACTGTTCCAATTGAGCTACTTCCCCAGTGTCAATCCTATGGTTTTTAATTCCTTTTTGCACATCGTATCTTTGTAGAGTGTTGTCACAGGGTAGGAAAATGGTGGTGGGGCTCCTGAAGGCTGTGGCTTGTTTTTGTTTTTGTTTTTTCTCGCTTTAGAGTTTTGGTTTGTTGAAGTCTTCAGAAAAGAGCAAAGGGCAAGGAAATAACAGCTATGCAGTTTTTTGAACTTACTGACTCCAGACAGTTTCATGAAGGCTTTATTATTTAGACAAATGTTCTTAGTTGATTAGCAGTAGCCTTATTCTTCTAAGTAGAATAATTGTATTTCTTGGTTCTTTATGTTTTTTCATATCCCAACTACTTGATGTAAGTAAGAACTTCTTTTGCAAATTTTAACTTTATTTTTTCCCATATTTTAACTTGTACTTCTTTAGCTTCTCTATAAACCTTCACAGTATTCTAATGTTAAACCATTAACTCGTGTTTATAGACCAATGTAGAGATTTTAAAACTCTGTTAAAGATTTTCCCATGGAAAATTATAGAAACAGGGCCAGTGAGACCGCTCTATAGGTGGAGGTACTTGCCGTTTAACCTAACACCACAAGTTTGGTCTCTGGGATCCACAAATGGAAGAAGTCCTCCACATGTAGGTCATAGCACACACATGCTGCCATACACACACACAGTTGTTAAAATATAGTAAAAATTAAGAAAATTTTGGAAAAAAGTGTGAGGTTTATCAAAATTGTGATCTTTTACTTAGTGAATATAGAATCTAATTGTTGAAGTCTATAATCTTGGACTTTTTTTTTAGTACACTGATTTATCAAATTTTATTGCTAGGTTCTGCTCCAAGGGTAGAATACAGAAATGAATAACCTACCTGATCTTATTAGTTTGATGAAGGAAGGCTTACATGTAGTTCAAGGCTCTGGAAATGGGAGCAATAGGCATATGTATTTTTATTAGGCTGCTTAATTCTAGTCTCATAATTAAGAAACTCTCTGAAGAGTTTGTATGTATGTGTGTCTACTGGAGAAATGTTGCAGATAGAGGAAGGAAAAAAACAATGTGAACTCCCACAGTGGGTATCAGTGGGGGTTTTGGAGAGAGGTGTTTGAAGACCAGGGAGTTACAAAGGTTTAAGTTCTTGCAGCCTGCTGACAACAGCAGAGATAAAAACATGGTCATCATTTCAGAACTGTGCCTTGTCTAAAATCCATATACGTCCCAAACCACAAAGAGTTTTTACAGCATACCTGTCATCTAAGTCATTGTCCTACCTAGCATGACTTAGAACTTAGATTCTTGCATTTGAAATTGTGGTTAAGCTTAGATAGCATACATCTGAATTGAAATTGATCAGCCAGGATGCCCACCTTTTCTGTTCCCTGAACTTATGATGTATATTAGGATTGTTGCTCTCTCTCATTCACCATTTACAAGACTTGGGAACCAGACCTCAGAGAGGAGAAAGGACATCATGGGTCAGTGGATTTATTTATTTTCACCTGTGTTTTGAGGGAGTATCAGGAGAGTAGAGGATTTAGTGCTGCCTCCACATTCTGAGGCATTTTTAGCCTGGGAACTCTGGGGTCAACTCCTGGGTAGAAGTAACACTGCATAAACAGGAGGCAAGTGTTCCTCAGTGCTGGCACAGATGGTAGCCAGCTTCGTCTCCAGAAGATCCCTACCTATACCTGCTATATGTGTACATGTATATGTGAAGATGTGCACATCTAAAAGTAGAATGGTTTGTTTGCTTGAACATGCTCAACGAAAACTACCCTTTTAGGCCCACAGATGACAGCAACCAGCCACCAGGGCGGGGTGTGCTATCCATGCATGGGCTGACCTATGGTGTGATCCGTGTGGATTCAGAGGAGAAGCTGTCTGTGCTCACAGTGCAGGATGTCGGCCTTGTCATGCCTGGAGGTGAGTACAGTCCTGGGGTGTTGTCTTTCTTTTGGTCTTTATTGTTGCAATAAAACACAATTATATACAGCTTGGGAATGAAAGGTTTTATTTGGTTTATCTATTCTGGGTTACATTTCATTTAGGGAAGCCATGGCAGGAACTCAGACAGGGCAGGGACTGACACAGAGGCTATGGAGAAGTGCTTTGTATTGTCTTGCTCCCTTAGGCTTGTTCAATCTGCTTTCTTATATAAACCAGGACTACTAACCCAGGGGTGCTCCACCCACAATGGGCTGGGCCCTCCCACATCAATCAGCAGTTAAGAAAATGCCCTGCTGACTTGCCTACAGCTGAATCTTACTGAGGCATTTTCTTAATTGAGGTTCCCTGCTTTCAGATGATTGTAGCTTATGTCAAGCTGGCATAAAACCAGCCAGCAGAGGTATGAAGTAGGCAGTCCTAGCATGGCCTTCTGACTCATCTGTTAGTATATGCTTTTTGAACACAGATTAGCGTTATCTTTTCTTGTCCATCCCATTTCCATTTGTATGGCATCTTGGGTTCAACACCGAAACTCCTAATATTTGGGTCTTTTCTGGTTAATCTTCAGACCAAAAGTAATGTTCTCTCTTCCAAGAAAAGGGAACCAAAAATATTCATAAAGCTGGTGAAGGACACCTCTCCTCTGGAACCCTTTTCTCCAGGAAGGCATTATGGGCTGACTCTGTCTGTACCCCTACACTGGTCCTGAGCTGCTTCCTTTTTTGCAGCCCAGATCCCCTCTTTACTCATCCTAACTGATGCCTCAGCCCAGACTGGGCACCATAGCTCGGCCTCATGGAAGGCTTTGAGCAGTATGTATGAAACCTGAGGAATGAGAGGTTTTTGTTAGGTGTGAAGCTACTGTTTAGCCTGAAAGCAGTATAGGAAATCACTTGATTGAAGAAACATTGTGTCATACCCTCACCTTCCTCTCCAGCTCCTCTAGCCCTTCATATAATGTGCCTTGGGGCTTCTGAGCCACATTCTTATTTGTTGAATGTTGTTCTCGATTCCTGTCTCACAGAGTCACCTTTATCAGCATATTTGTTCTCAATTTCTGTCTTCCAGCATGGAGCTATGTTTCTGCTTTCTCGAATTGAGGTTCTGTGTAGAATCTAGGCTTCCTCCTTTGAAGTCCCTCCATGTTCCTTCACACAATAGAGTGGCAAGACGATGCTTGAACAGCACTCATTGTTATGTCTAACATACCACATAACCATATATAGCCAATTAGCTTCCCATGGCATCTTGGGTGGGATCTGAGTGCTAGGACAAAACCTAGTGGGTAAAAGGCCTCGCTGCCCTCTTGGAATCACAGAGAGATGGATTTTTCACACTGCCTCTCCATAACAATAAAGAGTACAGGGATGGTCTTTCAGTTTGCTTAGTTCAAAGCATAACAGAAATAAAGCCTGTCTCTTGTGCTCCTAATTTTCTATAGCTTTGTAACTGTTTCCATTCCACCTCCTGTCATGAAAGCGCTTCTAGAGTCAAAGAAACTTAGGCCTCCAAACTCCAAATTCAGGCTGTCCCAGACGCATTGCCCACTTCCCAGGATTAGCCAGACCACCTAGCTCTGTTTTATTTTATAAAGCCAAGCAAATTAGTTTTTAAGCAAATGGATTCCCATACTGGAGGCATAAAAAGATTTAAGTGACATAACAATGAAAAAAAATATATTTGTCCACTCAAGTCACCTATAGTATCACAGGTTTCTTTTCAGAAAACCCTTTTTCCTTTTCAGAAATTTCTGTTCAGAAATACTCCATAGTGTAAAATCATATCATAGAAACACATTCCCATCCATGTCTACTTGTATATTGTCTTTCTTGGATTTGGCCTTTTTAAATGTAGTGATAGAATATAGTACACCATATTTTGTGTCTTATATTCATTTGCTAGCACATAAAGAGCTTGCTTTTTTCCATGCAGTGCGGTATTGCACAGCTTGAATGCATAATAATATATACTTTCCACAGTTGTTGGAGTTGTACTCTTTGCTACATTCTGATGTGAAGGACCACATCTGAGCTTCATTCTACATGGGTATGGGAATATAATGAAAAATGTCTCAAAAGTGAAGTGTTTCTTTTTATTGTTATTAGGAATTTCACATATACATAAGCGGTTTTGATCAAATCTACCCCCATTTCTTCCTCTGCAATTCTTTCCCTATGTCCCCAGTTCTCCCTGCTTCACCTCCAACTTTATGTGCCCTCTCTCTTTAAATTTTTTTATGTGTAGGAGTGTTTTGCCTGTATGTGTGTCTGTGCACCATATGTGTGTCTGGTGCCCAGGGAAGCTAGAAGTGGATGTTGGATCTCTTTGGATTGGAGTTACAGATGGTTGTAAACCATTATGAGGGTCCAGGAAATCAAACCTGGGTTATCTTCAAGAGTAGCTAGTGCTCTTAATACTTGGCTATCATTCCAGTTACCTCTTTTTTAAAACCCACTGAGTCTACTTAGTGTTGCCTATATGCTCATGAGTATAGGGTCATCATGAGCAACCTTTCGGGAACATCATTCTTAAAGAAAAACTTACTCTTCCTCCTGTATCAACCATCAATTGTAAATAGTTTCTCAGCTAGGAGTAGAAATTCATAAGCCTCTTCCCTATCCATGCTGGGATTTTGGTTGGCTTAATCTTAGTTGAAGGTCTATCTGTATCTGCTTCAAGGGCAGCATGCCCACATCATTTTGATTATTTCATACTCCTGGCAATGATGGGTGCTATTCTTATTTTCTCTCTGCCTTTCACATCAGACTTTGTGATGTTTTCTAGTATGATAAATGAAGACAGTTTGGTCTACTTTTAGTTTTGTTGCTTATGTTTTCTGCTACTCGAAATTGAATGCACACCTTTACACATTAGGCACATATTCTGTCATTGAGCTGCCTCCACAGCCTTTTTTGTACATTTCGGTGTTTTGTTTCTTGAGACAGACAGGGTCTCTCTATGTAGCCCTGGCTGTCTTAGAACTCTATGTAAACTAGGCTGGCTTTGAACTTGCAGACCTGCCTGCCTCTGCTACTTGAGTGCTGGCATTAAAGGCCTGTGATACAATGTCTGGCCCTTTCCTGTACATTTTATTTTAAGACAAGGTCTTACTAACTTCACTAGGCTGATCTCAAACTCACTTACTACAAGACTCTGCTTTTTGGTGTAGTTTGGGTGTATATTTTTCTTATTGTGAGCGAGTTTAACTTTTCATGTTTCTGTTGATTCTATTTCTTAGATGTAATGCCAGCCTCTGGAGGTTATAGAATTTCTAAACACTCATCTGTCACTGGCTGTAAAACATCACTTACCTAAGACACTAGGCCTTTGGCCCCCTAGTCAGGCTTATGGTTTATAGTGGTGGTAGGTAGGATGGTGAAGTTGCATAAGCATCAAGTAAGTATGTGAGTCACAGATTAATGAGAATTTAGCATTATTAAATGTGTGCATAAAAAAGGCTGGAGGGGTAGGGCTCAGATGGCAAAGTGCTTACTGTGTCAACATGATCAGAATTTGGATCCCCAGTACCCCTTTAAATATCTGCCACAGCCGTGAAATCCTGCTGCTCAGAGATGTTGAAGGTAAGAACAAGTAAACCCATGGAGCTCACTGGCCAGATAACATAGGTGAAATGATGAGCTGCAGGTTCAGAAAGGAACCTGTTTCAAAAGAAAATAAGGTAGAAGAATAATCAGAGAACACACAAGACACTACTCTGGCCTTTACATATGAGTGTGTCACACATACTGAGTGCCAAAACCTTTAAGTGGTATTCTCTGAAGGATTGTGTACAACAGGTAATTTAAACCAAGGTGTAAGATTTATGTAGGACACTGGAGGGTTTAAATTCTGCTTTCAACTTAGAGAAGCTTTGGAAACTTGAGAACAAATACTTGTGCTGGTTCATTTGCAAGAATGTGTTTTGGAACTTTCAGCTGTTCCTCTGGTCCATGTATAGTAAATGACTCTGACACATCCCAAGTATCATCTCATATGTAAATGGCACACAGTCTTTCTCTCTTAAATATAATTTTCATATAAAAATTAAAGTAATTGAAATGATTAATATGATAATGGAATCTAACATTTTGCTACAACATGAAAAGTTGCAACTCTTAGAGAAAATGGAATTTTATTCATGGCGGTATTTCTGTTCATTTGTGCCCCCATTGATATTTGTGGATTCATTAATTTCTCTCCTCCTTGCTCATGCTCTCCTTGGACCTTTTATTTTGCCTTTAGCCATCATGTGTTCAGTGAAGCCAGATGGTATTCCTCAGTTGTGCAGGACAGATGAAATTGGGGAGCTCTGTGTCTGTGCAGTTGCCACAGGAACATCATATTATGGTCTCTCTGGCATGACCAAGAACACCTTCGAGGTAGGTTGATGACAAAATTCCTCCTTCAGCTCTTTCTCTGGCTCTGCCCAAACAGTTTTGCCAGGTGTTCAGAAACAGAAATCATTAAGATGATTTCACCAAAGAACATTCATATTAGACTGGTGGACTTTTTCTCACTATATTTTTGTTTTTGATAATCGAGTCATCAGCTTTATTCTTATCTTTTAGCCAGTATCCAGGAAGAATAAACAGTCTCTTTAAAATGGAGCTTTTGTTTGTTGTTTTTTACATCTGTCAGATAAGTGATGAAAAACCACATGTGTGATAGAAGAACATGTGCATAGGTGTGTAGGTAAATGTCCTCACTCAGGAAGTCAGCTGGCCATTCTGCACAGTTTTGTAGCATAGACTAGACTTGATTAGGTGTGAATTCAGGAGAACCTGAAAAATGTGAATAATAATTTCAGTGACACAGTGAGTGTGTAAGGTATGTCGTAACAGTTCATGGTATAGATACACAGGTAGTGTGTGGATATGTGTTGTGCATGTGTACACGTGGGATATGTGTGAAATGTGTGGAATATACATGTACGGCTGGTGTACATAGGTAACCTGCTTTATGTAGGTGGTGAACACAGTAAAAAGAGATGTAAAAGGAGTTAAGACAGCTTCTGGTGTCTAGTACTGTATCATGGTATTCTTAGAACTTTCTTCTATTTCTCGTATGGTGTCTAGCCTTATGATTGACACAATATTTCACTGATTCATGAGTAGAACAGGTTATTTATTCCTAAATGTTAGAGCTCAGAGTGAACATACATGTGAGTATAAGCTCAGATCTCTAAAATCCCTAGAACTGGAGCTGAGTATATGATCTAAAAAAACGTGCCTTTTCTGTGTGGTTATCTTCAAGGTTGAAGGAAACAAGATTTGTATTTTGGACAAGTTGTGCTCTCTTTACATTTTCCTTTTCAGTGTGTTTTCAATAATGAATAGGGATCAGCTACTGCCGATATGTTATTTAAAAAATGTACCTTGAGCTCCATTAATCACTTTCATCCCCAGATTTTAAGCATGGTGCAATGATTTATGGCTGCTGCTTGTCTGGAGACTCAGAGCCTGTGAGTGGAGATTCCTGCAGCCCCTGCACATCAGCCAGACATGCAGAAGCAAGAGAACTTTGCTGATCCTGGGATGAACACAAGAGGGAAATGTGTGTCCATGTGCATTAGTTACTTTTGACCTGCCTGTAACTGCCTGACAAAAGCTACTTATGGAGGAAAAGTTTATGTTGTTACAGTTTGAGATTACAATCCATCATGGTAGGGAAGCCATGGTGACAGGAATGTGAGATAGTTTATCCAATTACACCCAAGGTCAGGAAGCACCAAGAAATGAATGTTGGTGGAAACCTTCCTTTGTATTCAGTCTAAGTCCTCAGCCCATGGACCTCACCACATTCAGACTGGGTCTTCCCTCATGTAAAGCTCTCTGGTATGATCAGACTTGTATCTCCTAAGTTATTCAAAATCCAGTCTAATTTATAACAAATATTGAACATCGCACCATGTTTGTAGACTGTCAAACAAAGTCACAATGACCTCATGCTGACAGAGTTCTAAGAGGTAAGAAAGTAAACTTGATCTCTCTCTAGAGAAGTGGCAAGACTGTAGACCCTGCTTAACCCTTTGAGTTGGTCTAATTGTAGCCTTGTTTCCCTAGGTATTTCCCATGACAAGCTCCGGGGCTCCAATCAGTGAATATCCATTCATAAGGACAGGTTTGCTGGGATTTGTTGGTCCTGGAGGCCTTGTCTTTGTGGTGGGTAAGATGGACGGCCTGATGGTAGTCAGTGGACGAAGACACAATGCCGATGACATCGTAGCCACAGCCTTGGCTGTAGAGCCCATGAAGTTTGTCTATAGAGGAAGGTTAGTGGTACTTGTCTACTAATTAAATACTTACTTTTGGTATAGTTTGTTTCCTAGTTAGAGTTACTATTGCTTTGATGAAACACCATGATGTAAATCAGCTTGGAGAGGAAAGAGTTTATTTGGCTTACTCTTTCACAGTACTGTTCATCATTGATGAAAGTCAGGACAAGAACTCAAACTGAGCACAAAGAACCTGGAGGCAGGATCTGATACAGTCTATTATCTGTATATCGCCACATGGCTGTGACTTACTGGCAATCTCAGAGCTATTTCCTATAGTAGAGGAATCAGCATATAAATATCTGTTCTGTAGTCTTTCTTGGTTTCTTTTTTTATATCTGTAGCCAAGATTTTCCAATTTCCCCCAATCAAATCTGATTAATATTTAAGAGAATCATAACTTTTTGTTTCCTGTGGAAACAAGGGCATACCCTCTCCCACAACATAACATATTTTCTGACTTCTGTTTTGAAATGAAGATATTCTTAAAATTTATAGGTTGGTTTAATTTAGTGGTTTTCATAATCGAATGTCTCTCAGCAGCTATTATTTTTTGTACATTAGCATTTAAAAAATTCAAAGTCAGCAAAGTACCATACAGGATCCAGACACTGTGTGTATTTCCCATCTTTACATGAGCATCTATATCTATATCTATATATCTATATCTATGGTTGTATTCTGTCTTTAAAGAATTTATTATTTTTAAACTATTTTTTCCTAGGACTGTGCATACAATTTTTTTGCTGTATTTGTTTAAAGGTTTTCTCAGCGCCTTTACTGAGCACCTATAGCCTTCTCTGACCAAGCCTTAAACCTGCTGCGTAGCTACATAGCAGTGCACATGACAGTGGCTGGCTCAAATCCACAGGCTCAAATCATAGGTTCAGATACACAGGGAGCTGCATCACTGTATACCATGTTTGGAACTTTTTTTAAGACTTTCTCAGGTCCTATGTAGTAATATGTTCCCCTATATTGGGTGCCATACATAACAAGTCTTTCTCTATCCCGCCAGCCACCTCCCATTGACATGGAGACTTATTATGAAAGCTTGACCTTTAGCTTAGGCTTGTTTTCAACTATCTCTTAAAAAAAACTTTATTGGTATAACGATGTCAAGTTCTCTGGAACTGGAGTTGCAGACAGCTGAAAGCTGCCATGTGGATGCTGGGAATTGAACCCGAGTTCTCTGGAAGAGCAGTCAGTGCTCTTAACCACTGAGCCATCTCGCCAGCCCTCAACTAGCTCTTATAACTTAAATTAACCCATATTTTTACTAATCTATGTTCTACCATGTGACTTTTTCTTCTATTCCATTCTGTGTGTCAGACTCATTCCACATCTGGCTGGTTCTGCATCTGCACCTAGATTAATCACATCTGTCCTGCTTAGCTATTTGACCATTTAGCTCTTTATTAAACCAATCAGAAGGCACCTTAGGCATAGATACATTTTTACAGTGTAAACAAATATTCCATAACAAGAAGCTATTTTTAAAATGGAGGTGTGTTTTAGAAGTCTTTAGTGGCTTCAATTCTGTGCTGACCATACACAGCAGGAAGATTTGAGCAAAGAACTATTAGTTGAAAACAAACTTTCTCCTGTTAGAGAAAGGACTACTTTACAGTTCCAAACTCAAGAAAGATTGATACAGTTCTCCAAATACTGGACATTCCGTTGATCATACGTAAATTTATTCTTTGTCTTAGCCAGCCTTTAGGCAACTACACAGTTGACTTATATCCTGCTAAAAAATTACACTCCAAAAAAAGTCATAAGATTGTAAGTTTGTTTACTATTTTCTATTGGGCTCTATTTGTAGCTTATTTTTGGCTACATATTGGATACACCTGTAACCTTATCCTCAAACCTTAAAGAGATGGCAAACAGCCTCCTGGTGTTAGGTGTGCATTCTCCCCCCCTCCCCCCCCCCCAACACACACATGCTTTTCTCACATTAGCTCATGTGTGAGAGTCTGGGACTAATCTTCATCTGTGACAGAATCCTGAGATTTGTGTAATTAATCTTGATTATGAAGTCCTTACTGCTGCAGGAGTCCTTGGAGTCCTTGGAAGCAAGTCTCTCTCCTCTGCTCACCACAGGTTCCCTCTGTTTCTGCAGGATAGCTGTGTTCTCGGTGACTGTCCTTCATGATGAAAGGATAGTGATTGTGGCTGAGCAGAGACCGGATTCCACAGAGGAAGACAGTTTTCAGTGGATGAGCAGAGTGCTCCAGGTAGTACGGTTGTCTCTTAAAGCTTTTCTCCTGCTTTTCTCATTCACTGTAGGATTGTAGCTCAACCTTTGTCACCCATTCCTTTGACCATATGTTTATATTCTATTGCTTAAACTATCTGATAGGAAATTCTATATAGTGTCCAGAAACAAACTGAACATATCAAGGGCAGAAGTCAGGAACTGCAGAACTGCTTCTTAGTAGTTTTGTTGACGGACTTGCATGTATTGTTACAATCATGAGACTATATGCTCTTTTCTCCAAACCCTTCTTTTTAATTATTTATGGTTTTCCAATAGCCCTGTGTGAAATTATTTAACCTTTTTATTGTAGTGAGAAAACCATCTCTTTGTTTGACTTTCATATACCCAGAGCACTGTCCATATGATATATACTTTTATAATAAATATTGTGTATAATAGTCTGGGTTTTTTTTATAATTTTAATTTTTATCGAAAACAGTTTTTTCATACAATATATTCTGATCATGATTTTCCCTCCCACAGTTCTTCCCAGATCCTCCCTAACTCCCTACGCATTCAAAGCCACATCCTTTCTTTCTCTCATTGGAAAACAAATGGGAACTAAACACACACACACACGCGCGCGCACACACACACACAGAGAGAGAGAGAGAACAAAAGTGAACAAAAAAAAGTTCAAAGAAAAAGCATAAGAAGTGCATACAGACACAGAGATATATACACTCACACACACTGAAATCCCATAAAAACACAAAATTAGAAAACATAATATATAAACAAAAGACCTTTATGGTTTTAAAAAATGCCCAACAAAGCATTATGAGAAAAAAAAAAAACCTTCAAAAATACCATTGAGTTCATTTTGTATTGGCTATCTACTGCTAGCCAAAGTGTAGTTTATATACCAAGTAAAGCTCTGTTGGAGAAAATGAAATTTTCTTTTGTGACTGATTTTTCCTTTGTGGGTATAGACAAGGTTTTTATGCATGCATTTATTCACAAAGGCTAGTTATAGTGACTTATTCCTGTAATTCAGCATTTCAGAGTCTGAGGCAGGAGAATTGCCATTAGCTAAAGATCTGCCTGTGCTATAGTCTGTGGCTGTGTCTCAAAAAAAAAAAAAAAAAAAAAAAGCAAAAACAAAACGAAGAGGATAGGAGATTATAGTTCAGTGGGTCAATACTTGCTGTGCATGCATAAGGACCTGAGTTCAATCCCCAGATGCATGTAAAAAAGGCAGGCACAGCGATATGTTCTTGTGATGGAAAAGCAGAGACAGGCAGATCCTTGGGGCTCACTGCCCAGCCAGTCTAGTCTAATTGGCAAATTCTGAGCCAGAAAGAAATACTTTCTTCAAAAAGATAAATAAGTAACAGTAGGCAGCACTTAAAAACCAACCCCAGAGGTTGTCCTCTGGCCTCCTCACACATGTGTACAAAAACAAAAATTCTAAGTAATACACTATGTACTATATCTGTTTATAGATCCTATTTTACTTTTTAAAAATTGTTTACTTATTTTATTTCATGTGAATTGGTGTTTTGCCTACATGTATGTCTATATGAAGGTGTCAGGTCCCCTGAACAGGAGTTACAGTCAGTTGTGAGCTGCCATGTGGGTTTTGGGAATTGAATCCAGGTCCTTTGGAAGAACAGTCAGTGATCTTAACTGCTGAGCCATCTCTACAGCCCCTAGAACCAATTTTAATATGACCGTCTCTTTCTTATTTTTCAGGCAATTGACAGTATACATCAAGTTGGAGTTTATTGCCTGGCCCTGGTACCAGCAAATACCCTTCCCAAAACTCCACTTGGTGGCATCCATTTGTCAGAAACAAAGCAGCTTTTCCTAGAGGGCTCTCTCCACCCCTGTAATGTCCTGATGTGCCCACACACCTGTGTCACAAATTTACCTAAACCACGGCAGAAGCAGCCAGGTATGCCCAGTAACCCTTCATGTTGTGACATAGCCTTGAGTGGATTCTGAAAGCTGTGTCTGTCAACAGCAGGCTTGGGAGGAGCTCCATTAATGAATACTGGTAATCTCCATACTCATGTTCTCCACATGGTCTGCACTCCCAGGCAGTACGTTCTTACAAGATTTTGTTTGCACCCAGATAGCTAGAGTGTAGCAGCTCTTCTGAAGTAGTGCAATCACCTCAGCTAGTCTGTACAGAGAATGTGGGTAGAAGAGGTGTGTGCCCTTCTTATTGGATATCACTTCCACTGGGATTGGTAATGTTCAGTCACCTGTTGGTAGCCCTAGACCAGGCATACATCCCTTAGGTATAGTCTTGTGTACAGATTCTGGGTAATTCACCCTTGCAGGTTTTATATGGCTCATTTAGGAATGAAAGTGGTAGGCTATGTAATAACACTTTAAAACATGAGGAATTTTATTTATTTGTGACTGAGATTGTCTCATTGCCTGACAGATTAGGAACACATTATCTTTTATCTGGCTTGCTTTTCATAATAAATCAGTCACATACTACTAAATGTCATACACTTGTCAGTGCATTTATTGTCAGAATGTAGTAAATTAGGAAACAGGAATCTCCTGCTAACTTGATAGCAGGGGGGCTGGTACATATAGATAAAACTAAAGCTAGATGAACATGATATGGCACGTACTATACCCTCATCGCAGTCTCCATACCCACCTAGTTTTTTATGAGTTCTGGGGATTTGAACTCCACTCATCACACTTGCATAACAAGCCCTTTACCCACCAATCCTTCTTCTCAGTCTTTATACTGTAATTCTTCTCTTTAATATCTTTTTCCTCTTCTCCTCAATACCTCCCCCATTTCACTCACACACAGTGGAAGGGAGGATCTAGAATGTCTAACTTTTCCCTTTAAATATGTATTCCTTGGTCTGTATGTATTCATATAATGAAAAATTTGAGTAATTAGCATGTTAGGGTTTCTAACAGTCAAAAAGTTTCTGCAGTTAAGAAATTTCTGGGCTAACAGAATGGCTCAGTGAATAAAATACTTGATGCCAGTCCTGAACCTGATTTCAATTTCAGAACCCACATGATGGAAGGAGAGAACTGACTCTAGCAAGTTGTCCTCTAACCTCTACACTCATACCATGGCATGAGTGCGTGTACGTGCACAAGTAAATAAATGTAATAAAAAATTTGCGAAAAATATTTTTTAAAGAAACTTCCTTTTTTATAATTGAAAAAGTGAAGCTATCAGAAACATGTCTGATGTTTCTCTTTCAAACTGCTGTCCTAAACTAAGAATGTTCATTGAGTTTGTAACAGTCGAGTGAAAAAAAAAAAAAAAAAAAAAGCTTTCATTTTATAGTGGCTTCTGGGTTTACTCTTCTACATCTCATTGTAGGCCTGATGGAAAATTGCAAACCTCACTGTCAGTAAAATCTATAAATAAGTGATTCTTTATCATATCCTTTCATCTATCCCAATAGGCAAATGTGTCAACCCTCTCTATAGGTCCTAATATCAGAAAACAAGAAGAGGTATAATACACAAGTCTTGTTTTATATCCTGTATTTATCTTCTGTACCATTTTTACAGTCACATCTGAATGTATATCACCTGTTGGATTAATGCTATACAGTAGAAGCATCAGTCACAGAGGGCTAACAGGTTCTCTGTGTTGAAAACATCATTCCTGTGTAACCCCATTCAGGTTTGTTCCTTTTGACCATCACAGACACATCAATGATTCCTTTGCTGTCTTATATTAAGAGTTGAAGCTGTGTCTTCCAAACTGTTTTCCCAAGGTTAATTCTTCATTAATTGACTAAGAGTCCTGTTAGAAAGAATTTCACTTATGTCTTTAAGGTTATTCTTTTCTTTTTCCCCAGAAATTGGCCCCGCCTCTGTGATGGTGGGAAACCTGGTGTCTGGAAAGAGGATTGCTCAGGCTAGTGGCAGAGACCTGGGTCAGATAGAGGACAATGACCAGGCCCGGAAGGTGAGAACCGAGGTCAGAGCTCACATTATTCCTTTGACTCTAGAGCTGTGTTAACTATTTGTAAAATCACAGAATGATTGTCCCAGGTCCTCACTATGTCAGTTCCATATTTATTACTGATTTCACATCTTTGGTGATGCTAACCCACTTCACAGTAGAGATTAATAGGTTTATAGGAGAGAATGTTATGGGGTACATGAGGTTTTAGGAAGTTTCATCATGGCACAGAAATGAAGAAGTGATATCATTAACATGGGCAGGATTGAGGCAAATATTAAGAAACCTTTGATCTTCACTTGTTTCTAAGTATCCCCCATCAGCCCTGATGTGAAACCCACACTGCTTCACAGTGGCCTTGGTGCACTGTTTTTGTCTTTTGGGGTTTAACAGTTAATCTCCTTAATGCACATTAAAGAACAAATATCTAGCACCTCCCCACCCACACAGCAAAGCACATAACTTGCCTATGTATTTCTGAGTCACATTGTAACACTTTATTTCTGACAATACTTAGGACTCCCTAATTCTCACAGCCCAAAGTAGGCCCATTATTTATTGCCAGTGTAATAACATACAGCAATTTGTTCATTAAAAAGGACTTGACTATCATACTGTCCTCATGTAGTACATTTCTATTAATAGAAGGTGTTAGGGTGTTATATGGAAATTTCCTATATCTTCATGTGAAATAAGCTGTCCTTTTTATTTCAGACTAAATAAGATGCATTTAGTAATCTAAATTGCAGAGAATTGGCATTCTATAATCACATATTTAATAGAAATTTTTTAAGTAAGCTAGATTATATATTCTCTTCCAAACATCACAGAAATCAACATTGCATCTTCTGGCTGATCTTATCTATAAGGAGATAGCTCTCCTCTTCCTTGTGCTGACTTGTAGAAAACTTGCCTAACCAAGGATACAATAGCAGTCCTTGGTGCTGTTGGTCTGAGTCAGTTGCATTGAATTCTAAATAACTGCAGGATTTGCTCATTCTGTTATTGATATATTTGCTTGACTTTTTCTTAAATGTGACTATATCCTTATGCCTCTGTCTAGGAAAGAATGCACTCATTTTTAATTAAATATTAATATTGCCTAACCAGACTCCAGTGGCATGACTCTAACATCCTTGTGTCTTTCCAGTTCCTGTTCCTGTCAGAGGTCTTACAGTGGAGAGCGCAGACCACCCCAGACCACTTGCTATACACACTGCTCAATTGTCGGGTAAGCTCAAGAGCTCCAGAACTCATATTTCCTAACTGCTTGCTTTAATAGTCTGAACTTTTTTCTGGAAGGTCACCTTCTTTATATACTCTCAAAGACTTCTTTTTCCTGTTTCTATGGTAAAATACAAAAACAATATGTGGGGGAAAGGATTTATTTCTGCTCAAAGGTTACAGTTCACCATTATGAAGAAAGTCACAGCATCTTGAGCTTGAGAAAGCAAACCACACTGCATCAGCAGTCAAGAAGCAGAGAGCAAAGCAAAACTGCACACTTCTCAGTGCTTTCACTTCCTTCTCAGTATTTCTCACCCAAAACTGAGAGGTTAATGATATCTACAGTAGAGAACTAATACAGTCGCAGGAAATAGTTATATTCTTTTTTATTTTATTTTTTATTGATTTTTATTGAGCTCTACATTTTTCTCTGCTCCCCTCCCTGCCTCTCCTCTCCCCTTCAACCCTCTCTCAAGGTCCCCATACTCCCAATTTACTGAGAAGATCTTGTCTTTTTCTACTTCTCATGTAGATTAGATCTATGTATGTCTCTCTTAGGGTCCTAATTGTTGTCTAGGTTATCTGGAATTGTGATTTGTGGGATGTTTTCTTTGCTTTATATTTAAAAACCATGTATGAGTGAGTACATGTGATAATTGTCTTTCTGGGTCTGGGTTACGTCACTCAAAATGATGTTTTCTAGCTCCAGCCATTTGCTTGCAAAATTCAAGATGTCATTATTTTTTTTTTTCTGTTTTGTATTATTCCATTGTGTAAATGTACCAC
This sequence comes from Chionomys nivalis, assembly GCF_950005125.1. NCBI lineage: Eukaryota > Metazoa > Chordata > Mammalia > Rodentia > Cricetidae > Chionomys > Chionomys nivalis. Next base: position 32,229,833 of record NC_080098.1, read on the forward strand.
ATTTTCCTTATCCATTCTTCGGTTGAGGGGCATTTAGGTTGTTTCCAGATTCTGGCTACGACAAACAGTGCTGCTATGAACATAGTTGAGCACATGTCCTTGTGGCACGGTTGAACATCCTTTGGATATACACCCAAAAGTGGTATTACTGGATCTTGAGGAAGGTTGTTTCCTAATTTTCTGAGAAATTGCCACAGTGACATCCAAAGGGGATGTACCATCTTGCATTCTTACCAGCAATATACACAGTCAACAAGACAACAAGACAACCTACAGAATGGGGAAAGATCTTTACTAACCCTACATCAGACATAAGTCTGATCTCCAAAATATACAAAGAATTCAAGAAATTGATCATCAAAAGAACAAATAATCCAATAAAAAAAAATGAAGTACAGACTTGGTGCAGGAGAATTGTCTGTATTCTGTCTATCATGTTTTAAATAAATGCTGATTGGCCAGGCAGGAAATATAGGCGGGAAAACCAGACAGGAAGTAGAAATGATGTAATGATAACAGGAGAATTGTGGGAAGGAGGAAGTTGTTTCCTCCCACTCCTGCCCAGACCACCGAAGCAGCAGGATGTCTGCCCCACTTAAAAAGGTACTGAGCCACATGGCTAACATAGATCAGAAAAATGGGTTAATCAAAATGTGCGAGTTAGCCAGTGAGAGGCTAAAGCTAATGGGCCAATCAGCTTATAATTTATTGAGACCTATGTGTGATTTTCTTTGGGGCTAAACAGTTGTGGGGTACCGGGTGGGACAAAAAACCCAACAACAAGCAGGCCCCCTCAACAGAGGATTCTAAAATGGCTGAAAGACACTTAAGGAAATGTTCATCATTCTTAGTCATCAGAAAAATACAAATCAAAACAACTCTGATATTCCATCTTACACCTGTAAGAATAGCCAAGATAAAAAACACTGATGACAATTTATGCTGGAGAGATTGCAGGGTAAAAGAAATAGTTATATTCTTAATCTTATTACAAACCAGCTTGTTTACACATAAATATGTGTTAGTTGCAGGCTTCTAAGGAATGAAAACCATTTCTACTTAATAAAGTTTATGTTTAAATTTCACATTAGGAAATCAAATTCTTCCTCCTTAACACTTAGAAATTTGACCTTAAATATAGAAGGAAATACTAAAAGTAAAAATTTCATGCAAAGATCTAGTTTTGTTTTTTATTGTTATTGTTTAACTTTTATCTATGCTATGGAACTAAAGCTTAATAAACAGACCATAATGTAGGACTTCTTGGCGGGTACGTATAGCTGCAAGTACGTATAGCTGAAGCTGTTTAGGATTCCTAATTATCAAAATTTTGAGTTTTCAAAGGTTTGGTTTCTAGTTATCAGGGTGTTTGTGTGTGATTTGAGTTCCTCTGAATATATGTACTTGACCATCCCTCACCTTACTCTGTCATAAAAGTCCTTCTCAGATTGAAATTACCCTCTGTGGCATTGGCTATGGTGGTTCATCTTATACTACATCTGCTCAAGTCCTTATCCAGAGGGAGTCTTTGGAGACAAGGAAGAGCATTTCTGTATTGTCCCCTTGTTCTCTAAATGTTTAGTGGCATGCTTCTCCTCTGAGGGGCACCCTGTGTTCACAGCCCATAGGCCTCCTCCTACAAATGGCCACATGACCATTTGGTCATAGAGTCTGAACTTTCCATGCATCCAAAATGACTCCTGCCTTCCCCTCTTCTTTATTTCAGTTTCATTACATTTTTATTTGTCTTTCTGTATACTTGCATGGGTACACTGTGAAACAACATGCTTCTGGAGGTCAGAGGACAACTTGTGGAAATCAGTTCTTTCTTTTTCTATCATTTGGGTCCTGGATATTGAACTCATTTTTTTAAGGCTGATAAACATGTACCTTTGCCTGCTGAGCCATTGCTGGTCCAAGACTGCCATTTTTTTTTTTTTAAAGACTTCGGTAAGAGTTTTTTTTTTTAAATATTTATTCATTTATTATGTATACAATATTCTGTCTGTGTGCATGTCTGCAGGCCAGAAGAGGACACCAGACCTCTTTACAGATGGTTGTGAGCCACCATGTGGTTGCTGGGAATTGAACTCAGGACCTTTGGAAGAGCAGGCAATGCTCTTAACCACTGAGCCATCTCTCCAGCCCCAAGACTGCCATTTTTTAAAATCTTTTTAAATGAATCTATCTTCAGTCTATAGATATAGGCATGAGCCCCCTTACTTCCACAACTGTCCATTTTCATCTTCCTTCACAGTTCCCTTTAATCTTCTCTCTTACTAGATTCTCCTGGCTCTCTTCATATAGTGTTTTTCCTGTAAGCTCCTCTTGGCCATAGCTTTTTCCATGGCTCTCCTTCCAATATTGCCTCCCAAGTTATGTCTAGCATGTATGGCCTTAACTGTAACTTACCTCCTTTTCCTTGAACATAGTGCCTTCTAACATCTTTAATGAGAACTTTCTCCCTCCTTTAATTTCCCTCACACTGCCAAAGTGATCGTATCCTGAGCAAACTGTCAGCATTTAGACAGCAAGTCAGACTTGAATCATTTTAAAATCCCCCCTTTAACATCACCTAATACTTTGCTCCCATTTTTGTAAGATGGATAAATACCTGTGTTCAAACTTTGTGAAAGTCTAAGCTCATGAGGAAGTAGATCCTTGTAGACATGAATATTCAAACTTGATGGCAGTGTGTTCATTGACAGAATAGTGAAATCAGCATTGTTCTGCTTGTATCTATGAAGAAGACACCTCAGACACTGCCTTGGAGTGATGTCAGAGTACCAGGCTTGACATCCGATCTGTGTGACCTTGTGAACATTATCCAAGCTCTCAAGTCCTGTGATTTTAGTCATTTACTGTAAGAAAACATTGAATCTATAGTAAAATGTTTACTGGAAAATAATTCACATACTTTAAAGTCATTTCAACAAAAATAACAGAAAATCAGATACATAAAATTAGTTGTAGAGGTCAAAGCCATGAATAAATTTACTTTAGCTTAATATGCAAAATGTATGGTTCAAGGGTGCCTTCTCCTCTTATACGTGACCCATTCCTAACTCTCCTGTGACCTATGTGGAGTTTCATTCTGAGATGTCTGAAGGGTCACAGTGTCTTCAGGAAGATTCAGAGTCAAGCACCTGCATCCTCTCTCTGCACCTGGAACAACTTAAAAGTGGTCAACCTGGGACATAGCAACAATATCTCATGCTCACTATAGTACATTTTACACTTAAATCACTGTCTTGTTCAGTCCAGCAGAAAGACATCATAGGCTACATGTGTAGTCATGTTTTCTAAATGCAGCATTAGAAAGAGTACAAAGTAACATGGGAATTCATTTTCATAATGAATTTCTTGTGACATGTCTGGGGGACCATCATGTTTCATATGTCACCTACAGCCTTTCCAGTGCTTTCTACAATTAATAATACCATCTTTCTTGGATTATGGGTATTTTAATATGATTGAAACATATAACTTCAGAGTTTGGAGGACGTTTCTCATTGTTACCTTCATTATCCATTCATGTGCTTGCATCCATGGCAACTATAGTAATTAGGTATGAGGTATGCATGATTGAAAGTTGGACTACTGCATATTAAAATGATCACTAACAGTGGAAAACTCTCCCTCTCAAAGCATACCGAATATCCTTTTTTGTTATTACTAGGAACTCTAGCCAACTCATTTAATTTTTTCGTATTGTTTCCTTATTTGGAGTATTTTCTTTATAATTTCAAAGCATGAGTCTTGTTTGGCTTTTTGTTCATTCCTTAACTGTTTTAGTTGTTAAAATAAAACTTTAAAACAGTGTCAAGTTCACAGTCAGTAAAAATGAAATTTCTTGTGTTTAGAATGGAAGCTGATCCCTGGTTGTCTTTGCGCTATCATCCTGCTAATGAAAACTCACCCACGGTTATATTAGAAGACAGTTCTAACTTGATGAAATAACTTTACCTAGAAATCTGTTGTTCCCAAGTGATTTCAGAAAAGGAATTTTTTTTCCCTTGAATATTGCTGAGGATATCGGGAAATAATGGCAGTTACCTGAGGCTAAATGACTTCATGGAAACACTCACTTGGAATTTGTTTTCTTAACAAGTAGTGTGTGGAAAAACAAAACATGTCACTGAAAACTGGTAGTATTTCTGTTGCTTTAAGAGATTGTATTTACATCTTCTAACTGAATAGAGGCTGGAGAGATAGGTCAGTCAATAGAGTGCTTACCTTGTGAGCATGAGGACATGAATTCAATCCCTGAGATATACAAGGGAAAAGAGATAAAGTGTTTATAATCTCAGCCCTAGGAAAGTAGAGACAGGTGGATCCCAGTGTTCAAGGACACTGAGAGACCTCTTCTCAAAAAAAGTGGGGGCAGACAGCCCCTTATAGATGAACTACACCTTAGGTTGCCCTCTTACTTCCATGTGCATGTGCATAAACATGCATCCTCACATACATGAACACAAACACACAAGACTATTAAAGAGCAAGTGGTAATGTATTTGTGTCACATTGTATGCCCATTATACAGTGGAGTCATGTCACACTTAACAAGGGAAGGAGGAAAAGCAAGAAATAGAATAATGTCTCATATCATTATTTTGGCATTCAAGCTGCCAGCCTGCTGTGAGTTACTCTTCAGATATGGGGAAGAGGGATCTCAACACACATCACATCTCTAGTGACCCCAGTGAGGGATTCCAATGTTCAGGTGAAGATTGTTTATTCAATATGGCTCTTTCCAAGCAAGAGAGTTACTACTCATTTGGTGGTCACCTCATCACAGAAGCCCAGCAAAAAAATGATGCCAGACTTAACATAGTCTATGTCTTTCCAACATAGCAAGTTCTAAAGGGACTTGAGGGTAATACTGATGAATTTCAAGTCTCTATACATGCTGGCTCCATTAAGTGTGTTTTTCTCCTGAGCCATTATCACAGAGTATGATGGGTTAATTTTTTTTATTAACCCCATAAAATGGTAAAGAATATTTTGGAAGTTATTTCATAACTTTAAAAGATATCATGTAAATTAAATATCACATTTTGTTAAAAAGCTGAATTTTCAGGAACTAAAATCAAAGTGAATTTTCTAAGAAATTCTTGACTGCTGGTTGTGAGTCCTCCAAGCTTCTCACATCTCAGAACCATAGAAAGGGAGGGGAATCATCATTATCTTCCAACAAGGTATTAGTAGGTGGTTGTATTGCCTGCTTTTGTTGCTATAGTAAAATCTCTAGGCATATCATTTCATTTTTAAAAGCTTTTATTGGCTACAGTTCTGGGAATGCAAAGTTGAGAGGTCACATCTTGTGATGGCTTTCTTGCTGACAGAATCCTGAGGCAATACAGAGTTTCCTGTGACAGGAGAAGAGTAGAGCGGTGAATATCTGTGTGCTGCTCTCTTCCCTTCTCAGAAACCCGCCATGACTCAACCATGGAGGTTCCAGTCTAAAGACATCATGTAATAATCCTGCTTTCTGCCCCCAAAGCTTTACCTCTAAACACTGTGGTCTTGATAAGTTTTTAACATTCTAATATTTCACAGTTCAGATTAAATTTTAACCCATGGTGCTTTGGAGAAAACGCAGACCACATCCAAACTATAATAGGGATCCACTTTAACTCTTCTGATAGTGGAAGAAAATTTCTTAGAGAATTGTAGTTATCTTAGGCAGAGACAGGCATACCATAACAATAGGATGGTGAGGGACTCCCCCAAAACAGGTAGATGTTCTCAATAGGGACGGAGAGATATACTAATTCTGCCAGCTCTCTTCTGAGACATCTTGCTTGTATGCCGTGAGGCTCATACCCTGTGTGTGACCATGGGTATGCTGTGTTTCCTTATAAAGAGACTGTCATACTCCAGTGTCAAGAGTGGGTTTGACAAGGAACCTTACCATCAGCCGTGCTATTTATTTTTTTCCCCTTAGCCACTTTCTCCAAGCTCAATGGGCCTTAGGTTTAGTTAGATGTGTGTTTTAATTCATGCTGACAGACATGTCCATGAGTAAATGCTCAGAGGAATGCTTAATCTTGAAGGCACCAAATTTTAAGTTTTTCTATTTCTTAGACTTACGCCATCTCATATGCTTACCCCTACTCCTACTCAGCATCTTTGCTGCATTCTGCTTTCTTTCTCACTAGTCTACTTTACATGCCACTTTCTGTTTTCTATGTATTCCTATGATGCAAAGAAAAGTGTGTGGGAGGAGAAGGATAATTTAGAGACTTGCAAGCCAAGCATCTCTTCTATTTAAAACACTAGTCATAGCATCAGTGATGTCTAAAGACTGATTTGGCTGTTTCCTGGGTGACTCCACCCTGCCCTGCCTTTCTTTGTCTTGGTCATCAGAGACAACAACTTGTCCTCATAGAAATTACTGTGCATGTTTTTGCTAAATATGAGGTACTGGTGCATGAATCTTAATGCATCATAAAATACTCTTCTGCACTTCCATCCACATGTGTGTTTGTGACTTGGGACATTGTATATAGGAATACAGGGTGTTTTTCCAGACATTGCTTCCTAACAGTCCAGAGTCCATGCAGCTGTTTTCCACATAGTAGGTAGCTCTTCCTATCAGCTCCTTTAGGATCTCACTTTTACACATATCTTTTTTGGGAGAGTTTCAGTACCTACTCTTGAAGCTCACTGTGTTTCCCTATGAGTCCCACAAGCTCCGGCATCCTTCTTCTGCACTTCCTCATATCATATAAATCATATAAAGCTATTTGCTTTAATATGATACACTTATGATATTACGATTGTTCACACTCACTTTTCACTTTCAGTTTCCTTAGTCTTCTTTACCCCATAAACTACCAGTCAGAATTGTCTACTGCTTTAAAAAGGCCTGTTTGAAAGTAGCTGTAGAAGTGGTTTTTACACCTGTGCTTGATGCAAATGAACTATGCGTGGTATCAGGAATTTTTTAAGTTAGTTGAGTGTAGTTTGTGGACGAGGGTTTACATGCCCCCCCCCCACTTGTTTCTTTTGAGACAGGTTACTATGAGCAGTACAGGATATCCTCAAAGTTGCAAAATAGCCAAGGCTGGCCTCTAACTCTTGATCCTCCTGCCTCAGCTTCCCTAGTGCTGGGACTATAGGCATATACCTGCATGTCTAGCTATAATACTTTATTCATTCTTTTCTTCACAATGTAAATAATAAGTGGCATACCTTTTGGTCTTTCTCAGTTCCTATCCTGCACTAATCTTTCCTGGTAAGGCTCTTTCAAGGTAATTTTAGCCTGAAGATGTTTTCTTTTTGTTTTTACATACTTAAAAAATCTACATGAAAATGTACTTGAGGGCTGGAGAGATGGCTCAACAGTTAAGAGCACTGCCTGTTCTCCCAATGCCTGCTTTCCCAAAAGTCCTGAGTTCCATTCCCAGCAACCACATAGTGGCTCACAGCCCTCTGTAATGAATTTGGGCGTGCTTCTGGCCTGCAAGCATACACACATGCAGAATACTGTATATACAATAAATAAATAAATCTTTAGAAAAGGAAAATGTACTTCAACTGCCTAGAGAGCTATTGACAGTTGTTGATTTTTAAGGAGGGAGAGTTAATTTTCTTTTGATATATTTGGAGAAAATGAAGAAAACATTCTAAATATGACCATTATAATTATGGTTCAAAACTATGACTACATGAAAACCCATTGACCTGAGATTTTGTGACAAATGGATTATATGGTGTATGGTCTACTATGGTGAGATATCCCTAACAACCTCTTCTTATAATGCTCAGGGAACAATAGCAAACTCCTTGACGTGTGTTCAGCTTCACAAGCGCGCAGAGAAGATAGCAGTGATGCTGATGGAAAGGGGCCACCTGCAGGATGGAGACCACGTGGCATTAGTCTACCCTCCAGGTAAAGCAGTAGGATCAGACATGACCCCTGAGAGGTAACAAGGACAGTGATGGGAAGAGCCACTTTGTTGCCTGCAACTATACTTGAAGAGTTGCTGGGTTACTGCCTAGTATTTTCTTTATATCTGTTTAGATTCTCACCAGGCTCATTTTCCTCTCGTTATTTTCACTCACACGGCCTAAGATACATGTTAACACTGCTTCAGAGGCTTAAAGCAATGCCTGCCTGAACTTTTATATCTACAATTGAATAAGTTACTAAGGTAGTTCATATTGGAGTAGTAAAATTTTCAACTCCTAGGCATAATCATACTATTGAATCCAGAGAAATGACATATAAATGAAACAACTAAGCTGTCTTGAAGAACAAGCCACAAGAAAGTAGTTATTGAGACTTACCAAAAGGTGCAGAGAAGGAGTTTCTTAAAGGCCTTGTTTGCTTAACTGTCTGACTTTTCCCAGACTAGAACTTTCACTGAGAAAGAGCAGTGGTGGTCATTAAGCAATGTGATTGGCTTCATGTGAGTTTTTCTGCTTTCCTCTTGTGTAGGAATAGACCTTATTGCTGCGTTTTATGGTTGCCTGTATGCAGGCTGTGTGCCAATCACCGTGCGACCTCCACATCCACAGAATATTGCAACAACATTGCCTACAGTCAAGATGATCGTAGAGGTAACCAAGGCCTGGGTAGGAGCTTGTGGGCCTTTCATCTGCCTGTGCTCAGTGGCAAGCTGTGAGTCACAGACCTAAAGTCTCCTGGGGCAGCTGCCAGCTGTGCTGTACATGTGGGTTTGCAATGAAAGTAACAGAATTGGAAATAGTCTGCCTCCTGGAAGTTTATCATCAACTTTGGGAGTAAGATCTAAGCTGAGCAACATGGAAGCTTTGGCCAGCTGGGAGCAGCTATAGCAGTGCATTGACACTGAAAATGCCTCAGATTGGCTCCATAGAGAAGGCTTCATCACCAAACACTAAGAAGCAATCTAAATGGGAAAAAAAAATTCATTTTCTTCAAGTTCCTTTCTTCTGAATCTAGAAGGTTATTTTCTTTGTTTTTAGAGTATATATGTATACTTTGTTTTTATGTATAAGGAAATTAAAAAGACTAGCATATGTGTTTCTCTTATGGGAAGCAGAATCCTAAGAAGCCAAGAATAGTCTTAGCCTTCTGGTGAATTGTCTTGGTAGCGATGTGGGAACACTGCTAAGGAAGACACTCCTGCTAGAAAATATCTACAGTGATCTGCTTATGTAGCTTTTGTCAAATAGCGCATGCTGAGAAAGAAGCTTCTGAAGTTTTTCTTGGGTGTGAGAGTAATGCTAGAACACTACTTAATCTCAGGAGCAGAAGAACCTGGCCTCTGAGTTCTTTCTGGGTATGTATGGCTTTGCCATATCCTAGGTAGCTCTCAAGAACTAGTTTGGAAGTTCTTGCAGGAGAGAAACCCTAGAGAATGGCCTTCTACTACTGGAAAAGGTCATCCTCTTCAACCAAGAGTGACATTTGCAGCCAGATCAGCTCCATGTCCTCAGCTAGCTCTTGGGAATTAAGCTGTGTACTTTTAATCTATGAGGAACACTAGGCACATAAGGGATGAGCACCTCCCAGATGTGTCCATTTCTGGTGTACATTCATTCCTTCCCTTCTTGTCTCTGCTCCTCAGGTGAGTCGCTCTGCTTGTCTCATGACAACACAACTGATTTGTAAATTGCTGCGGTCCAGAGAGGCAGCAGCAGCTGTAGATGTCAGGACATGGCCCCTCATACTGGACACAGGTCAGCACTTGAACTGGCTTTCTACGTGCATTGGTTTGTTATGGTCTTTAGTATAGGCAAGTAGACTGATAGTTTTGTTTTCCTCTGCAGATGATTTGCCAAAGAAGCGGCCTGCCCAAATCTACAAACCTTCTAACCCAGACACGCTGGCTTACCTTGACTTTAGTGTGTCTACAACTGGAATGCTAGCTGGTGTAAAGGTGAGAAGACAGGTCTGCCTAATGTGCAGACTAGTGATGGACAACAGACAAGCCATGCACTGATTGTCCATTAATGTTGTTATATATGATTATGTTCTGTGATGGATGGAGATTCATGTGATATTAGTTTCATAGAAGCTATTACATATGTGACCTTTCAGTACTTGAGAGCCAATTTTCAAATAATCTTGGGAAAGCTGGGGGTTTGACTTAATTGTACAGCCCTTACCTAGCATGTTCTAACAATTTTTTTTGAATTGTCACAGTCTTACTGCATACTAGAATGCTATATATAATCTTCTTGCTTGCTGGTTCTCTACTCTTAATCTGCTCTGCATCTTTGTACTGCCTTCTCTTACTTATCAAACTTGAGCATAATTATAAACTGAAAGATGGCTGCTTGGTAAAGCTAGAGTGAGAACCCTTTGGCTATCAAAGAGTAGAACTTCTGCTGTTACCTGAATCGGCATCCTCATAGTTCAGATGTCCCTCAGGATCCAAAGCCTCAGGAAGCCTTTTCCTCTCCATCTTTGCCTTTGAGTCAAACTGGGACACTTTGAGCTGGTTACCTGTTAGTTAGCTCTCAGACTTAGTCTCTTCAGTGGAATTAGAGAGCATATCAAATTATCATGTATATTAAATAATTTTTTTAAAAAAATCTTCCTGCGGAGTGGTGCAAGCCTTTAATCCCAACACTCAGGAGGCAGAGGCAGGCACATATCTGGGAATTCGAGACTGGCCTGGTCTACAGAGCTAGTTCTAGATAGCTGGGGCTATTACACAGAGAAACCCTGTCTCAGAAAAACAGCAATAACAACAACAACAAAAACCTAAATATCTTCCTAAAAAAAATATTCTCAGACCATGATGAGTTAATTATTGTTATCCTTAAGTGAGCTTTGAATTTCTTCCTGTCAGAGCCAAAATAGAAACATAGAAACCCATACTTCTGATTATTTTCATGGAGCATGGAAGTGGGACTCTTAATTTTAAAAAGATACATCTACATGAAAAGGTAGTGTGCATTACTTTCTGGCGACTCAAGTTAATTTATACACCATAGAAAAACTCAGAGAGATGGATAACTAGACTTTCTTTCAAACTCCTAAAATGTTTTTCCAATTTTTGATAATCTGATGATGAACATGTGAAGAGAAGTATATTGTGGTATCAGTTAATGAGACCCTATATGTTTTAAGGGCTGAAATGCACAGGGGAATAGGGGAAGTTGTTTGGCATATTCTCTGCTCTAATGTCTACCTCTTTAGTCCCATAGGGTAGCAAAAACACCATTTTTCTCTGGAAGAAATTCTTACTCAATTTTAGCTTTTGGATGAAAGCATTCAGTTGTATACCATAAAGGCTATGGGTGTTTTCTCTGTAATTCATGCTATGGAATGTCAGGGTTCATATAAAACAGAATATGTTGTTACATTTTACCCATTATGAATCTTACATTTTACCCATTTAGTTGTGTTGCTTTGAACTTTGAATGGTCCTGTGCACTTAGTTGTATCTACCCAGGAAAAGGACACTTACTTAACCTCAGCCAAAGCAAAATGACTCTGAAAGACAAATCTGCTTAGGTCACGCTGTGTATTAATTATCTCACAATGCAACCAAAATAAGTAGTACATAGGTTTGAGGCTGTCTCACATCTGATGCACATACGTTCAGAGATCTACTTTTGGGGCTTCTCGGAGTCCTTTGTTGCTTGGCCTCTGGGGGAAAAATACTTCTTTATCCAAGTCTGAGGTTATCTAGTAAAAATCAGGAATTAACACTTCATTTCAGAACACACTCCCAATTCAGGCCCCAAACTGGAATGTGCTTAGCAGAGGTAGAGGGTTTGTGGGCTGGGGGGGGGGGGTTGGTTTGGGTGTTTTTTCTCCCTGTATTGTTTTTTTCTTAACTTGTTTATCCTCTTATCATGTGTTAAAACTACTCTCAAAACCTACCAGACTCCTTAGCTACCAGCCAGAAAGATATGAACAACCCTTTTCTCTGATGTCAATCAAGTTTGGCAAAGTGCTGGCAGATCTTATCATTATCCCCATGTCTGAACTTTGCACTACATGATGAGCTCTTTGAGAGCAGGTCTATACTTACTCATTATTTTTTTTATAGAGAAATCTCTCTGTATCAGACTGGCATAGAATTCACTCTGTGGCTCAGACTGCCTTCAAACTTGCAACAGTCCCCTTGCCCAAGGGCTGGATAGCAGTGTACCACACCTGATTCCTGTGTTGCTGTTTTGTTTAAATCCCTAGCACCGACTACGGTGCCTTATAGAGTGACAGAGCAAGCACTTAGCATGGCAGCATTTACCCAAAGAAAAGAAGGGCTAATTTCTGGTTTTGCGTGGTGCCCTTTCCAGTGCATCCAGGCAGTAAATGTTGCTTTGATTACTCACATTGGGGCATGGTAGGAGAATTTACTAACTGTGATTCAAAGAGTGACAGGACCTTAGAGGAACATGGTATGACTATAGATTTGTTTCCCCATTAAGCAGATACTATGGATGAGAGAGAGAGAAAGAGAGAGAGAATGTACATACACACACATATCTGTATATATATCTACAACTGGGATGAATTCAGTGAAGGAGTTCCATTAATACAGCCTTTCCCTGGATAGAACTTCTGACAGTCAAATGACACTTGACAATCAAAGGAATCTGCATCCTTCTTTCTTTTATCTCTTCTGCTGAAGTGTTGAATAAATGAGTTGGATTTCCTTCCTTGTGTTCTTTACTGGTTCTGTTTATAAATTAGCGCTGCAGTGATGTTACTTCACATTTAACTTGTCACATATTTTAATCCATCATGTCTGATACAGCTTTCTATGCTTCCTTGATTTCTCAGAAGTCGACTTGGTTATCAAGTTCTCAGAAAAACAATGTTTTTGTTTGATGCAATCTGTGGTGTTTCAGAATCTGTCACCTTGCATAGTATACAGGATCTAGTCTGAGATAGGAAGAGGGAAGGGATTACAAAGAAAGAGCTTCACCATCTTCCATACTACATAGAGACTTCTATACTACATAGAAACTACATAGAGTTTGACTGCCATTTCATTGTGGAATGGTCATATATAATAAGGACCTCAGGGTCAGCAAGAAGGTTAAGGTTTTACTTCCAAAACTCCCTAACATGGTTTTCAGCCCATTTTTTCCACTTCTGAGCCACTATTATTTAAACATGGGATTCCATGCTTGTGAAGTATAGACACCTGTATATCATGGACAGGTGCTGTAAGAGTCCCTGAACCTCAGGGAATAATAAGGCCAAGACTCCACTGCAGAGGTGGGAATGAAGCCTCTACCTTCTTTATCTACCTGCAGGCAGTTTTATGGACACAAGAATCCCTGTTTGTATAATCTGCTTTTCACATCCAAAGCTTTTTTATTTTCATTACTGGAGTTACAAAGAGGGTCAAGAAGTTTTGAGTGTGGTTTATTTGTTCAAAATGGAAGCTCTCTGAGTGTAGTGACTTGTGCATGTAATCCACACAATCAGAAGGTTGAGGTAGAAGGATTGCCACAATTAAAGGCCAGTTAAGGCTTTGTAGTGAGTTCCAGGCTGCCTTAGGTAACACATGTGAGACCATGCCTAATACCCATCCATTACTCACACACCCTCAAAAAAGGAGGGAGAGTAGGAAGACTAATGGGAATATCAGCACCTACCTTTCCAGAACAATGTGACTCAAACTTGCTATAGTTGTCACTGTCTCAAAGTATCCTTGAAGCATTTATTGTGAATTACCATAAATTTAATATGGGCATGTTGTCCCTCAGATGTCACTGGATGCTGGATATTCTTACTGCCTTTCTGTCTCTCAGATGTCTCATGCAGCCACCAGTGCCTTTTGCCGTTCTATTAAGCTGCAGTGTGAACTTTACCCTTCTAGAGAAGTGGCCATCTGCTTGGACCCTTACTGTGGGCTTGGATTTGTCCTCTGGTGTCTCTGCAGGTAAGAGTCTTCCTTAACATCCTTAAACTGATTATTTTTGGTTTTGTTTTTCGAAGAAAAGAAGCCTTATACCTTCCTTTCTGGATCTTTGGCTTATGCAGCTGAGTATAAAAACTCTGACCCTATGCTTCTTGCTGAGGCCCCGTCTCAGAACCAGAGTGTAGTAACTCTGGCACTTTTCCTTTCTACAGTATTTGGTTGGCACTTTAAGAAAGAATCCATTGGGTAGACTGCGTTTGCTAAGGTGTAGGCCTGTGTCTTCTGCAGGTTAATGTTTCTTACCATCAGGAGACTATCAGATTTGAGTCTGAAGCCCTTAACCCTGGAGTCATGCCTTCTGGAAGTTATCAAAATTCTCACCTCTGCTGGTCTTTTCCCTAATTTTACTCGTGGTAGCCTTGGACTGTGGAGGAGTACAGAAGCAAGGCTATGAAGTTGGACTCAGCTCTCTGGTCATTGCACTCTGTCCTACTACCAGCTTGGTGCTGGCTCTTAGAAAATGCTCAGCAAATACTTACAGAATGAATGAATGATAGAATGGAATATATAAATGACTCTTTCCTGACTCTTTTTTCCCCTGAATATATCTTTTCTGTACACATATTTTAGAAATACAGAATAAATACAAAAGTAAGTATGATGCCACACACCTGTAAGTACAGCACTTAGAGGGAAAGAAAGGAGGATCAGGAGTTCATCTCAAGCCTCAGCTACATTGCAGGAGGAGGATCAGGAGCTCAGGCCAGCTTTGGCATCGTAGCTTGTTTGAAACCTGTCTGGAGACATAAGAGCTTTTCTCAGAAAACTGAAAAAATGTATCTGTTAACAGTACTACTTAATCAATGGGGCCTCAGTTAAGTATCCAGGATTAGCAGGAGGGCACAGAGTCTTCCAGAGTGTATTTTCTAGTGCAGCATACTTTCTAACTAGCATTTTCTAGTACATATAAGTGTATAAAATATACTAACTTAGGTACTTAGGTTCCTGACCCATCTTTTGTGACTATCAACAAGTTCTCAGTTTTTTTCTTGTATTTTTCTATATACTGTTTTTGTTGTTGTTTATTTGCTGTATATTATTTTGTATAACTTTTGTATGTTATTTGTGTTTTAATACAAGTACAATTTTTATGCATGATGTTTATCCTTATAAATTTCATAAATATCATTAGTACTGTTGTATAATTGAGGTTGTATTATGTGTAATTTCTCATTTTTTATTATTAGTCCTTGATGGTTCTTTTCTTACAAATTTTAGTGTATTCATAGTATTTAATATTAATTTAATATTTAATTATTCTACTGAAGCCTAGATATGTATGCTTCAAAACCACATTGTATTGAGACAATTCAGATTTTTGAGAAAGCAAATAGAATTGAAACAATGGCATGCTTAATGGTTTTCTATGTGCCTCGGTACAGATGGAATTACATTGAGTTTTTTTTTTAGCCCTTGGGAGAGAACTCAGAATATTCCATTCTATCAGTTGGGCCCATGTGCCTGAAGCCATCTGTGTCAGCTAAGCAAGAAGGTAGTCTGTTCTGAACATTGTCTCTCTATGAGGACTATATTCATTTAGCAAAGGACTCATCAACATATAGTCAGTAATGGAAGACTTTTTGATTCTGCAAACTTATCAGGCCTCATCCCCACAACATCCTCAAAGAATGGGCTTGTTCCAAGAGAATATGTTCTGGATTTGAATGATCTTCAAGGGGTTGTCTGTGATGTTGAGATAGCAAGGAGCCTTTATTAACAGATGTTCTTTCAGATCCACTCACAAGGCTCACAGCTAAAGTTTTCTGGGTTGGGGAATGGCTCAGTTGGTAAAATATAGAAGACATGAGTTTGATTCCAGAAACCCAAATTAAAAAAGAACTAGATTTGGTGGTACATACTGATAATCTCACCACTAAGGACTGGGGAGGTAGAGGCAGGTGGTTTCTTGGTGTTCATTGATCAGCCACCCTAGCTCCTTGACAAGTTCGAGGCTAATGAGAGAGCCTGTCTCAAAAACAACCCCAAGGTGCTTAAGGAATAGTAGCTGAGCTTGTCCTCTTACTTCCATACATATGTGCACACATAAAAATCTTCAATGTTTTGCTGATTAGTTGCCTCTGATTGAAACAGTAAAGGCAACTGTGTAAATATAAACAAAACAAGAATATGTAGCTTCTATTTTTCAGAAACCTGTGCAAATAGATCACAAAAGGGTTTGCTTTAAAAAAAAAATCCATGTGGGGTCATAGATGCACAATCACTAGTAAGAGTTATAAAGAATGAGAAGTTTCCACTCTTCATTCAAGTCAGTATCTGTGACTAGGCACTGTCCAAAATCTTTTAAAGTGTCTGTATAAGTATGCAGGCAGGGAGGGTGTCAGAATGAAGGAGCAGGGCATTGTGGGTATGAAAGCTTAGGTGGTGGGAGAAGAGTATTCCCATGGTGAGGTGACTTGTGCCAGCTTTGATAATGAAGTGATAGGAGGAAGAATGGGGAACTTGGCAGCAGTGGAGGAGATTGCTTTTTGCAAGGAGACTAAGAATAAATATAAATGGTTAAAATGACGAAACTGGCTTTTGGCTCTAGGTGCAGAAAGTACAGTTAACTCTGGTATTGCATTCAGTTTTGTGTGTTAGTGTGAATTTGTGTTTTCCGACATGCATCAAGTAGATTTTACAAGCATGACCTGAATTTAAATCTCCAGTACCTACATAAAAAGCTTGTCATGGGTATGTGTGTCTGTAACCCTGGCATTAGTGCATGGAGAGGAATGAATTCCACAACCTTATTAGCTATTCTGTCTGGGTAAAAATGTCCACTTCCATCCAGTTCAGTGAGAGAGCTTTGAGAAAAGCAGTAAGGCAGACAGTGGTAGAGGAAGACGTCTAATATTTTGTTCTAAATTTGGCATGAGTGTGCACATACACACACCTGTACATTCCTATCCATGTACCACATGTCCACATGCATGTGCGCACATGCACAGAGAGAGAGGGGGTGGGAGGGAGGGAGCAAAGAGAGGAGTATGATTGTCCTCTGTTCATGGATGAATGTATCTTTTTTTTTTTATTGAAAAAAAAAACTTTCCGCTTCCTCCCCGCCTCCCATTTCCCTCCCCGTGCTCCCGCCCCTCTCCCCCTCCCCCCACTCCTCTTCTCCTCCCTCTCCAGCCCCAAGAGCAGTCAGGGTTCCCTGCCCTGTGGAAAGTCCAAGGTCCTCCTCCCTCCATCCAGGTCTAGGAAGGTGAACATGCAAACTGTCTAGGCTCCCACAAAGCCAGAACATGAAGTAGGATCAAAACCCCGTGCCATTGTCCTTGGCCTCTTGTCAGCTCTCATTGTCCGTCATGTTCAGAGAGTCCAGTTTTACCCCATGCTTTTTCAGTCACAGTCCAGCTGGCCTTGGTGAGCTCCATCTTATGCATTCCTCAGCTCTCTTTGAAAGGACCTGAGAACAGCTATACTCCAGTAGCAGTTAGCACAGCTTTCAACCCCATTTCACCTTATAAATAACTCATTCCTATAAAATGCACTTAAACCTCTTTCAAGAAACAGCTTACCTCCAAGCTGGGATGAAGTATGTGCAAAATAACCCTGAAATATTATTAAGGAACCAACCAAAGATTTGTGAGGTCATGTGAAAGTGAGAGATATTTTGAAAGGGTCCCCTCTGGGAGAACTGGGGACAAATTGTGCACCAAAATAACAGTTGTAACAGATAACATTTTACGTCAAATAGGAAACTCTCCAATTACTGAGATTTAATAAGATGAGTAAATTGAAAAGTTGGTGAATAAGAATTTATAAAATAGTTTCCCACAAAACAGGTATTCATTGCAAAGGGCAAAAGAGAAGTTTCACAGTCAAGAATCCTCAGGGAAGGAATCGGAGGGATTGTCGTCAGCAGCAGTGGGTGAAGTCCTGCTCCACATAATGTGCTGCACAAGGAAAGCAGCTTCATTCTTGCCAAAGCTGATCAACCTTACCCAATCCTGTGGAAACATCAGGCACCTATACTGAGGAACACAAATGCCTTTCATCTTTACAAGTTATGGTGTCTTAAGAGTAAATGAACCTTTAAGGTTCATCTGCTTCAGGCAGAAAGAACCTGAGAGAGGACAGTGTAAGTGATATGGGAATCTGAGCTAGATCCTTCACTGCAAAACTTGTAATCAGGACAGCTGGTGAAGCTGAATAAGCTATGAGTTTGCATGGAAGAAATGTATCTGTTTTCAGATTTTGACAGTTTAATTGGTTTATGGAGGAAATTATTCTTGGTTACTGGAAACCCTCCCATATTTCCTCCCCCATTGATATTACTTGAGGTTTATAAGGCATGAGGTTTCTAACTCAATATCAAATTAAGTAAAGGAAAATGGTATATTGACTGTATTTGACACCTGTCTATGACTTAGTTGCTGTTTGAAAGTTAAGAAAAATATAAATATAAATGGAATATCTGTCTATAGATGGATATATAGAAATATTTATCCTAAAACAACTTTCAGTCGTGGAATTGAATATTATATTGAAATTAATTGGTAAATTGAATTTGATAAATTGATAAATGATAAATCCATTGATAAGTTGGAATTGTTTTAAATATTTTCTAAAGTTATGCATATTGTTTCAAAGTGTATATAGAGAGATGCTGGGATGAAGCTCAGTGGAAGAGGACTCAACCAGAATATTGCAAAGCCCTCAGGTTACTGTATCTACTCAAAAAAGTATATCAGATGCTCATATTTATGAGTTAGAATGTTTAATGAAAATATTAACTTTACTAGAATGGATCTGTTGATTGAGTATAATCTTCACCAACCCTTAGCAGCCTTTTTTGTAGAAATGGAGAAAGCTGATCCTGGAAACAATGCTAAGGACTCCTAGTAGCCAACATGATCTTGTGATAGAATAGAGAAAATGTGGAATATGATCACAGTACAGTGGTACTTGTGTATGAAGATGTCATAATGAAGCACTTATTTTGCATGATAGCTAAAAATATAAAGGTAGCATACCATATCGTATACTGGGAGGGGGCTGCTTGTTCATCCCGGCCACCCAGAACCAAAATAACCACACAGAAATTATATTAATTAAAACACTGCTTGGTCCATTAGCTCTAGCTTCTTGTTGGCTAACTCTTATATTAATTTATCCCATTTCTATTAATCTGTATATGGCCATGTGGGAGTGGTTTACCGGCAAAGATTCGGCATGTCTGACTGTAGCAGCTCCATGGCATCTCTTTGACTCTGCCTTCTTCCTCCCAGCATTCCATTTAGCTTTCCCCACCTACCTAAGTTCTGCCCTATTAACAGGCCAAGGAAGTTTCTTTATTCATTAGTGGTGATCACAGCACATAGAGGGAACTCCCACACCAATACCTCTCTTTGCTTTTGATTTTTTGTTTGTTTTGTGTCAGATTTTCTCTATATAAAAGTCCTGGATGTTATGGAACTAGCTCTGTAGACCAGGCTTTGAACTCACAGAGATCCTTCTGCCTCTTCTTCCCGAGTGCTGGGAGTAAAGGCTTGTGACACCACTGCCTGGCATCCTACCATACTTCTTGATTTTACAATTTAGAGCAAAACTGCAATAATGAAAAAAAATTAGACAGTGGCCTACAGATGAATGTAGAGGTTGATTAATTGGTTGGGTGAGTGGGTAGGTAAATAAATACAGACAAAATAGAAAGAGATAGAGAGATAATCAATGAAAAATAATTAAGGATCCAGAAATAAACTCTTGCATTTACAATCAATTGGGTTTTAAACCTGAGTACCAAAGAATTCAGTAAGAAGATAGACTCTTTAATAAGTAATATTGAGAAAAATTGGCTTTTTTAAGCAAATTGGGTTTTTTTAATCCTTACATAACAGACATAAGTGAATCTTAATTATTTTGTTTTGTTAATTTCTTTTTTCGTTTTTTGAGATAGGGTCTTGCTTTTGGTCCAGACTGTTATGCCCGAGTCATGAGCTCCCCAGAGACCACTAGGTATCCAAGTTCATATGCAAAAGCAAAGAGCCTTTATAGCAAGCTTAAGCTTGGGCTTTCTGTCCATTCTGACACAGTGGTTGGATCAGGGAGAACCTTGAGCTCCATTATGTCAGGGTTTTTAAGGAGTAAAGGATGTGGGGGGTAAGGAAATTCTGGATTCAGATGTGGCTTCAACTCCTATTTGGTCGAGTGGGGCAACAAAAGTCTTGTCAAACAGGGATTGGTACTGTCTGGACTGAAGTCTCATGATCCAAAGGAGGAGCAGAAGGAGAGAGAGCACGAGCAAGGAACTCAGGACCGCGAGGGGTGCACCCACACACTGAGGCAATGGGGATGTTCTATCGGGAACTTGCCAAGGCCAGCTGGCCGGGGTCTGAAAAAGCATGGGACAAAACCGGACTCGCTGAACATAGCGGACAGTGAGGACTACTGAGAACTGAAGAACAATGGCAATGGGTTTTTGATCCTATTGCACGTAATGGCTTTGTGGGAGCCTAGGTAGTTTGGATGCTCACCTTAATATACCTGGATGGAGGTGGGTGGTCCTTGGACTTCCCACAGGGCAGGGAACCCTGATTGCTCTTTGGGCTGAGGAGGGAGGAAGACTTGATTGGGGGGGGGGGGGAATGGGAGGTGGTGGCGGGGAAGAGGCAGAAATCTTTAATAATTAAATAAAAAAAATGGCAACCAGTATATAAGTTAGGTAAGCTATCTTTAACAGTCTAGAACATCTGGTACTTGTTTGTCTCAATTTTAATTGGTCCCCTGCAGTGTACAGTTTGTGGTTTTCCTAGTTATTTATTGGTTAGTGTGATCCCAGTATTGTTAGTCTGCAGCCTGTCGTGGCTGCACTAATGTTAAGTTAGTCCTTCTCACAGACTAGACATCTTCCTGCTTCAACCACTAACTATTGCAGGCATATACGAATGGGGATCATAAATATTCATATAAGAGCAAAAAGTCTAAACATTTTAGAGGAAAACAGATTAAATCTTCATAGTTTGGAGATAGGCAGAGAAATATTATTAAATATTATGTCAAATGCATGATACATGAATATTGATAAATTAGACTTCAACAAACCTAAAGCTTTTGCATATCAAAAGACACAGTTGTGAAGTTTTTGCCTTGTAAAAAAAACTGCAGTCTGGGAAGCATATTTGCAAATTATCTCATGTAGACCCTTAAACGACTTTAATAAACTCTCAAAAACTTAAAATGAGACAAACAACATTTATATATGGACTTGACCTTCATAGGTACTATACCAAAAGAATGCGTGTAGAAAGGCCAGTATGTACATTTAAAAGATGTTTAGCATTAATTAGGAAAATGCAAGTTAAAACTGCAGTGACATATACTTTATACACACTAAAACATATATAAGCCAAAGGCAAGGGTGGGCCACAAAACTCATGTTTTTCTGACTTAAGATATATATTATAAAATTACATAACTACTAGTGTGGGAAATTGCAATTCTCATATATTCTTGATAGAAATGTAAGCCAGGGGAATCAAAGTTATATGTTGGAACGTGATGTGCCCTGTGATCAAGTAGCTCCATTGTTAGGCATCTACCAGGAGATGGGAAAGTTGACAGTCCAGAGGAAGACTTGTTGTCATCACTCCCAAGAGGCTTAGTCAAAACCTAGACACCCCTCTGCCTGAGGGAACCATGGTGTAGATGGCCTTCAGAAGCATTAAGGTTAAGGAATGCCCAATAAAGAGTCCATATACTACATGATTAAATTGTATGAAATCATAGAAATAACATATTCATAACCAAAACATAGTTGGCTGGGTAAGGTTTAGAGGCAGAGTTGGCTATACATGGATGGATATAAGGATGGCTTTTAGAGTAATGTGAATTGTGAATGGTCCACAGAGCACTGTGGAAACAGCTGTATGACTCACCAGAGTTACTGAAAATCATTTCGTTCTGTGTTTAATTAACATGGGTAAGTTTTGTGTTAGGCAAAGCATACACAAATTAAGCTGGTTTATGGATTGGTTGTTTGGTTGGTTGTTTTATTTTTTAAAAACTTTTTATACAATACATTCTGATTACACTTCTCCCCTACCCCCAAACCTCCCATATCCTCCTTACCTCCCTATCCACCCAACTCTTTATCTTTCAAAAAAAAAAAAAAAAACCAAAACCACAAAACAAACATTAAAAACATAACAGAAGCCGGGCGATGGTGGCACACGCCTTTAATCCCAGCACTTGGGAGGCAGAGGCAGGTGGATCTCTGTGAGTTCGAGACCAGCCTGGTCTACAAGAGCTAGTTCCAGGACAGGCTCCAAAGCCACAGAGAAACCCTGTCTCGAAAAACCAAAAAAAAAAAAAAAAACCATAACAAAAAAACAGAAAACAAAATATGTAAGCAGAAGACCAGTAAGATCCCCCCTCAAAAAAATGAAAGAAAAAAAAAAGAAAAGCCCAAACACAACAAAATGAGACAGAAAGTCTAAAAAATTACCCTTAAGTTCATTTTGTTGTGGTTTACTACTCCTGGGCAGGGGGCCTACCCTGAAGTGTGGTTAGTATACCAAGTGAGACTTCACTGAAGAAAACTCATTTTTCCTTTGCCAGCAGGTATCAATTATAGATAGCTTCTTGGTTGGGAGTGTTTATTTATTTTGAGACAGTCTTGCTGTAGATCATGCCAGACTCAAAATTTAGGAGATCTTTGTCTCCTTGGTGCTGAGATTACAGGCTGTGCCACTACACCTGGCTGCAGCTTTCTAAAGAAGAAAGCTTGCTTTTGGGATACCTGACATAGAGTGTAGCCCACACATCTCTTCACCACAGACCTGCTAATTACGGAAGCTCAGCCTAGGAGTATCCTGGAAGAGTATGTGGCTGTATAATTGAGAGCCAGAGAGGGTGCAGTTGTCACCTGTTTGTATGTGGGTTGTCAGGTTAGTAATCTGAAGTCATTTAATTGCTAATATGCAAATTAATATTATAAAAAATTTCTTTTTCATTTTTTGAAGCTTAGCTCTAACCTAGAATAGATCAAGTTTCAGAAAATGTTATAAAATATTTTGTTCTGTATTGGTAATCTGATCCTAAGTAGGTTGATCTTGGCCAATCAGTTCTCAGAAAAATCAGTATGCTTAAAAATAGTTGAATCAGAATTTGCTGTATGGTTTGATAAGGGCAAATCCAAAATTTATGAGTCAGGACAGAGGACTCACAGTAGGGCAATGGTTGCGATATCCCACAGCAGCACTGTGTTGACAACTTGGCAGTTACTAAATGTCATTTTATTCTGTGGTACAAGCCTGCTTTGTTATGTACATGTTTTTGTGCATTGTCATTTGAATTCTGTCAATGCCTCAGTGTATCTATCTATGATGAATGTAGATATGCATGCATCTTGTATGTGTTGGCTATATGGATTTTTTCTTAATTTTGATTTATCTGGGATGCTAAAGAGGTCAGTCAATCTGTGTATAATTTTCAGTAATGTGCTTGAAATTAGATGGCCCAGAATTCACATTCTGGGACCAAGGTTTTTGTGTGCTAAAACTCAGACCAAACAGTTCTGATGTATATTTTTGAGAAATTGAGTTGTAGGTTATTTGTATTTAATATTCCTCAATTTGGAATTCCTTATACTAGCATTTTCAAAATTAAAATTGAGTAATATGGATATGGTAGATTGACAGAATTAAGAGGAAAATCATTATAAGATTATACACCTCAGTTTTTATTCCCGAAGACATTGGACTCAAATGTCATTAAGCTTGCTTGTTTGGTGGTACTGAAAAGTCCTTAGTGTGAAGGAATAGCTGTTTAAATCTCAGCTTCAATAAAAAAAAAAAGCCTCAAAGAATATCTAATTAAGCTAGCATTGTGAACCTTGAATCATGAATGGGCTGAATATTCAGCATTTAATATTAACAGAAAACACCATATTCCTTTGCTTCTGAGGATAGAAAGACACATAATACTTCCTGGTGGGTAATTATGATTTTGGGGATGTATAATGTAGGCTTGTTAGAGCTTAGGCTTTTGCTGGTGTATGATCCTTGGCCTTGAGGTAGTTCTTTTAATATCCATAAAACCGAGGTAAAATTTCCATTTATTATGATTTCTGCTCAGTGCTACCTTATGGCTTCTAATTGGAGATAACACATTAGCTAATGAGTGGGGCTCTAATTCCAACTCACAACTAGTTAGAGTCTGTAAGCTCATCCTGACGTGCCAGCAAGCCCAACTGGAAAATGGGTCTTCCTGGTAGCAAACGGAATCTTAAGTTCCAGTAGAATCAGTCTAGTTGGGAATGCCCTACTTCCCTGAGCATCGTGGGAAAGGCTGCACATTTTTAGGCTAGGATGAGGTCATCATGCAAATCTCTCAAGCCAGGGAGGGAAAGGTGTGGGGTGTCTGTTTTAGCTGTGGTGTACTCTGGAAACGTCACCCAGTCTTCAAAAATTGTTAATGGGGTTGGAGTGAAGGGTCGGTAGTTAAGGGCACATACTGCTCTTGTAGTGGACCCGATTTTCTTTTCCAGCACCCATACCAGGCAGTTTACAACTGCCTATAACTCCAGTCCTACAAGGATATGATGCCTCTGGCCTCCTCAGGCACTGCTGCACATACACGCATCTGTGCACACATACATTTAATTAAACATAGAATATATTTTTAATGTACTTGGAGCTGAATGAGAAGAGGAGGCATAAATTAATCCCATAAATGCATTGTGAAAGCTAAGTAAACATTTGCATTACTGTCAGATCTGAAGTAAGTTTCTTAAAAGGTTAATTGGAGCAATATATGGATATACTTTGAAAGAAACAAATGATTTGTTGGAAGGCTCATCTTATGTTAGCTTTTGGAACTAGTGGGAAACTGAGTATAAAAAGCTTTGGTTCTGGATAGAAGAACATCTGGGTTCAAGTTTGCTTTCAAGAACTAAGCTAACTTCACATTTTATTGAATAGAAAATAACTTGTCTACAAGAGGTAGTTCCAGGACAGGAACCAAAAACTATGGAGAAACCCTGTCTCGAAAAAAAAAAAAAAAAAAGAAAAGAAAAGAAAATGTAACAGATAGCTGTTTGGATAGTATATAAATCTGCTATGCTTTATAGATACACTTGTGTAATATTATTTTAACTCTGTCAAATAACTTTAATGTAAAGTGATATTTAGAGATGGGTATGATGGCTCACACCTGAAACCTAATACTTGACAGTCTCTAAAAGAAAGGTTACCATAAGTTCAAGACCAGCCTAAACTACAAAGGAAAGCCTTGACTCAATAAAACCAAACAAAAAATGATACTTAATAAATAACTTTCCAATGGCAAGTCAGTAAAAATATATCCTTCTATTGGCTATTGGAATTATTTACATGAGATTTTACTGAGTATCTATTGACTATAAACATTTGCACATTTCCGTAGGGAAAGCAAATAAATATTACAGTGAAGTATCATTTCATACTACAGTAACTGTCCTGAAGCAGAGAATACTAAGTGCTGGCAAAGGATACAGAGAGACTGGGATATTGTACATCCTAGTAAGAGTGCAAAATTCAGTGTAGAACGTAATGTCAACATTTCCCAAAAAGCTAATCACAGCATTGCCCTGTAGTTCAGCCATTATATTCCTGAATATATACTCAAAAGAATTAAGAAATATTCAAACAGATGTTGGTATAATGTTGTTCCTTACAGCTTTACTCACAGTTGCTGAAAGATAGATCCCAGTAAAGAATCTATGAGTGGAGAATGTGTAAACACCATGTTATGTGTACACCCAGTGAAATAGTATCCAGATGAAACTTGGAAGGAAACTCAGACACACACACACATGGCTATGTGGGCAACCTCAAAATCATTATTCTAAGTGAAATAAGCCATACTGAAGAAGACATATTTACATAATTCCACTTGCAGGGAGCATCTGGAATTGCTAAATTCACATACAGAAATAGAGAGCAAGATAAAAGGGAGATGTTGAAAAATTTTTTATAAGGGTACAGAGCTTCTCTTTGAGTGGAGAAAGGGCTTGGGAATAGGTAAGAGTGATGTTTGCACATCCTTGTGAATACAATAAAGGCTGCTGATATATATATATATATATATATATATATATATATATATATATATATATATGTGGAATTGCTTAAAATGGGAAGTTGAGGCTGGCTGGAGAGATGGCTCAGTGGTTAAGCACTGACTGCTCTTCAAGGAGACCCAGGTTCAATTACTAGCACCCACATAGTAGCTCATAACTGTGTAACTTCAGTTCTGGGGATCTTATAACTTCTTTTGACCTCCAAGGATGCACAGACATACATTCAGGCAAAGACTCATATATATAAAATAATAAAATGAGTTTTAAGAATGATAAAGTTAATGTCATATGTATTTTTTGCCTTGACAACATTTTAAAAGTCAAGGCAAAAAATAATATACTTAAGGGTGGCAGGGTATGATGGGGTAGAATATGCTCAAAGTACATTCATTATACACTCATGTGGAAATGGTCTTATGGAACCCAGTATACTAAGAATTTTAATTTTTAAGTTTTTCTTTATTTTGTGTTTATGGGTATTTGCCTCTATACATGTCTATGCATGACATTTATGCTTGGTACCCATGAAGGCATGAAGATCCCCTAGAACTAAAATTACAGACAACAGTTGTGAACTGCCACATGGGTACTAAGTCCTTTGGAAGAACAACTATTGCTCCTAAATGCTGAGCTACTTCTCCAGCCCCACAATAAGAATTTTTAAAAAGAGAAAAAGAAATAGCCAGTTTAAATGAAAACATAATAATAATTTAAAGTCTGATTTTCCTACTTTGTATGCACCTGATCTCTTCATTCTCAAATTAGGAACTGCATTGAAAAGGTCATAGGAAAGATCGGTGTTTGCTATATTTCTGTTTTACAAAGATAAGTAAAATTTTGAAATGGAGAAATAGAGAAATGAAAATTTGCCACCAATGCCCTTTTGTTATGCTTCTGCAATGCTTCTCTATGTGAAGGATCCTGTTCAAAGTAAGTTTGTGAGCTCATTGAGTTTCCTTATATTTCTTGAGCCCGCTAGGCCCTCTGCTTAAGGTCTTGAAATTTTAAAATGAGATTGGCCACTTAAAGAAATTGTTTGTGCTAGGAAGATTAACACACGCATGCATACACACACACACACACACACACACACAGAGATGAGTTTCATCTGTGAATTTTTATATAGCTAAAATATCTCTATAAATCTCAGAATATTTATTTTGGATCTTTTATTATAATCAATATTATTAACAGTTCAAGTTAATTCAAGTGATAAGCAAACATTTAAAATGGAAAAATAATTTTTAACACACACCAATTACCTAATCAATTGATTGTGAATTAAAATATATAATCTGTCATTTTCCTAGATATATTCTCAAGTATAAACATAAAAAAAAATAAGAATGACTGTCCTTGTCCTTCTGGTTGGTGTTTTGGACATATTAGAGTACAGATTGAAACTCGGAAGACCATGTGTTTGACTTCATTTGACAGTACTAATTTTCTTCCTGTGTGGTTTTTAAAATCTTTTTACATCTGGGTTTTCTATTACATTTATCTTGCATATGATTACATTGCTTGAAGTGGTCCTGTTTCTCAGGGTGAATGTTACTCTCTCTCTCCCGTCTGCCCTGGGTCCTAGCCCTGATGGCCTATTTTGTCTCTGCAGTGTATACTCGGGGCATCAGTCCATTTTGATTCCACCCTCTGAGCTGGAGACCAACCCTGCCTTGTGGCTTCTTGCTGTGAGTCAGTACAAAGTCCGGGATACCTTCTGTTCTTATTCGGTGATGGAGCTTTGTACCAAGGGGCTGGGCTCACAAACTGAGTCCCTCAAGGTAAGCAGCCCCACTAGGGCTTCAATGTTCACTAGCCCTCAGGCCACTCTGGTCTTGATAAAAGACACTCATGCACTGGGTGAAGCCAGCACAATGGGCTGCTTTGCAAGCACAAAAATCTGCAAAATTTTTTTGCAAGCACAAAAATCTGCTTGCAAATTGATGTGGGGGAAAATGAAATTTTAGGTTTTCCTTTTGAATAGCTTACCACTGCCACAGATACTACTCAGCAGGACTGTAGTTTGTCCTAAATTCCTCCATCAGTGTTCAAGACATGCTAAATTTTTCTCTGTTCCTATCTGATATTAATATTCAAATAGAAAGTTTTAAATTTATGCATTCATCTTTAGTTTGTTGGAAGGCCTTTATGTGAAGGTCTTTGCTGTAACAACAACTAATTTTGCAGCTAAGTGAACAGTGTTTTGGTTTTCACTTTTCTTTTTCTTTTTGATTTGCACTGAGAACAGTATTTCCCTCCATTTAAACTGAGGGCATTTGATAGATATGTTTTCATGGTAAGTTGAATAATCATTATTAAAAGGGAAAAAATAATGCTGAGATCTGTCTTGATAGTATTCCAACCTGCTATTCTGTCTTTGCAATGTGTCTGTGTCTGCAATTATGTAGCTTATTTGTGTCTGTGTGTACACATATAGTGAAGCAGAACACAGTACATTTTTCTCCTCTGATTTTTTCCTATTCAGCCCAGTGCAATAAAACAAAATATGAAACTATAATGTTAAACTATGTAAATAAATACAATTTTCAAAAATTACTTATTTACACAAGGAAGAATTACAGAGTACAGTTATCTCTTAGATCCATCTGTGTTGCATTACATAGTGGCCTGGTGCATTTTCATTAGCTTTTTGTTGACATTACATAATAATAATTATTACAATTGAGTGATAACCAAGCACTTTACATTTCAGTTCATACTTGCTACAGTTCTGGGAAGCAGGATATGTTACTATCTTCCTTTTAAAGATGAGAAACTTAAATTCAGAGGAATTAAACAACCTTTCTACCCACATTTGTACACTTGAAGAATTATACTTTCTCCGTTTTCTTTAAGTGGGCACTTAGTGCTATGAACTTTCCTCTGAGCACTGCTTTCATCGTGTCCCATAGGTTTGAGTATGTTGTCTCTTTATTTGCATTAAATTCAAGGAAGACTTTAATTTCTTTCTTAATTTCTTCCTTGACCCAGGTGTGGTTCAGTAGTTGACTGTTCAGTTTCCATGAGTTTGTCGGCTTTCTGGGGGTAGCATTGTTGTTACCTTCTAACTTTAATCCGTGGTGATCTGATAAGACACAGGAGGACACTGATATTTTTTTGTATCTGTGGAGGTTTCCTTTGTTTACGAGTATGTGGTCAATTTTCGAGAAGGTTCCATGAGCTGCAGAGAAGAAGGTGTATTCTTTCCTATTTGGGTGGTGTGTTCTATAGATGTCTGTTAAGTCCATTTGCTTCATTACCTACAACAAAGAAGCAGACTCGCCCAAGAGGAGTAGAAGACTGGAAATAATCAAACTGAGGGCAGAAATCAACAAAATAGAAACACAGAAAACAGTCCAAAGAATCAATGAAACAAAAAGTTGGTTCTTGGAGAAAATCAACAAGATTGACAAACCCCTATCCAAACTAATTAAACAACAGAGACAGAACACGCAAATAAATAAGATCAGAAATGAAAAGGGGGACATAACCACAGACACAGAGGAAATTCAGAGAATTAATAGATCTTACTACAAAAGCCTGTATGCCACAAAACTGGAAAATGTACACTTGAAGAATTATAGAGATAAATTTTGAATAGTTGGAGTTGCTGTTGTGGCAAAGCCTCTTGAACCTTTACAAAATTATTAGTAGTATTCATAGTTTAATTGTTCTTATACAACTTTATGCATGCAGTTATGGTTATACAGCAGGTCTTAATGTCAAAATTATCTTGAAATCTGGAAGTGTAGTCCATAGGTGACGCACATAAGAGGGACTAGTTTGGGTAATTCCTGTGTCAGCAGCTCTGCTTTCACTCGAGCCAGCATTACTCATCGTGCACTACCACCTTCAGTAGAGGCCCTTTTGTGACTGATCTCATCTCCCTGAGGCACGCTGGCTTTAACCAACCAGTGTTGTGTTCAGTTCATTGAATTCCTACTCCTGTGCTTTTCATTGTATAGTCCAGCTTTCTATATTTGTTGCAGAACCTGAGAAATAATTAATGGTGTGTTTACTGTAGAAATGGAAATGCACCTGATAATGAAAGTTGGTCTCAACTTTTCAAGTCTCATAAGATGTAAATGGAGGCTGGGCGGTCATGGTGCACACCTTTAATCCCAGTACTTGGGGCAGAGAGGCAGGCAAATCTCTGTGAGTTTGAGGCCAGTCTGGTCTACATAATGAGTTCCAAGACAACAAAGACTACAAAGTGAAACCTATCTCAAAAAACCAATAAATAAATAATTAAATATTTTTAAAAATATGTAAATGGAGAACTGTCATTAGGAAGTTGTTTTGCCTTTCTGCTTAAACATATTTAATATGTATATATTTTAAATAAGTATAAACATTTTAAAATATTTTTAAACATATTTTCCATTCCCATGTGAGTTATTTTTTAAAAAATGTGTGTGTGTGTGTACATGCATGTGCACTTACTTGAACATGCTACATGTTTTCTGGTACCCGTGAAGGCCATAAAAGAGTGTTAGTCCCTTGGAGCTGGAGTTACTGACAGCTGTGAACTGTAAGATGTGGGTAATGGAACTGAACTGGGGTCCTCTAGAAGACCTCCAAGCACTCTAACCACTGAGCCATCTTTCTAG
This sequence comes from Chionomys nivalis, assembly GCF_950005125.1. Classification (NCBI taxonomy): domain Eukaryota; kingdom Metazoa; phylum Chordata; class Mammalia; order Rodentia; family Cricetidae; genus Chionomys; species Chionomys nivalis. Next base: position 32,260,393 of record NC_080098.1, read on the forward strand.
CCTCACTGTATGTAAATTCTTGTTAGGTCATTCCCAGAAGAATGCACAGTAATGCTTGCTCTTCCCAAAAGAGAGTGCTTGTCTCACCCATTTTTTTACAATTTTTGTTGTTGCTTCAGACATGTTTTCAGTGACATCTTGACATTTTGAATACCTGTATGGTTTTGTCCTGTGCTTCTGTTGTTTGTTTGTTTGTTCAGCTGGTTGGTTGGTTTAGTTTTATTGCACTAACTTAGAGTGGTTTATAGAACATTTAGATTTGATGGTATTAGATTGAAGAACAATGTTGGAGTCTCATCCTTCCTTTGGGATTCTGAGTGTCTAGGTTACACATGTTGAACACTTTCTTAGTGTTCCTGCCCTTATTTCCAGGCACGAGGACTGGACCTGTCCCGAGTAAGAACCTGTGTGGTTGTGGCAGAAGAACGTCCCCGAATTGCCCTTACACAGTCTTTCTCAAAGCTCTTTAAGGACTTGGGACTCCACCCACGGGCTGTTAGCACTTCCTTTGGCTGTAGAGTGAACCTGGCAATTTGCTTACAGGTAAGTTAATTGAAACCAGTAAGTACTGTGTCAGAAGAGTGAGCCTCAATGACAGGTGCACAGTGCAGACCTGTTGTGAATTTTCCTTGGGCAGGTGCTTACCAGCATTAGATGCATTTCTTTTCATCACATAAATGTGATTGTTACACACTTGTTTCTTTTTCTGTTTTTAATTGGAGACTGCATGTATAGCCATTATTCACAGCACTTACTCTGCCCTGTCATGCTTTAACTTTGACACAACAGTAGCTCTTGGCCAAAATTGGGCTGTTAGACTTTTATTTCAAAAATTACATTCAAGAAAATCATCTGTCTGTGGTTTTCAACTTTGCTTATGCTATGACCCTTTAATACAGTTCCTCATGCTATGGTGATCTCCAACCAAAAAAATTACTTCATTGCTTCTTTATAACTGTAATCTTGCTACTGTTATGAGTCACAATATAAATATCTGATATACAGAATATCTGATATGCAACCTTTATGAAAGGGTCATCTGTCGCCCAAAGGGTCAAGACCCACAGGTTGAGAATCACTGATCTATGTGGATTCATGTGTAGGCAGTAATTTCTGGAGGGAAAATTTCATTATGTTGAGCAGGTCTGGGAAGTTGCTGCTGCCATAGCAACACAGAAACAAAAAGACTACATTTCTATGAAATAGCTAGGAGGGAGGCAGCTCTCCAAAAGAAGCCTGGCACTGACCATGGCAAAGGAAATGGTGGTGGTTTTTCTTTTCTTCATTAGTCCACTTCTTGGTTCCCTTCACTATTCCTTTCCTTTTTTTATACACTCACCTGTGAAGGCTTGGAGATGCAAGATTAAGATTGCCAGAGAAGAGTAAATGAGCACCCTCTTTGAGTGCTTCCTGTCTGTGCTTAGCAGTCCTCAATGGAGTGCAAGGTGTTCCCTGAGCACACAGCAGAAGATGAACTCCGCAGTTGCAGGAGAGCAAGTGACTATCAGTCCCTACCTATACCTCTTTTCCTTTGTACTCACTGTCCCTACCATTGATACTCCCAAAGAGGGCTGCTGCAGTCTGCTTCTGGGTGAACCTCAGAACATTCTTGTCCATGTTAGATGCTTGGATTTAGCCATTATGCAAAGGGGCAAATACACACGGGCACCTCTGAGGAGATTAAAACAGAAAGTAGCTACAAACAGCTTGTGAAAAATTACTTTGTAAGTGTTCCCTGTTGCCTTCTTTCTTCCTTTCAAATTGGTTGTATACTTTTTTAAAAAAATGGAAATACTAAGTAAGTAAATTCCACTCAAAATCCAAATTCAATCTTCTCCTATTTTTGGAAAGTCTTTTTTCTTATATGAATTTACCTTGTGTTTTTTTTAGTGTTCAAGTTTTTATATTTTCTCCTATAGCAAAATGTAATAAATGTGAAGGATGGGGTGTGTGTGTGTGTGTGTGTGTGTGTGTGTGTGTATGTATGTGTGTGTACAATGGAGTATGCTTTAGCCACAAAGACTAATGAAATTACATCATTTTCAGGATGTGCATAAAATTGGAGATCATTATATTAAAATTAAACTAACCAGTTTTACAAAAACAAATATTAAGTATTTCCTCTCATATGTAGAATCTAATTTTGATTTTTTTTTTCCTACAAAAAGGGGCATAAAAATAGAATGAAGTCATTTTTGGAGGGAAGAGATAGCAAGAGGGGGAGAGGATCAAGAAGGAGTGAAACGGGTGAATGTGATAAAGTATATTGTTTACATGTATGAAAAGGTCAATATTATTCTGTCCAGATAGCTAGTAACAAAAATGTACACCTATTGAGTATAAGGAAAGGAACTTCATCTCAAGAAAGAGTACTTAGGTCATATTATTTGACCAGTTTGCTGATGTTCTCCAAGGAAAGAATAAAATCCAATTTTATTTATTTATTTATTTATTTATTTATTTATTATTTATTTTTTATTTTTTGGTTTTTCGAGACAGGGTGACAGGCTCTAAAATCCAATTTTATCTAGAAACAAAATCAATTATTTTCCTATTATCATTTATTGGTTATCATACATGATTAACTATGATTTGTACTAGGAGTAGGAGGCACAAAAATCTACCTATTACAGGGATGTGTAGCAGTAGCACAATGGGAGACCTCTACCTCCTGTTTGTGATGGCACATTATTGAGCAGAACAACCATGAGAGAGGGTGTTGGTGGGAGCAGGATCTTGACCACAGTAATGCTCACAAATGAGGGGAGGGGAAGCTGCAAAGGGATTCCCCATTAGCATTAATTACTGCAACAGAAGGGAAAGCTCTGTAGCTCTTTACTTTATAAAACTGAAAATTTTCAGATAAAGGCATGCAGTAAACATATTTATTAATTCCCTAGTCTTTCATTTTTATCTGTCCACCTAGATGTACAGTGTTTTAAGATGTCTTACAGAGAATGAAGGTAGTGTGTATATCGTTGCCCTGAAGTGTCTGGCTTATGAGCCACTACATGACTTCTTCCATAAGTGATAAATAATTGCTGAAGAGAGGAAAGTCTTCAGTGGAGCTGCCTGCAAGTTCTGTAGGTAGTTCTGGGAATGTTACATTGGAAAGTCATCGCCCATGATGAGGTGGACTTTCTGGTGATGCAGTTGCCTAAGCCATCCATTCTCCTGTAAGTGACTCCTCACCTGAGTTCCTTTAAGTAAATCCAATAAACTCATTGATTCAGAAAGCTAAACTTGGAATCAGTTCATTGGGCATTTGTTTGTGTCCTTTTGGGTGTAAATAGACATTTGTTCATGTCTTCCCTGGAGAAGTTATAGGACATAGAGTTAACATATTAATTCCAAAACTTAAATGTGTGTATACATGTGTACACACAGAGTTATAGTTTTCCCTTAAATAGGTTAATTACTTGAAATGAAACATTGTGTAAGATCCAGACACGTGAGGTATCCTTGCTTCCTATGCACCTGGCACCTAATGGTTATCTGATAAATATATTGAAAAAATGTTGAGCAAGTGAAGTGTTAATTTTATAATGGGAGATAGTAATGTATTTTTACTTTCTTTAAAAAAAAAAAACCTCATAAGTATGGCTAACTAACTTGAACTTCATCATCACCAATAGGCCTTGTTTGTGGATCTTGGAAAAATTTTCAAGCATTTTTATACTTTTTCATTTTTCCATGTCTTCATTTAATTTTTAGCTAGATTTTCCTTTTACAAATGTAATTTACTATTAAGTTAGAAATATCAAAGTGTCTGATAGTAGAAATTAAAGTAAATGATACAAAAGGAAAACAGCCCTGCCGTCTCTTGTCAAGGACCATTGGGACCAGATTTTGCTACAGAATTAACTTTTGTAGGGCTGAGCAGGTAGCTTTTAGGTAGCGTGGCATTTATAGTATGTAAATTCTTGGGCTTTGTACCCTGCATGTAAACAAGCATGGTGGTGCACACCTGTAATCCCAGCTCTTGAGTAAAGTGGGCCGAAGATGAGACACTCAAGATCATCATTGGACACTAGTGTGCTGCGATCAGTTTAGGATGTATTTATAATTTAAAAGCATTTTTTTTATTTTAAAAAAAGTTATTGTCTTTTTGAAAAGTAACAAGAGATGTACCATTCTGGTACTTTCCAGAAGGCTGTGTCGCGGGGCAGCGACTCATAAGTTCTCATACATTTAAGCCTCTATACCTCAGAAAAGGTGGTCCATCTATGCTCTTGGTTTCTGCCACCCAAGGTAAAATTTACCAGAAACTAACCAGTGATAAAGTTCTTTCCCTTGGGGTATATTTCTTATTGTCAGTGAGATGAACAGTCAACACATAGATCTTTTTATTCTTTCCAGAAAGTGTGAGTATCTTTTGTTATTGAAAAGGATAAAAGAACAGTGACTTGGTCAAAGGCAGGTACTTTAGGGTGGGTGATCACAGAAGGTTTTGGACAGATGTCAGTTTGCAACATACATCATATTCACAAAACGATGGAGCTATAAAAACTATCTAGGTGATAGTAAAGGAGTAAAGGGTGGTGCAGAAGCTCTAGGGAAGGCCTGTTCACTGGATATTCATGTTCTGTTATTTTATAAAATTAAAAATTATCTGACGAGGCTACTGAACAAAGAAAGCCCATAAAGCACATAGTTTGGAGGGCAGAAATCTTTATCTTCATCCCCATAGTATTTTCTCTAGAACAAGACACAGTGTGAAATAAGGTGTAAGAAAGATCAATGTGCAAAATGAAGCATAAAAAGCTAAGATATTCTGGAAGTTTTCCCACTTTTTTCCTAAATGTTAGAGATGGTGAGAAAACTAAGGCTTCTCTTTGGAAGACCAAAATCACCAGTGCACATAATATTAGCACATCAGTGGGAACGTGTGCTGTCAGTCGATGGTTGTTTCTGATCACCATACATCCACCCCATCAGTGGATAATCAGCTAGTTACAATGACGAGATTTGATCTCTCTAAGACAGTAGTTAAGCAGGCTTGAAAGGGAGCCTCAACCATGTGAATTTGGGCTTTAAAAAGTCTGCTCCTTCAAATGGGACTGATTTCACCTTGAGTTCTTTATCTGGAGTGGAGACATTGTTTTTTTCCTTTTTCCTTTTTTTTTTCCTTTAAAGAAAAAACATGTCGTGTAGGTTGTCTAAAAATAAAGTGCATTTAAATTCACTTAAAAAAAAAGTGCTCCTTGGGAAATGCTTTGTAAAATTAATGATGTCATTTTGGGGGGATTTCCTAGCCTTTTAGGCTTTTATATGCTTTATAGATTTGAATTTTTTTTTAAACTACAGAACTAAAAAGCCTGAATAGTGACTTGAATACTCAAAGATGAAATCATGCTTTTTTCCCCCCTCTAGTGCTGAACAGACACTGATAAATACCATTTAAAATATATCTGAAGGGGCTGGAGAGATGACAGTTTTTTAAATGCTTGTTTTGCAAGTATCTGAGTTCAAATCCAGAACCCACATTAAAAAGGAATCTAGGCTAGGTAATACATACTTATAATCCCAACACCAAAGAAGTAAAACCCCAGAGAATCTTAGGGTCTTGCTGGCCAGCCAGCCTAGTCTAGTTGGCAAATTCCAAGCCAGTGTAATTCTTATGCTATTTGTAAGAAAAGTGGACAGTATCTGAGAAAGAATACTTCAGGTTGTCCTGTGGTTTCAACAAGCCTATCTCTAATTGCATACACATATATACAAATATATCAGATACCATGCCATTTTAAAGTTTAAAAGGGAGCCAAAGAAATGACTAGGTGGATAAAGATGCTTTCTTACTGTCAAGACTGGTGGACTGAGTTTAATCTCTAGGAACCATGTGGTGGAAGGAGAGAACTCTCACAGGTTGTCCTCTGATCTTTACCCATGCACCATGGTACATGTATTCAGCATTCTCCCACACTGTACACGATAAGTGAATGTAATTTTAAAAATTAAACTTTAAAAGGAATAAATTATGGGTCTGTCTTTATTTTACAAGCATCTTCTTCACCCAGCTATTTTCAGTACCCAGCCTCACATATCTCTACCCATGGTCAGTCCTATGTTGAACAACCTTCTCTTCTGTGGAGTTCATCCATGCCTTTGCTTGCTCATACTTTTATCTGCAATGTTTTTGCCTAAAACTGGCTGTTCACCATCTGCATAGCAGAGGCTCTGTCCCCTTCCTGGTCCCTTCTGAAACCTTTCAGACTCCATAGGTTCAAGGGCCTTCATTCCTCTTCCTTTTATTCTCCACACTTTCTGTCATGTCTTCTGTAAGCAGTTGTGCTGGGGAACAGCTTCACTAATGACCTTCTTTAGGATTCAACACACTCTCATATACACTGATGCTGTCATTTCTGAGCAGGAATTACATTGTATTAGCTAAATGAATACTTGCTTGACCACAGCTTAGTGTCCCATCTAAAAAACATAGCACTTCTGAGTTTCTCCAAAATTCACTCGTAGTGTGATTCCTCATCAAGTGTATTGTTCTTACAAGTGAAAATGGCCATTTAGGCTTTGCTCGGTAAGAACATGCAGAAGCAGGCAGACAGACAGACAGACAAAATGGGGAGTGTTATTAACATTTTGGACCTTTTTATTAGGACAGCTTCTAGTTAGATCCTCCCATATTCATGATGGATAAAGTTTTATCATTGGTTTTTATGATGAGAGAAAAGCTAGAGAGGTTAAAAAAAAAGCTAGAGAGGTTAAGTAGACTTTGCTAACTGGCAGAGCTATGAAATAAAAACAAAGAAATCTATAAAAATGAGTCATTTATAATTTTTATGAATGGTATTTCTTAGAATCTTGAGCTATAAAAATGGTTTAAATTTGATTTATTGAGTTTATGATGAATATAGATACTGTAAAAAAACAAATTATCTCTTTAGTTTTTAATTAGCTTTAGCATTAATTTCCCTCCCTCCTTCCCTCCTTTCTTTCCTCCCTCCCTCTTCTTCCTTCCTTCCTTTATTTCTTTCTTTCAAGACAGGGTTTTAGTATATAGCCCTGGCTTTCCCTGAACTCTCTATGTAGACCAAACTGGCCTCTGGGTACTAGGATTAAAGGCGTGGGCCACTATTCCCAACTTAACATCAGTTTCTTTTTTTTTTTTTTTTTGGTTTTTCGAGATAGGGTTTCTCTGTGGCTTTGGAGCCTGTCCTGGAACTAGCTCTGTAGACTAGGCTGGTCTCGAACACCCGGCCCCTTAACATCAGTTTCTATAGGACCATTAAACAGTGTCATTGTTTATTAACCTATGCTGGGAACAATTTTCCATAGCATTGACTGCTATTTAAAGCAGAGAAACTATCCACATTAGCTATGTAACATGAAAATTAGCATTCTCTTTTCATTAAAGGAAGAGAAAGGAAAATAATGCTTTCCATCTCCCTACGGAGACCTCAGTTGTTTTCTCATTATGGGGCAAAAATAAAAGAAACTTAAATATGAATGCTGGCTTTTTATTACATAGGATAAGATGAGTTATTTGAGAGGAAAGCTTGTCTATAAATAACTCTGTGGAATTAAATCAATGTAATAGTTCTAGTCAACCTTAAAACTTGAGATTTGAAACTTGAAACTCCCACAGAGAAGGAGAAATACAGTCATCACAATGATAGAAATAAGAGTCATTGATCATTAAAGAGAACAAAGTGAAATGCTCAAAGGGCAGTATAACTTGCTCAGCATAAAACAAATAGATATAATAAGAGTTTAATTAATTTGAACTTTGAAGCCACTTGTTTTCCTCTGCCATGTTCTTAGATGAGAGAAGTTAAAAATAAAGTGTTGTCAGAAATTTTTGTGTGTTCTGGGGAGTTAGTCACTGTCAGCTACAACTTTCTTGCCATCTTCTGCTGTATGTTGTCCTTGGTAATTAAGTCTCTGATCTGAGATTACAGAACCTGGATCCTCCATCACTTGATTTGTTCTTTGTTACAGTCAAGAAAATTTCCTGGGTTTCAGACTATGCTTTGAACCAAGAATCCAGGACCCAAGCTTGTCATTTAAGATCAGCGAGAACAGCAAAGCTGCACCACTCTCCAGTCTGAGCAATTGCATGTTGCTTACCAGCCCTTGAAAAGGAAGCCTTCACTGGGCATGTTTTCCTACAGGCTCAGAGTGAGGAAGTTAGGTCTGGTGTTGATATGGTCTTTTCAGAAGACTCAGCTCAAAGCAAAAACAGATAGTATATAAATAAATGAGCCATGTTCCAGTAAAATATTTCAAAACCGAGCAAGATGGTCTTTGGTCCCTGTGAATCTCATTCCACTTACCAGTTTGACAGCTAATAGCACAGCCTGACAGATGACAGTACAGTGAATCAGCTAGATTTTCACTGTCTTTTGCCCAGACTGTCCCACCTCCACTCTCCCTAAAAATTTAAACTATTTTTAAATTTGTTTTTGTTTTTGTTTTGAGGCAGGGTCTGATGTAGCCCAGGCTGATGTCAAACTCCGTGTGTAAAGAGAAAGGAGCAAATATATAGTGTAAGAGCCTGGTACTTGATAACTTTATACTTCAAATGTACCTCTGATGCTTTTCTTTTACTAATCTTATGAATAGGATGGGGTACCATAATTGTAAAGACTTATCTTCACTGTCATAATGAGAAAATTATTTAAGGAGCTAAAAAGGTGACTCAGAGATTAAGAGCACTTACTGCTCTTGAAGAAGACCTAAATTTGGTTCTCAGAACCTGTGTCCTCCACTAGTGTCTACATTCACAGGCGCAGACACATGCACACACATAATTTAAAATAGAATACATCTTTTAAAAAAAGTTTCAATGAAGTCAGTAGATTCAACTAATGAAATATATAACTAATCCAATGAACCATTAAGATATATGCTTGCAAGTGCCATAGGAAAGAGGAAACTCAAAGCACCATAAAGTCACTGTTGAGACATGCTATCTACTTTTCTGATAAAGATACTGCCACAATTAACATGCCATGATCTGTCCTCTACTTCTCTTTTGTGCTCTGTGGATATGTTGACATCTTTTCAGTTTTTCCCACCTTTAACAGTATAGTATGGTTAATTTTAATGGTTTCCATATTTGACATTGTTTTGATCTTGTTATTACTTTGTTCCTTGCTTTCTGCATTCTCTTTCCCTACCCCATCCCTCCTTTTTCTTCATCCCATTCTAAATTGTTGTGTTCTTTTGTGTGTGTCTCTCCTATGTGTGTCCTTTGTGTTTTGTGTCTATTGGCCTGTTGTCTTTTCCTTTTTTCTTGTCCCCACCCTCCTGCTGCTTGTAGCCCCACCGGCTGTGGACACTGGCCGAGCAGGTAGGGGACTTTTTTGTTCATCCCACCAGTTCATACCCATCTCCTTACCTCCTGCGTTTCTAGCCTCCAACATTGGAACATGCTGGAAGTGCGATGCAGAAATGGACACGTGTTCTACAGGTCTGTGGCAGAGGCACCACCTAGGGTAGATTGGGTCTACTTCCATTTCCCACCATTGTCCACCTTTCAGGACTTGTTTTATGCCTTGCTTGTTTAATTGACCACCTATGGTTTTGAGTCTCACATTGTTCACTACATTGGACAGTGTCTCACTACCTGCTCCTCTATAACACAGATCCATTGAATGATTACAAGGTAGAAAGAATATTGTTTGTAGGACACTATCACTATAAGCATACAAGTCTTACTTGCATGTGTTTTGTTTTCTCCTGCTCTCAGTGGTGGGACCCCATTGACTACTATCACAGAGTATTAGAACAAAAAAGTAATGATTTGTTTTGTCTTAGGTAGGGTCTTACTATGTAACCCTAGTTTGCCTGGAACTTAAAAAATACCTACCTGCTTCTGCCCCTGCTTCCTGAGCACTGGGATGAAAGGCATGCACTATCATGCCAGCAAAGCTATTATTTATTCTTACATTTAAACATACTTGTGGTGCAAAATTGAGATTCTTTCTTAAAGAAATATAGTACAATTTGTGTAAATTCTGAAGGGCTTAACTTCTCCCACCCCTTTCACAAATCTCTAGTATTTGCCATAGTTTTTGTTCAACCTCAGTATTGCATTGCTTTAACACTAAATGTAAAATATTATGTCATTTCAGTAATAATAGCGAGCAGAGGCCATTGGTCAGAAGTCAGTCCCATATATTTTTAGAAGATATTTGTGATGCCAAGATGAGATTTTTGGACTGCTATGTTAAATGAAAACAGCTCAGAGTACTTACTACTCAGCTGACTTTGGGAAACATAGAACCTCCCTGACTTATGTCACAGACAAAAATAGCCTTCTGAGATTGGAGGCACAAGCAGGACTAAAAGGAACAAAATAATTATCTCTTGTATCTTCCTCCTCAATCTGTCAGCTCCTGTCACGCTTCTGCTTCAGTATCTGAAGGTCTAAAAATAGCCTTTCTGAATGCATATTGTGAAAAATTCTTAGCAAGATGCTTCATATCTTTGACAGACCACTTCTGCAGCCAAACATTTTCTAGTAAAACAAGTTGTACCCCCCTTCTTACTATATATGCATAAATAGGGTCAAACTTTTTGAAGGGCCAGTGTGATCCTAAAATGTTCCTTTGGGAATTTAGATGATCAAACCAGATGTTTTACCAGTTAGTAGGGTGTATAAACATATCTTCTTTCCCTGAAAACAGGTTAACCATACCCTGTTGTTGTTTATAGGGGACATCAGGACCTGACCCTACCACTGTCTATGTTGACATGAGAGCCCTGAGACATGACAGGTATGAGTTCTCTCCTCTTTCTCCATTTCTCCCTTCCTCCCTTTTTGGTGACCTAGTACATATGTGTCCAAGTTAAAAAAAAAGTGAAAGAATTCATGTTTATTTGTTCAACATATCATTATATGAATAAAGTGTATGACAGAGCACATTGGCTCAAACTTTACAGATACAAACTTGGTTTACAAGACCAACGGTGTGACTAGTAGTCTGACATACCTTGCTATTTGGAAGTCATGGCCATCTCAGTCAGGTTCCATTTTACATATCAACATATGTCAGCATTTTTACATGAGAATGTGCTGGGGGAGTATATGCGCTCTTGTGCCATATGTAGGTGTTTCTATGAAAAAAACAGAAGTGAACCTACCTTTTCTGACAAACTGCTGAACAAGATTTTAAAGTGGGGCTATTGGTGTGTGTCATTTGTGTTTTTTGTGTAAGGTATATCTCAGGAAGAGAGGGTAGGGATCACACAAGATTTAATCCTTTGAAGGAACCCCTGCCTCAACTAGAAGATCCTATTGAGATGGCCAAGAGAGAAGGGAAAATTTTGTTATTATTTTACATCAGCGCTTCCCCGTTGAAATGACTGGTGTTCTGCTTGGTGGCGGTAGAAATGCCCCAGTATTGTTGTGGTGTGCAGACATAAACATAGATTGATGTCATAGGTAGTTAGGTTTCTCCCAACCCCAGAGACAGGGTTTTTCTGTAGCTTTGGAGCCTGTCTTGTAACTAGCTCTTATAGACAAGGCTTGCTTAGAACCCACAGAAATCCACCTGCTTCTGCCTTCTGAGTGCTGGGATCAAAGGTGTGTCACCACCACCTGGCGGTTGTTAGGTTTTACGTGAATGTGTTACTGTACACCAGGCGTGTTTACCCTGTATTTTCTAGAAGTTCACTCATCTATCAACACTATAATATATAGGGGAAAAACCAAAAATGGTTGTGTGGTTAGGGGGTGAGAGCTGGAAAGCAGCATGTACCCCTGCCTGACCTAGTAAGTAGTTGAAACTCTTCAGGAACAGGAATCAGTATCTCTGCAAACTGAGAAGAGGTCCAAATTTGGTGATCAGGTAAAAAATGCAACACTTAGGAGACCAGGGTAGTCACCACTCCTATTTCCACAAGGCTGTATGCATCATTAGCTAATATTAGCCCGTATCTGAAACCATTTTTGTTTGGTGCAATTTGCCATTAAAAGTGATATGCTGTTATGTAGTTGATAGAGTCAGGGACACTGCCCACATCCTGCAGTACCTGGAACAAGTGCTAAAGTATCAGCAACACCAAACAGAAGCCAATAACACTCTTGTTGATGGCCTGCCTGCCCTTTATAGTGCTCTGGGAGACTCTCACAAATCACAGATAATTAGAGGCATTGTCATTAAAGCCCTTTACGTAAAGGCTAGGGACCAATGAAAATTATTTTCCCCTCAGCACTGTCCCCCACTGAATCAGGTTCTGGATGGTCAGAGTTCAATCTAGAGTGTTTAAAAACTCAGAACCAGCATTGGGACAATTGAATAACTCATTCCAGGTTCATAGGCATGAAGGTCTCCAAGTGATGGCTTTGCATCTGAAAACAAATCCATTTAATTGTAAACCTTACTTGGACAATGTCTTGTTTGTACAGCTTGCTCAATGAGTACCTGTGCTAATGACCCTTTAGCAGTTCTGCCTTTGGCCTGGTTCCTCAAATACAAGAACAACAGACTTCTCAGTGCAGAATGGTTGGATGTCCTCTTGTGTTATGAGTACCTTAGCAATCAGAGAAATCCACAAGTTTGGATTTTGAAGTTTTCTTTTGGCAAAAGACAGAATGTCTCAAGAACTGTCTTTATCTATTATTATTTTTTTTTTTTTTTGGTTTTTCGAGACAGGGTTTCTCTGTGGTTTTGGAGCCAGTAGCTCTTGTAGACCAGGTTGGTCTCGAACTCACAGAGATCCGCCTGCCTCTGCCTCCCAAGTGCTGGGATTAAAGGCGTGCGCCACCACCGCCCGGCCGTTAATTTTATCTATTATATTTATCTATCTTTTTAACCCATCATTTGTTTTCTTACGATAAATCTCCTTACTGAGAAGGGCAGGGTGTAGAGAAAGTGCTATGAAATTGTGGTCTGCATGGTATATATTGATTAAGTAATCTATGTTCGGTATCAGATCAGCACTGTCCTCCTGGAAAGAGCAGGAGGACTGTGTCAAAGATGAGCCCTTTGTCATCAACTAATTCTGTAATCTTGACCAAGACCTTATGATTGACACTTGTCCTAATTTCAAATCAGTAGTCTTTCCTGCCTAGGCTGCTTTGCTCATATTAAAATAATTAGAAACAGACATGATAGTGAGTTGTGTACTGGAAATTGCTCAAGGGTTATGTATCATTAAACTCACTGGATAATGTCATCACTTGTGATGATCAGGAATGATGTTGCCCTTGATGGACTGCTGGACCACAGCTCCTCCTACATGGAATACCTTAGACTAAGGGGCTGTGTCTGAGCAGTCCCCAGACCTCATATCAGCGTGGTGGACTGTGCTTAAGGACCTTCTAAGAGCTTGGGTATGATATAGTGCAGTTTCCCTGAAATAACCTGCTTAGTTCTCTTCTCTATCAGAGAAAATTTGAGGACTATTCCTCAGCCCCCAGAATATCTCCTGAGATCTTACCCTTCTACCTTCATTTAGGTCTGCCTCAGGCCTTTTCAGTCTACTTTTTCTGTTAGATGTACCTGCTTCTCTTGCTCTATGCTGGCAACTCTTTTCCACATCCTGAGACTGAAATACTTCTAAGACTCTGCAACTCACTTTCCTTATATTTCTACTGTGGGTATGTGTGCATGTCTGTACATATACATGTTTGTATATGTACTTGTGCAAATGAGAATCTTATGTGAATACACACGTGGAAGGCCAGAGAATAGCTTGGGATGCCATTACTCAGGTTATATTCACCTTTGTTTCGTTGGTTGGTTTTGGTTGGTTGGTTGGTTGGTTGGTTGGTTGGTTGGTTGGTTGGTTGGTTGGTTGGTTGGTTTTGGCTAAAGTATCACTCACTGAACTTACCACATTTGCTCTACTGGCTGGACAGTGAGTTCCAGGGATACTCCTGCCTCCACCTCCCAGCGTTGGAAGTATTATAATTGCTTATTATCATGACCAGTTCTTAATATTTGTTCTGCAGATAAAACTTGGGTTTATTAAATGAGTTATCTCCTCAGATCCATCCTCCACTGTATTTTTCAATAGATAGACATTCACCATGTACCTGCTTTGTCCACTTGAGTCCATCTGCCTAGGGCCTTTTTCCTTGACCTACTACATAAAATCTCAGTATCATTTTCATCTTTCATTCATCTGTCAGTGAAGGTCCACCTTCCTGACATCCAGACACACTGACAGCCTCATCTGCATTTTTGGGGTTCCCCATGGCTTCCCCCAAGGATATTTTTCTTGTAACCTTATGAGAAACTGAGTCCATCATTCTCAGCTAAAATGCAATCTCCTCTACATTGAAGCCACCTCTTCCAAGAAGGAAATAATGACCCATGTTTTACATCTTTAGCATTGTCTTTGACCTTGATCAATATATGTAAAATATACATTGTATAGCATCTCCTGTGATATAGGGACCCTGGGATTGGACAAGGCCAAGTCTAGATCTCCTCCTTATTTATGACCCTGGGATAGGGTATTAGCTTTAGGCTTTCAATTTCCCTGTATTTAGGATGGGAACAGTAAAATGAGTCTTTGCAGGTACCTGTAATAGCTGGGGTTTGTGGGGGGAGACAATAACTCTGATGTTCTTAGGGTAAGTTGAAACATGCTGGGAGCCTTGGGCAGAGAGAAGGTAGAAATTCTAGTAGTAAAGTAAATCTTCCCTACATGCACAATACCCAAACATGCTACCCTCAGAGAAAACCCAATGCCAATAGCTGGAAGGCAGTGAGATAAGAGAGCTGTTAAAAATGTTATTCTTTCATTTTTCTGATGTTCCTATAAAAGTAGGCTAGTGGTTTTCTCATTATAGCTAGGTGAGGATCTGTCATAAGGATTAATTACTTTACCTATTGATTTAATGGGACATTCACTTGGGAGTGTCAAGACACCTGCCCAATTATCACTTAATTAGCCTGGGAAAGCTTAGTTTTTCAGTATGCTATGCACTGAGGGAAAGTAGAGAGGACCGGTAGGTGCAAGCTAGCTTAGAGACTGAGATCAAGATCTAAGTAGGTCTGTTCTACGTAAACAAGTGATTAAAAAGAGTTATTAACCGTTTAAGCTTGGTTTTATGTCTCTGTGTTTAATACACATTTTATTCTTGTAGCCCAAATGTTAGGGATTTGGCAATCTGCATTTGTAGCCAGGTTGTCATGGAGAACATTTCTGCCTCACATAATGAAGACACATATTCCTCCAGTTTCCAGAATAAATTTAGTTACTACATATACAAGGGAAAATATTCAGAGGATATTTGAAAGTTATTAATTTTTAAAGGTATTGTTTACTGTGTATTTATTTTAAATGAATAATAATTCAATCTCTTTCAGTTTGATCTTAAGCACTTGAATTGTTCCATCTTTAGGAAAGAAATGTTTCTCAGACATCTGCTGCATGTGCTGGCTTTTTGGGATCCTATTCTCTTTGGATGCATACCTTGCTCAGCCTAGAAGGAGGGCTTTGGACCTTCCACAAAGCAAAGTGCCTTACCTCTCTTAAGATTAGATGGGGATGGAGTGGAAGGGTGTGTGGAGGGATGGGAAGAGAGGAAGGAGTGGGAGTTTGAGTTGGTATTTAAAAAAAAAAATCTAATAAAATTTAAAAAAAGAACTACCATGAAAAAAAATAAACAGTTTTAATGGGCTGTCAGATCCTTACCCAGTATTAGTGCAAAGATCTAGAGTGGAGATTTGTTTGCTTCCATCAGTTCTTGTAAACTGAAGTAATGATTAAAGGGTGTGGTTAGAACAGTATGAATTCTAGGACTGGGGGTTTAGAGCGCTAGCTTAGTTTAGCGTGTGAAAACCCTGTGTTCCATCCCTAGCACTTTATAAACTGGAGGTAGTGGTACATGTAATCATCCTAACACTTGGGAGGAGGAGTTGGGAAGACCGGAAAATCAGCTACATAACAAGTTTGATCAGCCTGGGCTCCATAGGAATCATCTTGGAAGAAAGGCAGAAATGAATGAAATCAAAACATGGATTCTAGACTAATCACTACCCAGTCAATAGGTGGGTGTCAAGATTCCCACAAATAGTGGACAAAGAAAAGGACATCTCAGTGGACTTATGATTGATCAGCAGCAGGATAGGAGGAGCAAGGGTAAAATCAAAGATAATGTTTGTTTGACTGGGGTGTTTCGCTAGCTTGATCCCTGGTGTGCACTGTGTGAGTAGAATGAGTTCTGTATATATGTGTATATGTGTGGTGTGGGTATTCTGCATTGTGCACATAAACTCAAGGGTATTGTGTGTTGAAATTGTAAGAGCTTCTAGGAAGTATGCTATCAATGAGTTGCATATGTATGCCCATGATTGTAAAGAAGGTATTATAAGCAAGTGAGGACTTAAATGTGTGTAAAGGTGTGTTATTGGTTCTCATTGATATATTGGGAATACTGTGTGTTATATGCAAACAGGTATTCCATGTATGTGTGTGCACATACTAATATGAATTTGTACTTCTGCGGTTTATGTGCCAGTATTCCTGCATACTTTTCCAAGTGTATTTCAGGATTCCTTGGGAAGATTTGGGGTATGTTGCCTTGACCACAAGACATTGGTCTGTGGTCTGTTTTTGTGGCCTGTGGTTCTAGCAGATGGGAGCTGGGGCGTCAATAATGCACGTGCTTCTTTGCTGAACAATGACCTCTGAATTGTACACAGGCAGTCACACTACTCTGTATTTTATACCATTCTTAACTTGATTCCTGTGACCTATTGTCTAGAGTGACTGACAGATGCCTTGATATTAGATGAGATTCTTTTTTCATCTTAATTATTAGCTTCTTTTCCTCCTTTATTTCAGTACTGGGTTCTCTTCAGACAGGGAAAGTCTTTAACTCAGTGTTTGAACTTGATGCTAGAATGTGATCACAGGATTGTGATGTTATGTGATTTCTCTGATTAACCAGCACTTGAAAATATACTCTGAAGTATACTTGAAAATCAGATAGCTGTCCCCATGGAGAAAACTAAAGGAAAATTGCCTTTTGTAGAATCTCACTCGTGGGTATTTTGATAAGAATTTCCGTTTTCCTTCCCTGAGGTCAGCCTCAGTCTTCCAGGGAACTTGCTTCCAAACCCTTTCCTTGGTGCTTCATGAAAGCTGTATTGTTCACATTTCTCAATCCTCTTCAAATGTCCCTTGTCCTAGGCATGAATGGAAGAGGAGGCCGCTGCTGGTGGAAACATGCAGCCCAGTGACACGGCTGAGCTCCTCCTAAACAGACCTCAGCCTTTCTAAACGTGGAGCCCTTTCCCACTCTCCAGCTGGCCCACCTCTCCTATAAATCAGTTGTATAAATCTTTTCTAAATGAGAAGTTACTAGTAACAGCCACTAGCCTGTGTAACACAGACACTGTAATTGAGGCCCTGGGTGGGGTTACCATGTTCTGGTTCATTTGCTCCCCCCCCCCCAGTAGGCTGGCAGTGTCGGTAAGTGTTATGGTGAGGAAGTCAGTGCAGAGCTCAGGTCTTCCCTAGGTCTCAACTCAAGAGTTCAGAGTCACTGTGCAGAGCATTAGCATTGGAGTGATGGCAGATCACCATGTTGGTAGTTGTGGGATTCCTCCATTTGTTCAGGAAATTATAGCCTTTTGATGTGTGTTCCATTGCCTCTTCTGGTTGTTTTTCTGTATGTTTGTTTGTTTTCCCCTCCTGTGGCCTTTGCTACATCTTTATTAGTGTGTAGGGATAGAAGTATTGTGTATACTGTATCTTGGAGGGATGTGATGGTAAAGCACATACAGAGAAAATGTCTTGTGGTCTGATGTTGCCCTAACCACAACTTAGCTCGCAGCTCTTTCTTTTCCCAGGTGCAGGTCCAAATTATGGTCCTGTTCAAGTATTTGCAAGCACTCATTTTCCTTTGTTTTGTGTGAATAGAGATTGTCAAAAAAGTCTGGCATGGTGACATGGTTATATTAATAGACCTGAGACCTGAGAAGGCAAAGACAGTAGATCCCTGGCTCTTTCTGGCCAGATAGCCTATCCTATGTAGGAAACTCCAGGTCAATGAAATTGTGTGACTCAAAAAAAAGTTGTTGACCTCTGACTTCCTTTCCTCCCCCTCCACACACACACACACACACACACACACACACACACACACGTCATTCATACATATATAGAAGCACACACACATAAAATTGCCTTGTAGGTAAGTGAACAACATCTAGTCTTTGATTAACTGGTAAGGAAGAAAAATGTGTGGTGAAGATCCCAGAGCCTAAAAGGTAGAACCTTGGAAGTACAATGAGCCACCTCTGGTCATGGTCAGCCAAGGTCTTCTCAACTATTCTCCAAAGTTACCATTAACTATGTTTTAGGCTGAAAACTTCTCCCTTCTGGAAAGGATTTTCACTGTTTCTTCAGTTAGGCACTCTTAGTTTAGCAGGCTACCTGTGGCTACTAAGCCCACAGGCATTGCTTTCCTCAGCATGTTCTCTAAACCCAAGCAGAACTGTACTAACTATAGGCCTAAAATTCATGGCCTGGGCACCCAGCATTTGCTGCTCTTCCTTACCCTTTAAGTGAAGAGGCATTTTTCCAGTTGTTTTTCGGGTGGGGCAAATATGACTCCATCTCCTTTCTCTATGATCACTACAGATGTGTTCATGCCATGCCATTTGTCCTTACCAGGGTATTATTGATTCTGCTATCAGTAGCCCTCTCTGGAACTTCCACCTTTGTCATGGGGTAATAATAAAAATTAACTTAGCTTGATGGCCTACCAAGCCCAAGACATGTAGTAAAGGTGGCCAAAGATAGTGGTGTGGTCCAAAAATCCCATTGAATTGTATGTATTTCCACTTACAGAGTTCGGTTGGTAGAAAGGGGATCTCCTCACAGCTTACCTCTGATGGAGTCTGGAAAAGTAAGTATTGGTAGTGTTAAAATCTTATGCCAGTATAAAGGTAAGTAAGAATGAATGAGGTTTAAAGTGTCAAGAAATATATTCTCTGAAACTATGTGTTACCCCGGGAAAAAAAGCTTTCTTGAAGATAATATTTCAGGGTGGTTTGGCTATATGTGCAAAAAGTCCAGAATAGTGTCTGAACATTGTTATTTTTTAAATAACAAACCTATGCGCACTCAAGCCACTAGAAGCCTGAGTGCTACCTATCTCTCTATGGTCTCTGTCCTAAGGAGGTGCCTAAGTTCTAATATGACTGTTCTAGTTCAGTTATCTGGCCTATGTTCTCAGTCCCAGTCCTAGCTTTTAGGAGGAGAAAAGACTTTCAGAACATTGAGAAGGTTCTTACACTGTCTTATACTTAAATACCATTAGCTACTATTCAGTCACCTGTTCATACCGAATGGAACCA